>NC_086108.1:69623884-70253884 GCF_963921235.1 Mobula hypostoma | reverse complement strand
TGAAAAGGTCCCGTTTATTCCCACTCTTTGCTTCCTGTCTGCTAACCAATTCTCCACCCACATCAATACCTTACCCCCAATACCGTGTGCTTTAAGTTTGCACACTAATCTCCTGTGTGGGACCTTGTCAAAAGCCTTTTGAAAATCCAAATATACCACATCCACTGGTTCTCCCCTATCCACTCTACAAGTTACATCCTCAAAAAATTCTATGAGATTCGTCAGACATGATTTTCCTTTCACAAATCCATGCTGACTTTGTCCGATGATTTCACTGCTTTCCAAATGTGCTGTTATCACATCCTTGATAACTGACTCCAGCAGTTTCCCCACCACCGACGTTAGGCTAACCGGTCTATAATTCCCCGGTTTCTCTCTCCCTCCTTTTTTAAAAAGTGGAGTTACATTAGCCACCCTCCAATCCTCAGGAACTAGTCCAGAATCTAACGAGTTTTGAAAAATTATCACTAATGCATCCACTATTTCTTGGGCTACTTCCTTAAGCACTCTAGGATGCAGACCATCTGGCCCTGGGGATTTATCTGCCTTCAATCCCTTCAATTTACCTAACACCACTTCCCTACTAACATGTATTTCGCTCAGTTCCTCCATCTCACTGGACCCTCTGTCCCCTACTATTTCTGGAAGATTATTTATGTCCTCCTTAGTGAAGACAGAACCAAAGTAATTATTCAATTGGTCTGCCATGTCCTTGCTCCCCATAATCAATTCACCTGTTTGTCTGCAGGGGACCTACATTTGTCTTTACCAGTCTTTTCCTTTTTACACATCTATAAAAGCTTTTACAGTCCGTTTTTATGTTCCCTGCCAGTTTTCTCTCATAATCTTTTTTCCCCTTCCTAATTAAGCCCTTTGTCCTCCTCTGCTGAACTCTGAATTTCTCCCAGTCCTCAGGTGAGCCACTTTCTCTGGCTAATTTGTATGCTTCTTCTTTGGAATTGATACTATCCCTAATTTCACTTGTCAGCCACGGGTGCACTACCTTCCTTGATTTATTCTTTTGCCAAACTGGGATGAACAATTGTTGTAGTTCATCCATGCAACCTTTAAATGCTTGCCATTGCATATCCACCGTCAATCCTTTAAGTGTCATTTGCCAGTCTATCTTAGCTAATTCACGTCTCATACCTTCAAAGTATGAACCCTGTGTGCACTACTTTAAACTGTATCAACACATGTTTAGCACATATAGACGATAAATTAACCAACTGAAGAATTTTCACTGGCTCCTAAGGGCTCTTTTACCTTAAGCTCCCTAATCACCTCCAATTCATTACATAACACCCAATCCAGTATAGCTGATCCCCTAGTAGGCTCAAAGTCAAACTGCTCTAAAAAGCCATCTGGTAGGCATTCAACAAACTCACTTTGGATCCATAACCAACCTGATGAAATGGTTGAAATCTCCCATGACTATCATAGCATTACCTTTTTTACACGCTTTTCTATTCCCTGTTGTAATCTATTGTCCACATCCCAACCACTGTTGGGAGGCCTGTATATAACTGCCATCAGGGTACTTTTGCCTTTGCAGTTTCTTAACTCAACCCACAAGGATTCAACATCTTCCGATCCTATATCTACTGACTTGATGCAATTCTTTACCAGCAGAGCCATGCTGCCCCCTCTGACTACCTTCCTATTCCTCCGATACAACTTGTAACCTTGGGCATTTTGCTCCCAACTATAACCACCCTTCAGCCATGATTCAGTGATGACCACAACATCCTAGCCAACATTCTATAATAGTGCAACAAGATCATCCACCTTATTTCTTATACTCTGCATTGAGATCTAACACTATGAGTACTGTATTTGCTACACTTTTTGAATCTGCATCCCCAATGCACCGATATTCACCCTGCTAGCTGCAATTGTCCTGTCATCTACTTGCCTTTCCTGACATTGACTGCATGCTATCTTTGCTTTTCTACCATTTATCCTATCCCTGAATTCCCACCCGCCCCTGCCAAATTAGTTGAAACCCTCCCCAACAGCTCTTACAAGAACATTGGTTCCCTTCAGGTTCAGGTGCAACCTGTCACTTTTGAACAGGTCATACCTCCCCCAAAAGCGATCCCAATGATCCAAGAACCTGAAGCCCTGCCCCCTGCACCAGCTTCTCAGCCACACATTAATTTGCCAAATCATCCTGTTTCTACCCTCACTGGCACATGGCACAGGCAGCAATCCAGAAATTATTACCTAGGAGGTCCTGCTTCTCAGTTTTCTACCTAGCTCTCTAAGTTCCCTTTTCAGGACCTTTTTGCTTTTCCTTCCAATGTCAATGGTACCAATAAGTACCAAGACATCTAGCTGCTCTCTCTCTCTCTCTCCAGAATGTGGATGCAATCCGAATAGTCTCTGACTCTGGCACCTGGGAGGCAACATACCATCCGGGTGTCCCATTCATGTCCACAGAATCTCCTGTCTGTTCCCAACTGCCTGGCATATCCTAAGATACAAGTGGTTTTATATGGAGCAAAGCATTTCTGTAAGATCATGACCCAGGAAGCTATGTGAGAAAAGGTGAGAAACTGCTCGGAAGTTCAGCAGTCTAATGAACAAGGAAGCAATTAAAAGAGAGAGAGAGAGTACGGCGCAAGCTGAAACACAAGCTGGGAAGTCACCATGGTAACAGCTCAAGTGGTTGAGCTAACGGACGCTGGAATTTTGGATGGATTATAAAAAGTTGATCCTTCAGTCTGATAACTGCAGAGGAGACATGACACGAGAGAACTGCGGAAGCTACCCAAGAAACCACTGATGGAGTTTAAGACCACCACGAGGGTGGAGGCAACGGACAGATTAATTTCGACCTGTGATTACCAGTGCGGGTAAGAGCTTGCCTGTGGGGGTCTGCTGGTGGTGAACCAATGCCATGGGTTAGTAGACCGTTCCCTAGAAGGGGCTCTGTCCATCTGTGTCTGTGTGGGGGTCACACAAAGTGACTCTGAAGACTTTGGAAGCAAGAACAACTAAAGCTGCCAACTTGAACATCAGCTCAATTAACCCTCTCTCTCTCCATCAATTCAACTCGACGCAACACAAAGTGAACTGAACTGCTTAAACTTACCTGACACCATAAGACTGATATCTACCTCTTGGACTATTATTTTTTGTATCCACACACACATTTACGGATATATATATATATATATATACACACACATACATATACACACACACACACACACACACACACACACACACACACACATATATACATATAAATAAATAATAGTTTATAACCTGTGTTGTATTATTTGGTTTAATGATATTGATTTCTAGTAGTAATAAATATAGTCTTAATTTATAGTAAACCAGACTCCAGGTGTGTTCCATTTCTGCTGGTCCTTTTCAACGTCACGGGGTTCGTGACAGCTAGTATTCTAACTTTGATTGCATGCCTGATGCTCAACATATGAACTAGTTATTATACAAACACTAAGATAGTTAACAACTTATACTTCTGATGAAACACTACTTGCAATTTAGCACGGAATATGCAAAAAAAATTAATATTTTCCGCACAAGCATCACCTAGCTGAATGCAAAAAGTAGCTAAAGGGGATTGTTTGTATATTTTTGATTCTATTCCTATATTCTTATGGAGAGAGGAAGTTGTAACTGGTGTACATCTGGAGCAGATTATAAAGATGGCTAAGAGTTAGGGCATGAAAGAATATAACAATGAAAATTTTAAATAGGAAGTTTCAAAAAGACCAATATCAGGGTGTTGGATGAGTAAGATGTATCACATCTTAGGGTAAACTACAATTTATATGGAGTGGATAACTGGAGTACAACCAGAAAAACAACATGGAAAAGTCATCTGCATATCTGAGAAAAGCAGAGAATGGATTTTCATAAACAGAAAGACTAAGCAGTAGAGCTAGATAAGAATAATGAAAAAAGTCTTGTCCTTCATAATCTCTTCCAATAACTTTCCTATCACTGGTACAAGATTTTAAAATCAACACATCCAAGCCTGTTTCAGACTGAAAATCAATAAGGGGTCACAACTGACAGTGCAGAAGTAGAAGTTTGTGCCATTAATTTACAGTTGAAAGGTAATCTCCTTGTATCTGGATAACATAGAAGGGAGTAATAAGATTCTGGGAGGACTTTCAAGATAATTGTACAGCTGGATATCCCAAAGCACTCTTGGCAGAAATGAATATTCCTTTCTATTGAATTCATCTCATTTGGTCCTGCATTTAAATTAAATTCCTACACTTAATTGTACTAAGCTAATTACAAAGTTTTACCGCTAAAATATGCAAAGACTCATTAGTGTGACATTAATGCACACGTTTTAAAAATTCCACTTGATTACCCAATGTCTGCAGCAATTTTTTTTCCCAAAACTAACTGCAAGGAATCAAGTGGCATTTATTGCATTGATTTATGCAAGATGGTCGAAAATTCATTTAGTAAACATTTGCCATTTCCTGAACATTTCCTCCTATCCCATTGCAGACACTGAAGTATATAATCTGGGCGGTCAAACTAACGTCTGTTGAAGTAACAATCCAAAGTGCATCTGCAATCGCAAAGTAGACAACATATCACAACATTGTTTGAGTACAAGCAGGAAACTTCTTCATATTCAGGACCTCCCCTGCAAGGTTCCATTCCTATAAATTGTTCATAATCTGCACAACTTGCAAATCAAAAATCTGGTCTCAAAGCAAGTTCCCAGTAAATTCATATTACCAGTTTCTCAAATACTCATATGTATCAACTACGCAAGTCAGGCATTCACAAACTGGGGAAAGTCTGGTAACGTGATCGGAATTTACCCCTCAAATCATATTACTAATGTAAATTCTATGCGGGACTCAGCTGCAATATTGTAAAGTATCTAATTAGTTCAAATGCATTTTACATACTAACAGTTATAATTCAAAATTCCTTGTTCGTTTAAAAACACATCAAACTCGGTCACTTACTAGTTTTGAAATATCTACTTAAAATCAAAATCTTTAATCTTATAAACTCATCTTATTTAAACTTAGGCTATCCAGCTCATGCGAAATTAACTTCACGACCCTCTAAAATTCATATTTTCTACATAGTTTTACATGCACAATGCTCCAAACTACCACAATAATAATCTGTTTTGGTCATAAAACCTAATACTACAAAGTCTGTCTCTTTTCAGCAATAACTCGGAAAAAGACAATAACAATCTTAGCAAATAATACGCTTAACATTTCAATGTCGGGATAGAAAACCTGACCCAAAAAAAATACAAATCTTGATTTGTGTGTTTTGTGTTTTCGGATCTACTGTGCTCAATCTTTAAAGCAGAGAACCTCATGCTTCAATCAACCAAATCCCAGAACTATAGTAGAAGTTGCTTGCAGAATTTTACTCAATCTATAAGATACCCATTGAATCCAATCACTGATTTCTTTATTTGTTTTATACCCAAAAATTCTCGAGCAATCTCCAACTTTGTTTGCTAGTTGCAGCAGGAAGCATACGGTGAATAATGAGAAAACTTATAACAAGATTCTGCGGCACATTTAAGGCGAAAAAAATGCTCAGCAAATCCGTACTTGGAAAATGCCAATGAAACCTGCATTTTCTCAGAAGAAACAGAGCACACTTTACAAATGAAAATAGCATTTACAAGTATTTTCGTCAATTAAAAGTCGTGGGCCATTTACAGCCGCTTTGCTACAAGATCCACGGCACGTCTTACATCCTTCAAAATAATTCATTGGTTTATTTTAATCTGTGTGCCTGGTCGGTTCATTCAACGATTACGCACCCTCTAAAACAAGACGGAACGGTAATACGGGGGGGGGGGGGGTAATTTCTCCATTGCGACGGCCTGGGCCTACTCGAACCATCAGAGTATGTGCTTCACAAGCAGACGTCGGTCCAAGGCAGCCGCATTCTCCACAAAGCCCTCAGGCCGGAGGCACACCAACCAACCCTTACCATATAAACCGTCACGTCGCTGTCAGCGCTTTCTTCTTGCCCGGGACAAGCTCATCGCTTCCAACGCAATTCGAAGATGTCGCCGACCACACGCTTTCGTCGCTTTTATTCGCTCTGCGTCTTAATGCCTGGGATCCGCAGCAATTCCTGCTCCGCCGTCGATAGCAACTCAACAGTCATCCATCACGCGCTTGACGTTTGGAAAATACGAGCACAATCCCTCCAACTGCCAATCGCGCTGCGCAATCCAACCTAGCCAATCCCCCGCCTCCTCTCCAGCAACGCCTTCGCACTCCCAACAATCCACCAGTAGCAATCTTGGAAATAATCACTGCCGAGCAATGACACGTCGGGGTGAAAATACCTAACTCCAATTGGATTATAATTTACCTGCAATAGGAACAGCCAATCAAATCCACATTCTTGGACAAAGCGCTTCAAATGAAGGAATAAAAGAGTTGCAAAATTTCGAAGCTGTAATATGTTACGAGCATCGAAACTAGGTGCAGTTGTTCCCAGTCTTTACTTTCTATCTGTTAACAAGTTCTCAAACTATGCATCCTAATTCCAAGTGCTCTAAACTTGTTGACGAATTCCGAGCAGAATCTTATGAAAAGACTTTCTGAAAAATAAAGTGATAAAGGGACTCGGCCCGAAATGCCGACTGTTTATTTTTCTCCATAGGTGCTACCCAACCTGCTCAGTTCCTGCAGATTTCTGTCATTTGTATTCCCTCGTGTCAAAGTTCAAAATAAATGCATTATCAATGTACATATATGTCTCCATATGCAACCCTTGATGTTGAATAAATAAGCAATAAATATCAAGAACGAGATGAAGAGTCCTTGAAAGTGAGTCCTTAAGTTGTGAGAGCCGTTCTGTGATAGTTGAATGAAATTTTCCTCCTGTGGTTCAAGAGCCTGATAGTTGAGGAATAATAACAGTTCCTGATCCTGGTGGTGAGGGTGCTGAGGCTCCTGTACCTTCTTCCTGATAGCAGCAGCGAGAGGAGAGCATGGCCTGGGTAGTTGGTGGGGGGGGCGGACTTTGATAATGGATGCTACAACACCACCACTCCATGTAGATGTACTCAGTGGTGGGGAGGGCTTTACCAGTGATGGACTAGGCTATATCCACGACTTTTTGAAGAATCTTCCATTCAAGGGCATTGGTGTTTCCATACCAGACCATGACACAACCAGTCAATATACTCCCCACCACACATACATAGAAGTTTGTCAAAGGCTTATATGTACTGCCAAATCCTTGAAAAGCTGATAAGGGCACTGCCAGGCTTTCTTCGCAATTACACTTATGTTCTGAGCTCAGGACAGATCCTTTGGAATAATAACACTGAGGAATTTAAAGTTGCTGATCCTCTCAACCTCTGATCCCCCGATGAGGACTGACTCATGGACCTTCAGTTTCCTCCTCCTGGTCAATAATCAGCTCCTTGGTCTTGATGACATTGAGTGAGAAGTTGTTGCTATGGCACTACTCGGCCAGATTTTCAATCTCCCTCCTATATGCTGACTTGTTACCATCTTTGATTTGGCTAACAACAGTGGTGTTGTCAGCAAACTTAAATATGGCATTCAAGTTAGGCTTAGCCTCACAGTCATAAGTACTAGGCAACTAGAGCAGGGTGCGAAGCACACAGCTTTGTGGTGAACCTGGCCTGATGGAGATTGTGGAGGAGATGTCATTGCCAATCTGAACTGACGAGGGTCAGGAAGTGAGGAAACCGCAGATTCAATTGCACAAGAAGGTATTGAGGTCTTGAAGCTTATTGATTAGTTTTGAGAGTTGATGAGTTGTAATTAAAAAAAAAACATCCTGATGTAAGTATCCCTGCTGTCCAGATGTTCCAGGGTTGAGTAGAGAGCCAATGAAATGGCATCTGCTGTGGACCTGTTGTGTCAGTGGGCAAACTGGAGTGGATCCAAGGCACCTCCTATTCACAAGTTGATATGCTTCATCAACAACCTCTCAAAACACTTCAATACTGTAGATGCAAATGCTACTGGATGATGGTCATTGAGGCAGGTTGCCATATTCCTCTTCCTCACCAGTATAATTGATACCTGCTTGAAGCAGGTGGGTACCTCAGATTGTTGAAGCAAAAGGTTAAAGATAAAGATAAAGAGCATCTCAGAAGAACATCTGACTGACTGTTCAATAATTCCCAGTGGCTCAGTATTTGGCTCATCATATAGTTTGCTATATTTTGTTTCCACTCATAGGGTCCTGGTTCCTGAGTTCTCTGTTGTTCAGCAGGGCCTCAGACACCTGGTTGCCATTTAACTCACTCGGATTTATTCTGCACATTGCCTTTTCATTCATCTGAAACTGGTTCCTGTGTTCCATTTCACTTACTGGGGACCGGGTTCACTTTTTCCAACTGCTGTGGTCCAGCTTCCCCCACAGTCCTTGTCACTCTAAAATTTATCATTCTGTATAACATATTAAAAATGAACTTAAAAGTGTGTTGTATGTAGAAATAAATGCAATTGTCCAGAATATCTGGCAGCTTGCACCCTCAAATTTCCAAGCAGGCTTTAACGTTTCAATATAGCATTCTCAAGACCGATTAGATTTCCCAAACTATCAGTCTTCACTTATATTCATGCATCAAACCACCTTGAATTCACTTTAATTTAAATGTTTCTTGTACTGTAATTTTCTTGTCATTGACCCAGAGTTTAAAGAAAGGATGAGATACAAAATCTAAATGAGATTAAATGGAGCATTAAAAATAGTTCACTAATGAACTTATAAGAAACATGAAAAAGGAAGTTTTAGTGAATTTTAAACAAACACTCAAAACAGGGCAGAGAATGGGGATAGGGTCCCAGTGAGCCTGATACCAAAACTTCAGGTTTTCTGAATGATTGAATAGAGGATTATCCTCAGAGAATTCCAATTCATAAGTGAAACACAATTTCCTCATCATACTCTCATGTTTGGTTCCTTAAGGTAGTTATAGCTGGGGATGGTGATGAGAACAAGCTCCCACTACTTATTAAATGCTCCCAATGGCGTGTGCCTCAAATAGCCTCTGACAACCAAGTCCAGCTTCTGGCCTTCATGTGTGGTTTAGCTCCTAAGCCCAGCTGATCTGTCTCTACTGACAGGAGAAGGGGCAAAGTTGGGTTACTGGGGCCTTAAAACCAGTTGCTTCAGGCAGATGGGGCTTGTCAGCTGTGATTGGCAGCTCATCTACAAGGAAAACGCCAATCTCAAACATCTGCAGCCTTGTAGCTATACCCACTCACTGGGAAGGCTCTGGGAGTAAATTCTGAGGGAAAAATCCAAAGCTGGAGTCCATAAAGAATTCCCATGTTCAGCTCAACACTGACTGTCAATTCCTGTGGTGCGACTGGTGCCAAACTATATTGGTTTCTGCTGTTCCTTTGGGCTCATCCAATGCGTGGGGGGGGGGAGGGGGAGGTTGCTGCATGGGCAACAGCTTGCTCTCCATATTGTACTGCCCAGGCTTGCATATCTAGACAGCCAGGATGCAACATCCATGGTTAACCCTGACCAACAGAGACCTCAACTCAAGAGTCATGCTAACATTTAATTATATTGTTCACTTCCGAATATTGTTACCTGTTTTTATACTATTGATGATGCTAGGAATAACTAATCTGCTCTAATCTCATTTTGCTCTTAAAGAGGGCAGGTTAAGTATTAACTTCAACTGAAACATAACATTTTCCCCAAAGTGTCTTCCCTCACAAAGTTTCTGTGATCAGGTGTCCCAAACAGGACAGACACCAATAACCTTTAATATTCTGTATTTATTTTTTAAAAATAGACAGAAAATAAAAGAATCATGGTAACAGAAATACAAGAAACAAATGACAATAAACCTTATTTACAAAATTGATAAATTTCCCAATTATTTGTTTGAATGAGGTTGAAAATTTTCTTTGTTGTACAATATCATGCAGTACACCCATAGGCTGCAAAATATTGTATAGCACCCCACTCTATTCTCTTTTCATCCACAAATGTGTTCAAGGCTCCAATGCCATCTATAGATTCGCCCAATTACACCACTGCTGTTAGCCAACTCATGGATGGTGATGACTCAGTATACAGGAGTAAAATGGTACATTTCATTGAATGATGCTACAACAATCACATCATATTTGATATCAACAAAGCCAAGTCGTCCATTGTTGACTTCTGAAAGGGAAAGTCAGGGTATCATCTGCAGGTTCTCATTGGTGGATCAGTAATTAAGGCCATTCAAATTCTTGGGTATTAACATATCCAGTAACCTAACAAATAGATGCAAACACAAAGAAAGCATGTCAGCACCTCTACTTTGTTAGACGCTTCTAACAAAATTTCCAAAACAAATCATTTAACAAATATCTACAGATGCACTATTTTAAGTATACCTACTGGTTGCATCATGACCTGACACAGCATATCCAATGCACAGGAAGGCAAGGGGCTGCAGAGAATAGTGAGCACTGCCCTCACCACCATTTGCAACATCAGCAGCAAGCTCTGCCTCAAGAAAGTGGTACCTATAGTCAAGGAAATCCACCATCCAGGTCATACCCTTTTCTCAATGCATTTGTCAGGCAGGATGTATAAAATGCTGAAGTCCCACATCGCCAAGTTTAGGAACAACTACTTTCCTATAAACATCAGGGACTTGAACCAACTTGCACAATTCTATTTCCGCAATGGAACATTATGCCTTAACTCTTGCACCACTGTGGACTTGACTCCGATTGAGTTTTTTTTCACACCAAGGTTTTGTTTTTACTGAGATTTCTTTTCCTCTCTCTTCTGCAGTGATTTTTTTTCTCTCATTATTACACTTTATTCCCTTCTCCCTATGTGCTTACATAGCTTTCTCTTAAATGCATCCATACTACAACCACTTCTGCAACCTCACCAAATTCTAATAGGTTACCAGTGCAAAAAAATCAAATTGTTGGAGGAATACAGTGGGTTGAGTTCACACTCCTCAGTGTGGAGTCTGAAGAGATTTATTTGCCACCTGCAAATTCCTGCAGATCTACAGTGGACAGCATTCCAAGCTGAAATGGAGCCTCCAATGCACAGGGTTGCAAGAGGCGACGGAGGATTGTAGACTCAGCCAGTTCCATCTTGGACAAGCACTCCCTTTATTTGTCATATGTACATTGAAATATACAGTGAAATGCACAATTTGCATCAAATTCAAATCAAGAAGGATTGTGCTGCGGCTGCCTGCAAGTGTCACCACGCCTCAAAATAGCATATCCACAAGTTACTAACTCTAAACTTTTATTTGGAATATGGAAAAAACCCAGAGCATCCAGATAACTTTTATGCCTTGCACTGTATTGCTGCCACAACAGATTTCACAACATACAATCTGTCAGTGATAATAAACCTGATTCAGATTAACATCTGTAGGGGAAAGGAATCGTCAACCTTTTGGGTTGAGACCTTGCATAAGGGCATCTGATTTTGTTACTGTCCATGGACAAAATGGATGAAGTATTACACCTATCAAAGTATTTCAATTGTTTTCAAGTACTCCTATTATCAGATTTCAACTTTCTCTTCAGAAATAAAAAAGGCCTATTCTATGTATAATTTTCCTGACATGTAATTCTACAGTCCAGGTATCATCCTTGCAAATATTATTTTGTATTTTTGTCGATACAGGAACAGAATTGGGCCATTGAGTCTATTCCGCCATTTCATCAATACTTTCAAATTCAGAATTTCACATTCAAACCTGTATTTTTACTATTTTAATTCTTCCCCTGCACACCATAAACAATTGAACTTATTTACCTGTCATATCAATGACTAGCATTTCTATTTGTGCCCACAAATGCATTAGCTTGAGTCTATGCAGAGCAACTGCTTTTTAAAAAAAACATCCTTAAAGCATAACACATGATCCAACCACAATTTCTTGCCAGTTTACAAATGCTCAGTTTGATTCCATGAGGTCCGCCAATCTCCATGACTCAGTTTAATCTTCATTTCCGTATGGACAGAAAAGCTCAATTTCAGAGGAAAAAGGTAACTGTCATGGACATTTGACTAGACTTTTCCCTCTGTAAAGTGGGAGAAACAGTCTTCACTTGTTTTTAAGTGGTCATGCTAAATGTCAACAACAATATGATTCTCTACACTATTACATATCCCATTGATTCCCTAAATATCTAAAGAAAAATCTGGAGTAAAATGAAAGACACAGGATGTTGTTGCTGACACTCATCAGGAGAGCAACCTAAAGTCAAACCTCTTTGGTTGATTTGTCAATAAACTTCCCTGCCAATATCAGACCGCAAATGGGATTTTTGCTGACAAGATAACTATTAAATTCCATTTGCAAATCCTGTTTATGCCCTCATGCAATGAAACCTGAATAATGAGGGTAAGTAATATCCCTGCCTTAAAAAAAACAATGATCATACACAATAGGTGTTTTAACTATCCCTTTTCATTCAAAAGGTATTATCACCACCAGATACCACAAAAGCTAAATCCTGAGTGAGGGTGACTACTGACCAGAAATTAAAATAAACACATAAATATTGTGGTCACAAGTGGCTTCATTTTCTGAGATGAGTGACTGAACTTATGGTTTTCCATAACCATCACACTTAGTGGTATCTTTTTGATGGCTCAATGCAACAGTAAGCAGAATATTCAGTTTGATTCACATTTCAGCTATCTTTCTTAATCATTTCTTTACCTGACCACTGCAGTATTTATAACCTACAAGATGCATGGTAGTAACTCTCCAGAGCATTTTCAGTAGTACCATCCAAACCCAAAAAAATCTTCTATCTGGCAGGACAAAGGACTCAGAATACTAAGCCCTGCAAGTTTTCCTTTAAATCATAACAATCCAGACCTGAAAATACATTATAATTCCTTGAACATCATTCAGCCCAATTCTTGTAACTCTCTAACAGCAATGTACAAATATGGACTGTAACAATTTAGCAGTAAAAGCAAAGATCTTCTGACTGGAAACATTAATTTTCTTTTTTTTTTAATTTTATTTTTATTTGGATAAGGAATTCACAAGTATCATGTACTTTTTTCACATGTATAACCTTTTCCTTTTTTTATATGTATAAAACTATAATTATTTATACATTAAGTACACATTGAGATGATATAGAAAGAAATTAGACACTTAAATAGATAATTATGTACAGTGGAAATTCTAATCTATTAGGCTGAGTAATGGTATTAATTGTTAAGAAAAATAGTAATAATAGTGGATAAGTAATAGTTTCCATATATCTCTTCTGGACCATTTCTACTGGTCCAAAATGTTGTATGTAAGCCTATGTAACAACCATTGTAGGTGTTTATATCCTAACTTGTTCATGCTTGCTCCTGCCCCCAAACATAATTATCCAATTCCTATGTACTTATTTACTTAATTTTATCATTTTTTAATCCCTTACCCAAATCTTTTCCTTTACTTGTATTAATTCTCTATTTTCCAAAAAAAAAACAAAAACAGTAAACATTTAGACTAGGGGTGCTTACGTTAGCAATATTACTGCGTTGATGAGAAGAGCAGTATAAATCATTAGGAGAGTCATCTAAAGTCTGCTCGCAGGAAACATTAGTTTTCACATCAATTAGGAATAGAAGGATGCATCAGGTCAGAAATGTAGTAAATTTTTGGAGACTATACAAGATAATTTTCTGGACCACTACATCCAGAGTGATTCAGCAACTGACCATTCTGAATATGAAGTAAATAATTACTCAAACTTATTAAATAATACAATACAAAAGGACCCCATAACAAACAGAGATGATAGCATGATCTATTTGGTTAAAAAAAATACATTTAATAACTTCTCTAATATCCTAGATTTCAGTGAAGATAAATTCAATACTAAAGGAAAGACAATTGACAAACAAAACCACAGTGAGAAACTGTTGGTAAAGAATTCAGTATTATGTGTCCTTTAAGCATGTTATAAGAAAACAAAAAAGATTGCAACAAATATCAGGAACACTATTCAGTTAATAACTATCAAGGTTGTGAAACCCATGGGAAAAAATGGAAAAGTAAATAAAAAGCCAAAGCAAGAATGTGAAAATATTTAAAAACGTAAACACAAGGAATTCTGCAGATCTCCCCCTCCCCCTCCTACTTTCAAATCTCTTACTAGCTCTTCCTTCAGTTAGTCCTGACGAAGGGTCTCGGCCCGAAACGTCGACTGTACCTCTTCCTAGAGATGCTGCCTGGCCTGCTGCATTCACCAGCAACTTTGATGTGAAAATATTTGCAATGTCATTGCATTGAATCTTAAAGCATTCTATAAATGTATAAAAGGTTAGCAGTTAGCAAGGAGAAAAAAATTATCCATAAAGACAGAAGATATGATGAAATATAAAATGACTATTTAGCAAACATATTTGCAAGGAAGGTAGATGATGGGTTACACCAATGAATGGGAAGTTATGAAAAGGATACCTATTTAAAATATTAAGCGATTGAGAATGCCAAAATTAACATACTATTGCAATTCATGGCCAGGATTATCATAGAGCAAGTTTCCAGCACAGTGATAGATAGATAAGATAGACAGACATACTTTATTGATCCCGAGGGAAATTGGGTTTCGTTACAGTTGCACCAACCAAGAATAGAGTATAAATATAGCAATATAAAACCATAAATAATTAAATAATATGTAAATTATGCCAGATGGAAATAAGTCCAGGACCAGCCTATTGGCTGAGGGTGTCTGACCCTCCAAGGGAGGAGTTGTAAAGTTTGATAGCCACAGGCAGGAATGACTTCCTATGACGCTCAGTGTTGCATCTTGGTGGAATGAGTCTCTGGCTGAATGTACTCCTGTGTCCATCCAGTACATTATGTAGTGGATGGGATACACAAGTGATGTAGTAAAGTGAAAGAGATCATGAAAATTTGAAAGAGGTGCTTTCTTGCTGAAATATATTTTTAATCACTAGTTTCAGGAACATTAAAAAAATCCCAGGAAGATCATCACATAACTTGATCAGACATGGCAAATAAAACAGAGGGAATTAAAATATTTATTTTTTTGGGGGGGGTATTGAAAAGAGTGAAATGACTTCCCCCAAAAGTTACAATGTTCAAAATTGTTGGTTTTCAAAATGAATGACAGGAAATCAATGAGTCACTAGATTGTTATGGGGCAGTAACCTGATTACTCCTATTCACAAACTCGTTGACTCTCAAATGAGTCAGCATGTCCAGCTGAGTCAGGAAATACACCCAAAAAATGCTGGTGAATGCAGGCCAGGCAGCATCTATAGGAAGAGGTACAGTCGATGTTTCAGGCCAAGACCCTTCGTCAGGACTAACTGAAAGAAAAGATAGTAAGAGATTTGAAAGTGGGAGGGGGAGGGATGGAGCTAAGAGCTGGAAAGTTGATTGGCAAAAGGGATACACGGCTGGAGAAGGGAGAGGATCATGGGACAGGAGGCCTAGGGAGAAAGAAAGGTGGGGGGGGGGAACCCTCCTGTCTTCTATCATTTCAGATCTCCCACTTTGAAATCTCTTACTATCTCTTCTTTCAGATAAGTCCTGATGAAGGGTCTCGGCCTGAAACATTGACTGTACCTCTTCCTATAGATGCTGCCTGGCCTGCTGCGTTCACCAGCATTTTTTGTGCGTGTTGCTTGAATTTCCAGCATCTGCAGATCTCCTCCTGTTTGAGTCAGGAAATAAGTAGCTTGATTCTAGGTTTTACATTCCAATGTGAGAACCCTAACCTTGGCTTCATATATAACCAAGATCAAAAATTCATTGGAAGACTGCAGATGCTGGAAACCTGGAGCAACACACAAAATCCTGGAGGAATGCAGTGTGTCAGGTACTCATTGGAAAATAATTTGATTAACATGAAGGGCTGGAACGATTACACCAGTCTGAAGTGCTGCTGCAGTTGTTTTTACAGAACAAGTTAATTTGAAATGGAGGAAAAGCACTGGAACTTTTTTTTTAGGTGGTTAAATTATCAAACTCGCAATCTGTAATCTGATAACTACCTTTATATTTAATTAATTTTCATATAATAAAAATTTCAATGTACAGAAAATTATGTAATTTCATAGATTCCTATCCCTTATAATCAAAAATTTACAGTATTATACTGTGAACTACAAAAATTAATTCTATTACATAGGATTTGCCCAAATGGCTAAGACTCTAAAATGTAATTATTCTTGATAACTTAATTCCTGAAAGGATTGTACACATTGCTAAATAAAAATCGGTAGTGTAATCAATAAACATTGGAAGAACATTTGAATCACTTTTCATGAAAGTTACTGATATGGCTGTAAATCCAGATTTTTTTTGCACTGCTAAACATTTGAATAAAAGGGTTAATTGAATGTATACAACAATTATTTGACCCACAGCAACTATGGCAGATCATAAAACCTTGAAACTTTTAACCTCACTTTGATTCACAAAATGACTTCTTATGAAATACGAGTATTGTAGAATATGGAATTCAATTTGAGGAAGAGAAACTTGCAAGTTAAACTTGGTTTAAACTTAAATAATGGCACTTACAGTAGCAAATGGACAGAGTCGGCTAAAGTGGATGAAAGGGTAAATGAGAATATCAGTAATAGCAGACATTTAAAGAGATATTACATCAAACTCTGCAAAAGTATGCATAGGCCTGGAAGGAAGGATCTATGAAATTAACTATCATTAAGTAAGAAATTTAGGAATAGCAAAGTGGAAGGCAATAAAATATTATGAACGTGAGCATTGGAATAAATAATTTAAAAAATGTTAGAAACCTGCAATAGATTGGTTTAAAAAAAGAGGGAGTAAATAGTAAATAATAATAGTAAATTAGTAAATGATGTAGAATTTTTAAGAGTTCCTACAGGTATATTATAAAGGACCAGCTAAAATAAACGGTGGTCCCATAGAGAATGTGACTTGGGCATTAATGTGAAATAAGGAAAAGGCAGAGATGATAAAGTCATTTATGATTCATCTTCACCATAGAAGATATTAATACCATCCCAAAAATATGTAATCAAAGCACTTTGGATAGGGAGGAACTTAAAACAATCTTTTTCATGAATGAAAAAAGTACCGAGTTAGTTAGTCTTATTCCACTGGAGTAATTGACCTACTTCTTAGGATCTTAAAGTCTGCGGAGATTCTGGATGCATTGGTTACAATCTATCAAGATCTGCTAGATTCCGGAGGGGTCTCAAGGGATTGGAAAAAACCACAAACATATTAGCATTATTTAAAAAGAAAGAACACAGAAGGAGAAAGTGAGTGAATATTTGCCATCGGGAAACCACTGTAACTGATTACTGAGGTAATGATAAAAATTTTTTTTGAATCAAATACAATCAAGCAGAGTCTTCATGGTTTTATGAAAGGGAAACCGTGTTTGACAAGTTTGCTCAGTGCAACAGAGTGGATAAAGGGAAATCACTAAATATAGTGCCTTTAGATTTCCAAATGGTATACTTTAAACTACTGCACAATAGTGCATAAAGTTGGGGTAATGCATTTGTATAATTAGGGGAGCGGTTAACCAACTGAAAATTGAGTTGGGATATTTGATTACCTTCATATCATGTCACAGGGATCAGTGCTTGTGCCTCATCTATTTATAATCAATGCTGATGACCTGAATGAATGGACTGCGTGGTGCAGCCGAGTTTGCTGATATTATGAAATTTAAGTGGATTGACAGGTGTTAGGAGGACACAAAGAGCCTGCAGAAAGAGAAAGGATTAAGTGATTGTGGAACAATTTGTAAGATATAGGAAAATATCAAATTTTCCAATCTGGAAGGAAGAATGATAAAGCAAATTAATACTTAAATGAAACCAGTCTACAAAATTATGCACTTCAAAGGGATTTCAGTGATGTAGTGCACAAAATTTAAAAGTTAATATGCAAGTTCAGCGAGTAATTAGGAAGTACAATGAATCCACTTGGCCACAATTGCAGGGCATGCAGAGTATAACAGTTCAATGAAACTACACTTCAAGTACATAATGCAAGTTCAGTCACTACCTTTAAGGAGGCTTGTATCATAAACAGAATAGTGAGTTCCATTCAGTTAAATCCTGGGATTAAGGGATTGACAGAAATAAAAATTACAATTTTACGCCTCTGTTCATTGTAGAAGATGAGAGCTGATTATTGAAATACAAAAGATTCTGAAAGGGTTTTCAGGGTAAATGCTGAGGATACTTCATTACATGGGATAATCAACCATTGGAAGAGTTTCACAAGGGGTGCACATTTCAGGACGAGATGAGGACAAATTTATTCTCTGAAATTGTGCCTCTTTGGATTTGTCTATCCAAGGGAGCTATGCAAACAGTGTCAATGAAAATTTCAAGGTGGAGACTGATAGATACTTAAATTACTAGAGAGTCACGAGGATTGGGGAGGAAAGGAGATCAGGTAACAGATGCTGAGGGGAAGGTTAGATCATCTACAATATCACTGATAGACAGGACAGGCATAATTGGACATTTGGCCTCCTCTTGCTTTAGTTCTTGTGATTTTATAACTTAACTATTAGCACACAAGTCTCATCGTTTGGATTTTTGGTCAACAAGCACAAATACAATACACACACACCTCTGATTTGTTCCTTTGCAAGAACCAATGTAAAATTTATAATTCTTGATTTGCAAATTACATTTCAATATCTGCGAAAGGTCCATAATATTTGAGAGTTTCAAGCTACATCAGTATCTAGAGATTACTTCCCTGCTACTTAAAGATTCGTTTCAGTGACTACTTCTGGACTACATAGGTACTTTATCAATATAGTCTTTGTACAGATTTAACTGAACAGTGCATTTCTTGTATTGCATTAGTCTTTCACTGTCACTCAGGAATATAAACTTGGTTTTAGCATAAATGGTTAGAATATTCCCAGAAATACTTCAAAAGATGTTGCCTGAAATGCTGAGAATTTACAGCACTTTCTGTTCTTAGTTCTGCAGCTTTTAAATTTTGTTGTTAGATTAGAAATATGACTTACCATGCAGTTCCTGCAGAACTTTACAAATCAGTATTTGAATATGAAAGCCACACTTCAGGCAATGTAAGGAAACAGAAATTTGTCATACCAAAGACCAGTTTATGATTCTGTTTATGTTGACCGAAAATTAATTTTAGTTAACCCTACTTTACCTCCTGTACACTGTTCTGCAGATTCATACGCTGTTCTGCCTTCATCAATTTTCTTTGCTACCTTTTAAAAGCACTCACAGATTTGAGACATGATTGCTCCTGCACAAAGCCATGCGGACTCCATCAGTCCATTATGCAAAAGAAACAGAGTCATTGAACTCTAACACAAGAACAGGCCTATCAGCCCATCCAACCCACACTAAACCATTAATTTGCCTAGTCCCATCCACTTGCACCCAGATCATAGCCCTCCATACACTTCCTATCATGTAGCTATCCAAGTTTCCCTTAAAAGTTGAAATAGAACCCACATCCACCACTTGCACTGGCAATGTGTTCCACATTCTCACCACCCTGAGTGAAGTTGTTCCCCAGCATGTTCCCCTCAAGCATTTCACCTTCCACCCACAACCTCTAGTTCTAGGGTCACCCAGCCTCAGTGGAAAAGCCTGCTTGCTTTAACACTATCTTTACCCCTCATAATTTCGTATACTTGTATCAAATCTCCCCTCATTCTTCAATGTTCTAGGAAATAAAGTTCTACCTATTCAATCTTCCTTTAGAACTCAGCTCCTCCAGACCTGACAACATGCTTGTAAAATTCTCTGTACTCTTTCAACCGTTTCCTGTAGGTAGGTGGCCAAAACTGCACACAATACTGCAAATTAGGACACATCAATATCTTATAATATTTTAACATAGCATTCCAACTCCTGTACTCAATTCTTTGATTTACAAAGACCAATATATAACCATATAACAATTACAGCACGGAAACAGGCCATCTCGGCCCTTCTCGTCCGTACCGTACTCTTACCCTATCCTATTCCCACTGACCTGCACTGACCCTCCATTCCTTTCCTGTCCATATATCTATCCAATTAACTTTAAACGACAACATAGAACCTGCCTCAAACACTTCTGCTGGTAGCTCATTCCACACAGCTACCACTCTCTGAGTAAAGAAGTTCCCCCTCATGTTACCCCTAAACTTTTGTCCTCTAATTCTTAAATCCTCCTTAAATTCCTCTAAAGCACAAAATGTGCCAGATTTCTTTACAACCCTACCTTCCTGTGACTCCATCTTCAAGGAACTATATACAATCCCCATCCCTCTGCTCTACTGCTCACCAACTCTGGTTTACCTTCCAAAGTGCAACATCTCACACTTACCTGCATTAAATTGCATCTGGTATTTTTCAGAAACCAAGGTTTCCTGAACCTATTAATCTTTGCCTTTATTCCAAAGGAACATAAAAGCTCCGTACTCTCAAAATTTCACTTCAAGGCTTCCCATTTACCAAGTACACCTTGGCCAGAAAACAACTTGTCCCTATCCACACTTGACAGATCTTTTCTGATACTATCAGATTGGCCTTTCTCCAGTTTAGAATCTCAACCAGAGGACCAGACCTAACCTTTCCATAATTATCGTGAACCTAATGACATTATGATCACTAGATGGAAAGTGCTCTCCTATACAAACTTCTATCATTTACCCTGTCTCATTCCATAAAACCTAGTATCGCCGCCCCCTCTCTAGCTGGGACCTCTACGTACTGATAAGGAAAACTTTCTTGAACACATTTGACAAACTCTACAGTATGGAGTTCCAGTCAATATGTGGAAAGTTAAAATCACCTACTATACCAACAT
The DNA here is from genome assembly GCF_963921235.1 of Mobula hypostoma. Taxonomy (NCBI): domain Eukaryota; kingdom Metazoa; phylum Chordata; class Chondrichthyes; order Myliobatiformes; family Myliobatidae; genus Mobula; species Mobula hypostoma. Next base: position 70,233,051 of record NC_086108.1, on the reverse strand, counting down.
TGTTTCTTGCAATAGTCTCCAATCTCTCTACAAATTTGCTCCTCTAAATCCTGTGGACTGTTGGGAGTTCAATAACATAATCCCATTAATGTGGTCATCCCTTTCTTATTCCTCAATTTCACGCATACAGCCTCAGTAGACGAGCTCTCCCATCTGAGCACTGCAGTGACATCTTCCAACAAGAAATGCCACCCCTTTAATTCTTCCTGCTCTTTCACGTCTGAAGTAATGACAGCACCATAACATTGAGCTGCCAGTCTTGCCCCTCCTGCAACCGTCTCACTAACAGTTGCATTGTCATAATTCCATTCACTGACTCATGCCCCAAGCTTGCCTGCCTTTCCTACAATACTCCTTGCACCGAAATAGACTCAACTCAAAATACTAGTTTCACCATGCTCAATCTTTCGATTCCTGACTCTATGTAGGCTTACTCTTTTTCCCCACAACCACTCTGCTATTTCCTCTGCCTTCCATCCCCCTACAACTCTAGTTTAACTCTACACCCACATCCCCATGCTGCACAGAATCTCCTGTTTGTTCCCTTAACCAATAGAATCACTATCATCACAGCTCACCTCTTCTCCCCCTTCCTTCTGAGCCTGATCACCTCTCCCCCCCAAAAAAGTATCCACAGCAGTATACCTGTTATTGAAAGGAATGGCTACGGGGTATTCTGCACTTGCTGCCTATCCCCTTTCCCCCACCTGACGGTCACAGATTTACCCGTGTCTTGCATCTTGGTTGTAACTACCTCCCTGTATGTCCTGTTGATCAACTCCTCAAGCTCCATGATCATCCAGCTTCAGCTCCAATTCCTTAACACTGTCTGAAAGCTGCAGCTGGACAAACTTCTTGTAGGTGTAATCCTCAGGGACACTGGAAGTCTCTCTGCCTTCCAACATACCAAAAGAGGGGCATTTCATCATCCTGCTTAACATCCCCACTGCTCTAAATGTGCGATAACAAAGAAAAACTAAACGATAAAAACCCACAGCCTCAGCCTCTCATTGGTCTCTATGAGCCAATGCCTGAACTCCCCACTCTTACAACAGTAACTCTGCCTAAGCCTAGGTTCATTCTATTGGACCTTGTCAAGTGCCTAATTATGCACACTCCAACATCTCCTTGGAAACTGTCACAGGCAGAATGTCCTAATATTCCCATTCACTTCTTCTGAAATCTCTCTCCTGTTTCGTAATTCAGTGTCTCCTCAGGAAGTGTGGTTCGCAGAACGCTCCAGCTCACTTTTGAAATCTCCTGCTACAAAATCTAGCGTCTCCTCCAGAACTGTGGTGTGCAGAATCTTCCATCTTTGCTATCATTGATACAGCACTCATTGGCCAGTGGTTTTCAAGCTTATCTCTACTATGCTTTTTGAAAATAGGAAGAGTGGCTTTCCTTCAGCCTCCTGCATATCTTCCATGGCTGTTAAAGATACAAATATCTCTCAGGGCCTTAATCTTGTCCATTACTTCTCAATCAAGTCCAAGGGCTTTATTGACTCTAAAGGTCACATTTCCTAATATTTCCTCCTTCCTATACAGGCATGCTCCAGAACATACCTGCTTTAACTCTCCAGGTTCCATATCCTTCTCCCTGGTGATTACTGATGAGATGTATTGACATACAGTAGGACCCTGCTTGCATCCGCTGACTTTCAACAGATAACCTTATTAATTTCCAAAGGGAAATACTTTTTCCTTAATTACATTATTGCTTTCAATATACTTATGATAAGTTTATTAGACACGGTTATAACAAATCTTTAATAGGTAGGCAAAACAAATGTAATGCTCTGCTCTGTTTGACAAAATCCTAAGTAATCCCTCGGCAAGACATAGAAAGTTAGTCCTATTATGATAAGCACATTGGCATAGTTGGGACAAGGTGGTCAGCATGGCCCAGATGGGCTAAAGGACTCCCTTTTCTGTGACATAAAGAACCATTTTTTAAAAAAGCTTTTTATAGGGCATGTTAAACCATGATCCTTCATCTTCATCTAGGAGGGAAATCCCACCCTGATGGAATTCATAGCAAGTTCCTTATCCTGGCCCACATTTAATCCTTAGACAAAATCATTAAAGCAAATTAACTATCAGTCTTCTTCCATTTGTGAAACTTTTTAGGCTTTCAAATGTGCTGCCGAAACAAATGCACTTTAAAATTAATTAAAAGTAATCCTTCTAAGACTGGAAGAAGATGTAAAAGGCACTATGTAAGAAATGCGAAGCAAATTAACCATTTTATTTAGATAATACTAAATGTTCACAGTGAAATTACAATACTATTTTCTAATTGTTTATGCAGGCTTTATGCAGGTAAATCGGTTTATTATTGTCACATGTACCAAGGTAGAAATAACTATATCTACTGAAACACTGAATTATTAGGATGAGATCATTTCTGTTCCATCTATTGTAATTGATATAAAAACAAATATGGACTTTGTATTTAAAAACTTACCTTTACTTAGATGAACTTGAATAGAAAGGAACATTGCTCAAGAAAAGCCAAAGCTCATTCGTGATATCAAGAAGCCGGATTTTACAAAAGCTCATGTTATCAAATTAACCTGCACATTTTAGAAATTGTTTCAGTCACACATACTTCAGAACTAAAGGCCTATTTTCAATCTAAACCAATATTTACAACATAAATAATAGTTTCTGCAATGTATCTAGAAACCTAATTTAACTTGTAAATACGATATTAAAAAAGACAAATCTGGTGGCTTGTGCAATTTACTATGCTTCGATTATAATACATATGTAATTCACAGTAGTATTAGTTACCAATTAGTTAGAAAAAGTAATCAATCTGTTCAACAGACAATATTAGAGGAGTCCTTCAGATACTTAATATGCATTTTACTCATGTACAACTGACCTGCAAAATAGAACTCAGATTGTGCAGAAATACACAATTATTGATTAGAGATCCATAGGCTATACAATACCGATGTGATTCATATTTTATATATATATTTATGTAAACTGTGTAAAGTGTAAAGAACATACAGGATAATATTAAAAATGAACTGGAATTAGATAATTAGTATCAAATAACTGAACATAATAGTGGATCAATTAAAATAGAAAAGTCTCCATTTGAAAGGCACTTGGGCTTTGTTATTTCATTTGACCAATAATTGTAGCTGCCTTGTCTCGTTGCTCTTGACTATAGAACCAATACTGGAGTACTACATTTTACAGAACCAATACAGAATATGCACACCCTTTACCAGAAATTTAAATGCACTACTTGAAACTGATAATGATCACCATCATTCTAACTAGATAGATCTCAAGTTGAGCAATACAGTTAATTGGCCTGTTTCACTCATCTAGAACATTAAAGGCACCACTCCTGACTCAATTTCCAGGACGTTACGTGTACTGTTAACTAAGATCTTTCTTAGAAACAATGTCCTTAAAGAATGAACCACTTTGAACTCATCAAAAATGGAAGATATTTTAGGATTCAACCAATGGAATTAGTGAGTTATTGCCTAAACAAAATGTAGAAACTTCAGTGGAGTCATATACCTCGGCAGAGACTCAGATAAATTGCTAACTGTATAAGCTGACCTTGTAAACGTTCATCAATCTGAAAATTAACAGAATGACAGAACTGTTTTACCATTCCTGGGGATCAGCAGGAAAATGTGCTTTAGAGAATAACAAAAATTAAAAACACCAAGTTAATGATGAAAATAAATCCAATGTAATTATAACAGCATATCATGTTCAAACAAAATGAAATTATTCACACAATATACAAGAAGTTAATCAATCTATTTTATTTGCATGTCATGAGGGAAAACCTTAAATAAGACCTTCATGAGCTTGCTCACTCCAATTCATTTGCGATCTATTTAGATTGCTTTGATGGAATCTCAGTCTTACAAATTTCAGACCAAAGGATTTTGTTTTTAAGTGCAAAATGCAAACAAGTGATTTCAACCAATTGAAAGATGCTGAGTATTCAGCATCATTAAAATACAAAATGCCTTAGTTCACTGTATTTGCAAACTTGTGATTTTTCACTTTTAATATAGTAAAACTTTGGAATAAGTTTCCTCGTTGGTACAGTCTTTATCCCAGTCTATAATCTGCCAGCAGCTTTTAGTTGGCTTCATTCTTTGACGCTTCATCAAAATTTTCAACGAGATCTATAAAAACACACACAAGACAATTATTAAGGCTTTTTAAATCTAATTTGAAAATAAAGTATATTAATACTAATTTCAAGCAGCTCCAACACTACCCATTTATAAAAGTAGAATGGTATAACATTCAGTTCATGTCCCAATGTCTAAGAGCTCCTTCTTTTACCTACTCAGGATTTGGATACCACTTACATTCAATATCACAACTGCCATGACAACACTTGGCAACTGTAGTATTTCTTATTGAAATATGTAGCATTAGTTGATGAAATTCTAGGGAAGCCTCAAGTGATAAAGCACCTATGGTGTGGAGAGCTACGATAGAAAGCAGAGTAGCAACACTCTTCTGAAAAGTGGAAATGGAAAATTAGTTAGATGCAGTGCAAATGGTGGAGAGTTCTACATAGCTGAAGAAACACCAGCTCCTTAAAATAGGCTATTCCACCCATCAGTTTGAAGATTGCTGAAGGACACTTGGAAATAAGACCTGGATTGACCCAAACATCAAGCAGCAGTACGCACGATAGCCAATTAACTCTGCACAACCACCAAGAATCCAGTCCTCCATCCAAGAGTGATTATAGGACAACAGATTTTTTTAAAAAAGTACTTGTATTTAGTGGGGGTACCTCTCCACCAACTGAACAAGCCAGGACAACTCGCCTTTGGCAGCTACACCAAGTTACAACAGATTTACCATTATATTTTCTCAAATACACATGCACATTAATCAAAGGCTAAGTACAGACAAGATTCCATTCTCAGATTTAACTATACCTTGCCAAACCATAAGATCCCTATTAGAGTCTATAAGCCCAACTAATCTTCAGAATTTAAGACTAATCAAAATGCCCATATTCTAAAATGGAAAATTTGAGGAGTTTAGATGTGTAGGCACTTGCTGTGCATGCCATGTATTAGTTTCAATGTCAGAGACTAGTTTATACATTCAAAAGAAGCTTACACCAACATTTATTAACAGTCCTGCTCTTTTTAAGATGTCAATGCCTGTTTTTCCAAGTCATAGTTTTGAAAAGTCCATCACATCACAACACTGGAATGAAGTATATTACTTCTTTCTGGAAACAGAAGCTAAATCCTCATTCCAAGTAAGCTGAACTTGAATTATGAATGCCTAAATTCAGATGGCCTCCAGCAAATGCAGATACAAACTTATCAAAGGCAGAATTTTCTGTGTTGCTCAATTTTATAAACTTAATGATAAAGACATTGTTGATTATGAACATTCAACTCATAACTGCTTGCAACTATACTATCCATTCTTTGGGCTAAGTGTTCTCAAAACATTTTGTTTTGCTGCAGCAAAATACAACAATCTTCTCTCCAAGGAATTTTGTATCATATTTACATTGAGATAGAGGTACTCTGCCTGCTATTGGGATTCATGACAAGTTATTCACATCCTTCGATAGCTTAAAAACGCCTTTGGAGTTCTACGGATGGCACACTTTCCAAGATATCATGCCAAGTAGAAAGCAATAATACTAAGAGGGATGTCATTTATAGAAATGACGATGATGAGGTTAGTGGCCATAGATGGTAAACCAATCCTCAAACATGCAGGCAAAATCGATGTTAAGTGTTCAAAATATTATCCTGGAAGTGCAAAAAATGTTATCAGAGCAAAGATGAGGTGTAAGCATCTGGTCAGACGGTCCAAGAAGAATGTGCCCCTGAATTTTATGAAGATACAGGAGCAAGATCATTAATGTCAAAAAAATTTCCAGGACCTGAAACAAATTATTAAGTTGGTGACTCTCCTAAACAGTATTAACATGGGCTAGAAAGCACTTTCCAAAGAAGTTTTCCCTCACATGTTCATTTTGAGAACTGAGGAATCTGCACCAGGCTAGATGACAAAATTAACTCTGCACTTGAAGGAAATTCAGGGTGACTACAAGTTTTGGGCTTTTCTTAATCTACCACTTATAGAACCCAAGGACTCAAAAGGAAAAAAAAAACAATGTCAATCTTTCAGTCTTGTGATGAACTAATGAAAGAAAGCTTGGATGATAACACTTCCCCTAAAAATTACATGATGTTCTCTCCCCATTTATTGAATGTATTCTCTGAGGATAATATCAACAACCTGAGTTTTAACTCATTATCAATTATGAGCCTCTATCACCTCGTTAACAGTAATGTATGACTGACAATATTCCAGCTTTGGCATCCTAACACCTCATGGTTTTTACAACCCATGGACCAGACACTACATTTAAAAATCACCATCTGCAATGAGAAAAGTCATCTTGAAGTCAAGTAACAAATACACCATTCAGAAAATATGGAAAAGGTATAATGCTAAATTGCCATACATTAGATCAATGCTTCTTCGGCTGATGCAACCCTGCAACAATCAGTAATTGCTTTATTATTGCCGTATGGATTGTAAGAATGAAAGATTTTGTTTGCATGCATTCCATACAGATCATTCCATAAGTAAATGGAGGTAGTATAAAAGAAGAAAACAATGGAATGAATAATGTGTTACAGTGAAAGTGTCGTATAGGTACACAAATTAAGTGCAAGAGCCATGCCAAGGTTAAAAACATTCACCTTGATCATACAAAAAGTTCTCTCAAGGTCACTAATACATATTTCTGAAGCGTTATCATCTTCTTGCCAAATGCAAGGGGCAAAAGAGATAATGAGTTAGTGCATGATGAGTTGGCTGATTTCCCAAGACAGCAGAAGGTACAGGGAAGAGGCGGGGAGGTTTACTAAGGCTACTGGGGAGAGCTTCAACTACAATTGTTGGGGCGTGGGAACCGAACTGAAGAGACTGGGGAAGAGGAGGTTGGCTCACAAATAGAGAAAGCTTGGAGACAGTGCGAGAGGGAGGATAGGCAGGTGATAGAGAAGGGACATATTCAGACTGAAGGTTTGAGATGTGTCTATTTTAACGCTAGGAGTGTTGTGAATAAAGTGGATGAGCTTAGAGCGTGGATCAGTATTTGGAGATATGACGTGGTGGCCATTACAGAGACTTGGATGGTTCAGGGACAAGAATGGTTACTTCATGTGCCGGGTTTTAGATGTTTCAGAAAGGACAGGGAGGGAGGCAAAAGAGGTGGGGGCATGGCATTGTTGATCAGAGATAGTGTCACGGCTGCAGAAAAGATGGACGCCATGGAGGGATTGTCTACGGAGTCTCTGTGGGTGGAGGTTAGGAACAGGAAGGGGTCAATAACTTTACTGGGTGTTTTTTTATAGGCCACCCAATAGTAACAGGGATATCGAGGAGCAGGTAGGGAAACAGATCCTGGAAAGGTGTAATAATAACAGAGTTGTCATGATGGGAGATTTTAATTTCCCAAATATCGATTGGCATCTCCCTTGAGCAAGGGGTTTAGATGGGATGGAGTTTGTTAGGTGTGTTCGGGAAGGTACCTTGACACAATACGTAGATAAGCCTACAAGAGGAGAGGCTGTACTTGATTTGGTATTGAAAATGAACCCAGTCAGGTGTCAGATCTCTCAGTGGGAGAGCATTTTGGAGACAGTGATCATAATTCTATCTCCTTTACAATAGCATTGGAGAGAGATAGGAACAGACAAGTTAGTAAAGCATTTAATTGGAGTAAGGGGAATTATGAGGCTATCAGGCAGGAAATTGGAAGCTTAAATTGGAAATGGATGTTCTCAGGGAAAAGTACGGAAGAAATGTGGCAGATGTTCAGGGGATATTTGTGTGGAGTTCTGCATAGGTACGTTCCAATGAGACAGGGAAGTTATGCTAGGGTACAGGAACCGTAGTGTACGAAGGCTGTAATAAATCTAGTCAAGAATAAAAGCTGACAAAAGGTTCAGAGAGCTAGGTAATGTTAGAGATCTAGAAGATTATAAGGCTAATAGGAAGGAGCTTAAGAAGGAAATTAGGAGAGCTAGAAGGGGCCATGAGAAGGTCTTGGCGGGCAGGATTAAAGAAAACCCCACAGCATTCTGCAAGTATGTGAACAGCAAGAGGATAAGACGTGAAAGAATAGGACCTATCAAGCATGACAGTGGGAACGTGTGTATGGAACTGGAGGAAATAGCAGAGGTACTAAATTAATACTTTACTTCAGTATTCACTGTGGAAAAGGATCTTAGTGATTGTAGTGATGACTTGCAGCAGACTGAAAAGCTTGAGCATGTAGATATTAAGAAAGAGGATGTGCTAGAGCTTTTGGAAAGAATCAAGTTGGATAAGTCACCGGGACCGGATGAGATGTACCCTAGGCTACAGTGGGAGGCGAGGAAGGAGATTGCTGAGCCTCTGGCGATGATCTTTGCATCATCAATGGGGACGGGGGAGGTTCTGAAGGATTGGAGGGTTGTGGATGTTGTTCCTTTATTCAAGAAAGGGGGTAGAGACAGTGCAGGAAATTATAGACCAGTGAGTCTTACTTCAGTGGTTGGTAAGCTGATGGAGAAGATCCTGACAGGCAGGATTTATGAACATTTGGAGAGGTATAATATGATTAGGAATAGTCAGCATGGCGTTGTCAAGGGCAGGTCGTGCCTTACGAGCATGATTGAATTTTTTGAGGATGTGACGAAACACACTGATGAAGGAAGAGCAGTAGATGTAGTGTATATGGATTTCAGCAAGGCATTTGATAAGGTACCCCATGCCAGGCTTATTGAGAAAGTAGGGAGGCATGGGATCCAAGGGGTCATTGCTTTGTGGATCCAGAACTGGCTTGCCCACAGAAGGCAAAGGGTGGTTGCAGACGAGTCATATTCTGCATGGAGGTCGGTCACCAGTGGTGTGCCTCAGGGATCTGTTCTGGGACCCCTTCTCTTCATGATTTTTATAAATGACCTGGATGAGGAAGTGGAGGGATGGGTTAGTAGGTTTGCTGATGACACAAAGGTTGGAGGTGTTGTGGATAGTGTGGAGGGCTGCAAGATTTACAGCGGGACATTGATAGGATGCAAAACTGGGCTGAGAAGTGGCGGATGGAGTTCAACCCAGGTAAGTGTGAAGTGGTTCATTTTGGTAGGTCAAATATGATGACAGAATATAGTATTAATGGTAAGACTCTTGGCAGTGTGGAGGATCAGAGGGATCTTGGGGTCCGAGTCCATAGGACACTCAAAGCAGCTGCACAGGTTGACTCTGTGGTTAAGAAGGCGTATGGTGTATTGGCCTTCATCAATCGTGGAATTGAATTTAGGAGCCGAGAGGTAATGTTGCAGCTATATAGGACCCTGGTCAGACCCCACTTGGAGTACTGTGCTCAGTTCTGGTCACCTCACTACAGGGAGGATGTGGAAGCCATAGAAATGGTGCAGAGGAGATTTACAAGGATGTTGCCTGGATTGGGGAGCATGCCTTATGAGAACAGGTTGAGTGAACTCAGCCTTTTCTCCTTGGAGCGACGGAGGATGAGAGGTGACCTGACCGAGGCGTATAAGATGATGAGAGGCGTTGATCATGTGGATAGTCAGAGGCTTTTTCCCAGGGCTGAAATGGTTGCCACAAGAGGACACAGGTTTAAGGTGCTGGGGAGTAGGTACAGAGGAGATGTTAGGGGTAAGTTTTTTACTCAAGAGTGGTGAGTGCATGGAATGGGCTGCCGGCAACGGTGGTGGAGGCGGATACAATAGGGTCTTTTAAGAGACTTTTGGATAGGTACATGGAGCTTAGAAAAATAGAGGGCTATAAGAAAGCCAAGTAATTTCTAAGGTAGGGACAAGATCTGCACAACTTTATGGGCCGAAGGGCCTGTACTGTGCTGTAGCTTTTCTATGTTTCTATGTAATGGAGGGAAAGCTGATTTTTTTGTAATACAATAGTCTGGATAGCTTTCACTACTTCATAATTTTTTGCGGTTTGGGTAGTGAGGTTGCCATATCAAGCTGTGATGCATTCAGGTAGGATGATTTCTATAGTGCATCTGTAGAAATTGGTGAGAATCATTAGACACTGACAAATTTCCTTAGCCTTCTGAGGAAGTAAAGGAGCTGACATGCTTTATTGGCCACAGCATCCACGTGGCTGAACCAGGAGAAATTCTTAGCGATACTTGCATCTAGAAGCTTAAAGTTCTTAACCATCGCCACATCAGCTTAATTGATGCAGATGGTGGTGTGTGTTAAGCCCGCCTTCCAGAAGTCAATGGTCAACTCTTGTTTTGGTGTCACTGAGGTAACACCTGTCTGGGATCTGGTGCATGCAGTAAATACAGAAAGAGTACTGGGCTGTGATTAAATGGACCTGAGCAGCATGGAAGAATTATTGGAATCTTGAGACCTTACAAACAAGGTTTGTTAGAACTTTAATGTAGCCATACAAGAAAAGGAAGATGACATAGCATGAGCTGTACAAAAATAGCTCATAATGAAGAGTTTTAGACACCAATCCAATGAGGAGCATAAAGACCATAAAATATTGGAGTAGAATTCTGTCAATTGGCACATTGAGTCTGCATTAGGGATGGCCAGATAAAAGAAAGTTTTGTGCTTTGTATTAAAAAGCTTTAAGAGATGGAAAGCAAACAAGATTTCCATCTTCAATTCTCATCAGCTACCCAGGAATGGTGACAGTAGTAATCCTCACTGTGAATGGAACAAACTCAAATCAAACTCAGATTTATCACTAGCATTATCAGGAAGGATTCCTGGCCACCAATTTGACATCCAATGGGGCCAGTGCAACTTTTCAAAAACAAGCATTTTTTTAAATATATACATATATACACATACACACACACTATATATATACACAGACACACTATATATACACACACTATATATACATATAGACACACATATATACATATACACATACATATATACATATATATATACATATACACATACATGTATACATATATATATATATATATACATACACACACACACACACAGGAAAAGACCACAACTCCATGAACCTGTTCTACCATTCAAGAAAATCACAATGCTCTGATTATAATTACACTATATTGCCTTGTCATGAAAGAATTTTACCTATTTGCTAATCCAGAATTTGCCTCAATGAAGTGCATTCTTCACTTGAAGAGAAATTCATAAGACTCACAACCTTCAAAAATATTCACCTCATTTCTCTTTTAAATGGCAAGACTTACTTTGGGCAGTAATCTTACAGTTCTCTGTTCTCTAATAAGTAGTAACATCTGCACTACATCCACCCTGTCAAGATCCGTCATGCTTTTATTAATTTGCCTAAGACCCAACTGTTTAAAAAAGATATTTCAGAAACTCATGGTGATAAATGAAAGTTTTATAACATATGAAATTTTTACACTTAAAGTAATGCAAACACTTTTGCTGAATAAACCATTTGCCAGAGATACACTCTTGCATATCCAGACATTTCTAAATTCTTAATGTACACAGAAAATTTAATTCAAATGAAAGTTTAAGTTCAGATAGAGACAGTACTCTCATCCATTCAAAGTAAAATCAAATTCACATCTACCTGGGACATCGTCATCATCTTCGTCAATATCTTCAGCTTTGGGCGTTTTGTTATCCAGAACTAAATTAAAAAAAAAATGCTCAACTCAAAAACATTAATCAAGCTTAACACATTAACAAAATGCACATATGGCTCAGACAGATTGTAATCGTGAATTGTAACAATGCATTTTCATGATCATTTCTAAAATTATGTATGATGACTATAATTAGGAAGGCTCAAAGGCACTCAGACCACCATATCTATTACACTATCTCTTACTAAACAGCTAATATCATTATAACTTCCGTTATAATATATGCAATAATCTAACTGTTAAAACAGTTAAAAGCTGTTTCCATTGCCTGCAGGAAGAGAATGTCAAAAGCTCATTCTTCTCTGAGGAAAAAAAGTGTACAATGGCAATTTCCTATTTTTAAATAGTAACTTCTATGTCTACATTTTCAGAATCAGGTTTAATATCACTGGAATATGTCATAAAATTTGCTAATTTAGCAGCAGTACAATGCAATACATGATAATATTGAGAAAATAAATAAGTGAACCACCTACAGTAAGCATATATAAATAATTCAATTATAAATACTGAAAAGCAAATAATAAAAATGAGGTAGTGCTCATAGATTCAATGTGTATTTAGGAATCAGATGGCAGAGGAGAAGAAACTGTTCCTGCATTGCTGAGTGTGTGCCTTCAGGCTTCTGAACTTCCTTTCTGATGGTAATAATGAGAAGAGGGCATGTCCTGGGTGATTGGGGGGGGGGGGGTTCTTCATGGTGGACACCACCTTTTTGAGGCAATGCTTCATGAAGATGCCTTGGATACTGCTGACGTTAGTTATCAAGATGGAGCTGACTAATTTTATAAATTTCTGCAGCTTCTTTCAATCTTATTTTCATACAAAATTAAGCATTCAACCACTTTCATCCATCAAGATGCTGGAGGATATTAAACAAATTTGGCCGGTGGGGGGGGGAGAGAGAGAGGAGAGAGAACCAGAGTAAAGGGACTCAGAATAAGATAAATGGTAAGAAAGCAAAGATAGTGTTCAGTCAGACTGTCAGGAACAGCAGGCAGATGATAGGACATAATTGCAGTCAGTATTTGAGAAACAGTGCATTAGGGATGCAGATTCAAAAAGCGGAGCAAATACAGTACTCAAAAGTGTTATATCTCAATGCATGGAGTACAAGAAATAAAGTGGACCATTTTGTTGCACTATTGCAGATTGTCAGTATGAAGTTGTGGCCATCACTAAATTGTGGTTGGTTGTAGTTGGGAGCAAAATGTCCAAGGTTACACATTGTATCGGAAGGACAGGAAGGTTGGCCGGGGGGGGGGCAGCATGGCATCAAATCAGTAGAAAGATGCGACATACAATTGGAAGATGTTGAATTCTTGTGGGTTGAGTTAAGAAACTGCAAGGGTAAAAGGACGTTAATGGCAGTTATATACAGGCCTCCCAACAGCGGCTGGGAGGTGAACCACAGATTACAACAGGAAATAGAAAAGCCATGTAAAAAGGGTAATGTTATGACAGTCATGGGAGATTTCAACATGCAGCTCAATTGGGAAAATCAGGTTGGAAAAGGATCTCAAGAGAGTGAGTTTGTTGAATGCCTACAAGATGTTTTTTTTGAGCAGTTTGTCATTGAGCCTACTAGGGGATCAGCTATACTGGATTGGGTGTTATGTAATGAACCAGAGGTGATTAGGGAGCTTAAGGTAAAAGAGCCCTTAGGAGCCAGTGATCACAATATGATTGAGTTCAACTTGAAATCTGATAGGGAGAAAGTTAGGTCTGACATAGCATTATTTCAGTTCAAAGGAAATTACAGTGGTATGAGAGAGAAGTTGGCCAAAGTAAATTGGAAGGAGCTGCTGGCAGGGATGACAGCACAGCAGCAATGGCGTGAGTTTCTGGGGAAAAATAAGGAGGTGCAGGACAAATGTATTCCAAAAACGAAGAAATACTCAAACGGAAAAATAGTACAACCCTGGCTGACAAGGGAAGTCAAAACTAATGTAAAAAAATACAACAAAGCAAAAATTCATCGGAAGAGAAAGGATTGGGAAGCTTTTGAAAACCTAAAGAGAGCAAAATAATCATTAGAAGGAAAAAGATGAAATATGAAAGCAAGCTGGCAAATAGTATCAAAGTGGATAGTAAAAGCTTTTTCAAGTACGTAAAAAATAAAAGAGAGATGAGAGTGGATATAGGACTGCAGAAAAGGAGCCCAGAGAAATAATATCAGCAGACAAGGAGATGGTAGATGAACTAAATGAGTATTTTGCATCAGTCTTCATTGTGGAAGACATTAGCAGCATGCCAAATGTTGAAGGGTGTGAAGTAAGCGAGTGCAGTTACTATTACAAGGGAGAAGGTGCTCAAAAAGCTGAAAGAACCAAGGATACCTAAGTCACCCAGACCAGATGAATTGCACCCTAGGGTTCTGAAAGAGGTAGCTAGTGCCAGAGATGGTGCAGGCATTAATAATGATCTTTCAAAAATCATTGGTGTCAGAGGACTGAAAAATTCCAACCGTCACCCCACTCTTTACAAAGGAGGGAAGCAGCAGAAAGGAAATTATAGACCAGTTAACCTGACCTCAGCAGTTGATATGTTGGAGTCAATTGTTAAGAATGAGGTTATGGAGTACTTAGAGACACAGGACAAGACAGGACAACGCAGCACGTCTTCCTTGAGGGAAAATCTTGCCTGAGGAAAATTCTTTGAGGAGATTACAAGTAGGATAGATAAAGAGGATGCAGTGAATGTTGTATATTTGGATTTTCAGAAGGCTTTTGACAAGGTGCCACACATGAGGCTGCTTACCGAGTTAAGAGCCCGTGGTACTACAGGATAGCTACTAGCATAGTTAGAGCATTGGTTGATTGGTAGGAGGCAGCAAATGGGAATAAAATGACCCTTGTCTGGACAGCTGCCAGTGACTAGTGGTGTTTCACAGGGGTTGGTATTGGGACCACTTCTGTTTATGCTGTCTATCAGTGATTTAGATGATAGAATAGATGGCTTTGTTGCCAAGTTTGCAGATGATATGAAGATTGGTGGAGGGACAAGTATTGTTGAGGAAATAAGTAGGATGCAGAAGGCCAGGGTCAGATTTGGAGAATGGGTAAGAAAGAGGCAAATGAAATACAATGTTGGAAAATGTATGGTCATGTACTTTGATAGTAGAAATAAATGTTCAAATTATTTTCTAAACAGGGAGAAAATCCAAAAATCTGAGATATACTTTATTATCGCCAAACAATTGACACTACAGCGTACAATCATCACAGCGATATCTGATTCTGCACTTAGCGCTCCCTGGATTACAAATCGATAGTAAATATTAAAACTTTAAATTATAAATCATAAATAGAAAATAGAAAAGGGGAAGTAAGGTAGTACAAAAAAACAAAGGGACTTTGTTTCAAAGGGACTTAGGAGGAAGGCAAATGCAATGTTCACATTAATTTCAAAAGATTCATAATACAGGAGCAGGGATGTGATGCTGAGGCTTTATAAGGCACGAATGAGGCCTCAGATTGATTACTGTGAACAGTTTTGGGCTCACCTAAGAAAAGATGTGCTGGCATTGCAGAGGGTTCAGAGGCTGTTCACAAGGATGATTTCGGGAATGAAAGGGTTATTATAGGAGGAACATTTGATGGCTCTGGGTCTGTACTGGCTGGAAGGATGGGGGGATGGGGGGTGGGGGGGAGTCTCACTGAAACCTTTTGAATGTTGAAAGGCCTAGACAGAGTACATGTGAAAAGGACGTTTCCCATGGTGGGGGAGTCTCAGACAAGATGTCACAGCCTCAGGATTGAGGGGCATCCATTTAAGACAGAAATGTGGAGAAATTTCTTTAGCCAGAGGGTTGGTGTTGAATTTGTGGAATTTATGACCACAGGCAGCTGTGGAGGCCAGGTCGTTGGGTGTATTTAAGGCAGAGATTGATAGGTTCTTGATTGGACGTGGCATCAAAGGTTACAGGGAGAAGGCCAGAGAATAGTGTTGAGGAGGGGAAAAAGGATCAGCCATGATTGAATGACATAGCAGACTCAATGGGCCAAATGGCAAAATTCTGCTCCCATGTCTTATGGTCTTACAACATTAACTATTTCAATCAAGTCTCCTTTGTTAAATTACAGGAAATACAATCCTCACTTGTCCAACATTTTCTCACAAGAGAAAGTGCCTTTTCCAAATATTAGTCTTGTAAACCTTTGAACTGCTTCCAACACATTAACAATGTTTCTTAAATAATGTTACCAGCACTGTAGGAGAGATTGGAGAGGCCTTCTTCCTGAAACACTGAAGGTTGACAACTGAATTTCAAAGCACAGAAAAGCACCTTAAGTTTTTTTTCAATTTTGACCTATAACCTTTCTATCCACAATTGGTAGACTACGTCCTATTTCTTTTTAAATAAGTTATTATAACAGGACCTTATTTGTTTTTCAAAATGACTTACAGGAGGGGGCAAGTTATTCACTGGTGTCCTGGAAAATATTTATTCCCCATTCTTCAAGGAATAAAATATTTGGCTGATGTCACACTACAGTTTGTGTATTTCAGTAGAGTCATATATGATACTGACAATGACAATTGAACTTGAATTTGATCAATTGTGATGAGAAAAAGCGATTCACAAGCCACATAAAATTTTGGGATAGCTCCAGATCATAAAGCAAAAATATTTTTTAAAATATCTTCATTTCCTTTACTTTAATGAGACCCTCATCTCAACACTGACCAATATTACAATACACTATGATGGTATTTTGCAGTTTCACAAAACCCATCCAAAATTTACCCTTTTATCAGTTTAAATTTGTCGACTCCTTGCTTTACTGCACAAATGAAGTGAGGGACTACAAATTTCAACAAATGAAAGAGCAATCATGAAAAAGTGAGGGGATGTCAGTTGTCTTTTAGACAAAATATAAAATTGAGCCTGTGCCTGCTTTCTGAACTGGATCTCGAGGCACTAATCCAGAATTTAGGAAGCTTGCCCATATACTGATCAATATTTATCCTCCTTTTTAAAAACGTATCTGATTATTAAATGCAAAGGTAAAAGTTCAGATGCCAGAAATCTTTAAAAAAAATCGGATTACTGCAAATACGCAGCAAACCAGGCAGCATCTGTCGCAAGAGAAACTCTCAGGTCAATTACTGTTCATCAGAAGTGAGATAAACAATAAAACAAGTTTTAAAATGCAGAAGTTGATTGACAGTGAAATGCTTTAAAGTGCTACAAGACTATGAAAGCTATTATAGAAATACAAAATTCTTCAGTTCCAAGGTTTTCTTCAAACATAACCTACAATATATACTTCTTGCAATTCACCAGGTTTCATTAAATATTCTCTATTTACAGCCAGTAGTTAAAACCAATTGGATCAAATGTTCAGGACAAATCTAATATTTCTTTGGGAGAAGGCTGATTTTTACTGCTTTCATTAATTGGAAAATCCACCAAATGTTTTCTTTTTTTTTAAATTTTATTTTTATTTGGATAAGGAATTCACAATTATCATGTACTTTTTTCACACATATAACCTTTTCCATTTTTTTATATGTATAAAACTACAATTATTTATACATTCTTAAGTACACATTGAGATGATATAAAAGGAAAATAAACATTTAAATAGATAATTATGTACTGTGGTAAATCTAACCTATTAGGCTAAGTAATGAAATTAGTTGTTAAGAAAAATGGTAATAATAGTTTCCATACAACCCTTCTGGACCATTTCCACTGGTCCAAAATGTTGCATACAAGCCTATATACCAACCATTGTAGGTGTTTATATCCCAATTTGTTCGTGCTTGTTCCTGCCCGCAGACATAATTATCCAATCCCTATGTACTTATTTACTTAATTTTTTCATTTTTTTATCCCTTTCCCAAATCTTTCCCTTTACTTGTGTTAATTCTCTATTTTCCAAAAAAAAACAAACATTTAGACTAGGGGTGCTTACGTTAGCAATATTACTGTGTTGATGAGAAGAGCAATATAAATCATTAGGAGAGTCATCTAAAGTCTGCTCGCATTGGGGTTGTATATTCAATCCATTTATTCCAGATTTGATAAAATGTTTCTTTTTGAGTTCTGGGAGTAAGTCAACTTTTCCATTTTAAATATTTCCAAGATAATTTTGTACCAATCTTCTAATGTAGGTGGTATTGGATTTAGCCATTTTCTAGTGATTGATTTCTTACTTGCCGCTAAGAGGGCCTGCAGCAACTTTATATCTTCCTTCTGTTCAAGGAACAATACATGCCCCAAATAGAGCGTCTCAAAGTTCAGAGGTATCTGGGACCTAAGTACCTTGACTAATGTTCTATGAATACCTTCCCAAAATAGACTTAATTTAGGGCAATCCCATAAAATATGAAAATGATTTGCCTCCTTGGAGCCGCACCTTCTCCAACACATCACATTTGTATCTTTATATTTTTCCTGATATGGGGTCTTGAAGTATCTTATAATGTTTTTCCAACAATGTTCTCTCCAAGTCAAAGAATTAGTCGAGGACCATTGAAAGCTGCAGATTTTCCCCCAAGCCTCCTCTGAAAGTACCAACCCCGCTTCTTTCTCCCACTTCTCTTTAATATACAGTGTATTTACATTTTTAGCATGGGAGAGTGCATTATATAGGCGAGAAACTGATTTACTAGGTATTGAACTGCAAGCCGAATTCAGAATCTTGAAAAATTCTAATTCTACTGTTGATAGGTCTGTATATCTACAACTCTGGTTAACATGGTTTCGTATTTGAAGGTACCTAAAAAAGTCATTATGTTCTAGGCCATGTTTGTCCTGCAGGATTTGGAAACTTTGTAATACTCTTTTATCTATAAATGAGAGGTAGGTTGTAAGACATTTCTTTATCCATAGCTCAAATGTTTTATCTCCTCTGTTGGGAAGGAATTCGGTATCATATGCACACCATCTAAAGAGTTTTAACATGTTATTAATTCCACATGAATTAACCACCTTCTGCCATACTTTTAATGTAAGATTTATCCAAGCATTATTAAATTTTTCCAACTGGGCCATCAATCCTTTGTCAGCTATTGAGGCCTGAAGAGGAAAACTGTCAACTAATCCAAATTCTATTTCCTTCCACCTAGCCTTATATTCCCTATTACACCAATATAACAGAGGGGTTATCTGTGAGGCATAAAAATAATTTCTCAGGCAAGGAAGAACCATACCTCCTCCTTCCTTCCCTAACTGTAAGGTGTTATATCGAATTTTAGGTTTCCTTCCTTGCCAAATGAAGCGGGAAATCCATTTGTCCCATTCCCTGAATTGATTATCATCCACCTCCACTGGTAAAGTACGGAAAAGATATAATAACCGAGGAAGAATATTCATTTTTTTTTATAGTATTTATCCTTGAATTTAAACTTAAAAAGGGGATAAGATTCCATCTATGCATATCTGCTTTTATCTCTGAGATTAATGGCCCATAATTTACCTGTGACAGTGTTGAAAGATCCTTCGGCAGGGTTATTCCTAAATATTTTAATGATTTAGCTTCCCACTTAAGATCGTATGTATCCTGCAATTTTTTGGATGGTGTATAATTTAGGGACATAACCTGCGTTTTCTTTACATTTATTTTATAACCTGATATTTTCCCAAAGTCATCCAACAGTGTAAACAATCCTATAAATGATTTTTCTGGTTCACTCAGATAGACCAAAACATCATCTGCGAATAACGCCACTTTCTGTTCGATCCCTGCCACCTTGATACCTTTTACGATTTCGCTCTGTCTTATTAGTTGGGCAAGTGGTTCAATATATAGCACAAAAAGGAGAGGAGAAATTGGGCATCCCTGTCTAGTGCCTCTCTCTAAAATGAAGGAGTCAGAGAGGTCCCCATTTATCTTAATTCGGGCTGTAGGGCTGTCATATAGAGTCTGAATTACTTTAATAAACCTTTCTTGAAAGCCGAATCTTCCTAACACTCTGTATAGGAATGCCCAACTAACTGAATCAAAAGCTCTCTCAGCGTCCAATCCTACTACCATTGTCTCTGTCTCGTTCTTATTAACCTGTTCTAATATGTGCAGAGTTCTCCTTATGTTGTCCTGTGTTTGTCTTTGTTGAATAAATCCAGTCTGGTCTAAATGGATTAGGCCAGGTAAAAGCTTTTCCAATCTGCGCGCTAATATAGATGTAAATAGTTTGTAATCTAAATTAAGAACACTAATTGGCCGATAATTGCCACATTCTAGTTTATCTTTACCCTCTTTAGGAATAACTGAAATAATCGCTTCTCTCCAGGAAGGTGGAGTTTCTCCTCTCTGCAAGATTCAATTAAAGGTGTTAAGTAGTAATGGGGCTAACTGTGTCTTCAGGGACTTGTACCACTCTGAGGTAAACCCATCAGAACCCGGGGACTTTCCAGCCTTTAACCTAGAGATGGCCACGTTCAGTTCTTTGACAGTTACTGGTTCTAATAAACTTTCATTTTGTAAATCTGTAAGTTTAGGTAGATCTAAAAAATTCAATACACTGTCTATATAGGGCTCATTGGGGGCCCGGGGTTGGGAGTACAGCTCTCGATAATATGTTTCAAAACTCTCTTGAATTTTCCCTATTGTACTCTCCACAAGCTTTGTCTTTGGATTCTTTATTTTATGAATTGTATTGTCTGCTTGTTGTTTTTGTAATTTATATGCTAATAATCTAGCTGATTTACCTCCTACTTCATAATTCTTTTGTCTCAGGTAAAGAAAATTTCTTTGAGTTTCCAACGTATAAATATCATCAATTTCACTTTGCAATTTCCTAATTTCCTGTTTTCGATTTGAATTACTTTTGTTGCTATCTACAACTTGAAGTTGTTTTAATTTTCCTTGAAGGTCTGCTAATTTTTGTGCATTGATTTTTTTCATGTGAGTAGTAATGGAAATAATTTTCCCTCTCAGTACAGCTTTCAATGTATCCCATAAAATCACTGGTGATGTTTCTCCCGTGTCATTAAGGTCTAGATATTCTTTGATTTCTCCCCTTAATCTCTCCATTACTTTCGGGTTATTGAGTATATGTGAGTTTAGCCTCCATAGTGTTTTCCTCATTTTCCTTTCCAGGATTAGAGACATAGAGACTGGGCTATGATCCGACAGATCAATTGTTGCAATATTACAGTTTTTTATCCTGAGTCTATCTGTATTAAAGATAAAGAAATAGTCTATCCTTGAATAGGCTGAATGAGGGAAAGAGTAATATGTATAATCTTTACTAGTAGGGTGTAATTCCCTCCAGACATCTATAATTCCCAACTCCTCCATCAATGAATTCACTTTCCGAGTCAGAGGTTTATTCTGAGTAACTATTCTTGAAGAATCTAATATAGGATTTAATCTAATATTAAAATCCCCTCCACAAATTACTACCCCTCGAGAACTGACCATTAGGTCAAAAATGTGTCTATAAAATGACCATTCACTACCTGGAGGAGCATAAACATTCAGCAATGTTATTTCTGTACCTTCTATTCTTCCTGTGATTTTTACAAACCGTCCTTCTTTGTCTCTAGTCTCTGAAATATGTTCATAATTAAGAGTACTTGATATTAAAGTAGCTACCCCTCTTTTGTGACTCAATTTATATGATGAATAAAATACATGCTTAAAGCCCATTCTTTTTAATTTTCCATGTTCAGATTGGCTCATATGTGTTTCCTGGAGGAAAGCTATTTGTGCCCTCTCTTTTTTCAATTTAGACATAATCTTATTTCTTTTAATTGGATTCAAAACCCCATTAACATTATAGGAAATTATTTTTACCAATTCAGTTTGCATTTTTCTCTAGTAGACAAAAAGCACTCTCCTTTTCTAACCAAACAGTAAGCAATCCCTTCTCAACAGTAAACCAAGACATATAACCACACCCTAGACATTTCTGAACGTATAACATTTGAAAATTTTTCCCGACTTCCCACAGTGAGGCCTGAGCACCGACCCGCCTCAGTTCAGAGGGATAACCTCTATCTTCACCCTGTGTTAGAGGGCCCTCAGCAGTTTGAATAATCATAGAGAATTTTCTCCTATTTATGTCTCGACCATATTGCTATCATTCAAGTTATTCCGCCTAGTTTATTTTCAGTTACCAGTTTTCATTTTACTTTTAAGTCCGATTTACTCTTTTCAGTCATTTCTCTTAATTAATCTGTATTGTCTGTACATTCGCGTCTGAATATTTGCAGCTTTTCCTTGTAGTTTGACACTCTGGTTCGAGTGGAGCGTCCTCGCCCCACTAACTGCCACGACTTCTGCCGAATCCTCTCCAGTAGCGACTCCGGTTGGGTGATAACTTTAATAGGTAGTCCCCGGTCCGCCAGGTCCAACGTTGCCTCCTCCACCGTAGCGTAAGTTTTTGTCCCTTCGTCGTAAAAGACTCTCAGCCGAGCTGGATACAGGGTCTGGAATCTGATGTTGTTTTCCTTCAGGACTCTCCGTGTTTCCGCATATTCCTTCCGTCTGGCAAGAATCCCCGGTGCGTAGTCGTGGTCTAAACTGATTTTGCAGTTGTTCCACATGAAACCTTTCTTTTGCCATGCTCTTTTAAGCACCTCTTCCTTCGTTCTGTAACTGAGAAATCTGATCAGAATCGATCTGGGCTGGGCGCCTGCCGGAGGCTATGGTACCAACGCGCGGTGAGGCCTTTCTATCTGTAGTCTTTTGCGGCCGGTATATCAAGGTTCTCTCTAAGCAGCTTCTCCACGAAGGGAATCATCAATCCGGGTTTACCTTCGGTTCCTTCGGGAACTCCGTAGATCCTCACATTTTCCCTTCTCGAGCGGCCTTCTTGATCTATTAGTTTCCACTGGAGCTGGTCTTGTAGCTTCAGCATTTCTGCTATCACTTCCTCTGCGTTTTGTAGCTTCTCTTCAATTCCAACAATCCTCGCTTCGGCTTCATCTATCCGCGAGTTAGTTTTTACTATTTCTCCTTTAATATCTTCCAGCTGTTTGCTATTATCTTGTCGGAACTCGCGAATCTCTCCGAGAATCAAAGACAGAGTCACCGATTCCCCCTCATTACCTCCGTCCTGGCTTGCCGTGGGGGAGCTAGGCCCGTCGCCTTGCTGCATCTCTTTATGTTTATCAGCCTTCGAAGCGGACTTTTTATTCTTGTTCTTAGACATCATCCTTGCCCCTTTTATTAATATAGTTATGCAATATTAAGTATTTGTCTAAATTCGATTTTGGGGCAGTTTACCTTCTTTTTTGTCGAGAGACCTTTTCCTTACGCCGCCATTCCCTTGATGACCCAGAAGTCGTCCTCCCACCAAATGTTTTCAACCAATAGAACAGTAAGATCAAGATCTTAATAGAAGCCCACAATACATTTAAATGTGCTTATCAATCCATTTAGAAAAATTCTTAGACGTACCTTGCCGCGGCAACTGCTCAGCTAATTTTCGAAGACTTGTCAGACTGTCAGCTCCAAGCTGGCTGAGAATGCCTGGAAGCATTTCTGTTATCTGTTTTGTCTCAGCGTGACCAGTAATTGCAAATGTATTGGCAGATAATGAGGCCTGCACTTTGGGATTATTGAAATGTATAACCTGACCGTCATCTTTTATCATGTTCACCTGTAAGCACAAAAACAAACGTATTCATAAAATGTACAGTTATCTGAAAATACATTTTTTGTTTGCATTAAATAGCAAATTTCAACAATATAGGCCCATTGCTGGAAACAGTTACTGAAGATGGCAACTTTTTGTTATTATACACAGTACTTTAAATTTATAGCCTGTCTTCTAAAAGCAAATACCCTTGCAACCAATTACTGTTATTATGCAGTTTTGATTAATATGCAATATTTGGTTAGCAACAATTCATAGGAACAGGATTAAACCACTCCATCTTCTGAGCCTGCTCACCATTCAATGCATGATCATGGCAGATCATTCAAATTCAGTACCCCAAACTAAATGTTCTTCATACTTCTTGATCCCTTTGGCCCCACTCCCCAGAAAAGGATCAATCTTCTTGAATATACATGGATTTAGGCTAATTGGGACACATTAGTAGATTTTGGCCCAAATAGTTGACTGCCCCAATTAACCAAAGTTTCATGTAAATCATTAAAAAGGTATTAAAAGGCAAACTAATGTTTAACTGAGTAACGTATTTAAATGAAATATAACACAAATTAGAATACTACCAATACGACCACAGTTCAATAAAACTGCATTAGTTCCTTAATAGTTACCAAAGGAGAAACTCTGTGTACGCTGTCATATTCTTTTGACTGACTGTAAATGCACAGAATCAGTGCAGACACCTAGTGTAGATAATGCCAGCTTTCATAAAATACCTACGATTACATCCCCCAAACTTTAATTTTCATTGTACTATTCAAAATGATTGTCGATAACTTCAAATTCTTCATAGTTCCTAACTTGCTGAAATAGTGAAATCATTTCATTTCACTTCTGGCTATTTCAGGCATCTTCAAGCCTGAATGTTTGAAACCATAGTGAGCAAAACAGTTCTGAATAGTCTTACTACATATTTCTTGCTAAGTTTCAGTGACAAAAATCACTGCTTTTTGAACACAAACCCACAAGTGATATTATTTAAAAGCTGTTTGCTCTAAATACAGTGTAGTGTCTAACGGCTACACAAGTACATTTGACTGACACTAATTAAAAACTGTCTGGCAAAGTCTCCTGTCCCAATTAAATGGCATGATGTACCAAATAAACAACGAGAATCCAAGTTATTTTCTTGATTTAGTTTTTATTTGCCGAAAATTGTCCAAAATTACCAGAATCCACTGTACTTTATTACCGTTCTTCAACTTGAAGAAAGTGGCAAAAATTTCTATTTTCTAGCACTGCTGCAACCATACAGAAAATATTGCACACAACCAGGTGATTTGGCCCAACCAATCCATCTCAGTATTTTATGATGCACTTTGTCTTTCAACCAAATTACTGAATGTAAACCTTTATTCTCTCTCCTTCATGCTTGTCAATTATTTCCTTAAATGCATCCATATATTCACTTTAATCACTCTGTGGATGCAAGTTCCATATTCTCACCACTTTCTCCATAAAGAAGTTTCTTCCAAATTCTTCATTAAATTTGTGACAATTATTCATTCTATAATTCTTTAACTGGAATCTTCCTCTCTGTACCTATTACATTATATTTTTCCCTCAGTCTCCTTTCCACAGACCCATCCCAACCCTATTTTTAAAAAAACAGATCGTGAAATAAAGATAGGAATAATGATCTAAAATACTGATAGAACCTCAACCATTTTGATGCCTTTCGAACTCTTATTTTGATTATGATCTCCTGAGATAAAGATTTTGAAATACACTTGAAATCTATCTCAATTATAATCAATTTAAAATAGTTGTTGAATAATAAGAGCCAGAGTATTTCTTGCACAGTAATTATAACTAAATGCCCATTAAGAATTTGCTTATAACCACTTAACAAACTGCAGCATCTTTCAGGATTTTTTATAGTGACAATTGCCCTTAAGTATACCCAAAAGTTAATTTCCCATTTCCATTATGGTGGACAGCTCCACACAATCCTTTAAATTGTAGTGAATAAAGGATAGCAATTTTGATACTTTTAAGTTTTTGTCTGTTTCATAGCACAAGTTCTGTCATCATAACAGTCCAAGCCAAATTACAGCAACACAAGTTAACAGAATTGCTACACAAATTAATAGAATAAATGTTTACATAAATAGAACAGTACAGCACAGGAACAGGCTCTTCAGCCCATGATGCCTGTGCCAAACACGTTGCCAAATTAAATTAAATTGTCTGCCTTCAAATGACCCACATCCCTCCATTCCCTGCACATTTGTGTCTTGATCCAAAATATGTCTTCTTGAATGTCACTATTAGTATCCGCTTCACTACTCTGGCAGCCTATTCTAGGCACCTTACATGCTCTGTGAAAAAAAAATTGCCCCGCACCCCTCACATCTTAAGTGCACGTCCTCTAGTAATTGATATTTCTACCCCTCACATAATTTTATAAACTTGTCAGATCCCCTCTCAGCCTCAAATACTCCAATGAAAATATCCCAAGTTCTTCAACCTCTCTTTATAGTTCATTCCCTCTTATTGAAGCTGCAGACTAGTAAACCTCTTCAGTACCCTTCCCAAATCTTCACATCCTGGGACAGGCAGAAATGCATGCAATATTCCAGAGGTAGCTTAACCAAAAGTATATACAGTAGCAATATTACTTCATTGGTTGGCACATAAAGAGTAAGGAATGCTATCATTCTTTAGGTCTTCTTGACCACTTTATCTACTGTGTGCCCATACTTTAGCTCATTCGTAAGAAATTCTGTATTCTTATTGTAAAACTTGGACTTTATTGAAGAACAAGAGGATATCCTAATATTGCACATCAAAGAAGTAGTGACTCATGGCCTTCATCAATCGTGGAATTGAGTCTAAGAGCAGAGAGGTAATGTTGCAGCTATACAGGACCCTGGTCAGACCCCACTTGGAGTACTGTGCTCAGTTCTGATCGCCTCGCTAAAGGAAGAATGTGGAAACCATAGAAAGGGTGCAGAGGAGATTTACAATGACGTTGCCTGGATTGGGGAGCATGCCTTTTGAGAATAGGTTGAGTGAACTCGGCCTTTTTTCCTTGGAGCGACGGAGGATGAGAGGTGACCTGACAGAGATGTATGAGATGATGAGAGGCATTGACTATGTGGATAGTCAGAGGCTTTTTCCCAGGGCTGAAATGGCTAGCACAAGAGGGCACAGTTTTAAGGTGCTTGGAAGTAGGTACAGAGGAGATATCAGGGGTAAGTTGTTTTTTTTAAATGCAGAGAGTGGTGAGTGTGTGAAATGGGCTGCTGGTGACAGTGGTGGAGGCGTATATGATAGGGTCTTTTAAGAGACTCCTGGACAGGTGTATGGAGCTCAGAAAACTAGAGGGCTATGGGTAACCCTAAGTAATTTCTCAGGTAAGGACGTGTTCAGCACAGCTTCGTGGGCTGAAGGGCCTGTATTGTGCTGTAGGTTTTCTATATTTCTATGATTAAGGAAAACACATTTCAAAGAGATCACAATGGCATCATAGAACATTTCTACCAGAGGCTGTCTTGAAAAACTCCAGAAAAAGTCGAAAAAGGAAATTGGACAAATCTTTATCACATGTGATGTTCCAAAGAGACCACCTGACATACATGAGGAGACTTTTAGCACATGATTGGACTCCCCAGTAACTTCTGTTTATTTTTTTTTAAATCATTGTTCATTGCTATTTCTAAAATGCTTTTCACTCTCTTGGTCCAGATCAACTTCAAACCTCATTGCTGCAGACATCCCAAAAATTGGTCCTTGACCATGTTTCAGTGGCTAGATTACTTGGTATTTTTCCAAAAGCCTTTTCAGTTACTTACAGCTGTCTCTGATAAGCAGATATGAAAAACATTAAATAGATTAATTAAAATGAAAAATGACAACAGAAATAAAATTATACTATGAAATAAAACATTTTCCATCCAGGCTGTTAACCCCATTTGTTTGAATGCACATCAAGCTAAGGGGTCAGCAATGAAATTTGTCTCTCCTGTAACTCACTATGACTAAAAAATCAATACAATGCACAGGTAGTGAAGTCAAGAAAGCATTGACCCATAATGAAGACCTTGTTGGTGGTTTTCTTCTGAGCCATTAGTAAACGACAATTTCATTTCAGCCCATGAGGATTGGGTTAACAGTTGGACTGGAATGCTTCAATTTATCTCCATTGTTAAAACTTTCTCAGCAATGTGCTTCTCCAACTACAATATTTTTGCTAACTTGTCCCAACCCTTGAATCAAATCTAACTTACTTTATCAACACTAATGATTTTTTTTTGTATATCAAGTATTGGAAAGTCTTATACATTATTGGTATCATTACTGCCAATGGTCTGCCATAAGCCAAAAATATCTTAGTAAACCCAACTTTCTATTCCTTTAATACAGAAATAGAGACCAGCTCTAACTATTTCTTTATAATTTCCAACTGCACAATATTTGTATCCTTTAATTATTTCATTCTTTAAATCAGTTCCTCACGTTGTCCGTATTTGTCATTATGTAAGTTTAAGTTACATTTCAAATTTTCAAAGGACATACCAACTTAAAACAAAATTACAACAGCTCACTAAGGAATGATGAGTGAACATCAGTATCTACAATTCAGAGGAACACTTAAATTCAGAACAGGGTGACAATAAGCAAAGAAATAGTTTGCATTAAATAAAACAATTAAGTATTGAATAAACAGTACTGTGCAAAAGTCTTGGCCACGTAAAAAAAAATTCTGTAAAGCAAGAATGGTTTCAAAAATAAAAATAAACACTTCTAAATATCAAAAAAAACTATAAAGAGCCATAAAACAAAAACACGAAATCAATATTTAGTGTGACTAAAACTGCATCAACTCTCTTAGACACGCTGTCCTACAATTTTGTAAGAAAATTGGCTGGTAGGTTTAGACTTCTGCTGTCTTGCTTGCTTCTGTCTCTCCAGGTAATCCCAGACAGCTTTGATTAAGTTGATATCAGGGCTCTGTGGAGGCCATACTATCTGTTGCAGAACTCCTTCTTCTTCTTTCTCCTGAACATGGTGCTTTACGACCTTGGCCACATGTTTGGGGTCACTGTCCTGCTGCAGAATGAAGTTGGGAACACCTTCCTGATGGCATTGCATGATGGATGAAAATCTGTTTGTACTTCTCAGCACTGAGAATTCCATTAATTCTAACCAGATTACCAACTCCATTTGCAGAAATGCAGCTCCAAATCTGCAGGGAACCTCCACCTCGCTTCACTATTGGCTGCAGACTCTCATTCAATAGACAATAAACAATAGGTGCAGAAGTAGACCATTCGGCCCTTCGAGCCTGCACCGCCATTCTGAGATCATGG
The DNA here is from genome assembly GCF_963921235.1 of Mobula hypostoma. Lineage (NCBI taxonomy): Eukaryota > Metazoa > Chordata > Chondrichthyes > Myliobatiformes > Myliobatidae > Mobula > Mobula hypostoma. The sequence continues at coordinate 70,204,459 of NC_086108.1, read as the reverse complement.
CTGATCATCTACTATCAATACCCGGTTCCTGCCTTATCCCCATAACCCTTGATTCCCCTATCCATGGATACCTATCTAGCTCCTTCTTGAAAGCATCCAGAGAATTGGCCTCCACTGCCTTCTGAGGCAGCGCGTTCCACACCTCCACAACTCTCTGGGAGAAGAAGTTCCTCCTCAACTCTGTCTTAAATGACCTACCCCTTATTCTTAAACCATGCCCTCTGGTACTGGACTCTCCCAGCATCTGGAACATATTTCCTGCCTCTATCTTGTCCAATCCCTTAATAATCTTATATGTCTCAATCAGATCCCCCCCACTCAATCTCCTTAATTCCAGCGTGTACAAGCCCAGTCTCTCTAACCTCTCTGCGTAAGACAGTCCAGACATCCCAGGAATTAACCTAGTGAACCTACGCTGCACCTCCTCCACAGCCAGGATGTCCTTCCTTAACCCTGGAGACCAAAACTACACACAATACTCCAGGTGTGGTCTCACCAGGGCCCTGTACAAATGCAAAAGGATTTCCTTGCTCTTGTACTCAATTCCCTTTGTAATAAAGGCCAACATTCCATTAGCCTTCTTCACTGCCTGCTGCACTTGTTCATTCACCTTCAGAGACTGATGAACAAGTACTCCTAGATCTCTTTGTATTTCTCCCTTACCTAACTCCACACCGTTCAGATAATAATCTGCCTTCCTGTTCTTGCTCCCAAAGTGAATAACCTCACACTTATTCACATTAAACGCCATCTGCCAAGTTTCTGCCCACTCACCCAGCCTATCCAAATCACCTTGAATTCTCCTAACATCCTCATCACATGTCACACTGCCACCCAGCTTAGTATCATCAGCAAACTTGCTGATGTTATTCACAATGCCTTCCTCTAAATCATTGACGTAAATCGTAAACAGCTGTGGTCCCAATACCGAGCCCTGTGGCACCCCACTAGTCACCACCTGCCATTCCGAGAAACACCCATTCACTGCTACCCTTTGCTTTCTACCTGCCAACCAGTTTTCTATCCATGTCAATATCCTCCCCCCAATGCCATGAGCTCTGATTTTACCCACCAATCTCCTATGTGGTACCTTATCAAATGCCTTCTGAAAGTCAAGGTACACCACATCCACTGGATCTCACGCGTCTATCTTCCTGGTTATATCCTCGAAAAACTCCAACAGATTAGTCAAGCATGATTTGCCCTTGGTAAAGCCATGCTGGCTCGGCCCAATCTTATCACTGCTATCAAGATATGCCACTATTTCATCTTTAATAATGGACTCTAGCATCTTCCCCACTACTGATGTTAGGCTAACAGGGCGATAGTTCTCTGTTTTCTCCCTCCCTCCTTTCTTAAAAAGTGGGATAACATTAGCCATTCGCCAATCCTCAGGAACTGATCCTGAATCTAAGGAATATTGGAAAATGTTCACCAATGCATCCGCATTTTCCAGAGCCACCTCCTTTAGTACCCTAGGATGCAGACCATCTGGACCTGGGGATTTGTTAGCCTTCAGTCCCATCAGTCTACTCATCACCGTTTCCTTCCTAATGTCAATCTGTTTCAGTTCCTCTGTTACCCTATGTCCTTGGCCCATCCATACATCTGGGAGATTGCTTGTGTCTTCCCTAGTGAAGACAGATCCAAAGTACTTATTAAATTCGTCTGCCATTTCTCTGTTTCCCATAACAATTTCTCCCAATTCATTCTTCAAGGGCCCAACATTGTTCTTAACTACAAACAACAGGAATTCTGCAGATGCTGGAAATTCAAGCAACATACATCAAAGTTGCTGGTGAACGAAAAGAAAAAAAAACATGACAAAGTCAAAGAAACGGCGATTGCAGGCGTGGTCCTGACGAAGGGTCTCGGCCTGAAACGTCGACTGCGCTTCTTCCTATAGATGCTGCCTGGCCTGCTGCGTTCACCAGCAACTTTGATGTATGTTGTTCTTAACTATCTTCCTTCTCTTCACATACCGAAAAAAACTTTTGCTATCCTCCTTTATATTCCTAGCTAGCTTGCGTTCATACCTCATTTTTTCTCCCCATATTGCCTTTTTAGTTAAGTTCTGTTGCTCCTTAAAAATTTCCCAATCATCCATCTTCCCATTCACCTTAGCTCTGTTATACTACTTTTTTAATGCTATGCTATCTCTGACTTCCTTTGTCAACCACTGTGGCCACTTTCCCCCCTTTGAATCCTTCCTTCTCCGGGGGATGAATTGATTTTGCACCTTGTGCATTATTCCTAAGAATACCTGCCATTGCTGTTCCACTGTCTTTTCTGCTAGGATATCTGACCAGTCAACTTTGGCCAGCTCCTCCCTCATGGCTCCATAGTCTCCTTTGTTCAACTGCAATACTGGCACTTCTGATCTGCCCTTCTCCCTCTCAACTTGCAGATAAAAACTTATCATATTATGGTCACTACCTCCTAATGGCTCCTTTACTTCAAGATCACTTATCAAATCCTGTTCATTGCACAACACTAAATCCAGAATAGCCTTATCCCTGGTCGGCTCTCGTACAAACTGCTCCAAAAATGCATCCCGTAGGCACTCTACAAACTCCTTATCCTGGGGTCCAGTACCAACCTGATTTTCCCAGTTCACCTGCATGTTGAAATCCCCCATAACTACTGCGACATTTCCTTTGCCACATGCCATTGTTAACTCCCTATTCAACTTGCACCCAATATCCATGCTACTGTTTGGGGGCCTGTAGATAACACCTATTAGGGTCTTTTTGCCCTCACTGTTCCTCAGTTCTATCCACACTGACTCTACTTCTCTTGATTCTATGTCTCCCCTTGCAAGGGACTGAATCTCATTCCTCACCAACAGGGCCACCCCACCCCCTCTGCCCACCTTTCTGTCCCTTCGATAGCACGTATACCCTTGTACATTCAATTCCCAGGTCTGATCCCCCTGCAGCCATGTCTCCGTTATCCCAACAACATCATAGTTACCCATTCGCACCTGAGCTTCAAGCTCATCCGCCTTATTTCTGACACTTCGTGCATTCAGATATAGAATTTTTAACCCATTTCTCCTCTCTCTGTTTAAATCGCTGCCTATTGTGCATAACCCAGCTCCCCGAACTCTCACCGGGCTATACGCCCCTTGAATTTTGTTGTCCTTCTTAAATTTACTTACTCTTTCTGCACATTTAACTCCATGCTCCGTCAGACCATCCCTCTGCACATGTATCCTCCTTATCACTCGTTCGCCTCACCTTTCTCTACTTCACACTTAACATTCCAGAACCGTGTAATCTCCACCTGTCTTTTATACTTCATCTCGCTATCCTCTCTCACATTCTGGATCCCTACCCCCTGCAAATTTAGTTTAAACGCCCCCCCAAGCAGCACTAGCAAACTTTCCTGCAAGACTGTTAGTACCCCTCCAGTTCAGGTGTAAACCATCCCGTCGGAACAGATCCCACCTTCCCTGGAACAAAGTCCAATTATCTAAAAACCTGAAGCCCTCCCTCCTGCACCATCCTCTCAGCCACGTATTGATCTGTATAATCCTTCTGTTCCTCGTCTCACTCGCACGTAGCACAGGTAGCAATCCTGAGATTGTTACCCTGGAGGTCCTGCCCTTCAGCTTCGCACCTAACTCCCTGAACTCACTACGCAGGACCCCCTCACTCTTCCTACCCACGTCGTTGGTCCCTACATGGACCACAACATCTGGATTCTTGCCCTCCCTCTCGAGAATAACCTGCACCCGATCTGAGATGTCCCAGACCCCAGCACCAGGGAGGCAACATACCATCCGAGACTCCCGATCTCCCCCACAAAATCTCCTATCTGCCCCCGACTACAGAATCCCCTATCACTACCGCTGTCCTCTCTTCCCTCCTCCCCTTCTGTGTCGAGGGTCCAACCTCAGTGCCAGAGACAGGACCACTGCAACTTGTTCCTGGTAGGTCATCCCCACCATCTATCTCTGTCTCTGCCTCCCGAATGATCCGCAGTTCATCCAGCTCCAATTCCCTAACCCGCTCCGATAGGAGCTGCAGCTGGATGCACCTTCTGCAGGTGTGGTTATCAGGGACAACTGCGTTGACCATGACCTCCCACATACTGCATACGGAGCACACCACTGCTCTATCTCCCCCATTACCTGATCCCAGATTAATCAGAATAAATGAAAAAGTACCAACTGACCTTACCTTTTTTCCTCTGCAAGCACGTACTCAGGTTAACTGATTACCACTCACCAAAGACCTCCTTACGCCGAAGCCCACTGAGCCAAAGCCCAGCACTCTGCTCCCGCACACTCCGCTGCCTGCACCTGAAAGTGGGCCTCTTTTTAAACTCCGCGCTCGCCGCTGACGTCACCCGCGCCTGCGCAGTTTTACCTTCCTCCTCAGGTAATGCCTAGATAGTGCCGATCTTCCTCAGCCTACCTACAACGGCTGATCCTCTGATCCTCCAATCTCCAGTCGTCCGTCGACCTCGAGCACTCCTTGCTCCCGCACCGACGCTGCCCGCACCTCATGCAGTGCTCTCCAGCTCTTCTGCGGACAAACTGCCTCCTTCTTTGAGCCATATATTTCAAATTTTAACTTGTCAGTCCAGAGTACTTGCTGCCATCGTTCAACACCCCAGTCCTTGTGATTTTGTGTGTAGGTCACTCTCTTGACTTTGTTTCCACTTCAGAGGACTGGCTTTTTGCTAGCAACTCTTCCATGAAGACCACTTCAGATAAGACCTCTCCATACTGCAGACGGGTTTACTTGGGTTCCAGTGGTTTTTGGGATAGCAGTGCTGCACTCCTTACGATTTAGAAGGGATGTCAGTTTGATGTATCTTGCCTGCTGCACTCAGTTTCCGTGGCCCACCACCGCATTTCTGATCCTCGACCTTGCCAGTTTCTTTGTGCTTCATCAGAAGAGCTTGGACAACACAACTTGAAACTCCTGCCTACTGTAAAATTTCTGCTCAAGAAAGACCGTGCCAATGCAGGATGATCAGTATAAGAATTGATGACTTGGAGGTTGAACTATCACATCTGTCACACCCCCGCCTTTTAGTTTGGTTGTTCTTTGCCCAGACTTTGTTTCAGTTAATAGTTTAGTTCATTCAACTCATTATGTCATTGATCATTAGCATCTTTATTTAATCTTGCTCAGGGTTATATACAGTGCCTATAAAAAGTACTTATCCCCCTTGGAGGTTTCCATGTTTTATTGGTTTACAACAGTGAATCACTGAGGATCTAATTTGGCTTTTTTTGGACACCAATCAACAAAAAAGACTTTTGTGTCAAAGTGAAAACAGATCTCTACAAAGTGATCTAAATTAATTATAAATATAAAGCACGAAATAATTGATTACACAAATATTTACCCCCTTCAATTCAGTATTTAGTAGATGCACCCTTGGCAGGAATTACAACCTTGAGTCTGTGGATAGGTCTCTCAGCTTTGCACATCTGGACACTGCAATTTTGCCCCATTCTTCTTTACAAAACTGCTCCAGCTTTCTCAGATTGCATGGGGATTGTGAGTGAACAGCCCTTTTCAAGTCCAAATGGACTGAGGTCTGGACACGGACTTAGCTTTGCCAGGGCATTAACTTTGCTGTTTTTAAGCCATTCACTTGTAGCTATGGCTTTATGCTTGGGAGTCATCGTCTTGCTGGAAAACGAATCTTATACCGAGTGGCAGTTCTTTTGCAGACTGTATCAGGTTTTCCTCCCAGGATTTCCCTGTATTTTGCTGCATTCATTTTACCCTCTACCTTCATAAGCTTTCCAGCATGATGCAGCCACCACCAAGCTTCATGGTAGAGATGGTGTGTTTTTGATGAAATGCGGTGTTTGGTTTACATCAGGTTTAGTCTGATGGTCAAAAAGCTCAATTTGGGTTTCATCAGATTACAGAACCTTCTTCCAGCTGACTTCAGAGGTTCCCACATGCCTTCTGGCAAACTCTCACCGAGATTTCATGAGAGATTTCACCCCCCACCCCCCCACAACAGTGGCTTTCTTTTTGCTACTCTCCCATAAAGCTGTGACTGGTGAAGCATCCGGACAACAGTTGTTGAATGCGCAGTCTCTCCCACCTCAGCCACTGAGGCTTATAACTCCTCCAGAGTTGTCACAGGTCTCTTGGTGGCCTCCCTCACTAGTCCCCACCTTGCACGGTCACTCAGTTTTTGAGGACGTCCTACAGATTTACAGCTGTGCCACATTCTTTCCATTTCTTGATGATTAACAACTGGACTCCAAGGGATATTCAGTGACTTGGAAATCTTCTTGTGTACATTTCCTGGCTTGTGCTTTTCAATAACCTTTGAGGTGTTTGGAGCTTTCTTTCGTCTTCCTGGTGTAGTTTTTGCCAGGATACTAGCTCACCAGCAGTTAGACCTTCCAGGTACAGGTTTTTTTTTTAAAAACTGCAATCAATTGAAACACCTCCACTGCACACAGGTGATCTCCATTTAACTAATTATGTGACTTCTAAAAGCAGTTGGCTGCAATAGTGATGATTTGGTGTCGTGTGAAGTGGGGGGGGGAATACTTATGGAATTAATTATTTTGTTTTATATTTCTAATTAACTTAGATTACTTCGTAGGTATGTTCTCACTTTCACACGAAAGTCTTTTTTCTGTTGGTCAGTGTCAAAAAAGGCAAATTAAATCCACTGTGATTCAATGCTGTAAAACATGAAAACTTGCAAGAGGGTGAACACTTTTCATAAGCACTGTGCCTACTAAGTAACCAAGTTGTATTTGAAAATTGGTTAATTACTTAATATGTTACTTTCTTTAACAAAATAGAAAAAAATCCCTGTAATTTTTTTTGGAAACTGAATGTTTGGAAATCTAAAATTTGTTCTTTTCTACTGATGTACTAATGCAGAATCATCATCATCAGGTGCCATGCCCAGTTTGAGCTTTGACTGCCATTCCTGTTTCGGATCAAGTGGATCAATTCATTGGTATTTATTTCTAGTTCTCTAGCTGCTGTCTCCATCATCATTTGTCTTTGTCTTCCTCTTGCTTTCTTTCCTTCAATCTTTCCCATAATTACTGTGCATTCTAACTCCTCTTTCCTAATCACGTCCAATGAAGTTACATTGCCTTTTCATGATCTCATACATTATTTCTCTTTTTGTGTTTGTTCTGTTCATGACATCCTCGTTAAATATTCCCTTCATCCATGATATTCTTTGTATCCTCCTCAAAAACCACATCTCTGCTGCTACAATTTGTTTCCTCATGTTACTAGATATTGTCCAACATTCTGAGCCATATAACATAACTGGATAAACATAACATTTCTGTGCTCTGAGGCGGGTTGTCATGCCTTGTTTAGTACTGGTCAGTATACTCTTCATTCTCGTAAAGGTGTCTTTTGCCATCGCTATTCTTCTTTTGATGTCTAAGTCGCACCTGCCATCTGATGTCACCCAGCTTCCTAAGTAGCAAAAGTTCTTTACTTGTTTTGTCTTCCCCATTTATTCTCAGCCTGCGGATAGGATTCTCCTTCGTTTTGGATATCACCATACATTGTCTTATTGCAATTGATTGATAGACCCATTTTTGCACTTTCAACAATTATATCAATTAAGTTTTGTAGTTCTTCCTCCGTACTTGCAATTAACAGTGTCATCTGCATATCTGAAATTATTGATGTTTTCATAGAACACAGAACAGCACAGAACAGGCCCTTCGGCCCACAATGTTGTGCCGACCCTCAAACCCTGCCTCCCACATAAGCCCCCGCCTTAAATTCCTCCATATACCTGTCTAGTAGTCTCTTAAACTTCATTAGTGTATCTGCCTCCACCACTGACTCAGGCAGTGCATTCCACGCACCAACCACTCTCTGAGTAAAAAACCTTCCTCTAATATCCCTCTTGAACTTCCCACCCCTTACCTTAAAGCCATGTCTTGATGTATTCAGCAGTGGTGCCCTGGGGAAGAGGCACTGGCTATCCACTCTATCTATTCCTCTTATTATCTTGTACACCTCTATCATGTCTCCTCTCATCCTCCTTCTCTCCAAAGAGTAAAGCCCTAGCTCCCTTAAACTCTGATCATATTGCATACTCTCTAAACCAGGCAGCATCCTGGTAAATCTCCTCTGTACCCTTTCCAATGCTTCCACATCCTTCCTATAGTGAGGCGACCAGAAATGGACACAGTACTCCAAGTGTGACCTAACCAGAGTTTTATAGAGCTGCATCATTACATCGCGACTCTTAAACTCTATCCCTCGACTTATGAAAGCTAACACCCCATAAGCTTTCTTAACTACCCTATCTACCTGTGAGGCAACTTTCAGGGATCTGTGGACATGTACCCCCAGATCCCTCTGCTCCTCCACACTACCAAGTATCCTACCATTTACTTTGTACTCTGCCTTGGAGTTTGTCCTTCCAAAGTGTACCACCTCACACTTCTCCGGGTTGAACTCCATCTGCCACTTCTCAGCCCATTTCTGCATCCTATCAACACACATCAAAGTTGCTGGTGAACGCAGCAGGCCAAGCAGCATCTATAGGAAGAGGCGCAGTTGACGTTTCAGGCCGAGACCCTTCGTCAGGACTAACTGAGCACACTCTTCCTTCAGTTAGTCCTGACGAAGGGTCTCGGCCTGAAACGTCAACTGCGCCTCTTCCTATAGATGCTGCTTGGCCTGCTGCGTTCACCAGCAACTTTGATGTGTGTTGCTTGAATTTCCAGCATCTGCAGAATTCCTGTTGTCTGCATCCTATCAATGTCTCTCTGCAATCTTTGACAATCCTCTACACTATCTACACCACCACCAACCTTTGTGTCGTCTGCAAACTTGCCAACCCACCCTTCTACCCCCACATCCAGGTTGTTAATAAAAATCACGAAAAGTAGAGGTCTCAGAACCGATCCTTGTGGGACACCACTAGTCACAATCCTCCAATCTGAATGTACTCCCTCCACCACCACCCTCTGCCTTCTGCAGGCAAGCCAATTCTGAATCCACCTGGCCAAACTTCCCTGGATCCCATGCCTTTTGACTTTCTGAATGTGGAACCTTGTCAAATGCCTTACTAAAATCCATATAGATCACATCTACTGCACTACCCTCATCTATATGCCTGGTCACCTCCTCAAAGAACTCTATCAGGCTTGTTAGACACAATCTGCCCTTCACAAAGCCATGCTGACTGTCTCTGATCAGACCATGATTCTCTAAATGCCCAGAGATCCTATCTCTAAGAATCTTTTCCAACAGCTTTCCCAGCACAGACACAAGGCTCACTGGTCTATAATTACCCGGACTATCCTTACTACCTTTTTTGAACAAGGGGACAACATTCACCTCCCTCCAATCCTCCGGTACCATTCCCATGGACAATGAGGACATAAGGAGTCTAGCCAGAGGCTCAGCAATCTCTTTCCTCACCTCGTAGAGCAGCCTGGGGAATATTCCGTCAGGCTCCGGGGACTTATCCATCCTAATGTATTTTAACAACTCCAACATCCTCCTCTCCCTTAATATCAACATGCTCCAGAACACCAACCTCACTCATATTGTCCTCACCACCAAGTTCCTTCTCATTGGTGAATACTGAAGAGAAGTATTCATTGAGGACCTCCCTCACTTCCACAGCCTCCAGGCACATCTCCCCACCTTTATCTCTAATCGGTTCTACCTTCACTCCTGTCATCCTTTTTTTCTTTCACATAATTGAAGAATGCCTTGGGGTTTTCCTTTACCCTACTGGCCAAGGCCTTCTCATGCCCCCTTCTTGCTCTTCTCAGCCTTCTTAAGCTCCTTTCTTGCTTCCCTACATTCCTCAATAGACCCATCTGATCCTTCTTCCTAAACCTAATGTATGCTGCTTTCTTCCACCTGACTAGATTTTCCACCTCACTTGTCACCCACGGTTCCTTCACCCTACCATTCTTTATCTTCCTCACCGGGACAAATTTATCCCTAACATCCTGCAAGAGATCTCTAATCGTCGACCACACGTCCATAGTACATTTCCCTACGAAAACATAGAAACCATAGAAAAACTACAGCACAGAAACAGGCCTTTTGGCCCTTCTTGGCTGTGCCGAACCATTTTCTGCCTAGTCCCACTGACCTGCACAAGGACCATATCCCTCCATACACCTCCCATCCATGTATCTATCCAATTTATTCTTAAATGTTAAAAAAGAACCCGCATTTACCACCTCGTCTGGCAGCTCATTCCATACTCCCACCACTCTCTGTGTGAAGAAGCCCTCCCCAATGTTCCCTTTAAATTTCTCCCCCCTCACCCTTAACCCATGTCCTCTGGTTTTTTTCTCCCCTTGCCTCAGTGGAAAAAGCCTGCTTGCATTCACTCTATCTATACCCATCATAATTTTATATACCTCTATCAAATCTCCCCTCATTCTTCTACGCTCCAGGGAATAAAGTCCTAACCTATTCAATCTTTCTCTGTAACTGAGTTTCTCAAGTCCCGGCAACATCCTTGTCAACCTTCTCTGCACTCTTTCAACCTTATTTATATCCTTCCTATAATTTGGTGACCAAAACGGAACACAATACTCCAGATTCGGCCTCACCAATGCCTTATACAACCTCATCATAACATTCCAGCTCTTATACTCAACACTTTGATTAATAAAGGCCAATGTACCAGAAGATCTCTTTACAACCCTATCTACCTGTGACGCCACTTTTAGGGAATTTTGTATCTGTATTCCCAGATCCCTCTGTTCCACTGCACTCCTCAGAGCCTTACCATTAACCCTATATGTTCTACCTTGGTTTGTCCTTCCAACGTGCAATACCTCACACTTGTCTGTATTAAACTCCATCTGCCATTTTTCACCCCATTTTTCCAGCTGGTCCAAGTCCCTCTGCAGGCTCTGAAAATCTTCCTCACTGTCTACTACACCTCCAATCTTTGTATCATCAGCAAATTTGTTGATCCAATTTACCACATTATTATCCAGATCATTGATATAGATGACAAATAACAATGGACCCAGCACTGATCCCTGTGGCACACCACTAGTCACAGGCCACATCATCCCAATTCACACCAGCAAGTTCTAGCCTTATAGCCTCATAATTTGCCCTTCCCCAATTAAAAATTTTCCTGTCCTCTCTGATTCTATCCTCTTCCATGATAATGCTAAAGGCCAGGGAGTAGTGGTCACTGTCCCCCAGATGCTCACCCACTGAGAGATCTGTGACCTGACCGGTTCAATACCTAGTACTAGATCTAGTATGGCATTCCCCCTAGTCAGCCTGTCCACATACTGTGACAGGAATCCGTTCTGGACGCACTTAACAAACTCTACCCCATCTAAACCCTTGGAACTAATCAGGTGCCAATCAATATGAGGGAAGTTAAAGTCACCCATGATAACAACCCTGTTATTTTTGCACCTTTCCAAAATCTGCCTCCCAATCTGCTCCTCGGTATCTCTGCTGCTACCAGGGGGCCTATAGAATACCCCCAATAGAGTAACTGCTCCCTTCCTGTTCCTGACTTCCATCCATACTGACTCAAAAGAAGATCCTGCTACATTACCCTCCCTTTCTGTAGCTGTAATAGTATCCCTGACCAGTAATGCCACCTCTCCTCCCCTTTACCACCCTCTCTATCCCTTTTAAATAACTGAAATCCAGGAATATTGAGAATCCATTCCTGCCCTGGTGCCAGCCAAGTTTCTGTAATGGCTACTACATCATAATTCCATGTATGTATCCAAGCTCTCAGCTCATCACCTTTGTTCCTAGCTGCTTTCTGCTGAGTCCGAGCTATTCAAATCTTGATTGTCTAATCAACGGCTTTCTGCTGATCTATTCAAATCTTGATTGACTTGATTGCACAGACCAACTGCCAAAACTGCCAGAATTTCTCGAGTCAAAGCTCCACTCCTTCACTGGCCCACTCATTCACTGGCCACTTTCCACAGGCCACTTCGCTTGAGCTATCCCTCTATTTATCTGTTTCAGCTTTTCAAAATGCTTGGTCACCTGACCTCGATTGCCCAATCAGCTGCTTTCTGCTGAGTCTGAGCTATTCGAATCTTGATTGTCTCATCAATGGCTTTCTGCTGATCTATTCAAATCTTTTCACTGCCAAGATGTCCCTTATTTTTTGTAATATTGTTTCACTGTACACATTAAATAAATCAGAAGAGAAAACACACCCTTGTCTAACGCCTGTCTTGATTTTCGTAAACTGACTCACTTCTCCATCTATTCTTACAGTGGCAGTTTGTTCCCAATACAGATTTCTGATTAGGTGGAGGTCTTTCGAATCCAGATCTAGAGTTTTCTGTAAAACTTCAAATAACTTATTGTGCTTCACTTTATCAAATGCTTTTGTGTAGTCGATAAAACAAACAAATCTTTTTGCACTTGAATAGCTCGTTCTGATAGTATCCTTAACATCAATATTGTATTTCTCGTACCTTTGTCTTTCACAAAACCACACTACTTCAGCTTGTATCTTACTTTTAGCTCTTGTCATCAACATTCTTAGAAGTATCTTGGTGATATGACTCATTGAACTTATGGTCCTCTGTAATTCACATTCTATTGCTCCAGGTTTCTTAGGAAGAGTGATAAGTACTGATTTTTTCATCTCTTCTGGTATTATTCCAGTCTCGTAAATGTCATTGATTAAATCAGTAAGTTTTTCAATTCCATAATCTTCAAGGGCAATAATTTGTTCTATTACTAATTCATCAGGACCTGCTGCCTTCCCTTTCTTCATCTTATTTATTGCATTACGAACTTCAGATTTTAAAATACTTGGACCTTCAATATTTTTCTTAATTTCTGGTTTTTCGCCTCGATCGTCTTCAAACAATTCCTGAATATACTCAGTCCATCTGTTCATAATCTCATCTTTTTTCATGATAATGGTACCATCCTTTGCTTTCAAACATCCACCTGAAGAACAGAGGAGCTATTTATCAGTGATATTCTTGATTTGTTGATGTAACCTTTTTGGATCAATAATAAGGATTCTTTCTATGCAATGTACAAAAAATAAACATCTCAAGATTTATATAAAAATTCTAGGGTGCCTCAGACTTCTACACAGTACTGTACAAGTACTTATTTTCATTAGATCAATCAATGTCATCAGGTGGGGTTAAATCTTGCAATGTATCTTAAGCTTTAATAGAGAAATAAAATAGTCCAGAAGTAATATCATCAGCGATCTTGCACATAAGGTAGAGCTACTCATAATGGAAAAGCTGAAAGCAAAATACCAGAAAAAACAAAGCCCAACAACAAAAAATGGGTGGATGCAGGCCAATCTTTCAAAGGCTACAAAAGATGAAAGACGGATGAAAACTGTGGAGTATCCTGCTCATCCTGGACCCATAATGGGTGCTCAACCTGCACCAGCTCACTGGAAGCCAGCTGACTGAGATATTAAAGTTTGATCTGGAAACTGCTTGACCTGTAAAACTCAGGTTCTCACTAAATTTACCAACCTGAGAATTAACCCAAGCTTCACCTTTCCACAGATGCTGCCTGACCTGAAGGGTTTCATGTTTTTAAAATCCGAGCTTTTGCAGGAGCTTATGAATTCTCATTTCAACTATAATGTCAAGAGTAGCTTACAATGGAGGGGTGGGGGTTGGGTCTTTCATCAAGGGAAACATTGAAAATACTAAATTACTAGCCACATTGATCTATGATTTAAGAGCTGCAAGAGAGCAAGCATAAGTGTAAAACAAAAAAGGAAAATTGGCACATAAAATTAATGTTGGTCTGATATTTTTAGATACAAACACTAAAAATGAGGAATTGTAAGCAGAATTAAAAGGGCTAAAACCTAACTGACCTATTTGCAGCTTGGCTAATAATGTTGCAAAGATAACTAAAGAACTTGTTGCATGGGAAAGCTACCAAAGATGTATGTGATAACGAGTGTTTAACAAACAGCCCCAGACAGTACTCAGGGCTCATTTGATTTGCAGATTTTCCCAAGCTCTATTAGCGACGCAAACGTGCTAATAAACAGTATGTATTTTTGTTTGACTATTATTCCTTGGGTCTGAACCCAAAGTCCACTGCTAGAAAGGCAGATCGACAAAGTGACCCAATAACCAAAGGAATACATAAAACTTACCTCCTCAATGCCAGCAATATTATTAACTGCTAGTTTCTTCAGTGAGCTTTGCAATTTCTTGTCATCAGCTGTAGCTGTTCTATGCACTACCTTCTTCTTCCTGCGAGCTGTGCCCTGACAAAATGCAATGAATATAAAGTTAATCAAGTTGGATGGCAGTTGAATGTTTTAAAATCTGTAGACCCTTTTAATATCTTATCTAATTCCAAATAGTTCATTCATGATTACTTAATAAACTAAAGCAAAGCATACTTGCAAACTGAAAATTACATTATTTAATGTACATGATGAAGAAATGGTGTACATATAATTCCAAAGTCAGGATTTAAAAATTCTTTTTAAAGCTGGTGTCAGATTTATCTGAGCCGAACAAGAAGCATGCATTATTTTTCTAATGCCATCGCAACCATATTCAATGCAATTCACAAAATTTTCCTTGCAAGACATTGCTTAAGTCAAAAGGTAGATAATCACAGATAAACTATTTTGAGCAACAGTAATTTCAATATATTGATTGCATAATACCTCCAAGTTCTAGTAAACTGTTTAGACTACATTCTATTGGTCAACCTGTTTTTTTTTAGGATACATACAAAAATGTCAGAAATATTAAGTATACATATAATTAAATATAAAATACATGAATATTGATAAGAAATGTTACAAAACTTTGTACAAAAGCTGGTAATTTGTTTGCACAATTTATTACTGCAAGAATCACATTCCAATCACCTTACATTCAAAAAAAGTGATGCTCAAAACTTAATACAGGTGTCCCCCGCTTTTCGAACGTTCACTTTACAAAACCTCCGTTACAAACGACCTACATTAGTTCCCTGTTTTCGCTAACAGAAGGTGTTTCCACTGTTACGATAAAAAGCAGCGCACCATAGAAAAATCAGCGCGCGGAAAAAGCAGCGCCCCAAGCAGCCACTCTCCTCCGGATTCGGAACTGCATTCTCGCCGGCATTGCTTAAACATGTGCCTGTGAGCAGCCGTTAGCAAGATGAGCTCTAAGGTATCGGAAAAGCCTAAAAGAGCTCATAAGGGTGTTACACTTAGTGTAAAACTAGACATAATTAAGCGTTTCGATCGTGGTGAACGAAGTCAGGACAAAGTGAGTTTGGCTTGTGGAAGTTGACGAAGATGATATTGAAAAGAGGTTTTGGCATCCCATGACAAGAACTGATAGATGAAGAGCTGATGCAATTGGAAGAGGAAAGGATAACAATCGAAACTGAATGCAGTAGCGAAATGAACGTGAAGCAACTGCGTGAGATTTTCGCTGCAATGATAAAGTACAACTTTAATTTTGAAAGTGTACATCGGTTTAGGGCATATTTGCAGGATGGTTTGAGTGCTTACAAAGAACTGTATGATAGAAAAAAGCCCAAAGCTCAGCAGTCAAGCAAGCCTTCCACATCAGCCACAGCAGACGACGAACCTCAACCTTCAACATCGAGGCAGGCAGAGATAGAAGACGACCTGCCTGCCCTAATGGAAACAAACGACGATGAGATGACACCCCAGTGTCCCACCACCTCAACCCCCAAGCCGCGGACAGATACCGATTCGCGGAGGATGCAGCGGTAGCCGGAAGGCACACAGCACGTCTTTAAGAAAAAAAGCAGAAATAAACATGCTAATTAATTAGGTGTCGCCTAGCACGTAATTGTCGGCCCAGATCAGAGGCAACGCAATCCGCAATCAGCTCCGATCTGGGCCGACAATTACGTGCCGGGTGGCACCTAATTAATTAGCTTGTTTATTTCAGCTTTTTTCTTAAAGATGTGCTGTGTACCTCCCGGCTACCGCTATACTACTGCATGCTTCACGGCAATGTATCGGGCGGCAGCCTGGAGGTTGGGGGTCACTGCACCACCCAAACTCCGACGACTCAGCCTAACACACCATCATCAGTGTGCTGGCCGCTGTCCCAATACCGGTAAGTGATACTACACTGTACATATATTATTTCTACTTTATATCGGCTGTGTATTTTTACGTGTTGTTTGGTATGATTTGGCAGCTTCATAGCTTAAAGGTTACTGAAGAAAGTGTTTCTGCCGAGAGCGCTTGTGCCGTGTTTCTGCTGACGGCACTTGCGTGAGATTTTCGTTACGGACAGCGGTGCAGGCAATGATTGTGGAAAAGTATTTCTACTTTATATAGACTGTGTATCTATCATATCATTCCTGCTTTAACTATATGTTACTGTTATTTTAGGTTTTATGTGTTATTTGGCATGATTTGGTAGGTTACTTTTTGGTCTGCGAATGCTCACAAAATTTTCCCATATAAATAAATGGTAATTGCTTCTTCACTTTATGACATTCCGGCTTACGAACCATTTCATAGGAACGCTCTACCTTTGGATGGCGGGGGAATCCTGTATGAAACAATCATTAATAGATCCTTAATCAGATTGAATTTTTGAACTAATTCAATGAAAGGGAGGGATTTAATATAACGAAATATTTAGAGATGCAAGAAATTTCAAAGGCTGGAATCAAAAGTCAAATCGAAACAAAGTTCACAACCTTGGATGGAATAGTAGGACAAGAGTTTAGGAAAACTGAACTACCTCCTTAAGCAGAAAGAAATAATTCATCCACTTTCATGCGTACATTTTGGTTACAATGCCTCTTCCACATATTACGATAGTCAGAAGAATGGTAACAAAATTTCGTGTTGCACTCACATCAGGAGACAATAGGGCAGATGACACAGAAACTCAGTCAGAGGTAGTCTTTGAGGAGCATTTAAGAAGAAAGGAATTTATATTTTGCAAGGAAATTCAAGACATTATGCAGCAACTGTTCAGGACACAGCTGTAAATGGTAGAGTGACTAAACTATTGTATGTTCAAGAGGTCAGAAAGGTTGTTGAGCTCAGGACATTACAGAAATAGAAAAAGACAATATGAAATAGAAGTCAGAAGACAAGCATCAGAATTTTAAAACCACTGTTGCTCACCATGTGCCAAAATAAATTATCAAGAAGAGTGAAACATGGAAGGAAGCTGAAGTTTTGAACAATCAAAAGTTTAAAGTGCACAGAACACAAGGCTGTCCTGGAAGTTAATGGAAGACTTAGATTTAGAAGAAACAACGGCAATGAATTACCTTTGAACACTGAATTGCATCATGAAAGGGAGAGAAAATGGAAAAATATATATTTTTTAAAGTATTTATATTTTTTAATCTATGTATGTTGTTAAATTATTTTAAAGTTCTGTATGGGCAAAGTTAAGGTAATTTTGCTGGTGGGATCTACTTTTTCAACACGATTTCCACAATTGGATGTGAACGACTTTAACATTAGAAAAGCAATAAATATGAACCAACGAATAGTCAAATTCATAAAACACAACAGCTCCTTCTTCATAGATGTCAAAAATTAAGCTAAGTACTATCAATTATCAATTGGAAAATGTGCTGTCCTGTATCAGAGCACTAGAAAATGGCAGATTTGACACCTAATCCAATTCCACTTACATCTTCACTTTTTGTGCAATGCTGGGTGGAACCAATTCAACGAATACAAGGAAGAATCTATTAAAGAGATATACTCCAAAACAAAACAATTATTTAATGTTTAATAGATCAAATATGGAATTTATTGTTGCAAAAGTTTTCTTAGAAATATAAAAAGATTAAGAATTTCAAAACATTTCTATAAATTCATTTAAAAATAAGATTTCATGGTAAAACCAATAATTTGGTCATCATTTCTTGATGAAACCTCTTCATCAGACTCTCAAAATGGACACTACAAATTATGAATTCTCCCCACCCCTCCCTCATCTTCAACTTTCTGAAAGAAACTTCTATAATCTATGTGGATATACAACAGAACTGTTATGCTTTTGTTTACACATGATGGGCATTACTCTGTTACTACATAAAATGGTCTTAGGTAGGGTGCAGATACAGTCAATGCACCATCTCATGATTACATCGTAACTGTCAGCGCTAACAAAATGCAAATACAGCACAGGACATTAAAGCCAAACCCAATCCTACTGTAATTAGTAGTTTCTTGTGTACTTGCTAGCAAGGGTCACTGGATAGTAACATACGACCTGATTTCCTGTAACTCAGATCACTGCAAGAACAGAATCTGCAACCAAGAACATAGAAGTTTACTGCAAATTTGTGAATAAGTCTGCGTATATTTGTAAGTAGATGCTGGGCAGGCATCTAAAAATTATTGGTTTATTGAAAATGTGTATGGTAAAGCCATGATATCTACAAATGTCATAGTTCTACCATGGCAGAACTACTACAATCACAGTTTATCAATACCTCTATTTCAAAGTTATCAAAGTAAATTTATAATCGAAGTTCATATATGTAGGCATATACATCCCTGAGATTCATTTTCTTGTGGGCATACTTAATAAATCTATAACAGAATAACAACCACGATAGAACCAATGAAAGGCCGAAACTTACTTGGGCATTCAACCAGTGTGCAAAAGACAACACTGAGCAAATACAAAAAAGGAAATATTAATAATAAATATCAAGAATATGAGATGAGTAGTCCTTGAAAGTTTGAGTCTATAGGTTGTGGAAGCATTTTAAGGATGGGGTAAGAGAAGATGAGTGAAGTTACCGCCTTTGGTGTAACAGCCTGATGGTTGAGGGGTAGTAACCATTCCTGGACCTGGTGGTTGAGTCCTGAGGCTCCTGATGGTAGCAGCAAGAAGAGAGCATGTCCCAGGTGGTAGGGTCCCTGATGATGGATGCTGCTTCCCTGTGACAACATTTCGTGTCGATGTGCTCAGTGGTGGGGAGGGCTTTACCCATGATGGACAGGGCCATATCCACTACTTCTTGTAGGATTTTCTATTCCAATGGTGTTACCATACCTGGCTGTGATGCAGCCAGTTAATATACTTTCCACCACACATCTATAGAAATAGAAATCTGTCAAATTTTAAATATCCTGCTGAACCTTTACAAACTGCTAAGGAAGCAGAGGTGCTGCCATGCTTTTTTCAGAATTGCACTTATGCGCTAGGCCCCAGCAGAGATCCTCCGAAATCATAACACCGAGGAATTTAAAGTTGCTGACCCCCTCCACCTCTGATCCTCAAGATGAGAACTGGCTCATGGACCTCCGGTTTCCTCCTCCTGAAGTCAATAACTAGCTTCTTGGTCTTGCTGACATTCATTAAGATGTTGCTGCTGTGGCATCTCTCAGCTAAATTTTCAATCTCCGTCCTTTACGCTGATTCATCACCAGCTTTGACTTTGCATATACAACTGTTGAGTCGTCAGCAAACTTGAATATGGCATTGGAGCCATAAGTCATAAGTGGTGGAGTAGAGCAGGGGGCCAAGCACACAGCCTTGTAGTGCAACTGCGCTGATTGACCATGGATTGTTGCCAATCTGAACTGACTGGGGTCTACAAATGAGGAAATCCAGGATCCAATTGCACAAGGAGGTATTGAGGCCAAGGACTTGAAGCTTACTGATTAGTTTTTAGGTGATGGCATTGAATGCTGAATAGTACTTTGAATTTTAATTTTAATTTCAATTTTAAATAATTGAAAACATCAATAGTTTCAGATATGCAGATGACACTGTACTAATTGCAAGTACGGAGGAAGACCTACAAAACAATTGATATAGTTGTTGAAGAAAGTACAAAAATGGGTCTATCAATTGCAAAAAGACAGAATGTATGATGATATCCAAAAAGAAGGAGAATCCTATCTGCAGGCTGAGAATAAACGAGAAAGACATAAAACAAGTACAGAACTTTTGCTACTTAGGAAGCTGGGTGACATCAGATGGCAGGTGTGACATAGACACCAATAGAGATGGCAAAAGACACCTTTATGAGAATGAAGAGTATACTGACCAATACTAAACTAGGCATGACAACCCACCTCAGAGTACAGAAATGTTATGTTTATCCAGTTATGTTATATGGCTCAGAATGTTGGACAATATCTAGTAACATGAGGAAACGAATTGAAGCAGCAGAAATGTGGTTTTTGAGGAGGATGCAAAGAATATCATGGACGAAATGAATATATAACAAGGATGTCATGAACAGAGCAAACACAAAAGAGAAATAATGTATGAAACCACGAAAAGGCAACGTAACTTCATTGGACATGTGGTTAGGAAAGAGAAGTTAGAATGCACAGTAATTATGGGAAAGATTGAAGGGAAGAAAGCAAGAGGAAGACAAAGACAAATGACAGGCTGGCCGGTGGTGCAACGACATCGTCGCCGGACCCGGGAGCGGAGGTTCCCAAGTTCGAAACTAGTCAGGTCCGCCCCCGAGTACGCTTTCCATCCGTGCCGGGTTGAGTGCCGAGATCGCAACTCGACCTCGTAAAACAAAGGGAAAATACTGTGAAATGTCTGTGTGAGGAGTGGCATGTCACACAGTCTCTCTCACTCACTCCGCATCTTGTAAAATCCATCATCACGGACGCACGCACGGACACGCAAACGCACACGGGCACACGCCAAAAAAAAACAAAGACAAATGATGATGGAGACAGCAGCTAGAGTACTGGAAATAAATACCAATGAATTGATCCACCTGACCCGAAACAGGAGTGTGTGAACCATGGCAGTCAAAGCTCAAACTGGGCATGGCACCTGATGACGATGATTGAATGCTGAGCTATAGTTGATAAAGATTATCTTGATGCATGCATCTTTGTTGTCGAGATTTTCCAGAGTAGAGTGAAAAGCCAGTGAGATTGTATCTGCTAGGGAGCGAGGCAAGTTAGAGTGGATCCAAATCGATTTTCAGGCAGACTTGATGTGCTTCATCACCAACCTCTCAAAACACTTAATCACAGCGGATGCAAGTGCTACTGGACAATAGTCATTGAGCCACATTACCATGTTCTTTGGCACCGGTATAACTGAAGCCTGCTTGAAGCAGGTGGGTACCTCAGACTGCCAAGGTGAGAGGTTAAAGATCTCAATGAACACTCCAGCCACTTGATCAGCACAGGTCTTTAGTACTTGGCCAGGTACTCCATCTGGGCTTGATGTTTGTGGGTACACCCTTCTGAAGACTGCTCGCACATCAGCCTTAAGAGACTGAAATCACAGGATCATCAAGGGCTGTGGGAGTTTGTGATGGTTCCTTCATGTTTTGACGTTCAAAGCGAACATAGAAGGCATTGGGCTCATCTGGAAGCTAAGCCCTGTTGTCGCCTTTGACTCTTGAGGTGATAGTATTCAAGCCCTGCCACCACTGTCAAGCATCCTTCATTGAATCAAATTTAATCTGAAATTGCCACTTTGCGTGTGCGATGGCTTTCTGGAGATCGTACATGGACCTCTTGTAACTCTCTTGGTCACCAGACTTGAATGCCTCTTCATCTGGCCCTTAGTAGACTAAGGATCTCATGGTTCATCCAGGGTTTCTGATTGGCGAAGACTGAATGATTTTCTGGAGACACTCTCGACTACAACTGTTTTAATAATGTCCATGACAACCATAGTGTATTCATTCAGATCCACAGCAGAGTCCTTGAACACGAACGACCTAGTCCACTGACTCCAAGCCATCCCGTGGCCACTCCTCTGCTCCTGCAACAACCTTTTTGTTGTCCTAATCTCTGGAGCTTTGCTCTTTAGCCTCTACTTCCACCTTTGTTGATTCTTTTTAATACTAAAACAATTAAATAATCAAACATGATTTTTTTAACCCACTGATGATATGAAGATATTGGGCAAAAAGCTAAATGTACTACAAACCCAGCAGAGATGCTTTCTTAAAACCATGGTCCAAAAATGTTCGGGAACAATGTATACATCAGTGCAGCATGTACATGGTTTTTTATTATTGTTGTGCCAAAAAAAAACAATATTTGATTTATACAACGCAAGCATGAGGAAATCTGCAGATGCTGGAATTTCAAGCAACGCACATAAAAGTTACTGGTGAACGCAGCAGGCCAGGCAGAATCTCTAGGAAGAGGTACAGTCGATGTTTCGGGCCGAAACCCTTTGTCAGAACTAAGGGTCTCGGCCCGAAACGTCGACTGTACCTCTTCCTAGAGATGCTGCCTGGCCTGCTGCATTCACCAGCAACTTTTATGTTTGATTTCTACAATGTCATCACCAGATTACATAGGCTTAACCTTAGACTTGTATTTTTGGATACCAAACACTTTTCTAATCAATAAATAAACATGAAAATACATTCAAATTCAAAAACTGGAAATGCTAATTCAGCGTTAACTATTGTTAAAATTTACAGGTGACATCTGCTGAAATAGTCACCATGAAAAAACATGTCATTAGGAACAGTATCCATTTGTACAATAGTCAGGAAAAGGAATAATCATTCAGGTCAACACACAGCCAAAGTATTACACTTCCTTTCAGAGTCTACCCAATATTTCTTAAACTGATAAGAATATATTCCTCCACATTAATTATAAAGTGAACATCAAGTGCTGGTCTTCTCAGCAGTACTATCCCATTAATAAAAAGCTAATGCACTTGCATATTTGATATGCAGGCAATTTTTTAAAAATTTTAGTATGTCAAAAAACATGAAATGTTCCACTTTAAATGGCCTTATGTTAGAATTTTGGAATTTTGCACTCATCATCCATGACTGTTTTGCAAAGTAATTCATGCTTTAAACTGCTGTAGTCAATAAGGCAAAGATGATCCCACAATGCTCTCACTAAGAGAGCTATCATTGTAGCCATAACTGATACAAGTCAAACACAGATTTGCTCAGTGACAACTCATGTTCAATGCAAATGCCTTGTATTGGAAAATGCATTGTATTTTCTATGTATTACAGTATTTACTCAACAGTATATATTCAAATGTACACATTGTATTTTCTATATTTACTATGTAACCACTGCTAGCTCAATAGGTATTCACTATGTAACCATGACTTTTGACCTGATCACTATTAATTCATGAAGAGAACTAGAATGAAACCAAGTAGAAAGATAATGGTGGCGAGTAAGGGGATGAAATATGTGGCAGTATGTCAACGCAAGACTAATTAAGAAATAACTGTGGTTAGGGATGACAGGACATATGGTCTAAAATGTAAACTAGGACATAATTAAGTTGGGGAGTAAAACAATAGTGGAAAGTCGAGAGCGGATATATTGATGATATATAATCACAGGCCGACTGGATATGATAATGTAGCTAAGATAGGAAAATTGCTATAAAAAATGCTGTATACAAGCCTCGATGGGCAGTCAGCTACTAGCTTTCTGATTGTCTCAGATTTGATTTGCAAATTAAAGTTTAAAACGTCTTGATGAGTTTTCTGCATCTCCTTGTCGTTTGTGAGAAACGAGAAACCACGACATTTGAGGACCTAATCTAGCTAATTCAATCCAGCCATGAGTTACATTGCTGTTCTTAAATTCTGAAGATTTAAAAAAAATCAGAGGGCCCCCGTGAAAGTAGATAAAATATCCCTTTGAACCAAAACAGATTTATTTCAGCATTCCAGCCAATATTTATTTCTCAACCAATCAGATCAAAACGTTTATTTGGTCTGCGATACTTGTGTGAAAATTAACTGCTAAGTTCCACGCCTGACAGCAACAGTTGAACCAGAAGACCTTCATTGACTGAGAAGCACTTTGGAAGATGCTGAGTCCTAAAAGGAACTTTACAAATAATATTTGCTTTTAAATCTGTCATATTTTAACAGGATAATAGAACAGCAATGATAACCTCAAAATTTAAACCAATGAAAAGATCAAATATATCTGCCAGTCACAGACCAAACCAACTTTGACACGGCTGAATTCTTTCATTATCACTGGATAAAACTGCTGGAAATGCCCTTTTCAGAGTATATTAAGAGTTCTCTTCACATTGTTTGCAATAGTTTAAGAAATATTTGCTGCCTTCAAAGAGAACCACGATAAGCAAATACAAAATTATTGCAATATTCAAAATATGTGAACATACAAAGGAACAAATTTAATGGTCCTGATTGGTAAGACAATGCAAGCATTATTGAAAGTTGTCTTTAAAACTCCAGTGCAAAAGCAGAGTTCCACGGCCACTGGAAACCTGACATTTACAACAAAATGCTGCAAAAAAGCAAAAAAGCCAAAATAATTTGAGAATGATATTAATGTTTCTGGTCAATGACCTTAGCACAGAACTATAAAAAGATGAACATGAAAAAGTTTGTCTCACTCTCTTGCTCTGTAGATATCAAAACAGTAAAAACTGCAAACACACCTGTAGTTCTAGGCTTTGAAATTAAGGATTAAGTGTAACATCCCTTATTAACAAAAGCAACAACCTAGTATTTGAAAAGTTATACCATTTAAAAGTCACAAAAACAAAACACTAATTTTCTTGATATTAAATTAGTGGCTGCCATTACATAAACAACTATGACAAACAATGATCTCACCTTTCCTCCTATCCGGACCTGAGCCTGTAGTTTTGCTAATTTTTCCTGATTCATAGTGTATAATCTGGAGAAGGCAAAAAAAAAAGTAAATTCAAAATCACTATATTTACATTATTTTCGCAAAATAACAAACATTACAATGCGATCTAGGCCAGTTAATTAAAGATTAATTTCCATGTAAAACTTGTTATCTAAGTAACTTGAAAGGACTTCTCGTTCTATAAACACAAATGACGACTAGATTTATTTATCGTAGCTCTGCTTTACTTTTAAACTATTTTTTTCAGCGAACTGAGAGGTAGACATTTGAGTAGCATGACAAACGTACGGTGCACACTGAAAACTTCAGTTCCGTTCAGGCTTCACAACCAGTTCCGATATCTCAGGAAAAAGACCACATCGATTTGACACACGGTTATTACACTTTTCTTCCACTTAAGTCATGTCGCGGCCTAACGTGCCCAGCCTTAGAAAGCAACCAGCCACAAAATGTAGCTCAAACCAGCCGATTTTAAAATCCCACCTCCAAACTAATTTTGTTCACAGCAATTTCTCGTTCCCCGCTCCCGCACATAATTTGCTAACACGGGGACTGCATCTCGATTTTATCAGGGCGACAACTGCGCGGTCAATCATAGTGACAGGAAACTTTTCTGCCTCGGTCACAAACCTTATGATGTTTGTCCGGACCCAAAGGAAACACGCGGTGAGCAAGATGGCGGGTATGGAAAGAGATGGAGATCGGGACAGAGTACACGAGCCTCCAATGCGTCTCCCGGCACGTGACGCGTCCCGCGTTCATTCCGTCACGGGCACCGCACCCTGCTGCGGCCACTCGCTTATGCGCATTGGGGAGCTGAGTATGTTGGTATTACCCAGCAAAAGAATAGAGGCTTGTGTGAAGCTGCATATCCAACGAGGAAATTATACTATCTCTGTGTTCGCATTTTCCAATGAGCTCTTGATAATTCACTTTATGGCTTTTCTAAAACTTGCGTACAAGTAGTTGGTGTCCGACAGAGAATGGGTTTTCCCAGGCAATATTTGTTCGGACATCCTCTCCTTTTTCACCAAGAAAGATTTGTTGTAAAAATACAGGATTCAGTAGAGAATACGGGCGTAGAGTTAAGTGTTGTTGCATTACTCTACAACTGAGTAACAATATTTGGGTTGAAATCCCTCTGCAATTTATTCAGGGGTGAAATGCTAATAAACTGACAAAATGCTTTCCATTTCCAACATCCTTTCTATGTATGTCACACGCAATTAGTGTACCTGCTAATTTCATGTACTGGGCAACTTCCTTGCCCCATTCCGCATTTATGTAATGAGCAGGTACACAAATTGAGAGATTCTTGTAATGTCAAGCACTAAACCAAGATGAAAGAAATATATGAATTCCAGAGCTCTACAGAAATATAGTGATACAGTAGTTAAGGCATTAACAAGATTATAGCCTATCTCTACATTTCAGTGTACAACTGGTACAATAAAACATATGATACTTAAATAATTTAATAATATGACAAAGTATTGCACGGTTGCACTCACTAATTATCATAAAATATAATTATCAAACAATTAAAGAAAAAGATGGTAATCATGTATTTTACCAATTTAAAAGTAATTACCTCCTTACCAAATGCCACCAATGAAAAGCTTCACAATAATTTCCTCAAAGGGTCAGGCGTAAAATGTGTTTGGGGGTCTGAAGCAACTCTTGTCCTGGTGTCATCTGCTGATCTGTGGTACCGCAGCCATGATGTGACATACAGCTCAAGATTCCACTGAACTAGAGGAGGTCTGTGTAGTTGAACAAACATAAGTGCTGATACATGATTTATGAGAATTCTTGAGCATGTTGTTGTTATTATCAAGTTCATGGGACTGAATCCTCTCTCACATTCAGCAGTACTAATAGGGATAACTTGTGAACAGCTCAGTAATGGGCGTAAATCGTGGGGGATGCGGCATCCACAATCTTCCACATAATCTCTGAAGGCATTTATTACAGAGGAAGAAGAAAGCTTAAACCTCTTACAGAGAGATGATATTGCAGCTTCTCTATAATTAGGCGGTATTTCAGCAGGCCAGTTATCTTTATCAAGGAAACACATTTCATTTAGCAGGGATTTATACATACTTTGAGGTTTAGAAGTTTGCGAACCTTTCAAGAATGTTGCCGTGAACATACAGTGCTGCAAATTGTTTATAAGACTGGTAAGAAACTGTAGATAATTAATGGAGACAATTTTGTTGTTGCTTGTTAAGGTAATTTCTCCAAACTTCCCCTTTTCAACTGCCTCTTGAGCTTCTAGAGTTTTTGTACCTGGTTGCTCTTTCAGTCCATGCAGTGATATTATGCTCTGTTGAATCAGCTTGTCTGCATAAACAATCATAGTAGTGCGATTCTGTAAATACTCTGACAGTAAATCAAGTTCATGCAATGTGTCATACATTAGAGCTAAGTCCAATAAAAACTGTTCCGAAGAGAGTCTTTTCAACAGACCTTCATAGGTATTTCTGTCACTCCCAGATCTCGTTTCATCCTTCATTGCTTTTTCAAAACGAGAACACAGTGCTTCATAATTTGCCACACTGTTGAAACTGTTCGAAATAAGCTAGCTACCCAGCTGGTGCCCAGAACATGGTCTAGTTTGCAAATTTGTTGTTCCAGTTGAGAGGCACATTCAGACAGTTCCTTTTGATTTAGAGGTAATCTACTGTAAACAGAGTACAATTTGTCCATAAATGATTGAAAATGATTTATTCCATGAACTTTTCTCACCAAATCACCTACTGCAAGTTCTAATCTGTGATTAAGACAGTGCCAAATTATCACATCAGGCTCCTTGAGAATTGTAGCAACACCAGATTTGACACCCAGCATTACGCTCGCCCCATCACTAGCAAATGCTACAAGGTTCTGTTTCAAGTAAGAGGCATCAAATCTATGGTTATTGAGACAGTTCAATAGATGCTTTGCAATATTTGCTGCTTTCTGATCAGGCAGTTCAATTAGATCTAAAAACATAAAATGGGGATCACCTTCCTTATCACTCTCACATTTGAAATAAACTATTAGGGCGGTTTTAACGCTCAGGCTTGTTGATTCATCAATGAGAACAGAAAACTTGCCATGTATCTGCTTGATATGCTAGCAAATTTTCTTTTTCATATTAATGGTTATGTGATTGATTATCTCTGTAGCACAAGTGCGGGAATGCAGTCCAATTCCAATGTCAATACCATTTTGTTTTGAAGTTCCAATAAGCCAAAGTGATCAGAGTATGATCATTCTGAGCTATATAATATGCAGAATGAAAAATTGAACAAGTTGCCTTTAGATGCGAAGCTTTCATGGTGTCACATAATTTTCCGACAGCATCTTCAATAGCTATATTTTCAACACTTAGAGCATCAGTGTGAGTTTTTGATAGTTTGTGATCAACAATTTTTTTCCTGAGAGACTTCAAGTGTGTATTTTGATTAGCTCCATAATAGGATACTTGGTACATCTGCCATGCCAATTCTCCGGTGATCTTTAAGTTCTTGAGACTGTAGAGCTTTACGTAGCTAGCCAACCATCCCTTATTAGCCTTAAACTCCTTCCTCTCGCTCTCCTCAACCCCCTCACAGTAGTGCTCATAGAGGCCAAGTGCTTTTTCACGCATAATTGTGCCATCAACAGGGATATGCTTCTGTGACATGTCCTCTAGCCACACACTTAATGCTTTCTCAGTCTTTGCAAGCACTTTATCATGAACCAGAGAGACCATTTTTGCCTTTGTAGGGGTAGCACTAACACTTCCACGAATTTCAGCTTCTTTCTGCTTTATTGTGTGAATGCTCGATTCATTCTTAGCGACCTTACAGCCCACTTCAGCAAGCGACATGCCACTTTTCAAAAGATCTAAGATTTTTATTTTCTCAGCGAACAATGCTCAAATAACGAGTGCTGGAGAGAGACTGAGGATCTGTGAAATGGCAGGAATCTACAGCAGGGTATGCTGGGACAATGGGTCGAGCGAGCAGGAATTTCACAAAACAGTCACAGCTCCAGGATTTCACCAAAAACGATCAAATATCCTAATATTATTAGTGGTATTTTCCCCACCAGCCTCCACCCCCTCTCCCCAGCCCCTGCTTCCGTAAAATTCCCTCTATTTAATATGCGGCCGCTGTTAAATTCCCCGCTTGTTTATTTTGACCTTTTTTTACAGAGGTGCCAGAGCAGTGCTCCGGTGAGCTCCAGCAGCTCTGCACCCCTGAGTTTATTAGGGATTAACCTAGTGTCTATTTATGGCCCATTGTTGTGGAGTTGCCTACAATGGAAACTGCTTTTCTCCAAGAGGAAGAGTTAATGTTTCTCTTTGCACAAATGCTACTTTACCTCCAGAGAATTTCCAGTGTTTACCAATTTACTTTTAAATTTCCAGTATCTACATTTTGTTTTCAACAACTTTTCTAGTGTGTAAGGCCGTTCTATAATTTTAAAGATGTGTATCAGCTTTTCACCTTTCCTCTGTTGATTAAGCCTTTTTCCATATTTGAGCAGCCTCCTCCTCTGTCAATCATTCCATATTTATAGGAGAACATCTATAAGAAACTAACAAAAGCATTATCCTCTATTGATTAAATTGAAATAGTAAAATTATTCCTGATTGATTTTGGATTAATTTGGAGGCAATGTGAAGCTCGGTGACATTGCAAAAGATAAGAGGTTTGTGCAGATTCTTCAAATACATCCTACAGATTTAGAAAATGTTTCTGAGTCTGGAGAAAAAGTCATACCTTCATTCTGGCACAGTTTGCAGGAGGTTTTGTTAGAACAATATAATGTAGAAGAAAGGTGAGATGAGGTTGATATGGGTTAAGAACGAACACTAATGCAACTTAAGAGGTTAACTAATTTGTTGAACAGATGAAAAATTTTCCATTCTCTATCAACTAATCCAAAAACAACCTATCCACGAAGTTAAGGAGTACAGTCGACGTTTTGACCTGCTGAGGGGTCTTGGCCCAAAATATCAACTGTGTTCCTTTCCATAGATACCGCCTGGCCTGCTGAGTTCCTCCAGCATTTTGTGTGTGTTGCTTTGGATTTCCAGCATCTGCAGATTTTCTCTTGTATATCCATGAAGGACCGCCCCAAGTATCTGAACAAGCTAGGAAGCCAAGATTCTAATCTAACTGTATATTCAATGTAATAAAAAAATGCTTTGAGAGGCTAGTCAAGGATTACATCTGCAGCTTGCTACCACCCAAACTGGACCCCCAACAATTTGCCTACCAACACAACTGATCGACAGATGATGCAATAGCCACTGCTCTACATACTGGAGAAGAAGGATGCTTAAATGAGAATGCTGTTCTTGGATTACAGTTCAGCATTCAACACTATAATTCCATCCAGGCTCAACAGGAAGCTCAGAGGCCTCGGCCTTGACCCTGCCTTGTGTAGCTGGATCCTGGACTTTCTGTCAGATCATGGGCATGTGGTAAGAGTGGACTCCCTCACCTCTGCCCCTCTGACCCTCAACACAGGTGCCCCTCAGAGCTGTGTCTTAAGCCCTCTCC
The DNA here is from genome assembly GCF_963921235.1 of Mobula hypostoma. Taxonomy (NCBI): domain Eukaryota; kingdom Metazoa; phylum Chordata; class Chondrichthyes; order Myliobatiformes; family Myliobatidae; genus Mobula; species Mobula hypostoma. The sequence goes on along the minus strand of NC_086108.1, from coordinate 70,174,355 downwards.
TTTACTCCCTGTATACCCATGACTGTGTCACCATCCACAGTTCTAATCTGCTACTTAAATTTGCCAATGACACTACATTGATTGGCCTAATCTCAAAACAATAATGAGGTGGCCTACAGGGAAGAAGTCATCTCTCTGACACAGTGGTGTCAAGAAACAACCTCTCCCTCAATGTCACAAAAACAAAAGAGCTGGTTGTGGACTGCAGGAAGAATGGAGACAGGTTAACCCCTGTTGACATCAATGGATCTGGGTTTGAGAGGGTAGACAACTTTAAGTTCCTTGGCATCCACATTACTGAGGACCTGGCGTGGTCTGTACACACCAGCTGCGTGGTGAAAAAGACGCAACAGTGCCTCTTTCACCTCAGACAGTTGAGGAAGTTTGGTATGGGCCCCCAAATCCGAGGAACTTTCTACAGGGGCAGAATTAAGAGCATCCTGGCTGGCTGCAGGGGAACTGTACCTCCCTTAATCTCAGGATTCTGCAGAGAGTGGTGCGGACAGCCCAGCACAACTATAGTTATGAACCTCCCATCATTCAAGACATTTATAAAGACAGGTGTGAAAAAAGGGCCTGAAGGATCATTGGGGTCCTGAGTCACCCCAACCTCAATCTATTCTAGCTGCTACTAACCAGGTTAACGGTACCACAGCATAAAAGCCAGGACCAACAGGCTCCAGTACAGCTTCTTCCACCAGGCCATCAGACTGATTAACTCACGCTGATTGAGTGTATTTCTATGTTACATTGACTGTTGTATTTATTATAAATTACTATAATTGTACATTTAGACAGAGACGTAATGTAAAGGTTTTTACTCCTTGTGTATGTGAAGGATGTAAGAAATAATGTCAATTCAATTTAATTCAAATCAATACAGTGGGCTTGATTGCTCCTTTTTGGCTTTTGAACGGTGTCAAATATGTGCACTTAAATATGTACCTTTACATTTTTAAACTGATAGTAATGGATTTTGTGAGTGGCAGACAAGAAATCTTTGAGATATGGAGTACATCCAGGGATATCCTCCAGTTAAAAATAATTAGTATGACAGAAATTCAGCACCGAATGTGAAGCAGACCAGGCCACTTCAAAAGTATTATTTCTTATCAGAACTGACCTTCTATTTGACCTTTATTTGACCTTTTATTTGAATGCGCAACCTTTGTAGTTAAAAAGAGATAATAAAAAAACCAAAGGTCATAGGTTTAAGGTCAGAGGGAAAAGATTCCAAAGGGACCTGAGGGGCAACTTCAGCACACAGAGCCTGACATTTACATGGAATGAACTGCTAGAGGAAACAGTTGAGGCAGATACCATAACAATTGTTAAAATGTGTTTGGACAGTGCAAAGATAGGAAACGTTTAGAAACATATGGCTTAAACATAGGTAAGTGGGACAAACTTAGATAGACACCTTGGTTGGCAAAGACAAATTGGGCCATGAGGACTGTTTCAATGATGCTTAATTCTATGATTCTTTAACTAACTATGATTTGAACAGAAATATTCATATTTTCTGTTTTTGCCCTGGTGTGTATTTGATTATTTGATAATTCCAATCCAAAGCTCAAAGAAATATGAATTAAAATGAAGAATGTACAAATTTTAAGAGACTGTTCTCTTACTCAAACTATTAATCTCTGCACATTAACGAAAGTTTTCATTCTGCTCGAAATGCCTTTGAAACATGGGGAAGTTTTCACCTCATTCACTTTGCCATCAGATTTTTTGTGCCAAACAGGCAAGTTACATTGGGGACACAAAATTCTGGAGGAACTCAGCAAGTCAGGCAGCATCAGTGGAGGGGAATAAACAGTCGACATTTCAGGCCAGGACCCTTCATCAGGACTAGAAAGAGTCAGAATGAAAGGATATAGGAAGCGGGGAGGAGCACGAGCGGGCAGGTGATAATGAAATATAGGAGAGGAGGTAAGATAGGTCAGCGGGGAAGGAGGTGGGAGAAATGAGAATGATGTGAGAAGCTGCAAAGTAAAATGTGTAACAGGCAAAGGGCTGAAAAAAGTGGGATCTGATAGGAGAGGAATAAAGGAAAGGAAGTGGAGAACCAAAGTGTTTGGCAGGTGTGTGAGGGGAAAGAGAAGGAGTAATGGGGCCAGAGCGATAAGGGAAGACAATGAATGAGGGTGTGGACTGAGGGGAGTGCATATCAGAAGTTATAAAAATCAATGTTGATGCCAACAGGTTTGGGAATATGCCACAACTTGGCAAGAGAAGTAGCCGTGGACGGACATGTCAGTATGGGAATGGAAAGTGGACTTGAAATGGTTGGCCATCACAAGATTCTGGCTGTTACGACAAATGGTATGAAGACGGTAGATGAAGCAATTTCTCCCAATCTGTGCCAGGCTTCTCCGAGGTACAAGAAGCTGCACTGGGAGCACTGAATGGCACTGATGGATTCACATGTGAAGTGCTGCCTCACCTGGTAGAACTAATTTTGGCCCTCAGTGGTGGTGAGAGAGAGGAGGTGTAGAGGCTGGCGTAATATTTGGGATAATTGCAGGGTTAAGTACCCGTGGGGGGGGGGGGTACCTGTGGAGAGGGATGAGCAAGCACGGGCGTCACAGATAGAACAATTCCTGTGGTGGGGGGGGGGGATGCAAATATGTGCCTGGTGGTGGGATCCAGTTGGAGACAGCAGATGTTGCAGAGAGTGATTGATGCAGAGGCTGATGGGGTGGTAGGTAAGATCAGGGGAGGGGGGGGAGGGAACATCGACTCAGACCATGAGAGGCCTGCGTCGGGCATTTTCATGCCGTACAAGGCGCAGATTGGAAGTCTGTGTGGGGCGCCATTCCTTGCACAGACTAGAGCAATGTGTGGTTTGGTGCCTTGCTCAAGGACACAAACATGCTGCCACAGCTGAGGCTCAAACTAACAACCTTCAGATCACTAGACAAACGCCTTAACCACTTGGCCACGTGCACTATCCTTGTTACATGGGTAGGGGGATGGCGTGAGGACAGATATGTGGGAAACAGAAGAGGTGTGGATCCCCATCCTTTGATAAAAGAGTACATCTCAGATGTTCTGGAATGGAAATAAACTTGCTCAGTTTGAGAGGGTTGACTGTTTCAAGTTTCTAGGATGCGCCACAGAAAACTTCCTGTTGCGACGCACCTCGGCTTGGTATGGTAAATGCTTTGCTTGTGATTGCAAGAAAGCTCAGGGAATTGTGAGCACAGTTGAGCACATGACAGAACCAGACTACCACCCCCCCCCCCATGTTTTCCACTGCCTCAGTAAACCCAGTCATTATCAAAGATCCCACCCATCCCAGATATTCTCACTTCTCACCCTTCCATCAGGCAGAAATACAAAAGTCTGAAAGCACGTACTAGCTCTTCAGGCTCACAGACATCTTCCATCCTACTTACATGGATATCCTATCCAATTACAAGGAACGTTGCCACCACAGAAAGGCAGCATCCATCATCAATGACCCCCATTATCCAGGCCATGCTCTCTTCTCTCTCTGCCATCTGGAAGGAACTACAGCAGTCTCAAGCCCCACATCACCAGGTTCAGGAACAGTTACTACTCTTCAACCATTAGGCTCTTGAACCATAAGACCAAAAGATATAGAAGCAGAGTTAGGCCATTCAACATAGCTGATACATTTTCTGTCTCAGCCCCAATCTCATACCTCCTCCCCATATCCCTTCACATCCTGACTAATAAAGAATCCATTGATCTCTGCCTCAAATATACCAAATGACCTGGCCTCCACAGCCCCCTGTGGCAACAAATTCTACATATTCACCGTTCTCTGGCTAAAGAAATTCCTCTTCATCTTCTATCTAAAAGGACATCCCTTTATGCTGAGGCTCTGTCTTCTGGTCCTAGGTTTCCCCACCATAGGAAACATCCTCTCCACATCCACTCTATCAAGATCTTTCAAGGTTTCAATGAGGTCACTGCTCATTCTTCTGAGTTCTAGTGAGGGGAGGCCCAGAGCCAATAAACACTCCTCATATGACAAGCCTGTCAATCCTGGAATCATTTTTGAGAACTTCCTTTGAACCCTCTCCCACGTCAGTATGTCCTTTCTAGATAAGGGGCCCAAAACTGTTCACTATATTCTGTGAGGCCTCACCAGCACTTTCTAAAGCATCAAAATTACATCCTTGGTTTTATATTCTAGTCCTCTTGAAATGAATGCTAACGTTGCATTTACCTTCCTCATCACAGACTCAACCTGCAAATTAACCTTTAGGGAATCCTGCACAAATACTCCCAAGTCCCCTTGTGCCTCAGGTTTTTTAAATTTTCTCTCCATTTAGAAAAGAGACTACACTTCATTTATTTAACCAAAGTGCACGACTATACACTCCCTTATGCTATATTCTATCTGCTACTTCTTTGCCTATTCTCCTAAACTGTCTTAGTCCTTCTGCAGATTCTCTGTTTCCTCAATACTACCTGCCTCCATCTATCTTCATATTGTCCACAAACTTGGCCACAAAGCCATCAATTCTCTCATTCAAATCATTGACATATAATGTAAAGAGCAGTGGTCCCAATATTGAACCCTGAACCCTGAAGATTGTCACTGGTTGCCAGCAGTCTACCAGAATAGGCCCCCTTTATTCCCATGCTTTGCCTCCTGCTAATCAGTCATGAATGGCACCTTTGTCAAAGGCCTTCTGCAAATCCAAATAAACAATATCTACTGACTCTCCTTTATCTATCCTGACTGTTATTTCTTCAAAGAATTCCAACAGATTCATCAGGTGAGATTTCCCCTTAAGAAAACTATGCCAACTTTGGTCTATTTTTTCTTGTGTCTCCAATTACCTCAATGTCATCCTTTATAGTGGACACCAACATTTTCCCAACCACTGAAGGCTAACTGGCCTATAATTTCCTTTCTTCTGTCTCCCTTCCTTAAAGAGCGGTGACATTTGCAATTTTCCATTTCTCTGGAACCTTTCCTGAATCTAGTGATTCTTGGAAGTATAATTGTTAATACCTCCACAATCTCTTCAGCTACCTTTTTCAGAATTCTAGGGTGTATTCCAATTGGCCCAGGTGACTTATCTACTTTCAGACCTTTCAGCTTCCCAAGCACCTTCTCCTACTTTCACTTCTGCCCCCTGACACTCTTGAGTTTCTTGCATATTGCTAGTGTCTTCTACAGTGAAGACTGATGTAAAATACTTATTAAGTTCATCCACCATTTCTTTATCCCTTGTTACTAGCTCTCCAATGTCATTTTCCAGTGGTTCGATATTCACTCCTCTCTTTTACTTCTCATATATCTGAAAAAAATGTTGGGTATCCTCTTTTATGTATTGACCAGCTTACCTTCATATTTCACAAAATAATCTGCAGATGCTGGGGTCAAAGCAACACTCACAACACGCTGGAGGAACTCAGCAGGTTGGGCAGCATTCGTGGAAAAGATCAGTTGACGTTCTGGCCCGAGACATCAACCGATCTTTTCCACAGATGCTGCCCGACCTGCTGAGTTCCTCCAGCGTGTTGTGAGTGTTACCTTCATATTTCATGTTTTCTCTCCTTATGGCTTTTTTGGTTTTCAAAAGCTTCCAGTCCTCTAAGTTCCCACTAATTTTTGCTATATTATATGCCTTCTCTTTTGCTTTTATGCTGTCTTTGGCTTCCCTTGTCAGCTATGGTTTCCCCATTCTCCCATTGGAATACTTCATCATCTTTGGGATGTATTTATTCTGTACCTTCTGAATTGCCCCCATAAACTGCAGCTAATGCTGCTCTGCCATCAACCCCACTAGTGTCCCCTTCCAATCAACTTTGGCCAACCCAACTTCTCTCTCACGCCTCTGTAATTCCCTTTACTCCACTGTAATACTGATACCTCTGACTTTAGCTTCTCCCTCTCAAACTGCAAGGTAAATTCTATCACATTATGATCGCTGTCTCCTAAGGGTTCCTTTACTTTAAGCTTCCTAAACAAATCTGGTTCATTACACAACACCATTATAATTTATATCTCACATCCTGGCTGATGTTTTGGGGGCCTGTATTTAACTCCCATCAGGATTTTTTAACCCTTGCAGTTTCTTAACTCTACCCACAAGGATTCTACATTTTCTGATTCATGTCACCTCTTCCTAAGGATTTGATTTCAGAGATAAAGGTGGGAAGATGTGCCTGGAGGCTGTGGAAGTGAGCGAGGTCCTCAATGAATACTTCTCTTCTATATTCGCCAATGAGAGGGAACTTGATGGTGAGGACAATATGAATGAGGTTGATGTTCTGGAGCATATTGATATTAAGGGAGTAGATGTGTTGGAGTTGTTAAAATACATTAGGACGGATAAATCCCTGGGGTCTGACAGAATATTCCCCAGGCTGCTCCACGAGGTGAGGGAAGAGATTGCTGAGCCTCTGGCTAGGATCTTTATGTCCTCATTGTCCACGGGAATGGTACCGGAGGATTGGAGGGAGGTGAATGTTGTCCCCTTGTTCAAAAAAGGTAGTAAGGATAGTCCGGGTAATTATAGACCAGGGAGCCTTGCATCTGTGGTGGGAAAGCTGTTGGAAAAGATTCTTAGAGATAGGATCTCTGGGCATTTAGAGAATCATGGTCTGATCAGGGACAGTCAGCATGGCTTTGTGAAGGGCAGATCGTGTCTAACAAGCCTGATAGAGTTCTTTGAGGAGGTGACCAGGCATATAGATGAGGGTAGTGCAGTGGATGTGATCTATATGGATTTTAGTAAGGCAATTGACAAGGTTCCACATGGTAGGCTTATTCAGAAAGTCAGAAGGCATGGGATCCAGGGAAGTTTGGCCAGGTGGATTCAGAATTGGCTTGCCTGCAGAAGGCAGAGGGTCGTGGTGGAGGGAGTACATTCAGATTGGAGGATTGTGACTAGTGGTGTCCCACAAGGATTGGTTCTGGGACCTCTACTTTTCGTGATTTTTATTAACAATCGGGATGTGGGGGTAGAAGGGTGGGTTGGCAAGTTTGCAGACGACACAAAGGTTGGTGGTGTTGTAGATAGTGTAGAGGATTGTCAAAGATTGCAGAGAGACATTGATAGGATGCAGAAGTGGACTGAGAAGTGGCAGATGGAGTTCAACCCGGAGAAGTGTGAGGTGGTGCACTTTGGAAGGACAAACTCCAAGGCAGAGTACAAAGTAAATGGTAGGATACTTGGTAGTGTGGAGGAGCAGAGGGATCTGGGGGTACATGTCCACAGATCCCTGAAAGTTGCCTCACAGGTGGATAGGGTAGTTAAGAAAGCTTATGGGGTGTTAGCTTTCATAAGTCGAGGGATAGAGTTTAAGAGTCACGAGGTAATGATGCAGCTCTATAAAACTCTGGTTAGGCCACACTTGTGGAGTACTGTGTCCAGTTCTGGTCGCCTCACTATAGGAAGGATGTGGAAGCATTAGAAAGGGTACAGAGGAGATTTACCAGGATGCTGCCTGGTTTAGAGAGTATGCATTATGATCAGAGATTAAGGGAGCTAGGGCTTTACTCTTTGGAGAGAAGGAGGATGAGAGGAGACATGATAGAGGTGTACAAGATACTAAGAGGAATAGATAGAGTGGATAGCCAGCGCCTCTTCCCCAGGGCACCACTGCTCAATACAAGAGGACATGGCTTTAAGGTAAGGTGTGTAAAGTTCAAGGGGGATATTAGAGGAAGGTTTTTTACTCAGAGAGTGGTCGGTGCGTGGAATGCACTGCCTGAGTCAGTGGTGGAGGCAGATACACTAGTGAAGTTTAAGAGACTACTGGACATGTATATGGAGGAATTTAAGGTGGGGGCTTATGTGAGAGGCAGGGTTTGAGCGTCAGCACAACATTGTGGACTGAAGGGCTGTACTGTTCTATGTTCTATGAAAACATCTTTACCAACAGAAGCAGCCTACCCCTTTGCTTACCTGCCTGTCCTTTAGATAATAAATTTCCAATTATGTACTTCTTTCAGCCACGACTCAGTGATGCCCACAACGTCAAACTTGCCAGTTTCTAACCGGGCCACAAGTTCAGAAATTGCTGCATTGTGATCCTGACTGCTTTGGAGATAAAGATATTTTGTAGGGCACAGAGCTGAAATTTAGTTCTATGAAATTTGCTCATAGCTATCTGTATAATACATATCTACCTTTGTCTTAGAGGAAAAGCAATTTGATTTAACTTTTTCTGTACAGCAGACATATAACTTCATGTTAAATCTCAACGTTGCAACTAAGTTGATGGCTAAAATTGAATCGGACGGCAATTTATGTGTATGGAAATGATTTTCCAAAGGGCGACTATCAGGACGATTTTGGGAGGAGTCCTGTACCCACATTTGGCATCAGGGGGACGTTCCGAATTCTAGCCGGATGTTCCTGGTCGTCGGGTGCGTCAGTTCCGGTAGGTCCCCGGCTGCCGGCTTCATTCAGTTTGCTCGGAAGGTCGGATGAATCATGAAGCTTCGGGAGGCCTTGCTTGCCGTGTTTTGGAGCGGTCTGATCTGCTCCCACGCTTCTGAGGGTGGAAGTCTAGGAAGAGGTTTGTCAGTATTTTTAAGATAAGAAATCATTAATGGCCTCGTTCTGTTGCAAAACCCGATCACTCATTGTGTGGCTAAGAATGACAAGTTTCCTATAGTTACGTGAGTTATTATGTTAGATGGGATGCTCAGATGCTAATATAGGGTGAATGTCATTTTTGTTTTCGACCCAGTAATCCATTTGGAAAAATAGAAGGGAGAACAAGTAATAGTTCCTGCACATCCATGAAAGGAAATCGTTGATTTATTCTCCATTTTGTTCTAGTATTTCATTCCCTGCAGAATCCCGACGTTCTGCAGAATCCATCCTTAAAAGTCCATGCCGATAATTATCGATTAATTTAAGATGGCCCTTTCGTATTTAACAATAAGTGATTAAGATTCGCAATACATATTGTTTGGATATGAGAATTTGACTTGGTGTGGTATAACTTATTGAAACTGGGAATTTAACTATTTTTCAGGATTTGGAGATCATATTCACTGGACTACTCTTGATGATGGTAAAAAAGTAGCCGAAGCCAGGTATACAGAACTTCCTCTTCCTGTTCTGGCGTGGAGTTTTATACAAATTATGCAAATCTGAATGTACTGTGTTCATACTAAAACACTATTGTTGGCAGCAGTTGAATCTTCAGAGCTTAGAAAAAAATACGCCTCCAAACTTGGATTGGCGTATTGGGCTGTTCATTTTCAGCATTTATACATCGTGTATGTTTGATTTAGGACAAGTGGGTATGTTGTTTTTAATAATATGGCTTAGTTCAAATAATAATGTAGTGAAATGGAAATCATCTATATTTTGTATACTTGTGAAAGTAACTTTTACTACAGCTATGCAGATTACAGATGTTTGTATTTTGCGGTTACTTCACCACAAGGTGTCAGTACTTAATTTAGAAAAGGAAATATTCATTGTGTTTTTTTGCAATGGGGCAAACTTTAAAAATACTAGAGATAAACAGTATAGATTGCTAATTATGCACAGCAACTTCAAGGAAATAACAGAATGACTTTTGAAAATCCATAAATTACTTTCTAAAATGGTCTGCTGTGTTGCAAGGTGGATAAAAACTGCATTTTACATTGTCTACATGGCTCCAACGGTCAACACTGTTTCCATTGTTTGTATTCTATTGATGAAGCAAATGTATTTTAATCTGACTATTGAGGTGGAAATTCCAAGTTGAGTCTGAGCTTTTTGCAGTCAAAGAACTATTTTGTGAAATATTTCCTATTGAAATGCTGATTTTTTTGTTTGATTTGCATTTGGCAACTGTATTTATAAGTGTAGTTGTAAATGCAAGTAGACCCCATTGTATCCTTTCAGTATAATCCCAAATTCCTAACTGGGGAATTCCCTGAGAATTGGTCAGAATCATTTTTCATATGAGTTAAAATTAGAAAAGTGCACAACTGAATCCAAACTTTATTGCAAAATACGCACGCATGAACAATAAGCAGAATTCCGAGGAGATTTTGCCTTCCATATCTCCTTGGTAAGCCAATAGCAGTGACTTGGGGGTTAGTGGGATGATGCCAATGGGCTTCATGGGTGCTTTAATGGTTTTAATCTTTGGGCCCATCTGTTGAGATGTCAAATGGTATGTTTTCACGTTCAGAGTCAGACGCAGATCCAGTGCTGTTGTGTTGCACTTTATGGCCTTTCAGCTCTGCACATTCGCGTTTGACCTTTTTTTAATTAAAAAAAACAAAACTAATTGTAAATATAATTAGCAGTAAGACTGTGAAAGACGTGATACCAGCAGAATGTAGTAAATATTATTTGGATTGTTTAATTTTATAATTTGCTTTCTGCAGTCAATTGCCTTGATTTGGCATTTTAGTGATACACTGAGTGGACTATTGATTAAGGAGTTTTTCATGTGTCTTATTTCCCTCCAAGAGGACTGTAACCATGTTGTGGTTTGGAGGCTTGCATTCCTCAGTGATCTGGAGAGCTATTTTGGCTGGAGTCAGGGCTTTGTACTTTGGCTCTTGGTTGAGTCGCCCATGCCAAAAGGGTCTAAGGGTAGAAGACGGACTAAGTGTGGTCCTCTGGTCCTTCAGGTTCAGGGATTCATCTCGGGGCTAACAACCCTGATCGATAAGACAAAACTGTTATGGAAACAGCGAAGAAGAATCCTACATCTGAGTGAGATGGTATTCCTGGGACTCCACCCAGGACTGACAGTAGTGAAAACTGAGGAAGCTACTGGCACAGTGAAGGATACCCTGAACACTGCCGGAGATGGTGGATCTTCATTGCTGCCCTAAATGCCAGCGGTAATGGGCAGTTAGTAAGTAATGTGTCCTTCCTGGCAAAGCTAGGTTGCAGTTGAATTGTGCAATGTTTTGGTTTGATTTTGTCTGCTCTGAGTTAGTTGGTTTTAGCACATTTGCAATAGAAGTGATACTTCGGTTTCTCTGACCTGGTTTGCTATTTGTAATCATTGTCTTGAGGCCCTTAAAGCAGCCGTGGTATGTCAGTGCCTGAGGTTCCCTGGGTATTGGTGGGATAGCTTGCAAATTCTCACTGTCCAGATTGGCATGAAGATTAGTAGCTGATATTTCCATGAAACTCCATTTGAGACAGGGAAATGGAGGAAGAAGAAATGGGAAATAGCCATTGTGAAATTTGTGCATATTATTTATTTGCCCAATAATATTGGTTCAGTTTTGGGGAGCAAGATTTAAAATGTCTTATGATTTGGTATGAACATTCAGAGATCATTAAGACGAGTAACCTGTATATTATTTACTGCTAAAGATTTTTCTTTGTTCTCTTTTTAGTGGTCTGCCACTGATGTTGATCATACATAAAAGCTGGTGTGGTGCTTGTACAGGTAGATTCATAATTTGGATTCTTCTAAAAATTTAAATTCTAATAATTTAAAAATTATTGATCTTAACTATTTTCTATACCACATCATCATGAAAATGTTCTACTTAAACATTTCTTTTTGTGAATTATACTATTACTTCTAGCTCTGAAACCAAAGTTTGCCTCTTCTCAGGAGATCTCAGAACTGGCACATAACTTTGTCATGGTGAATGTAGAGGTAAGAGGATCCATGTTTTAGCTCTTCTCCAGATTTGATGATCAAGCCTATTCCATGCCCTTGTGATGCTCAAACAACGGGCTTTGATGTCCTTTGCCAAACCCTAATGGGTATTGTCCTGGGAGAGATAAAAATGAAAGTTATTTTAAATCTAAGGTGAGGGAGGAAAAATAGGGTTAATTAACATTTGCAAACAAGAGAAAGTCTGCAGATGTTGGAAATCTGGGCAACACACACAAAATGCTGGAGGAGCTCAGCAGGCCAGACAGCATCTATGGAAAAGAGCACAGTTGTCGTTTTGGGCTGCGACCCTTCAGCAGGACTGGAGAAAAAAAAGATCAGTAGAGATGAAAGGTGGGGGGAGGGGAGGCAGAGGCACAGGGTGATAGGTGTTACTGGGAGGGGCAGGGGTAAAGAAAAGAACTGGGAAGTTGATTGGTGAAAGAGACCAGGGTTGGAGAGGGGGGAATCTAACAGAAGGCCCTGGAAAAAAGAAAAGGGGGAGCAGTGCCAGAGATGGGCAGGCAAGGAGATAAGGTGAGAGAGGGAAGAGGAGATGGGGAATGATGAGGGGTGGGGGCATTACCGGAAGCTCGAGAAATCGATGTTCATACCATTAGGTTGGAGGTTACCCAGATGAACTATAAGGTGGTGTTCCTCCAACCTGAGTGTGGCCTTAGAGGAGGCCATGGACTGACATATGGGAATGGGAAGTGGAATTAAAATGGGTGGCCACTGGGCGATCCTGCTTTTTCTGGCAGATGAAGCAAGGGTGCTCAGCGAAGCGGTCTCCCAATCTATGTCGGGATCAAATTATCATTTGGTCAAATTGGACAATTGAAGCAAGTTCATGAGACCATTTTTATATTTCCTGTTATTAGACATATTGTAAGGTATGAAATCCCCCTGATCCGTCTGTCCAGCAAATGCTGCAATTCTGTTCTGAAGGTGTGTAAAGACTTGTGATTTATAGGTTAACACTAGTCTGGGAAAAGAACTGCCAAATAAAGTCTGTTTATTCCCCTCCATAGATGCTGTCTGACTTAATGAGTTCCTCCAGCATTTTGTGTGTGTTGCTAAAGATTTCCAGCCTTTGCAGAATCTTTGGCTTAAGTCCAGCTTGGCTCTTTCCTATTTTATATGCATCACCCTGATTTCCCCTTCAATGAGTCATTTGCAGTCGGCAGAATAATATCCCTTGAAAATATCTTGTAAGTAGCTCATATCCAAAGTCAATGTCCCTGACTATGTAAGTGGATCTGAATAACAAAAGTTGTTCTTGAGCAGAATGCGCCCCCCCCCCCGAATGTTTCTAACTGGATGCATTGTTCTTAATGTTAGACCGTAGAGCAGTAAGCACAGGAACAGAACCTTCAGTTTATGATCTCTGGACAAGTGTGATGGCAAATTAAGTTAAATCTTTTCTGCCTGTATGTGATGCATGTCTGTCCATTTCCTGTGTGATCACATGTCTATGTAAAAATCTCTAAAATAAGACTGTCATACCTGTTTCCACCACTACCCCGGCAACATATTCCAGTCACACCTATTGCCCCGCACATCTCCTTTAAACTTCTTCCCCTGCCCCTTAAATGTATGTCCTTTAGTATTTGACCATTCTACCTTGGAAGAAATGTGTCTGCACTAATGTTAGAGCATAGAACAATACGGAACATTACAGGCCCTTTGGCCCACTTTGTTGTGTCAACTTTTTAACCTCCATGATCAAGCTTGCCCTTCCCTCCCACCCAGCCCCCCCATTTTATTTCATCTGTGTGCTTATCTAAGAGTCTCTTTAATAAGACTAATGTATCTGCCTACCACCAATCCAGCCGTGTATTCCATCCAACAACCACTCGGTGTTTCTTCAAAAAAAAAACACTACCTCTGACGTCTCTCCTATACTTTCCTCCAATCACCTTAAAAGTATGTCCTGTCATATTAGTCATTGTTGGCCTGGGACAGAAGCATTTGTTGTCCACTCTACTTATGCCTCTTACCATATACACTCGTATCAAGACGACTCCTCTGTTCCAAGAGAAAAGCCCTAACAAGCTCAACGTTATGGGACATGCTCTCTAATCCAGGCAGCATCCTGGCAAATATCTTCTGCGCCCTCTCTTAAAACATCCACATCCTTCCTATAATGTGGAGACCAAAACTGAGCGCAATACTCCAAATGTGGTTTGACCAGAGTTTTATGGAGTTGTAACATTACCTCGCAGATCTTGAACTAAGTCCCCCGACGAATGAAGATCAACACACATATGCCGCCTTAAACATGCTAATAACGTGTGCCAACTTTGAAAGATCTATGGACATGGATCCCAAGATCCCGTTGTTCATTCACACGGTTAAAAATCTTTGCTATTGGCCTATACTCTGCTTCAAGTTCAACCTTCCAAAGTGAATCATTTCTCACAGTTCTGGGAACTTTATCTCCCACTTCTTGGCCCAGCTCTGCATCCTGTCAATGTCCCTTTATAACCCAAGATAACCTTCTACGCTATTCATAACACCAACCTTCATATCATCATCAAAGCTACTAACCCTCCTTTCCACTTCTTCATTCAAGTCATTTATAAAAATCGCAATGAGCAGTGGTCCCAGTACAGATCCCTGTGGAGCACCATGAGCCATGCATCTCCAGGCAGTGTATGTCCCATCTGCTGCCACCTTTTGTGGCAAGCCAATTCTGAATCTATGCAGCCATTTTTCCCTGGATTCCATGTCTCCTGACTTTTGAATGAGCTGCCATAGGGAACATTATTGAACTCCTTACTGAAATCCATATTCACCACATCCACTTCTCTACCTTCATTAATTTGTTTAGTCATTTTCTCAAAGAAAAGAGTCAGTCAGGCTCATGATGCATGACCTGCCCCTCACAAAGCCACACTGACAATCCCAAATCAGACTATGCTTCTCCAAATACTGGTACATCCTGCCTTTAAAAATTGTTTCCAGTAGTCTGCCACCTCTGATATAAGACTCACAGGTCTATAATTCCCAAGATTGCCCTCTAACCCTTTTTATTGAACAAAGGAATAACTTTGTTCTGGCACTACTCCTGTGGTCAGTGAGGACACAAAGATCACCAGTAGCTGCAATCACTTCCCTTGCTTCCCATAATAACCTGGGGTATATCCCTCTCCAATGACATATCTGTCCTAATGTTTTTCAAAAGTACTAACAAATCCTCTTTTCAACCCCCACATGTTCCAGCTCATTAGCTTGTTCTACGCTGACCTCACATTCATCAAGGTCCTGCTCACTGGTGAATACTGAAACAAAGTATTCATTAGGAACTCCAACCTCCTCGGACTTTGTCCTTTTTCCCTGATTGGTCCTACCCCTATTCTTCACATATGTGTAGAATGCCTTAATGTGTTCTTTGCCAAGGCCTTCACATGTACTCTTCTAGCTCTCCAATTCCCTTCTTAAGTCCCCTCTTCCTGGCCACTTGTAATTCTCTGGAGCCCTGTCAGGTCCTTGCTTCCTGAATCTTAAGTTTTCTTTTTCTCTTCCTCTTGACTAAATGTTCTACTTCACTTGTTAACTCTGGTTGCTTCACCCTACCATCCTTTCCCTGCCTCAATTGGGCAAACTTGTTCAGAACGCCACATAAGTGCTGCCAAAACAACCTGCACATTCCTGAGAACAGCTGTTCCCAATTTGTGCTCCCAAATATTTATTTATTGAGATACAGCATGGATAGGCCTTCTGGCCTTTTGAGCCGTGCTGCCCAGCAATCTCCCAATTTAATCCTAGCCTAATCACAGGACAGTTTACAATGACCAATTAACCTACGAAATGGTACATCTTTAAACTGTGCGATGAAACTGGAGCACCCAGAGGACACCCACGCAGTCACGGGGAGAACATACAAGCTGCTTGTAAGCGCTGGTGGGAATTGAACCCGGGACATCGGTACTGTAAAGCACTGTGCTACTGTGCTGCCCCAGATATCTGCCTAATAGCATCGTTGTAAGCCCTTTCCCAATTAAATACTTTTCCTTCTGTTGTCTAAGTAAGTCATACAGAAGGATAGCATGATGCGGTTTATTGAATTTTATTTGAGTATTTCTCCCATTGCTTTTGTAGGATGACGAGGAGCCAAAGGATTTGGCATTTAGCCCAGATGGAGGTTATGTACCTCGGATTTTATTCTTGGGTAAGAACTAAGTTCCTGACATGTTACCTCCCTGGTTAGCACTGCTGAATTGGTGCCATCTGTGAGATTACCAAATCAACCCATTCTGAACATTGTAAAACTGGTCTCTGCTTTAAGTAAAGCCTATAATTTGCAAATTAATGCCACAATTTTGTCCCACCAACTTTTTGTTTTTCTACTGAAAGGAGCTGCTTTTAACTATTTAAAGAGTAGACAATTCTGGCAGATGATATTTGTTTCTTAAATCGTACCTCTTCAATTGTATAGTACAGGTCCACAATCCCTTATCCGAAATCCTTGGGGCCAGTTGCATTTCGGAATTCAGATTTCAGACCCCCCCCCCCCAACTAATACCAAAAAACATACATGCTCAAGTCCCTTATTTAACCTGTCTCAGTGTGGTGGACTTTAGGACCCAGTGGCGCACCAAACCTACGCACATCCTCCTGTATACTTTAAATCATCTCTACTTTACTTAGAATACCTAATACAATGTAAATGCTATGTAAATAATTGTTATACTGCATTTAGGGAATAATGACAAGAAATTTTATTTACAACGAAAACATTCAATGAAACATATAAATATATGGCTTCAAATGAACTGAATCAAACACATGGTAAATGACTTATTAGAATAAATGTAGAACGTCACAGTCACTGTAAAACTTCGGTAACTTGTCTTTCTGTTTACTTAAATCATATACAGTGGTAGTTCCGACACTATTTTCTTTAGTAAGACGCTGCACAATCAAGCTTCTGCAATAACTCCACTTTCTGCATTATTGATAGAGAAGATTCCTTCTCTTTTTCTCATTGTTACCCATAGGGGTATCTGCAGCTCTTTTTGACATTTCCACAGTGAAATTAAACACGAAGTCAACAGTGAACACAAAATATCAGCAAACAGCAAATGCACGTGTAACCAATACGAGTGCTGAGCCACAGCTGACGTCTGGTGGCATCTGCTCGTGCTGCCACGTCACACCCGAGTGATGTCAGCTGTCGGCGAAAAAAGCTTAGGTTTTCGGAACTTTTTGGATTTCAGAATTTCAGATAAAGGAATGTGCACCTGTATTAGTTATTTGCTGATCTATGAAGTGCTTCTTTCTGAAACTTAATCGATTCCTTTCTTCATGTGTTTCAGAAAGGTTTGTTTGGCCGATAGTTATGAGTGAATTGCTAAAGTAATGAAATACAATTTAAGAAATTATCTGCTAGTTGACCTACTGATAGATCAATTAATCATGAATTTCTCTTCTATTTATTCCATTTGTTGTTGGTTACTTTGCAGATGCTCGAGGTAATGTTCATCCTGAGGTCATTAATCAAAAGGGAAATCCCAAATACAAGTATTTCTACAGTTCTGCTGACCAAGGTGAGTGTGTTTCTTTATCAAATACTTGTGCTTTTGATGCCCATCCAATCTTAGTTCTTTTGTCATTGTACAGTTTATTAGGCTGGAATGTACACTTGGCTTTTGCTTTAGATAACCATCTGTTAGGGGATAGAAGAGAGATGCACACTGCCGGTAAGGAGTTTGTATATTCTCCTTGTGACCACGTGGGTTTCCACTGGGTGCTCTGGTTTCCTCCCACAGTCCAAAGATGTACCGGTTGATTGGTCCTTGAAGATTGTCCTGTAATTAGGCTAGAGTTAGATCAGGGGATTGCTGGGCAGTGCAACTTAAAGGGCTGGAAGGGCCTCATCGGTGCTGCCTGTCAATCAATCAATCAATACATAAATAATGAAACAACTTGAATGCTTTGTCTCACTAATCAGAATTTGAGTGAATGAATACGATCTTTATTTGGTGTTTATTCTTGTTTTTTAATCTGGGAATTGAGAGGCCTAAGCCATTGAGAACACCCTTTCCCTTAATTCAAATATAATTTTCTGGTGTGTGTATAAAATAAAATCAATAATTTTATCAAGCATTCCATTAGCCACAACATGTACAAATGCTGTCATTTGATGCAGTGATTTTCTGGAATGAAATTAATGCCTTTGTAAAAGTGGTGATTGTTTTTTGTAATTGTGTCCATGGAAATAGAATTACTTTGGTTACGTCATTGGCCAGTGAGGGGTTTCTGCATTTTTTTTATTGCTATTCTATGATTGTTTTGGGGGAGGCACAGTTCATTTAAATAATCAAAAACTGGACACGTTTTCTTAGTTGGAACTGCCTGATTAAAGTTCAGCACTACTACACAATATGTTCTGAGTTCCAGAATGAATTGTATGAATAAAAAGTAATTGCTGAATGCTTTTCCAATGGTTTGGAGGGAAAATTAGTTTGCCACTCACATCGCACATTGTGGATGTCACCTCTGGATCAAGAGGAGCTGATTTGCATAAATTACTGATCGACTCATACTGTCAACTACCATTGTTAATTGTCTTCTGAATCAGCTGACATCTCTTAAGTAAGACCATAAGACATAAGGGCAGAATCAGACCATTTGGCCCATCAAGCCTGCTCTGCTATTCCATCATGGCTGATTTATTATCCCTCTCAATCCCATTCTCTTGCCTTATCCCTGTAACCTTTGAAGCCCTTACGAATCAAGAGCCTATCAATCTTTGCTTTAAATATACCCAATGACTTGGTCTCCATAGCCATGTGTGCAATAATTTCTACGGATTTACTCTGGTTCGAAAAATTTCTCCTCATCCTTCTATTCTGAGGTTGTGCCCTCTGGTCCTAGACTCCCCCCACTATAGGAAACATCCTCTCCACATCCACTGTACCTAGGCTTTTCAATATTCAATAGGGTTCAAAGTACATTTATTACCTAAGTATATATGCGGTAAAAAACCCTGAAATTCGATTTCCTGCAGACGGTTACAAAACAAAGAGACACCGTTCAAAGAAAGCATCAAACACCCAACATGCAAAAAAAATGCAAATTTTGAAAAATGAGTGCATAACAATCAGAATATTAAACCTCAAACCACAGAGTCCTTGAAACAGTCAAGTTCATTGTAGTTGAGTTCAATTGAACACTGTTTCAATCGTTGACTGCAGGCCACAGAGGCAGTCCACCCCAATCAAACCACAGAGTCCTTGAAACAGTCTAGGGATGTTCAGTTCAATTGAGCACTCTGTCATTCGTTGAAACAGCCTAGGCATGTTCAGTTCAATTGAGCGCTCTGTCATTTGTTGAAACAGTCTAGGGATGTTCAGTTCAATTGAGCGCTCTTTCATTTGTTGAAACAGTCCACAGAGCTGGTCCACCCCAATCAAAATAGCAGTTTAAAAAAGAGTAACCAGAGATGCAAATAATATGAACTACAGAGTCCTCCATAAATGGGTCCAATCCACAAACCACACTGATCAAACCTTGCCCAAGACCCAAGATTTCTGCACAGCGAGTGAGAGGGAGACAGACCGGTTTACCACAGGCAGAGGGTGCTGAACACCTGTTTGCCTTCTGCTGTCATCCTCATTGATTTCAATGAGATCTCCCTTTATTCTTCTAAAACTCCAGCGATTACAAGCCCATACCCATCAAATGCTGCTCATATGTTACCCTTGAGTTATCAGGATCATTATTGTAAACCTCCTTTGAATCCTCTCCAATGTCAGCACATCCTTTCTTAGGTAAGGGGCCCAAAACTGCTCACAATACTCCCAAGTGGGATATGACCAATACCTTATAAAGCCTCAGCTTTACCTTGCTTGTATTTTCTCATCCTTTTGAAATGAATGCCAACATTGCATTTGCCTTCATTCCCTCCGACTCAACCTGCAGGTTATCCTGAGTTGTCACAGTGCAGAAAAAGTTTCTCATAGCTTAATCAGCACTGACTGGCCTGACCCAGCTCAAGTTTAGGGCGCTGGCTCGGCAAGAAATGCTGGCAGATTCCAGCAAGGCTGGGCACTGTGGTTGGACGATGGGGAAAACCAAAATTAGAAATCACTTATAGATTGCTTCTTCTGAATCAGTCATCAAGTCCATGTTTGCCCTATCAAAGATGGAATGAGACTTAAATGTTGTTTCAGAGGTTCTGATGGCAACTTAAAGAATCTGTATTATCTAGTCCAATCAGAATTTGAAAAACTTCAAATCAAAGCTTTAAAAACTAATTATGTCGTTCACTGCTCTTTGAACTCAGACCTTCCAAAATCCATTTAACTGAAACATTTGATGAAAGGAGAATTTTCACAGTGTGTATGTAACTCTTTTCTCATTTGGTTAGTGATATAAGTAAAATGTTACAAGATTTTATTATTTAACTTGGTTAGAAGTTTTTATATCTGATCTCTGAATAACCTCTTTTTAAAAAGTCTGTGTTCTGGTTTCATTTAGTGGTATTTGCTATGAAGGAAGCCCAAGAAAAGCTGACTGGTGACATAGCTACACAACAACGATACACAGATGAATTTTGAGCTCATTATCCACTGACTTCTGTACATTGTCGGACAAGAAAGATCGTTAAATTTATCCAAGATCATTTACTGATTTATCATTGTGATATTATTTGAAGGTTATTTTTAATTTTTATTTACTGATTTTCAAAATCAGTAAATCTAGAAAGATATTCTTACATTTTCAGATCCTTGGGAGATCATAACTATTTTAAGGACTTGTGGGATGGCCGATTGTATTCATGTTAATGGTAATACGTTAATGCATTTACATTAATACAAATCCTAAGTAACTTTTGCAGAGATGGAAGTTTTTCAGCTGTTAAGAAAAATTGGTGCCTAAAACTTATTGTTTAGTGCAATAACTGTTACAAACTGCATATGTGACATGATGTATTTTCCATGGATCCAAATTGCATTTTCCCCTAGGCTATAGGTGAAGCCTTGTTGAACTTACAACAGTCTTTTCCTAGGCTACTTAAATATAGAGTATTTCCCTCGACTGACTTTGCTCAAACTCATTTGGTGACATTTTGAGCTCTCAGTTGATACTTGGAGGTTAATACTGAATTATGTATTTAGAAACATTAATTTAGTTAACAAAAGAGGGTTGATTTTCAATTCCAGCAGCAAGTCTGGTATCATAGAGTTCTGACTTGAGCCACGTTGTTTTAAGTTAGAATTACTCAATGGCTTTTCATGAAATTCCATTCTCCCCTGTTCCATAGATGGTCTAATTATATATTTGCTGAACTATGGTGTTAGCCCGGGAATTTGGCTGCACACATTAGAGCTTCTGGTTTTTGGAATCATGGAAGTTTTGGTTTAACACCCCTGCAGAGTGGAAACCTGATGAACACACAGTGGAAAAAGGTGAATTCATGATGTCTGCAGCACTAAGAGAAGGGGAAAATTAAGCCTGATTAAGCTTAAATGAAAACAAGACTTGGGATGTATCTGTATTATTCCTGGTGGCCAGCCTTTTAATTCCAATCTCCATTTCCATCCCGACATTCTGTGGCGTCTAGTGCCATGATGAGGCCAGTGGAGGAGCAACACCTCATTGATTTCTCTAACTTCCGTTAATGCCCCTCCTCCCCTTCTTACCCCATCCCTAATTTATTATTTATTTGTTTGTTTTTTAATGTTTTTCTCTCTTTCCCTCTCACAATAACTCCTTGCCTGTTCTCCATCTTCCTCTGGTGCTCCCCTCCCCCTTTCTTTCTTCCAAGGCCTTCCGTCCCATGATACTCCTCCTTCTCCAGCCGTGTATCCCTTTTGCCAATCAACTTTCCAGCTCTTGGCTTCATCCTTCCCCCTCCTGTCTTCTCCTATCACTTCGGGTCTTCCCCTCCCACTTTCAAATCTCTTACTGCCTCTTCTTGCAGTTAGTCCTGACGAAAGGTCTCAACCTGAAATATCGACTGTACTTCTTCCTATAGATGCTCCCTGGCCTGCTGCGTTCTACCGGCATTTTGCGTGTGTTACTTCATATTCCATCTTGGTAGCCTCCAACCTGATGGCATAAACATCAATTTCTCCTTTCGGTATTTTTTTCTTTTCCCTTCCCTCTTCCCTCTTTTTCTGTTCCCCACTCTGGCCTATTAATTTTTCTCCTTACCTGCCTATCACCTCCCCCTGGTGTTCCACCTTCTTTCATTTCTCCCATGGTCCACACTTTTGTCCTCTCGGATTCCTTTTTCTCTAGCCTTTTACTTTTCCAAATACCTGGCTTCACCTATCACCGACAGGTTTGCCTTCCCTCCACTCCTCCCACCTATTCTCGCGTTTTCCCCCTTCTTTTCCAGTCCTGATGAAGGGTCTTGGCTGAAACAGAGATTGTTATTTATTCTCAAAGGATGCTGCGTGACCTGCTGAGTTCCTCCAGTATTTTGTGTGTGTTGCTCTGTAATAATTTGTAATTTTTCAAATGGGTTAGAACATTTCACAAAATATTGCTATATTGTGCCCTATTATTTTGCAGCTTAAATATCTGTCACAAAGATCATGTCAAATTATAATAACAACTGGAAACCTCTGAATATTAGTATTTCTGAATTCAAATGATTTTAAGTCTTAATGAAGTGTTAATCCTAAATAGCTTGGGAGCTCTATGAAAATAATAGCTTTAATATGCTTCTACTGATTTGGATGCTAATCATAAATATGTGGGATAAGTTTCAGCCACTTGTTTTGCATACTTGAGGTGGTAAAAATTTCCAAGAGCTGTTTCTTAGCGCCAATATATTTATAAAGAATATTTTCAGTCTTTTATTGTTTTGGCTTAATAGAGTCATATGGGACCATGTAAGAATATTCTTTTCTCCTGTATATCTCATTTATTAACAGAACATATAACCCTGGTGTATGTGTCAGATTGGAAATGGTCTATGATGGGAATTTACAAGAATCAAATCAAAAAAACCAATGTAATTTCTGTACTTTTAAACTATTAATATCCTGTCTCTAAAGCAAATCAGACCGGTAAAACCTAGGTTTTATTTCTGTTGTTGAAATGTATGGACGGAATCTTTTGAAGATATAATGAAGTGGGGTGCAGTGTAATTGTACTTGTATTTTATCCTGTATTTTTGATACATTTTTTGGAATGAAATATATAAAGCTGAAAGAATTGTGCAGTGTATACATGGAACATCGTTCTATTTTTAAAAATGTTTTGCTTCCAAGCAACTTTCCTCAGTCATTTGGATCGAAGTGATTGATTTCTTAGAGTATCTAGAAAGCTCAGCACCAGAAGAACGGTTGGTTTATACTTCCATTTGGCAGGCAGCAATTCTATAAACAAAAATTGAACAAGTTAGTGATGAACACCTCCATCATCAGATTTTTATCGAAGTTCTAACTTGTGCAAACTTTGAGTGCAAGTACACTGCATGTTACGTAAAGATGGCTGAGGTTTATGTTTAATCCCACAAAAGTGGAATTTAAATTGAAAACAATAGTAAGGACTTCTTGTCTTTTAGTTTAAGATTATTTTCAATAATTTTAGAATCGTTACTGATTTGCAATGGCAATGATTGTTAACTGAAGGCAAAATAGTTGAAAGCAAGTGGATTTTAAAATGGTTTTTTTATAAAGGGGATCTAAGTTTCAGAAGGTATTGCCCCTCAAACATCGAGAGTATACGTGAGCAAGATGTGTTAACTTAAGCAATTCAGGGATTGCATAAAGGCAATAGAAAAATCCACTGTAATCAACAGTGTTTATGAATGTAGATTTACACAGAGACAATGGTAGTAGGATTGGACGCTGAGACAGAGACAATGGTAGGAGGATTGGACGCTGAGAAAGCTTTTGATTTGGTTAGTTGGGCATTCCTATACAGAGTGTTAGGAAGATTCGGCTTTCAAGAAAAGTTTATTACACTAATTCAGACTCTATATGACAGCCCTACAGCCCGAATTAAGATAAATGGGGACCTCTCTGACTCCTTCATCTTAGAGAGAGGCACCAGACAGAGATGCTCAATTTCTCCTCTCCTTTTTGTGCTATATATTGAACCGCTTGCCCAACTAATAAGACAGAGCGAAATCGTAAAAGGTATCAAGGTGGCAGGGATTGAACAGAAAGTGGCGTTATTCGCAGATGATGTTTTGGTCTATCTGAGTGAACCAGAAAAATCATTTATAGGATTGTTTACACTGTTGGATGACTTTGGGAAAATATCAGGTTATAAAATAAATGTAAAGAAAACGCAGGTTATGTCCCTAAATTATACACCATCCAAAAAATTGCAGGATACATACGATCTTAAGTGGGAAGCTAAATCATTAAAATATTTAGGAATAACCGTGCCGAAGGATCTTTCAACGCTGTCACAGGTAAATTATGGGCCATTAATCTCAGAGATAAAAGCAGATATGCATAGATGGAATCTTATCCCCTTTTTAAGTTTAAATTCAAGGATAAATACTATAAAAATGAATATTCTTCCTCGGTTATTGTATCTTTTCCGTACTTTACCGGTGGAGGTGGATGATAATCAATTCAGGGAATGGGACAAATGGATTTCCCGCTTCATTTGGCAAGGAAAGAAACCTAGAATTCGTTATAACACCTTACAGTTAGGGAGGGAAGGAAGGAGGTTCTTCCTTGCCTGAGAAATTATTTTTATGCCTCACAGATAACCCCTCTGTTATATTGGTGTAATAGGGAATATAAGGCTAGATGGAAGGAAATAGAATTTGGATTAGTTGACAGTTTTCCTCTTCAGGCCTCAATAGCTGACAAAGGATTGATGGCCCAGTTGGAAAAATTTAGAAACAGTTGGATAAATCTTACATTAAAAGTATGGCAGAAGGTGGTTAATTCATGTGGAATTAATAACATGTTAAAACTCTTTAGATGGTGTGCATATGATACCGAATTCCTTCCCAACAGAGGAGATAAAACATTTGAGCTATGGATAAAGAAACGTCTTACAACCTACCTCTCATTTATAGATAAAAGAGTATTACAAAGTTTCCAAATCCTGCAGGACAAACATGGCCTAGAACACAATGGCTTTTTTAGGTACCTTCAAGTACGAAACTATGTTAACCAGAGATGTAGATATACAGACCTATCAACAGTAGAATTAGAATTTTTCAAGATTCTGAATTCGGCTTGCAGTTCAATACCTAGTAAATCAGTTTCTCGACTATATAATCCACTCTCCCATGCTAAAAATGTAAATACACTGTATATTAAAGAGAAGTGGGAGAAAGAAGTGGGGTTGGTACTTTCAGAGGAGGCTTGGGGGAAAATCTGCAGCTTTCAATGGTCCTCGACTAATTCTTTGACTTGGAGAGAACATTGTTGGAAAAACATTATGAGATACTTCAAGACCCCATATCGGGAAAAATATAAAGATGCAAACGTGACGTGTTGGAGAAGGTGCAGCTCCAAGGAGGCAAATCATTTTCATATTTTCTGGGATTGCCCTAAATTAAGTCTATATTGGGAAGGTATTCATAGAACATTAGTTAAGGTACCTAGGTCCCAGTTACCTCTGAACTTTGAGACGCTCTATTTGGGGCATGTATTGTTCCTTGAACAGAAGGAAGATATAAAGTTGCTGCAGGCCCTCTTAACGGCAAGTAAGAAATCAATCACTGGAGAGTGGCTAAATCCAATACCACCTACATTAGAAGATTGGCACGAAATTATCTTGGAAATATTTAAAATGGAAAAGTTGACTTACTCCCTGAGAATTCAAATTTTATCAAATCTGGAATAAATGGATTGAATATATAACCCCAATGCGAGCAGACTTTAGATGACTCTCCTAATGATTTATACTGCACTTCTCATCAACACAGTAATATTGCTAACGTAAGCACCCCTAGTCTAAATGTCTTTTTTTTTGTTTTCTTTTGGAAAATAGAGAATTAACACAAGTAAAGGGAAAGATTTGGGAAAGGGATAAAAAATGGAAAAATTAAGTAAATAAGTACATAGGAATTGGATAATTATGTATGTGGGCAGGAGCATGCATGAACAGATTAGGATATAAACACCTAAAATGGTTGTTACATAGGCTTACATACAACATTTTGGACCAGTAGAAATGGTCCAGAAGAGTTATATGGAAACTATTATTACTATTTTTCTTAACAACTAATACCATTACTTAGCCTAATAGTTTAGAATTACCACGGTACATAATTATCTAAGTGTCTAATTTCCTTTTATATCATCTCAATGTGTACTTAAGAATGTATAAATAATTATAGTTTTATACATATAAAAAATGGAAAAGGTTATATGGGTGAAAAAAGTACATGATATTTGTGAATTCCTTATCCAAATAAAAATAAAATTAAAAAAAAAGAATGTAGATTTACAAAATAAATTGGTTCCTCTCCGTGGCTTGCGGCGCATCAGGCAGCAACCTTGCTCTTTCTTTAGCATTTGTTTTTGAGGTTGAGTTGCTAACTCTGCTCAACCCAGCACAGATTGAAAGTGTGCAAGGAGCTGGCCAGATTCAAACCCAGAACCACTCGTCTCAAAGTCCAGTGTTAATGCCACTACACCAATGGCTGGCTTTACAAAGTAAGTAGGCAAGCTGTAAAAGGAGATGATAAATATGAACAAGATTTGACCACAATGCTGCTGAGATACATCTAGGATGCTCTGGGACACATCACCAGGTCTTTCAACATCGCACAGGTGACCAAGCCAGGGTTGATCAGGGCCCAGCTTGTGTCCTAGCAGCATTGGTCCATGGGTCACCTTGATCCATAGCCATCTGAATGCATGCTTGGCATTGGTCCATGGGTCACCTTGATCCATAGCCATCTGAAGGCATGCTTGGCATTGGTCCATGGGTCACCTTGATCCATAGCCATCTGAATGCATGCTTGGCATTGGTCCATGGGTCACCTTGATCCATAGCCATCTGAAGGCATGCTTGGCATTGGTCCATGGGTCACCTTGATCCATAGCCATCTGAATGCATGCTTGGCATTGGTCCATGGGTCACCTTGATCCATAGCCATCTGAAGGCATGCTTGGCATTGGTCCATGGGTCACCTTGATCCATAGCCATCTGAAGGCATGCTTGGCATTGGTCCATGGGTCACCTTGATCCATAGCCATCTGAAGGCATGCTTGGCATTGGTCCATGGGTCACCTTGATCCATAGCCATCTGAAGGCATGCTTGGCAGCCTCTGTGACTGTCCTGATGGCTCTTCTCTTTGCAGCCATCCTAATGCCAAGTAGAAAGTAGATTATGCAGAGCAAGCAGTCAGCAAAACCTGTACACCACACCTCACCTCACCTCACCTCTTTTGGTCGCAACATGCCCTCCACCCTTGTCTCTGGCATTGCTCTACCAGCTCCTGGTATTTGGCTGCCTTATGCTGAACACCTCTTCTATCTGGCCTTCCCAAAGCACCATCAGTTCTACCATGATCAACTCCTTTGAGGTTTCTGACAGCTTTGTGAACAATGTTTGTCATTTAATTTGATCATGGCAGATCTTTCCTTACGCTCCATAAGCCTAGACTTCACTTTAGTCCAAAAAACTATGGAAAATAATACATCTTAAAAACAGTTATATCTTTCTAGCAATGGAATAGTGACCCCTTTGCACAAATCTAATGGTGATGGTAACTCTCCAATATCTCACTAAGAGTAACCATGCATCCAACATGTTGAATAGGCTGTTCCTTGGGTATTATCTCATTTGTGCCTGGTTCTCCTTGATAAACAGTACATTCACATTGATTGACCATCCTGATACTAATTCTCAGTTTGCGCACATTATAGACTTAACTTCCTGTAGCAAAGGGGCACTGAGTTTGCCTTGGCATGTCATAATCACACAAAGTGCAAGTATTATTGTGTATCACATTCTCCACATTGGTCTTTATTGCCCTTTTGTTTCACAGTTGCTTCTGATGTGAAAGAATATTGCAGACTGACATTTGAGACAGCAATTGCAAAATGGTATGCTGCCATCTTGTGGCACAGTGTTGGACACACTCATGGATTTGCCAGAGCATATTTTAACTAAATTTGGACCTGCTTGAGTAAATATCTTGATTTTTGGTTGGGATTAAGGAAGGTTTCAATGGAGGGAGATCAGGGTAATAAATACTGCTTTATATAACCACAGTTAGTGTGATATTATTACAGATCGGGCTCTCGGAGTTCAATTCCAGAGTCCTCTCCAAGAAGTTTGCATGTCCTTCCCATTGGCGTGTGGGTTTTCTCCGGGTGCTCTGTCTTCCTCCAAAGATGTATTGGTTTGGTGGTTAAATGGTCATTGTAAATTGTCCTGTGATTAGGCTAGGGTCTAATTGCTGGGCAGTGTAAATTGTCCTGTGATTAGGCTAGGGTTTAATAGGTGGTTAACTGTTATTGTAAATTGTCCTGTGGTTAGGCTCGGGTTTAATAGGTGGTTTGCTGGGCAGTGTAAATTGTCCTGTGGTTAGGCTAGGGTTTAATAGGTGGTTAACTGTTATTGTAAATTGTCCTGTGATTAGGCTCGGGTCTAATTGCTGGGCAGTGTAAATTGTCCTGTGATTAGGCTAGGGTTTAATAGGTGGTTAACTGTTATTGTAAATTGTCCTGTGGTTAGGCTTGGGTTTAATAGGTGGTTTGCTGGGCAGTGTAAATTGTCCTGTGGTTAGGCTCGGGTTTAATAGGTGGTTTGCTGGGCAGTGTAAATTGTCCTGTAATTAGGCTAGGGTTTAATAGGTGGTTAACTGTCATTGTAAATTGTCCTGTGGTTAGGCTCGGGTTTAATAGGTGGTTTGCTGGGCAGCGTAAATTGTCCTGTAATTAGGCTTGGGTTTAATCGGTGGTTTGCTGGGCAGTGTAAATTGTCCTGTGATTAGGTTAGGGTTTAATAGGTGGTTAACTGTTACTGTAAATGTCCTGTGGTTAGGCTCGGATTTAATAGGTGGTTTGCTGGGCAGTGTAAATTGTCCTGTAATTAGGCTAGGGTTTAAT
Organism: Mobula hypostoma; assembly: GCF_963921235.1. Lineage (NCBI taxonomy): Eukaryota > Metazoa > Chordata > Chondrichthyes > Myliobatiformes > Myliobatidae > Mobula > Mobula hypostoma. Next base: position 70,145,765 of record NC_086108.1, on the reverse strand, counting down.
AGGTGGTTAACTGTTATTGTAAATTGTCCTGTGGTTAGGCTCAGGTTTAATAGGTGGTTTGCTGGGCAGTGTAAATTGTCCTGTGATTAGGCTCAGGTCTAATAGCTGGTTTGCTGGGCAGTGTAAATTGTCCTGTAATTAGGCTAGGGTTTAATAGGTGGTTAACTGTTATTGTAAATTGTCCTGTGGTTAGGCTCGGCTTTAATAGGTGGTTTGCTGGGCAGTGTAGCTGGTTGGGCTGGAAGGGTCTGTTCCACACTATATCTCTAAATAAAACACTTTGGTGATATTTTTCTTCTGGTACTTGTTCACTGTAAAACTTGGAGATTTTTTAAAATTTAGAGATGCAGCATGATAACAGGCCTCTTTGGTGGGCCTAACAAGCCTGCGCCGTCTAATTGCACCCCTTTGATCAATAACCAAATAGTCGGTACATCTTTGGAGTGTTGGGGGGAAACTGGAGCAGCTGAAGGAAATCCATGCAGTCCTGGGGAAAAAGTACAAGCTCCTTTCAGGCACCAGTGGGTATTGAACCCTGGTAACTGGCACTGTAAGAGTGTTCTGCGAACTGCCACACTACCGTGTCACCCCTAATTTGGTGTGTACCAAAACAGTTGTCTTTTATGCATTGGAAGTACTTTTATCCTGTGGATTTTGCACCAAAGACTTTCCTTTTCTCTACTGGCTATCAACCTCAATGAAGTATTTTTAAATATAAAGTGTCTAAGGGATTTCTACTACCAAAGTACATGACCATGCATTTTCCAACATTGTATTTCACTTGCCACTTTCTTGCCCATTCTCCTAATCAGTCTATGTCCTGCATCCTACCTGTTTCCTCAACACTACCTGCCACCCTGCCAATCTTCGTATAATCTGCAAAACTGGCAACAAAGCCATCTATTCCATCATCTATATCATTTATATACAGCATAAAAAGAAGTGGTCCCAACACTGACCCCTGCAGAACACCACTAGTCACAGGCAGTCAGCCAGAAAAGTATCCTTTTATTCCCACTTGCTACCTCCTACCAATCAGCCAATGCCCTAACCACGTTCGTAACTTTCCTGTAATACCATGGGCTCTTAACTTGGTAGGCAGTCTCATGTGGCACCTTGAAAAAAGCCTTCTGAAAATCCAAATATACAACATCCACTGCATCCCCTTTATCTATCCTACTTGTAATTTCCTCAAAGAATTCCGACAGGTTTGTCAGGCAGGATTTTCCCTGAAGGAAACCATGCTGACTTTGTACTATCTTGTCCTGTGTCACCAAGTACTCCATCACTTCATCCTTAACAATTGACTTCAACATCTTCCCAACTGTTGAGGTCAGGCTAACTGGTCTATAATTTACTTTCTGCTGCCTTCCTCCTTTCTTAAAGAGTGGAGTAACATTTGCAATTTTCCAGTCCTCTGGCACCATGCCAGAGTCCAATGATTTTTGAAAGATCATTTCTAATGCCACCAAATCTCTACTGCTGCCTCTTTCAGAACCTTAGGGTGCAGTTCATCTGGTCCAGGTGACTTACGTACGTTTAGGTCTTTCAGCTTTTTGAGCACCTTCTCTCCTGTAACAGTAAGGGCACCCACTTCTCTTCCTTCACACACTACAACATCTTGATGTAATTACTATTCCATAGATTTGCTAAGTGGGCCTGCAGGAAAATGAATCTCAGGGTTGTATGTGGTGACCTGTACGTACTCAGATAATAAAATGTACTTTTACCTTTGAATTCCACTGAAGTGGAATAAGGAATGATATAAATCAGATATTTATATCTGGGTATTCTAATTGTTCCTGAACTGGCCAGGCTATTTTGTGTGGTATTTAAAAGACAGTAACATTAGTGAGTCACATAGTGGTTGTACTGGGTAAGGATGACATTGACTTCCCTGAAAGCTATTTGTAACAATCTAGTGCTGCTGCTGTGGTCGCCAGTAGTTGGACTGGCATCTTTTAAACATTCAAAATGACATTTTGCTTTTGTTAGTACCACAGCTGCCATTGTAGATCTTGCCTAAAGTTTAATCAAAATTTTTACTTTTGATCAGTAGATGCAGTGTACATAAATGTAAACTTCGGCAAGAACAGATTTATCAAAGCAAACAACTGTGAGTGCTGGAAAGCTGAAACGTGAACCCAGAATGGTGAAAACGCTTGGGGCTAGACCTCAAATGATTCCTCGATTATAATAATAATTTAAAAAATAAATAAACTCAATGTTCATTTAAGTCATTTGTGTATTACGGGGAGGCAGAGCCTCCAAGAAATACCAGGGGTAATTGATAAGTTCGTAGCCTAAGGTAGAAGGAGTTATTTTTAGAAAACCTAGCACATATATTTTTCAACATAGTGCCCTCCTACATGTACACATGTCCAGCGGTTGTGGAGCATACGGTTCCCTTCTTTCTCGAAGTGCTCCACAGCAGGGGTGATTGATAACTTCGTGGCCTAAGGTAGAAGGAGATCAGTTATTAACTTCAAACTTTCTCCATTGTCACTCAGAGTTGAACTGCACGTGCGTGTAAGGCGAGCCTCTTGGACCTCCAGGTGGTCCGCAGCCGGGGTGATTGATAAGTTCGTAGCTTAGGGTAGAAAGTTATACAGCTCTCGTTACATGCACATGCACTTCAACTCTGAGTGAAAATGAAGAAAGTTTGAGGTTTCTCCTCATCTCTTTCCACCTTAGGCCACGAACTCATCAATCACCCCTGCTGTGGACCACTTTCTGGAGGTCCAAGACGTCGACTTCTACAATGAAGGGATCCGTATGCTCTACGACGGCTGGACGGTGTGTGTAAATGTAGGAAAAATAAATGTGCTAGGTTTTCTAAAATCGACTCCTTCTACCTTAGGCCACGAACTTATCAATCACCCCTCGTATATTAGAAATCGAGAAGCTTCTGCCATGAAAAGAGTGGATGTTGGGCCAGTGTGAACTTTGAAAGGTAAGGATATCAAATTTGAAGCTCTGGAGAGTAACCTCACGGCAATTGTTTAATTATTAATATCCAAGACAATTTAATCATCATGGTTTGGTGTTGGATCCGATATTGAGCGAAGCCTATACGATCAATACTTTAGAAAGCAAGGTCAAAAATTAATACCGTACAGTCCTTGCAACCTGACGTTTCCGACGTGCTTAGAATGAAAAAAAAACGCGCCGTCGTCGAAGGGCGGGGAGACGTTTCTGCTGCCCGTCTGACGTTCTTGTCTGCCTTAGCAGAGCAGCGAGATTCCTGGATCGTGTTGGAATAGTCTAACTGAAGGCAGCAACCACTCACCGTAACCATCTGTTTGAGCCGTTTGCTCTACTGAACTGACCTGGTGGTTTACTGTCCGTGCCTGTCAAACCTTGAATAAGCATTACTTTTGTCTTCTTTTGACTTGTATCCGGGTTTCCCAGTTAATTTAGAAAGCAGAGCAGGTCAGTGCATTATGCGAGCGTCTCAGTTATTGTTGTACCTGTGGAAAAGGCGTGTTTTATTTTCCGATTTCGACGAATTCCACCAGTATAGTTTGTATTTCGAATTTCCCGTCCAGCTGATCTTGATTTTGTTTTCTCTTCTTGGATTGTGAAGAATTTCGTTTTAAACAGTCGTCCTCTTCTGCTAAGTGATATTTCTGCGCGATATCTGGAGAATCACTTTCAGAGAGGGTTTGCTTTGTGCATGAAAATCGCAGCAAATTTGCGATAAGTTTCTTCCACATGCTAAGGCGCATCATCGTGTTGTGCACTCGAATCGCCAATCACACCACAAAACATTTTATTTTGTTTTGAAATACTGACCGGTACTTTCACAAGGCGGTATTTTAAATTGGTGCAAATGGTCAAGTAAGCCGAGGTCTCATAATACCTTTGCGGAATGACACCTGTTCTTTGAGTAAATCCTGGGGTAGCGTAATGTGATGAAATGGGTTAGGTAGTTTATCTACTCGCTACCCGTTACTATTTTGCAGGTAGAAATAAAATAACTGACCTACATTTGCCATCAGGTGAAATTAATTGTTCCATCCAATCCCCAAAGGTACTTAACATCAATCAGTCTTATGCCTTTGTCTTAGAGTGTCTTTTCGTGGATTTAAAGGTAGTGACTGCGAAGATGACTTGGACATTTATTCAAATGTGCGGCTGGTCCTTTGATATCGTGAACAAATCTTGAGGGATTTAAAACAGTGGCAAACTGGGACAATAGATGACGATTTTTTATTATCTTTGTTTTATTTTCAAGGGGATATTACAAAATAGTGACAATTTTCCAATGCCAAACTTCCAGTTCGTGCTATTTCATGGAGAATTTAAGCACTAATGGTAAAATTATCAGCAGCGACTTTTTTTCTTTCAGCCGTCCTCCTGCCAGCAGTCAATACCTGTTGGGTTTGGGCGGCTGGTAGATTCGTTTGGAAAATGTTTAAATTTTGATAATCTAATTTATCTAGCGGCACAGAAGTAATAAAATTTTTTTAAAAAACCGTGAATCCTGAGAGAATAGAAAAGCAATATTGAAACAGGAAAAGAAAGACATTTCCCAACTGTCAAGCTTCAGACCTCTTAGTTATGATATTGCCTTTTCCTTCATCTTTGCTTGTGCTGTTTCAGAGAAATGTTGGTGTTTTTTCACTGTTTGTTTTCTCCTGATAGGTTATCCAGCATGGTTGTGGCAGAAATAGGTAGTATTCCAAATTAAATTATGTGGATAGATATGAGTAATAAGGAAGGATAAAGCACGAAGAAGAATAAGGGAATTATGATTAAAATAGTTTTTTGTATGATGGGCCAAAGCTTGTATGAATCAGAATTTTCCACATGGAGTCATGCACATGTACAGAACCTGTCAGGAGTCTAGACAGGTCATTTGACCCCTCAAACCTGCCCTGTCATTCATTAAGATTCATGGCTGATCTGACTGTAATCTTAACCTTCCTCCAGATTACTCCCAATAAATGTGTCCCTTCACTTACTTGCTAATTATCAAGATCTCAGCCTTAAAATGATCCAAATATTCAGCTTCCATTTTTCTCTAAGGAAGAGTTCTAAAACTCACTCCCCTCTGCCAAACCCAGAGAAAAACAATGTTTTGCCTTTTCACTGACTTAATATGGATGACTCATTATTTTCATACAATGATCACTGATTCTAGAATCTCTCACAAGAACAAACATCTTTTTCACGTGCATGCTATTAAGACCCCGTAGGATCTTGTACTTTTCAGTCTCGTCCTTGTCACTCATCCAGTCTTCAGTGGCTCGACTAAAAAGACAACCATGCCCATTCCAGATTTGTAGGTTTATGTGGAACTGTTTCCAACATATTTGCATACTCTCAACTAAGTGACCAATGCTGTTCACAATACTTGGGGTGTAGCCTCACCATTGCCCCGCATCATGAAAACATAAACCTATTTTCTTTTCTGTTCCTTTCTTAATGCAATGAATGAGAACATTGTACTAGCCTTTTGCAAATCATGCAGTATTTCATTCCCATTCATTTGCATCCCAGGAGCACCAGCCACATAACATGCTTCTTGCCCATATTTTTTTGGCCTAAGTAGACACTTTCATATTTTCCCCACTATACTCCATTTCTCACATGTTTCCCCATCTTCATCTCTTTATAACTTTGGAACCCCAGCGACTAGATTAAATTCTAGGAGACTGGCATTAGTGAATAAGTTGCTAGTGTTTTAAATTTTGACTCTTGTATTTTGACAGCAAATTAAGAAACCCGTTCTCTGTATTTGAATGTGTTTCTAATGACTACACTGGGATATTGGATTTAGCAAGATATATGCCAGAAGCAGTTTCCTTGAATCTGAGTTAAATTCATTCCTGTATAAAAAAAATGTGTAATGGCTTGCTGTGTAGGTATTTCTGATTTTCATTTAAAGTGGAATTAAGTATTTTGAGATTTTAATACTACTATGCAGTACTATAAAACATTTACGATGAAAAACTTACAATTTCTCTTTACAATGAAATATACTGAAAAACGCCGTGGAGTCCTGTGCAAGTTGATTTTATTCACTTAATCCAGGGAATTCCAACCTGACCCCTCAGTTAATGGTAGGGGGCCATGGCATTAAAAAAGTTGGGGACCCCTGACCTAATCTGAAGAATAACTTTGAAGAAATAGTTGGTTGCTGTTTTAGATTGAGTTAAGAACTAGTTGATTGCAACTCCTTTTGGAAATGGAGAACACTCTTTAATCCAACTTGAAAGTTGTTTCCAGTTGAACTGCACTAGATGTAAATGATTTCTAAGGATTATTATAGGCAAAGTATTGTAACAAGAAGTGAACTCATGATATATCTTTGAGCAGGGTAGAATTTTAGAATTCTTTGATTGTTCAATTAGGATTCCTGATGTCCAACAAAAATGATGCCAAGTTGGTCAGCATTAAAGAACCTGGCATCACCGGTAGATAGGGTCATAAAGACAGCATATTTTCTTTCAGAATAAAGGCATTGTGTACATGAATTAAGATATGCTGAAGTTGCACAAGATATTGGTAAGGCTGAATTTCAAATATTCTGTGCAGTTCTGGTCACTTACCTACTAGAAAGATAGCAATAAGCTTGAGAGTTCAGAGAGTGTTTACTTGGTTGGTGCTGGGGTTTGAAGACCTGAATTGCAGAGAATGTTTGAATAGATTAGGGCTTTTTTTTCCTGGAATGCATGGAAATGAGGGGAGACCTTATAGAGGTATACGAAATTATGTGGGGTATAGATCTGGTGAATGCATGTAGGCTTTATCCCCTCAGCTTGGATGAGATGACAACTGGAGGTCATGGGTTTAGGGTGAAAGGTAATATATTTAAGGGGAACCTGAGGAGAAACTTCTTCACTCAGAGGTGGTGCAAGTGTGGAAAGAGCTGCCAACGGAACTGCTGGCTGCAGGATCAATTGTACCATTTAAGGGAGGTATGGGTAGGTACATGGATGGGAAGGTTTTGAAGGGATATGGTCCAGATGCAGGTAGGTGGGACTAGGAAGATGATCAGGTCAGCATGAACTAGATGGGTCAAACAGCCTACTTCTCTGCTGTTATACTTCATTACTCTAATTCTCTGATAACAAACTCGGAAATAAACTAAAATTAAAAAAGACAGTTGGTTGTAACAAACTATATCGTGCTTTGTTTTTTAAAAATTTCTTTATGGGCTTTGTGCATTCAAAATTTGCCTCAGCTATGTACCCTGCTGCACCAATTCAGAAGATAATTAAGAGTTGCCTACATTGGAATGAACCATAGTCACATTATAAACTATAGCAGCTAAGGATGGCAGATTTCCTTCCCTAAAAGACAGTAGCCTCCGGGTCCAACATATTATTCTCCGTAACTTCCACCACCTCCAACGGGATCCCACCACTAAGCACATCTTCCCCCCCCCCCCCGCTTTCCACAGGGATCGCTCCCTACGCAACTCCCTCATCCATTCGTCCCCCCCATCCCTCCCCACTGATCTCCCTCCTGGCACTTATCCTTGTAAGCGGAACAAGTGCTACACATGCCCTTACACTTCCTCCCTTACCACCATTCAGGGCCCCAAACAGTCCTTCCAGGTGAGGCAACACTTCACCTGTGAGTCTGCTGGGGTGATATACTGTGTCCGGTGCTCCCGATGTGGCCTTCTATATATTGGCGAGACCCGACACAGACTGGGAGACCGCTTTGCTGAACATCTACGCTCTGTCCGCCAGAGAAAGCAGGATCTCCCAGTGGCCACACATTTTAATTCCACATCCCATTCCCATTCTGACATGTCTATCCACGGCCTCCTCTACTGTAAAGATGAAGCCACACTCAGGTTGGAGGAACAACACCTTATATTCCGTCTGGGTAGCCTCCAGCCTGATGGCATGAACATCGACTTCTCTAACTTCCGCTAATTCCCCACCTCCCCTTCGTACCCCATCCGTTATTTATTTTTATACACACATTCTTCCTCTCACTCTCCTTTTTCTTCCTCTGTCCCTCTGACTATACCCCTTGCCCATCCTCTGGTTCCCCCCGCCCCTTGTCTTTCTCCCCGGACCTCCTGTCCCATGATCCTCTCATATCCCCTTTGCCAATCACCTGTCCAGCTCTTGGCTCCATCCCTCCCCCTCCTGTCTTCTCCTATCATTTTGGATCTCCCCCTCCCCCTTCCACTTTCAAATCTCTTACTAACTCTTCTTTCAGTTAGTCCTGACGAAGGGTCTCAGCCTGAAACGTTGACCGTACCTCTTCCTAGAGATGCTGCCTGGCCTGCTGCGTTCACCAGCAACTTTGATGTGCGTTGCTTGAATTTCCAGCATCTGCAGTACTCCTGTTGTTAGCAAACCAGTCTGGCAGGTGTAATTATCTGAATTTGCATTTTCCAGTTGTTAAAGTCGGATTCAAACTTGTTTCTGATCAGTCATTCAGGTTGGAGACTTGGACACCATTCTGTAAGTTAATATGCTACTGTACCTCATCAGTTTGCTAAGTATTAATTAATAAGAATTGCTTTACACTGCATGCAACTAAGTGTAGTACTTTACGGGCACTTAGTAGTATTAAAAATATCTTTAAATTGTCTATTTAAACTATTTTTTTTACAATGGAAAAAGCTGCAGAACAACATAGACTCTTCAAAAGTATTAAAACAGTAAGCAGCTTTGGAATTTGCATGTCAAGTTGCACATGCTCAGAAATCTCATGATGTTGTTGGTTTTGTGGCATGAAGATGACAAATAATGATAATTAAGTGCAAATTTTAGGAAAATGCTTACTTAGAATTACAGAGAAAAACAGGCTGTTTTCCAGGCCTGGGTCCAGTGACCCTCTGGACACCAAGATCCCATTGCAGGAACCATGTTAGTTTCTTCTCAGAGTCTCAAATTATTAAAATAATCTTTCTTTGTCATTGAGGTTGTTTTCTTTAAAAGAAGTCCTTGTCTTTGAACAGAAAGTTATAGTGCGTTTTAACTGTGTATTTTTGTAATCGTACAGAAAGACATTTTGTACTTTGAAGATGTCAAAAGCTGGAAGCAAGATAATTGGTCATCTTGCTAAGCTTCTGAAATTAATGAGCATGTTAAAAGATCAAATAAGAACTGAGGAATGAAAATAGATTGAGTTGTGCCCCCTTCACATAATATAGCTGGTTAATATAACCCTAATTAAAAACAGCACCATGATGTTAGCTAAATTTGTTATTGCCATGCCCTGACAAAAAGTTAACTAGATCAATCAAATGCGCTTTAGGTCTATTTTACATTATGATGTCAACTTATTCTTGGAGCATTGGCAGGATTTAGGCTTGTATCCCTTAATCCCCATGAAGGATAACTGAAATCTTTTCACCATTGCATCATATTGGGTGGTACAATAGCATAGAGGTTAGTGCAGAGCTTTAGAACACTGGTGGTAAGATGGGTGATCGATTCCCTCTGCTATCTGTAAAGAGTTTATATTGTCTCCCTGTGAACATGTGGATTTCCTCTGGGTGCTGCGGTTTCCTCCCATACTCCAAAGATCTATATGTTATAGTTAGTGAGTTGTGGGCATGCTAGGTTGGAGGCCTGGTGACATTTGTGGGCTGCCAGCAGGATTCTCACTGATTTGATTTGACGGAACCAATGCATTTCACTCTGTTTTTTGGATGTAGATGTTTTGGATTTAGAAATAGTTTTAAAAGACTAATAAATGAATAAATGAATAAACAATGTGGGAGATGGGAGTATTTGGATTTAATTTTTAGAAGTCATTATGCTGGAGGGCAGTGAAGAAACAGAGGTATTTGTAAACTGTTTTGGTGGCTAATAATAAATATTATGTAAGGTATTGGCATGAATATGCACTGTTTTGGAAATGGACTTTTCTTCTTTTTGTTATGCACTGTTTTGTGCGTAGGAGCACAATTTGCTGGTAATGTGAAAATAGAATTTTTCTGGAAACATTTTTGAGTTTTGTGAATTATCTCAGGGTAAACATGGAGAAATGGACTTCCTTCTCTCTTTCTCTCCCACCCCCACCATCTCCTTCTCAGGGCTAGCCCAGTGGGATACTAAGACAATTTTTCTGCATTCATTCTGGGCTTTTGTTATCCTCATACTGTTGCTCAGTTTTAATTCTATCTTAGTCTTTGATGTTGGTGGATTAGCTTGTCTTGTTCTTCTTTGTTCATACACAGCTGCAAAGGGGCCGGTATTTATTGCATGTCTTTTTGTGATTTAAGGATCTGTTTTTGGTGATTACTTATTTCATTTCTATCCTTCACTGATTTGTATGCAGTTTAAGGATATGCATCAGTTCCTTGGAAACTGGATTTTAAATTTCTCAATTCACTAGTTTGAACATAAACAGTTGAGAACTTATCTTGCACACCGAAGAACAAAAACATACTAACTAGTATGACTCAGCCTTTGCAAACCCCATCTAAGAAATCTGTTTTACTGTTTTCTCATTGCTTTAATTGAACATTCAAATCATTCCCCATTCAGTGCTGTCCCAGAGCTCACTTTCCAAGGTTCTTGTTTCAAAGACTATATAGAAATGAAAGATAGTTTATGAAAATTGAATGTGACTTGGATTTACCTGTAATTTGGGTATGTAACTCTTCTTTCAATAAAGATGCAGAACACTAGGGAAACACCACTTGCTGCCTCATGATACTCTCTCACACAAAATATCACAATTTCCACAGAGGGGTAAAAGGTTAATTGAATGGCATTATTAATAATCAACCTGCTAAGGGTTTAAGTCATGTGCTGGTGAACCAACAGAAAATCAATTTTGATCACCTCCTGTGGTGCTGTATTTGGTGGTGCTACTTACAAGGTTCAATTCTGAATTCCCCCCATCTCCCTACCCCAATGCTGTTGGAGGAATGTGTGGGTTTCCTCTGATTTTTTTGCTTTGCTTCTTCATCTCAAAAATGTGTGGATAGGTAGGTTAATTGGCCACTCTAGATTGTCCCCAGTGTTTAGGTGAGTGATAGTATGTGGATATGGGGATATAGAATACTTCACGGTTGGGTGCGTGTTGATAATTGACATGGTCTTGGTAGACTGACATGCCTGCTTATGTGCTGTATTCCTCCCTGACTTTAAGTAGGTGGTATTTTAAAAAAATAAACGTCAGTTATCAAATTATTTTACAGACACAATTTGCCAGCATTCCAGGGAAAATACAAAAGTTAATGTAATGTTTTTATTTTTAACATTTCCAACAGTATTTGAAAGGTACAGTTCTATGCTTGACAATATATTTAATTCAATTCATCATCTATTAAATTTAATGACCATTACTCAATATGCTGAAAAAATGTGTCATGCACTGAGGTAAACATTGGAGCATCAACTGAAAATCTCCCTCAGTTTTACCAACTACTGCACCTTGTTCGTTAATTCATTCTGAATTTCCTAATGTCTCAGGTCAAGTCATTTTCTGTGCACTCAACTCTCAGCTGCCCAACGTTGACTGACATTGAGCTCATGAATTAAGTTGAATCAGAAAGTTGTAAACAGTTTTATTAGAATCCCCAGTTGCCCACAGTAAGCACACAGCAATCAACAGGCTGCTCTAATTCAACTGAGGTACCTAAGAGGTTAAATGAATTTAGTTTTCAGTGTAAACACAAATACAGACTGAAATGTATTAACATCACACCAACAATGAAATTATGTTTAATCAGCGTCATACCACTACTACAACCTTTTAAAAATATATGATACCTTGCCACTGTGCATCAGTTCAGTGACATGTGAAATACACTTGTGGCGTTTGCTGATTCTTGAAAATAATCTTAGAGGTTAAGAATTTCGATAAGTGGCCTACCAGCACCATTAAATTTTGAAGGTAATCCACAGCTGGGATTGTGAACTTGTTCACCTGCCTTTGTTTACTAGCTTGCAACTCCCAGTAATTGCATTATTTACCATGGTTTCTATACAAGTAAAGAGAGATTGTTGTGGGGGAAAAAGGCAGCCAAGACTAGAACAATATCAGTGGTACTGTTCATCCTGATGCTAAGTAATTTTGAGATGTAATTGTTATTCTGGTCTTGTATACTTTTGTATTGTTTTTTATTTATGCACAAAGTTATTTTAAAAATGCGGTGTGGTTATTATTCCACCATTTGCTGATAAAAGGGCTGTACTAGACCTTGCATTGGGAAATGAACATGGCCTGTTGTTTGGAGTTTCAACAGGAGAACATTTGGGAAGTTTTCAGATAGATATGGGCTAGAGCAAATGGAAAGTGCTAAACTGGCTAAAGGCTAATTATAATGGTACTAGGGAGAATAGATCAGAATTGACTTGTATTGAGTAAGTCCACATCTGATGTGTGGGAGTTATTCACAGGGCAGCTGGACAGAATTCTGTATGAGTTTCTGTGAGGAAGAAATAGAAGAATGGTTAGTTTTGAGATTCTTGGATGATGGGAGATGTTACAAATTTAGTCAAAAAGAAAGTAAGCATATGTAACTTCTAGAAAGCTGAGTCTGAACAATGAGGAATATGAAGAATACAGAATGAACTTAAAACAGGGAATCAGTAGGGTTTAAAGAGGTCACAAAATCTCCTTGATAGATTGCATTCAGGAAAATACCAAGGCATTTTATATATTAAAAACAAAAGGGTAACTAGAAAGAGTATAGAACTACACAGGCACAGAGGAAAGAATTAAAGCCCGTGACTAGAAAAAGTGGGCAAGTTATTAGTGAATATTTTGCAATGATATTCACTAGTGAGAAGTATATGGAGGATAGAGAAATCAGGGATATTTTTGCGCATGTTGATATCAAGGAGGAGCTGGTGCTGGGTTTCTTGAAGAACTTTAAGGTTCTGATAGGGTCTATCCCAGCATATTGAGAGAGGCAGGAAGAAAATTGCTGGGCCCTTGCTGAAGATCTTTGTATCTTCTTTATTTACAGGCACTGTCCCAGAGGATTGGAGAATAGTCAATGTTTTTTATTTGTCTAAAAAGGGAAATTGGGATACTTAGGCAAGTTCTAGGCTAGTGAACTTGCATCAGTGGTAGGGAAGTACTTGGAAAAGACTTGTTGGGATAGGATTTACTCACATCTCAAATACATGGACCTATTAGTGATAATCAGCACAGCTTTGTGCAGGGAGGTCTTGTGTAACAAACTTCATTAAGTATTTTGAGCTGGTAACGAAATGACTGATGAGGGTAGGGAAATGGATGTTGAATACATGGACTTTACTTGGCAAGATGATGCTAGTGAACCATGTTGATGTGTTGCAGGGAGCTTACAAAACTTCAAAATATAATTCTGAACTACTCTCACTACAATCAGTAGCCTATAATTTCCCTTAAAGTAACATAATTTTGAACCGTCTGAAGGAACTAGGAATTTCACAGCCTTCTGAAGGACTCAGTGGACTTAACTCTCAAGCATGCAGGTACAGCACCTTGAAGTGGACAAAGGTACATTGCGATGGCCTGAAGAGAGGAGGGCAGGACTCCAAGCTAGACTGAAGCGTAGGGGAATGAAATTTCCTTTACCCAGCATCTTGTTAGCAAATTTACAGTTGCTGTAGAACCTGAGAGCAAGATTGCTGTATCGGAGGGAAATGAGAAATTGCTGCTTTCGGTGTTTCACGGGGACATGGTTCACTCACCACTCGTCAGATACATCAGTGAGATCTGAGGGCTTCTCGATACACAGGATGGACTGGACTGCTGGTTCGGAGAAGGCAAAAGGTGGGAGACTTTTTTCATGATAAATTGTTTGTGGTGTTTGGATACAGTGGTCTTGTCACACTCTTGTTCCCCTGACCTGGAACATCTAACGATTAAGTGCTGACCACACTACTTACAAGAGAGTTCTCCTCCATGGTCCTGACTGCAGTTTACATACTGACAAAGGCCGATGTTGATTAGGTATTCGAGATATTAAATGCTGCCATTAGCAAACAAGAAACAGCCTCCATGATGCCTTTCAAGTCATTGTCGGGGACTTCAATCAGGCTTGTTTGAAGAAACCTCTGCACAATTATCATCACCATATAACCTGAAGCACCATGGTTTCCAACACATTCGACCACTGCCTACCATTCCAGGTGGAGATCGCATTTTGGGAAATCTGCTGTCCTTCTCCTAGCTGCATACAGCCAGTGACTAAAGAGCAAAGCTCCAGTGATAAGGACAACAAAAAGCTGGTTATGGGAGGCAGAGGAGCGGCTATGGGATTGCTTCGAGTCGTTGGACTAGGCCATGTTTGAGGACTCATCAGAGGATCTGAATTAGTGCACCACGGTTGTCATAGAGCTTATGATTTGAAAGACATCAGGGTAGGACATGGAGAGAGTCAGCAACTTTAAATTCCTCGGTGTTATCATTTCAGAGGATCAGTCCTGGGTCCAGCATGCAAGTGCTATTAGAAAGAAGCACGACAGTGTCTCTACTTCCTCAGAAGTTTGCAAAGATTTGGCATGACGTGTAAAACTTCAATCAACTTCTATAGATATGTAGTGGAGAGTATATTGACTGGTTGCATCACGCCTGATCTCCATGGATACATCTCCACACCATACTTGAACGGAAAATCTTTCAAAAAATAATGGATGTAGCCCAGTCCATCACAGGCAACACCCTTCTCGCCATGCTCTCTTCTCATTACTGCCATCAGGAAGAAGGTCCATGTGTCTCAGGAACCATACCACCAGGTTCAGGAACAGTTATTACCCCCTCAACATCAGGCTCTTGAACCAGAGGGGATAACTTCACTCAACTTCACTTGCCTCATCACTGAACTGTTTCCACAACCTATGGACTCACTTTCAAGCACTCTTCATCTCATGTTCTCGATATTTTTTGTTTATTTAGTTGTAATTATTATTATTTCTTTATTCTTTTTGTATTTGCATAGTTTGTTTTCTTCTGCATACTGGTTGTTTGTCTGTTCTGTTGGGTGCAGTCATTCATGGTTTCTATTGTGTTTTTTGGATTTACTCTGTAAGCCCTCAAGAAAATGACTCCCAGGTTGCATAAAGTGATATATATGTACTTCAATAATAAATTTACTTTGAACTTTAGTAAAACATTCAACATGGTCCCATATAGTAGGCAGATCCAGAAGGTTAACACACATTGGATCCATGATGTCTTAATAGAATGGATGCAAAATTTTCTTAGTCTTAGAAGATGGAGGATAGTGATAGAGGGGTATTATTCTGAAAGGAGATTTATGACCAGTGGTATTAGAGCTGGGACCTCTGTTTGTGATGTATGTGAATGATCTGGATGAAAGTGTAGGTGGTCTTATTAGTAACTTTGCAGATTACAGAAAGTATGGTGGAGTTGTGGATAGTGAGGAAGGTTGTGAAAGGATAGAGCAAGGTATAGAACAGTAGGAAGTACGGCAGAAAAATGGCAGGTAAAGTTTAATCTGGACAAATGTGAAGTGTTTCACTTCGGAAGGTCAAGCTAAGAGTAAATGGCAGGACAGTTCGGAGCACTGATGGGGTGGAAGTTCATGGGTCTTTGAAAGTGGCAACATTAGCAGATAGGATGGTAATGAGGGTGTATTGCCTTAATCAGTTGGGACGTGGAGTAGAAGTGTAGAGAAGACATTTTGCAGCTGTATAAACTGCAAATCCCCACAGAATCTGGTGACCCTGTAATCTCTGTCTCAGTGGCCATTGTCAGAACATCTTTCATGAGGGTGAGTCCTTGCAAGGTGTCAAGCCTTGATGGTGTACCTGATAGGGCACTGAAAATCAGTGCCAACCAAACGGTGGGTGTGTTGAAGGATATCTTCAATCTGTCACTGCTGCAGAAGGAAGTTCCCACCTGCTTCAGAAGGGAGGCAATCATACCAGTGCCCAAGAAGAGAAGGCTGAGCTGTCTCAATGACCGTCACCCAGTTGCACTCACATCTACTGTGATGAGGTGCTTTGTGAAGTTAGTAATGGCCAGAATCAACTCCCGCCTGAAAAAGGACCTGGACCTGGTGCAGTTTGCCTGTCACCACAATAAGTCTGCAGTGGATGTAATCTCATTGGTTCTGCACTTGGCCTTGGATCACCCAGACAATAGCAATACCCATGTCAGGCTGCTGTTTATTGAACAGCTCAGCGTTCAACACCATTATACCCTCAGTACTAATAAACAAGCTCCAAAACCTGAGCCTCTGTACTTCCCTCTGCAACTGGATCCTTGACTTCCCCATCGGGAAACCACAGTCAGTGCAGATCAGAAATAACATCTACTCCTCACGGACAATCTACACTGGTGCACCTCAAGGATATGTTTTGAGCCCACTGCTGTATTCTCTCTGTAGCCACAACTGTGTGGCTAGGCACAGCTGAAATGCCATCTATAAATTTGCCAATGACAGAACTATTGTTGGCAGAATTTCAGGTGGTGAGGAGGAGATGCACAGGAGTGAAATAAATCAGCTGGTTAAGTGGTGACACAACAACAACTTTGCACTCAATGTCAGTAAGATCAAAGAATTGATTGTGGACTTCAGGAAGGAAAGTCAGGGGAACACACACCAGCCCTCATCGAGGGATCAGTAGTGAAAAGGGTGAGGAGTTTCAAGTTCCTTGGTGTCAACATCTCTGGTGGTCTATCCTGGGCCTAACACATTGATGCAATTTCAATGAAGGCACACTGATGGCTATATTTCATGAGGAGTGTGAGGTGACTTGGAATGCCACCAAAAGACTCACAAATTTCTACAAATACACATATCATGGAAAACACT
This sequence comes from Mobula hypostoma, assembly GCF_963921235.1. Taxonomy (NCBI): domain Eukaryota; kingdom Metazoa; phylum Chordata; class Chondrichthyes; order Myliobatiformes; family Myliobatidae; genus Mobula; species Mobula hypostoma. The sequence continues at coordinate 70,129,054 of NC_086108.1, read as the reverse complement.
CTACTTGGTTGCATCACCGTCTGCTACAGAGGGACCTCTGTACAGGATTGGACAAAGCCGCAGAAAGTTGTAAACTCTGCCAGCTCAATCCTCGGCCTCCTCTGCACTGAGGACATCTTCTAAAGGTAATGGTTCAAAAACGTGAGATCCATCACTAAGGACTCCTATCACCTAGGACATGCCTTCTTCACATTGCTGCCATCAAGGAGAGGTACAGGGGCCTGAAGAGACATACTCAGTGTTTTAGGAACATATTTTTCCCCACCAACATTAAATTTCTGAATGGACAATGACACTATCTCACTTTTTTTGACTTTCTTTTTGCACGGCTTAATTAATTTGAATTTTAAAAATATGTACTGTATATATTATTGTAATTTAGTTTTTAAAATATTATGTCTTGCAATGTACTGCTGCCACAAAACAGCACATTTCACGACATATGCCAGTGATATACCTGATTCAGATTCTTTGGTTAGGTAAAATTTGGAGTATTTTGTGCATTTCAGATCACTGCGTTTATAGGGAGGATGCAGGGGGGTGGAGAGATGCATAAGGGGTTCATCAGGATGTTGTCTTGAGACAATATTATCTATAAAGAGAGTTTGGATAAACCTGGACTGTTTTTTTCTGAAGAGTTGGTGACTTTATGGAAGTATATAAAATTAAGTGGAGCATAGATAGGATAGGTAGTCAGTTTCTTTCATTCCCCCCAGGATGGGCACATTAAATACCAGAGGGCAAAGCTTTAAGGGAAGAGTTGAAAGGATACTTATGAAGCAAGTTTTTTAAAAATAGAGTCATAAGTGTCTGGAAAGTGCTGTTAAGGAGATATAGTAGATATGATAGCAATATTTAAGAGGCATTTAGGCAGACAAAGCAATAGGCAGAGCCTCAGTGGATATAGATGATGTGCAAGCAGGTAGGATTAATTTAAACTGGCATCATTGTCAGCACAGTTGTCACAGGCTGAAGTACTGTTTTCTGTTTGATTACTGATTATATATGCTGTCTCACTCTGTTATTTTTATCATCTAGTTATAATATAGTTTTCACTACAGCATGTTCCTTAAGCAACTTTTTGATAGTTTGCAATTTCATCTGCTTTTTTTTTAGATGGCATCTGCCTCAGATTCAAGATATGGACAGAAGGATGCATCAGATCAGAATTTTGACTATATGTTCAAACTTCTCATAATTGGAAACAGCAGTGTGGGCAAGACTTCTTTCCTTTTCAGATATGCAGATGACACATTCACATCAGCCTTCGTTAGTACCGTTGGTATTGACTTTAAAGTGAAGACTGTTTACAGAAATGATAAAAGGGTCAAGTTGCAGATTTGGGTAGGTGATGTTTTCGCCTTATCATTTTTTCCCTGAATCAATGAAACACAGAAAATGCTTCCCTCCTTGCATAGCTTAATAAGTTAACTCTGAGTGCTAGTGTGCAAAAGAAATATTGAAAATTATCATATTCAATATTGTGATTGTGACTCTTAATTGCTGTATCAATGAGGGTGGCCATTTTTGTGGCATTGAGGAGGCAACATTATGAGGTACCAATAACTGAGCTCAGATAGGAGTTCAGCAGTGGACATTTTGGAAGGAAAGTGAAGACTTAAGAGGTTAAGGTTTGGAGAAAGCATATAGTGGAGAGTAGAGAAAATATGCAGTAGCAAGGGAAAGAGCTCTATTTCTGCTGATTCCTGTTCATCTTCTCACTGACATTTGATAGCCTTTTAAATGCTGCTAAGTTGTATTTAATTCTACTAACATGAATATTTTACTTCCTTTTTATGGAATATAATGAAATTAAAAGTTACGAATATTCTGGACATTACTGAATCAACCTTTTTGGTTTAAACTTCCGAAGTCTGTTGGGAGGACAAGTCACTGTAGAATACCCAATACACTCAGTAAGGTGTTTAAACTTAGGCTATTTGGTATGGATTTATTGAACCGTTAAAGTAAAATTCTTTCTTGGGAAGTGAAGATATGCCTACAGGAGGAACATGAAAATGAATGTAAGATTTTATGAAGCATTCAGACCTAAAATTCACCACCTTAAAAAGTGGCAAACAAGCAAATTATTTTGGGGATCTGACGGAACCATGTTATTTATGTATTTGAGGAAAGCAATTTCATGAAAAGCATGATGGCAGAATATAGTATTAATGGTAAGACTCTTGGCAGTGTGGAGGATCAGAGGGATCTTGGGGTCTGAGTCCATAGGACACTCAAAGCTGCTACGCAGGTTGACTCTGTGGTTAAGAAGGCATATGGAGCATTGGCCTTCATCTGTCGTGGGATGGAGTTTAAGAGCTGAGAGGTAATATTGCAGCTATATAGGATCCCGGTCAGACCCCACTTGGAGTACTGTGCTCAGTTCTGGTCACCTCACTACAGGAAGAATGTGGAAACCATAGCAATGGTGCAGAGGAGATTTACAAGGATGTTGCTTGGATTGGGGAGCATGCCTTATGAGAATAGGTTGAGTGAACTCGGCCTTTTCTCCTTGGAGCAATGGAGGATGAGAGGTGACCTGATAGAGGTGTATAAGGTAATGAGAGGCATTGATCGTGTGGATAGTCAGAAACTTTTCCCCAGGGCTGAAATGGCTAGCACGGGAGGGCATAGTTTTAAGGTGCTTGGATGTAGGTACAGAGGAGATATCAGGGGTAAGTTTTTTACGCAGAGATTGGTGAGTGTGTGGAATGGGCTGCCGGCGGCGGCAGTGGAGGCGGAAATGATAGGGTCTTTTAAGGGACTCCTGGATGGATACATGGAGCTTAGAAAAATAGAGGGCTATGGGTAAGCCTAGGTAGTTCTAAGGTAAGGATATGTTTGGCGCAGTTTTGTGGGCTGAAGGGCCTGTATTGTGCTGTCGGCTTTCTATGTTTCTATGAATGAGTTGAGGTCAAACAAAGCCTGGTGTAAATTATAAATATATAAGTTAAACAAGTAGTGCCAATAGAGATAAAAAATAGTGAGGTACTGTTCATGGGTTGGTTCATTGTTCAGAAATCTGATGTCGGAGGGGCAGAAGCTGTTCCTAAATTGTTGAGTGTGTGTCTTCGGGCTCCTGTACCTTCTCGTTAATGGTAGCAATGAGAAAGGAGCATGTCCCAGGTGACAGTGATCCTGAATGATGGATGCTGCCTATTTGAAGCTTCACCTTTTGTAGATATTCTCAATGCTGGGAAGAAGGCAGGACTTGGGTGAAGACAAAGGGAGATAATAGAGCAGAAAAAAGTAGGTTTTAAGGAATATCCTGAGGGGAAAAAAATAAAGAATTATAGGTTTTTGGGCAGTCTTCTGAAGCTTCTGTTCATCATGTAGGTCTTACACAATGAATGGTAGGGCACTGAGGTGTGGTAGAACAGCGGTCCCAACCACCGGGCTGTGGACCGGTACCAGGCCGCGAGGAAACGATATGATTTGGCGATATGAGTCAGCTGCACCTTTCCTCATTCCCTGTCATGCCCACTGTTGAGCCATTATGCATGCGAGGTCATTACCCGTGCGTCATCCATGTCAGCACGGGAAGGAGGTCAACTCCTCGAGCTTGCAAATGACGGCGGGCTGAAAAGTATGTTTGACATAACATCTCTGCTGGCATTCTGGATCAAAGTCAAGGCTAAATATCCTGAGATAGCCACGAAAGCACTGAAAACGTTGCTTCCGTTTCCAACATTTTTCTGCGAAGTGGAGTTTTCTGTAATGAATGCAACGAAAACTAAATTGCGGAATAGACTGGACATAAGGAACCCCCTTCGAGTATCGCTGTCTCCCACTACCCCTCGATGGGACCGTCTTGTTGCAGCGAAACAAGCTCAGGGCTTCCACTGATTCAGCGATATTGGTGTGTTGCAATGATTTTATATGTTCACATGGGGAAAATATGTGCTGTGTGTTTAATATCCAAATGTTACTTAAAATGCTATGATGCTATTGACTTACTTATATAACCATATAACAATTGCAGCACGGAAACAGGCCATCTCGGCCCCTCTAGTCCGTGCCGAACGCTACTCTCACTTAGTCCCACCGACCTGCACTCAGCCCACAACCCTCCATTCCTTTCCTGTCCATATACCTATCCAATTTTTCTTTAAATGATAATATCGAACCTGCTTCTGCCACTTCTACTGGAAGTTCATTCAACACTTACTTCAAGCTCCCCTGTCCTCCCCTGATAATTGACTTATCACTATATTCATGCAAGGAAAATGTGCGCTGTGTGTTTAATATTAAGTTCGTTAGATAAACCCTTTTAGAAACGAAATTGAGTGTATTAGCCACTTATTACCTATATTCCGGTCGTGATTAACAACCCCCACCCCCGAACAGAATTGCCAAAAATGATTTGCAGAAAAAAAATCGGCAGGTACACGCATGGGCAGGTCACGCATGTGCACTGGTGCCCGCGTAAGGCTTCATGGTCATTGTAGTCTTCCTCTGGGTAAACACAACGTACTTGACTGCTACTCTTGTCCGTTGGCAACCCTACACCCCCCCGCCCGACCCCCCCCCCACCCCTGGTTGGCCGGTCCGCAAGAATGTTGCCAATATTAAACTGGTCCGCAGTGCAAAAAAGGTTGGGGACCCCTGTGGTAGAAGAAATAGATCTGGAAATACAGGTCCATAATTCATTGAAAGTGGTGTCACAGGTAGAGAGGATCATAAAGAAAGGTTTTGGCACATTGGCCTTCATAAATCAAAGTATTGAATACAGGACATGGAATGTTAAATTGAAGTTGTATAAGACATTGGCGAGGCGTAATTTGGAGTATTGTGTGCAGTTACACCTACCTACAGGAAAGATGTAAATAAAGTTGAAACAGTATAGAGAAAATTTACAAGGATGTTGCTGGGTCTGGAGGACCTGAGTTATATGGAAAGATTGAATATGTTAGGACTTTATTCCCTGGAACATAGAAGATTAAGGGAAAATTTGATAGAGGTACACAAAATTATGAGGGGTACAGAGAGGGTAAATGCAAGCAGGCTTTTTCCACTGAAGTTGGGTGGGACTACAACTGGAAGTCATGGGTTAAGGGTGAAAGATTTAAGGGGAACCTGAGGGGAAACTTCTTTACTCAGAGGGTTGCGAGAGTGTGGACCGAGCTGCTGGTGCAAGTGGTACATGCGAGCTTGACTTCAACGTTTTAAGAGAAGTTTGGATACGTATAAGGATGTTAGGGATATGGAGGACTATGGTCCCAGTGCATATTGGAAGTAGGCAGTTTAAATGGCTCAGCAGAGACAAGGTGGGCTGAAGTCCCTGTTTGTTGTGCTATACTTTTCTAACTAGATTTAAAATTAAGTGTCCATTCAAGGAGTGCAGAAATCTCTGAGGTTAGTTGCACAGACCTGCTGATTTCCTCCAGCATTTTGTGTGGGTTGTGGGGATTATACAGATAGGGAGCAGTGAAAATCTGAGACATTTGAAAACATGCATGAGAATTTTCAAATTATGCTGAGACCATGGGCACAGGAGTATTAGGTGAATGGGACAGTACCAATTAGGGCAACACAGCAAGGTTTCAGATGAATGTAAGTTTATGGAGGGTGAAATCAGGTGCAATGGTTGCAGGGGCACTTAGTTTTAAACCGCCTGATTTTCCTTCTATTTAAACATAGTTAGCAGGATTGCTTTCCATGAGTAGAAAATGACTTGCAACAGATTATTATTTGAGCTGTATTTACCTACAGGTACATTACTACACCAACTGTAATCCAGGAAATAGCCATGACTCACTCATTCTTTGGTAGAACATTGTGTCCAAAGCTGCTGAGTCAATTGAGGGGAGGTCCTATCAGGACTATCTCATCCTGAATGGCTTAAGCAAAATTTTCAGTTTGTCAGTTGCTGCCTTCATTCTCTTTCAGAAAAATGTTCTGTGCAGCCAAAAGCTTGTACACAAGGCAGTATCCCAGAAAGCACCGTGCAAAGCTTTTCATATCGGTTCTGACACGGCTGTTGTCTGAATAAACAATTGAGAGAAAGTTGTTTGTATTCTTTTACAAACTGTTAGAAACATAGAAACATAGGAAACCTATGGCACAATACAGGCCCTTCGGCCCACAAAGCTGTCCTTACCTGAGAAATTACCTGGGGTTACCCATAGCCCTCTATTTTCCTAAGCTCCATGTACCTGTCCAGGAGTCTCTTAAAAGACCCTATCATATCTGCCTCCACCACTGTCGCCAGCAGCCCATTCCACACACTCACCACTCTCTGCGTAAAAAAAAAACTTACCCCTGATATCTCCTCTGTACCTACTTCCAAGCTTCTTAAAACTGTGCCCTCTCATGCTAGCCATTTCAGCCCTGAGAAAAAGCCTCTGACTATCCACACGATCAATGCCTCTCATCATCTTACACACCTCTATCAGGTCACCTCTCATCCTCCGTCACTCCAAGGAAAAAAGGCTGAGTTCACTCAACCTATTCTCATAAGGCATGCTCCCCAATCCACATCCTTGTAAATCTCCTCTGCACCCTTTCTATGGCTTCCTGTAGTGAGGCGACCAGAACTGGGCACAGTACTCCAAGTGGGGTCTGACCGGGGTCCTATATAGCTGCAACATTACCTCTTGGCTCCTAAACTCAATCCTACAATTGATGGAGGCCAATGAACTGTGTGCTTTCTTAACCACAGAGTCAACCTGCACAGCAGCCTTGAGTATCCTATGGACTTGGACCCCAAGATCCCTCTGATCCTCCACACTGCCAAGAGTCTTACCATTAATACTATATTCTGTCATCATATTTGACCTACCAAAATGAACCACCTCACATTTATCTGGGTTGAACTCCATCTGCCACTTCTCAGCCCATTTTTGCAATCTATCAATGTCCTGCTGTAACCTCTGACAGCCCTCCACACTATCCACAACACCCCCAACCTTCATGTCATCAGCAAATTTACTAACCCCTCCCTCCACTTCTTCATCCAGGTCATTTATAAAAATCATGAAGAGTAGGGGTCCCAGAACAGATCCCTGAGGCACACCACTGGTGACCGACTTCCTTGCAGAATATGACCTGTCCACAACCACTCTTTGCCTTCTGTGGGCAAGCCAGTTCTGGATCCACAAAGCAATGTCCCCTTATATCCCATGCCTCCTCACTTTCTCAATAAGCCTGGCATGGGGTACCTTATCAAATGCCTTGCTGATATTCATATACACTACATCTACTGCTCTACTGTCATCAATGTGTTTTGTCACGTCCTCAAAAAATTCAATCAAGCTCGTAAGGCACGACCTGCCTTTGACAAAGCCATGCTGACTATTCCTAATCATATTATGCCTCTCCAAATGTTCATAAATCCTGCCTTTCAGGATCTTTTCCATCAACTTACCAACCACTGAAATAAGACTCACTGGTCTATAATTTCCTGGGCTATCTCTACTCATGTTCTTGAATAATGGAGCAACATGCACACCCCTCCAATCCTCTAGAACTTCTCCCGTCCCCATTGATGATGCAAAGATCATTGCCAGAGGCTCAGCAATCAACTCCCTCACCTCCCACAGTAGCCTGGGGTACATCTCTTCTGGTCCCAGTGACTTATCCAACTTGATGCTTTCCAAAAGATGCAGCACATCCTCTTTCTTAATGTCTATATGCTCAAGTGTTTCAGTCCACTGTAAGTCATCCCTCCAACTGCCAAGATCCTTTTCCGTAGGGAATACTAAAGCAAAGTACTCATTAAGTACCTCTGCTGTCTCCTCTGGTTCCATACACAGTTTTCCACTGTCACACTTGATTGGTCCTATTCTCTCACACCTTATCCTCTTGCTCTTAACATACTTGTAGAATGCCTTGGGGTTTTCCTTAATCCTGTCTGCCAAGGCCTTCTCATGGCCCCTTCTGGCTCTCATAATTTCTTTCTTGAGTTCCTTCCTGCTAGCCTTATAATCTTCTAGCTCTCTATTATTACCTAGCTTTTTGAACCTTTCATAAGCTCTTATTTTGTCTTGACTAGATTTTCAACAGCCTTTGTACACCACTGTTCCTGTAACCTACCATCCTTTCCCTGTCTCATTGGAACATACCTATGCAGAACCCCACGCAAATATCCCCTGAACATTTGCCACTTTTCTTATGTACATTTCCCTGAGAACATCTGTTTCCAATTTATGCTTTCGAATTCCTGCCTGATAGCCTCATATTTCCCCTTACTCCAATTAAACGCTTTCCTAACTTGTCTGTTCCTATCCCTCTCCAATGGTATGGTAAAGGAGATAGAATTGTGATCACTATCTCCAAAATGCTCTCCCACTGAGAGATCTGACACCTGACCAGGTTCATTTCCCAATACCAAATCAAGTACAGCCTCTTCTCTTGTAGGCTTACCTACATATTATGTCAAGAAACCTTCCTGAACACACCTAACAAACTCCACCCCATCTAAACCCCTCGCTCTAGGGAGATGCCAATCAATATTTGGGAAATTAAAATCTCCCATCATGACAACCCTGTTATTATTACACCTTTCCAGAATCTGTCTCCCTATCTGCTCCTTGATATCCTTGTTACTATTGGGTGGTCTATAAAAAATACCCAGTAGAGTTATTGACCCCTTCCTGTTCCTAACTTCCACCCACAGAGACTCCATGGACTATCCCTCCATGTCATCCTCCTTTTCTACGGCCATGACACTATCTGATTATCAGTGCCATGCCCCCAGCTCTTTTGCTTCCCTCCCTGTCCTTTCTGAAGCATCTACATGTTAAATGTAGATTTTTGAGATTATAAAACGTGGAGTAGAATTAGGCTAGTTGGTCCATCAAGCGTGGTCCACCATTCCATCAAGGCTGATTAATATCCCTCTCAACCCCACTCTCTGCTTTCTCCGACTTGGCTAATTTTGCAGATTAAGTATACAGTGATAAGTATAATTAACATTAATAAAGCAAAGACAAAGGGTGATATTAGATCATGCAGAGTATGCACTTTATTCTGCATTCTTTATTACTTTTTCCTGCTAGGTGATGATTTTAACCTTTAAGCTGTACATAATTTATCATTCAACATTAACTCGATTGCAGAACTCCTTTTTAATTCCTTAATTTGTTATGCTCCCTCACTTTCTAAATCAGATCTTTTATTCTTGTGTGAAGAAGAATGCTTTCCTGCTTTTCTTTTTGTGCAATGACCTGTTAACTATAGTTCTCTGACTAGTGTGGTTTAAACCAGGAATACTTTTTCAAATCATTCTATATTAAACAAAGATTTATCTGAAATAATGCAAGCCTGGATTATAATTACATCTTCTAAAAAAAAAATCTCAAACACCATTCCATTCTTGCAAAGAAAAGGGAAAAGATTAAATTCAATATTAAAAAAAATTATCTGTATGGCATGAGCCATCTGATTAACCATTTTCTTTGAATGCAATTAATGAGCATAATTACCCTAGCCCAATTACTAATGTCAGTGAGTTTAATCCTTAGAGCTATTTAGGTGGGATTGGATTTAATCAGTTAGTAAAATCCTTTCTCATCTCTGATTTTAATTGCAGGTGGCACTTGGCCTCAATTAAGTTCACATTGCTCTGGTGAACCTGTTGCATCAGGCCTCTCAAACCTTCAGCAATAAAGCAACAATTCCGCTTGGATCTATCCACTTTCCATTGGGAAAAATAACAACCATTCTGTAACGATTAATATATAATCTGCAGCGACAACAAACAGGGACTGATGACTTGTCACCTTTTCCACTCCACATACAGGTTGTCCTACCATGTCACCCATGGGGAAAAGCTGTTCAAGTTGCTCACTCCAGTTGGTTGCCTATCTGAGAGTGAGAAGTTAGGTCCATCCCTGTTCCCAGCAGGAGTGCTGGGTGCATAAATTGTCAATCAAATGGACAACAGAAGGGGCAGATCTTCAAACAATACTTCCCCTAATCATCCTTCGCCCTACTCTTTCTATCTTTTTTGTACGTGGTTTGAAGATGAATGTAACTAACCACCTGCTCTTAAACCATGCAATCTTCTACTTGGTCACTTGGTACCAACACAACATTGTAACCTGAAATAGCACAGTGCAACGACTCCCTTTGAGATACCAAAATACTTTTGACAGCCAGTGAAGCCTGTCCTTGGACTGAATGACTATCAAAGTTGCAGCTAAAATTGAATATTATTGAATGCTTTTGATATCCATAAATCTTTAGGAACCATTAAAAAATAGGAAAATAAAATTATTTACAGAAATTTTAAAAATTGAGAAAATGTAACTGAAAATGTTCCCAGACATGCTTAAAATTATTAAATGAATTGAAGTTACTGACTTAAATAAATTAGTAGCTCTCCAAACTGTTCTCCCAGTGCTTGTTAATTCCCATTGATCTTAAAATGGCCTCAGTACCCTAGCCAGGTCTACAGACTAACCTGGCAGAGGATTAGCTGACTGCTTTACAGGCCTGAGAGCTGAGAAATCTAAAGATGTCTGTGCTGTCCCACTGAACCTCTGTTGGAGCTTATTGGCAAAGTGCAGTCGATTTGCTGGCGTTTACGTGGAAAATCTTTGGCAGCATCACGTTTATTATCACTGACATCTGCCATGAAATTTGTTGTTTGTGGCAGCAGTACAGTGCAAGACATATAAATGACAGTAAGTTACAAAAACAAATAGAGTAGAAGAGGAATGGTGAGGTAGTGTTCATGGACCATTCAGAAATCTGATGGTGGAGGGGAAGAAGCTATTCCTGAAATATTGAGATGGGTCTCCAGGCTCTGGTACCTCCTCCCTGATGGTAGTAATGAGAAGTGGGCATGTGCTGGATGGTGAGGGTTCTTAATAATGGATGTTGCCTTCTTGAAGCACCGCCTTTTGAAGATGTCCTCAGTGGTGGGGAGGCCTATGCCGGCAATGAAGATGTCCTCAGTGGTGGCGAGGCCTATGCCGGCAATGAAGATGTCCTCAGTGGTGGCGAGGCCTATGCCGGCAATGAAGATGTCCTCAGTGGTGGCGAGGCCTGTGCCGGCAATGAAGATGTCCTCAGTGGTGGCGAGGCCTGTGCCGGCAATGAAGATGTCCTCAGTGGTGGGGAGGCCTGTGCCGGCAATGAAGATGTCCTCAGTGGTGGGGAGGCCTATTCCGGCAATGAAGATGTCCTCAGTGGTGGGGAGGCCTATGCCGGCAATGAAGATGTCCTCAGTGGTGGGGAGGCCTATTCCAGCAATGAAGATGTCCTCAGTGGTGGGGAGGCCTATTCCAGCAATGAAGATGTCCTCAGTGGTGGGGAGGCCTATTCCAGCAATGAAGATGTCCTCAGTGGTGGGGAGGCCTATTCCGGCAATGAAGATGTCCTCAGTGGTGGGGAGGCCTATTCCGGCAATGAAGATGTCCTCAGTGGTGGGGAGGCCTATTCCGGCAATGAAGATGTCCTCAGTGGTGGGGAGGCCTATTCCAGCAATGAAGATGTCCTCAGTGGTGGGGAGGCCTATTCCAGCAATGAAGATGTCCTCAGTGGTGGGGAGGCCTATGCCAGCAATGCAGGGGGCGGAGTCTGGATCCCTTTGCAGGCTCTTTCAATTCTGCACACTGGTGCCTCCATAACAGGTGGTGTTGAAACCACTCAGAATGCTCTCCACTGTACATCTGTAGAAATATTTTAGAGTCCTTAGTAACATACCAAATTTCCCCAAAATCCTAATGAAGTACCACTGGCATACCTTCTTCATGACTGTATCGGTGTACTGGAGCCAGGATAGATCCTCCAAGCTTGTAGCTGCTCATCCTTTCCACTGCTGATTGGAGTATGTTCTCCTGACTTCCTCTTCCTGAAGTCCGCAATCAATCAGATCTCCATAAACTGTATAATGCATTTGTGAGCCTACACCTACACCTTAAGTACTGTGTACAATTTTGGCCTCCATATTTTGTGAGGAGTGTGAAGGCACTGGAGAGAGTTCAGTGATGGGCAACTAGACTCATTCCAGGTTGCAGGTATGAGCCATGAAGAAAGGTTAAAAGAATTAAATCTTTTTAGCCTAAGTAGATGTAGAATGAGAGGAGACATGATAGAAGTGCTCAAAATCATTAAGGGTATCAGTAAAATGGATGCCAGCAGTTACTTCAAAATTAACCCATCAACGAGGACACAGGGCCATAGGTGCAGACTGGTTAAAAGGAGTTTTCAGTCTCCTTTTTCTTTACAAAGCATTTCTTTACAAAGTGAGTTGTGAACACATGGAACAAACTACCTAGTTGTGTAGTTGAGAGTAGCACCTGAGAAACTTTCAAATCTAAACCCGTTAGTTATTTCAACATATGATGTGAATAGGAATTCGGCAAGCTTTGTTGGGCCGAACGGCCTGGTCTTGTCAGAAACTTCCAAGTGTTCCAGTTAATTGGCCCTGCTAAAGTTCAAAGTACGTTTATGTTACCATATACTACCCTGAGATTTATTTTCTTGTTGGCATTCAGAGTAGAACAAAGAAATACAGCAGAATCAATGAAAAACTACACACAAACATGGACAAACAATCTACGTGCAGAAGAAGACACACAGTGCAAACACAAAATAAATAAATAAACTGAGAACACGATTTGTAGAGTCCTTGAAAGTGAATCCTTTGGTTGTGGAATTGGCTCAGTGCTGAGGTGGATGAAGTTAATCATGCAGGGTTAGGAGCCTGGTGATTGAAGGATAATAGCTGTTCTGAACCTGGAGGTGTGGGATCTAATGCTCCTGTACCTCCTTCTTGTTTGCAGTATTAAAAAGGAAGCACGGTCTGGATGGTGCGCATCTTTGATAATAGATGTTACTTTCTTGTGGCAACACTCCTTGTATATGTGCTCAATGGTGGTGAGGGTTTTTCCTGTATTGGGCTAGGCCATATCCACTACTTTTTGTAGGCTTTTCCATATCAGGCCATGATCAGGATAATCTCTACTGTGCATTGTCAGAAGTTTGTCAAGGTTTTAGATGACATGCTGAATCTGCTCAAACCTCTAAGAAAGTAGAGGTGCTTCTTTGAAATGGTACTTATGTGCTGCTTCCAAGGCAGATCCTCCGAAATGGTAACGTCAGGGAATTTAAAGTTGCTGACCCTCTCCAACTCTGGTCTCCTAATGAGCACTGGCTCATGGACCTCCAGTTTCTACCGGAGGTCCATGAGCCAATAATCAGCTCTTTGATCTTGCTGACGTTGAGTGAGAGGTTACTGTTGTGGCACCATTCAATGAGATTCTTAATATCCCTCCTAGATATGATCCAGAACCCTACAAGAAGTTCAGGTATGACCTACAGACGCCAGTATAAGCGTGTGGGAGTGTTTGAAGTTAGAGATGCAACCGGATGCACATCAGCTGTTGCAGGCTTTGCATGCCATTACTTCCTATAAAACCTAAAACATAAATGGCTCTGATGCTTCTCTCCCATTTGAGTTCAAATCCTTTCATGCATATTTTGAAAGGGAGCAGAATATTACTCTTGTGCAAATTCACACAGCATCTAGCAACCTGCAGTCTTTGTCTTGAAGATCGATATTAGATCATCCTTTGAGAGGGTGAGCCCTCACAAGCCATCAGGCCCTGACGGCGTACCTGCAGGATGCTGAAAATCTGTTCTGACCAGCTGGTGGGAGTAATCAGTATGACACCTGTTGCAGCTGGGTGCTTGCACCTGCTTCAAACGGGCAGCAATCAGACCGATGCCCAAGCAGAGCATGGTGACCTGCTTCAATAACTATCCATCAGATCGACAGTGAAGAAGTGCTCTGAGAGGTTTGACATGTCTAGAATTAATTCCTGCCTGAACAAGAACCTGGTACCACAGATGCAAAACAAAGAAATATTACAAGATACTGGAGTGATAATAAGTCTGATTCTGTTAACTATCCATGGTAAAGCTGTTTTGCTGATATAACTAGTACAAGTAATTCAAAGTCTTTGAAGCATTTTTGAGTAACGTACAGAGATATAAAGGAAAATATCCACAGAAGCAAGCCTAGAACTTTCATCATATGTTGTTTGGATTTTAAATGATATGTGAGTGATAGAAAATAATCATGTTCAGAGCCATCCTGATGAAGGGTCTCGGCCCAAAACATCGGCTGTTTACTCTTTTCCAGCTGCCCAGCCTGCTGAGTTCCTCCAGCATTTTGTATATAGTATATTGATAAAGATGAAAGATTAGCTTTATTTGCCACGGGTACATCGAAACATAGGGTGAAATGTGCCATTTGTGTGTGTAAACAGCCAACGTAGATCACGGTTTGTGCTCGGGGCCGCCCTCAGGTGTCGACATGCTTCTGCTGCCAACGTAGCATTTCTACAACTCACCAACTCCAACTGTACATCTCCAGAATGTGGGAGGAAAGCAAAGTATCTGGAGGAAACCCATACCATCATGAGAAGAATGTATAAATTCCTTACAGACAGCAGTAGGAATTGAACCTCAATCAGTGGTTGGTCGCACTGTGAAGCCTGAGCTGCTATGCTACTGCGCTGCCCTTTGAACTTGCTTTCGTAGCTCAGGTCATAGAATATGACAGTTTAAATGTTGTGTTGCGACTTTGCAAAACACTGGTTTGCTTACATAGATTATTGTGTGTGCCAAGCTACAAGAAGGATGGAATTGCACTGGAAAGGGTGCAGAAGACATTCTCCAGATGTTGCCTAATCTGGAGGAGAAGTTTGATGACTTGTTTCCCCTAGAGCAAGAGGGGCTGAGGAGTCACCTGATAGTAAGTAAGATTTTGAGAGGCAAAATGAGCATAAATAGTATGGTAAGGATATCAAAAACTAGAGGGTGGAGGGGGTATGGTTTTAAGGTTTAAAGGGGATCTTAGTGGTTGATAACTGGAATGCATGTCAGAGAAGATGGTAGAATTGGGTACAGTTACAATTTTAAGAAGCATTTCAGTAGGCATTCCATTAGTTGTTGCCGTGAAGGGTATAATTTTAATGTGGGCAAATTGATTAATGTAGATGGAGGAAAAGTTGGCAAAGGCTCAGTTGGTCGAAAGACCTCATTTTTGTGTTGTACAAATCTATGATTCACACTGAGAATTATTCAACTAAGTCAGTTTGGCACATGTCATCAAATAGATATATAAAGGCCTTTAGCATGCTATTGGCATGAAACGATGATTTTATTTCTGTGATTACTGATTCAGCTTGATCTGCTAAGTATTTCCAGAATTTTCAGCTTTTGTTTTAGATTTCAGGTATTTGCAACAATTTGGTTTTGAATTTTACCGTTATCACAGGATAACCCTGCAGGCAACGATTACATGAGAACAGGATTTTTAAAATCGTGGTAAAAATAAAAAAGCCAATTAAATCAAATTTAAAATGTGTTTAAGTGTAAAGAATTAAAGAGAGCAGACATTGCACTGTTATTCTTAAGGAGGGAGGCAAAAATATTTCGGGTGAAATGGGCAGGAGGGTGATGTGGGAGAAGTGTAAAGAGAGGACACATTACAGTCTATATTTTGTTATGGAAGATCAAAGCGTGAAGAATATTTGCACTTTGTTTAATTTGCAAATGCATTTGCAGGGTTTTTTCCAGGATGCATGTAAATGTGCTTGATTAGCATATATTTTTCACAAATCTGCTCTGATTTGTGTTATCCAGTGTTATCCATATTTCCTAAATCAGCACTGATTTGAATTTCTACTTTTAGTTACTTCATTGAAGCTGTAGTGCCTTTGTCAGTTTGATATTAAAGTCTCAAATCCTTTGTTGGATAAATCTTTGGTTCCTGAACTATTTAAATGCTATTAACTTGTACATTGCAACAATGAAGCAAAACCTATTGCAATAATATTATGCTAATATTATGCAGTGATATTTGGTCCATACACTGCTAAAATAATACTGAATTTAATGGCCTTCATAATTTGTGCATTGTTTAGAAACATGGCAATGAAAGGATGCGTTGTCATACTCATAGTCATAGTCATACTTTATTGATCCCGGGGGAAATTGGTTTTCGTTACAGTTGCACCATAAATAAAAAATAGTAATAAAACCATAATTAGTTAAATAGTAATTTGTAAATTATGCCAGGAAATAAGTCCAGGACTAGCCTATTGGCTCAGGGTGTCTGACCCTCCAAGGGAGGAGTTGTAAAGTTTGATGGCCACAGGCAGGAATGACTTCCTATGACGCTCTGTGTTGCATCTCGGTGGAATGAGTCTCTGGCTGAATGTACTCCTGTGCCCAACCAGTACATTATGTAGTGGATGGGAGACATTGTCCAAGATGGCATGCAACTTGGACAGCATCCTCTTTTCAGACACCACTGTCAGAGAGTCCAGTTCCATCCCCACAACATCACTGGCCTTATGAATGAGTTTGTTGATTCTGTTGGTGTCTGCTACCCTCAGCCTGCTATCCCAGCACACAACAGTAAACATGATTGCACTGGCCACCACAGACTCGTAGAACATCCTCAGCGTCGTCTGGCAGATGTTAAAGGACCTCAGTCTCCTCAGGAAATAGAGACGGCTCTGACCCTTCTTGTAGACAACCTCAGTGTTCTTTGACCAGTCCAGTTTATTGTCAATTCGTATCCCCAGGTATTTGTAATCCTCCACCATGTCCACACTGACCCCCTGGATGGAAACAGGGGTCACCGATAGCTTAGCTCTCCTCAGGTCTACCACCAGCTCCTTAGTCTTTTTCACATCAAGCTGCAGATAATTCTGCTCGCACCATGTGACTAAGTTTCCTACCGTAGCCCTGTAAATTGTCAAAAGTCACTAGAAGTTCAAGGAGGTGGTCAAGGTTCAAGATTAGCTCTTCTTTCAAAGATGCTGACAAATTGCTTCACTCAGGGTTAGTATCTTTGAGACTCTCAACCTTGGAGTTGTGAATATATTTAATTCTTAAGTAAATAGATTCTTGGCTGCTGAAGGAATTAAGGAATCTAGAGCTCTAATTGAATTCTAGCCATTATCTTTTTTAATGCAAGAACAAATTTAAGCAGTCTTCTAGCTTATTCATATTCCTGTTTTTAGTAACATAAGAAAAAATATTGGACAGTAGTAATGGTCAAAATTCTATTGGTATTTTGATCCACATGATATAGATTTGTTTATGTAATTGGTACATTTTCATATTGCATTCAACCATTCAATGTATCTGGTAAAAAATTAATCTGATATTCTTGGTCAGGTACAAAGAAAATACTTGTTTTGGTAGATTAATGCAGAATTCTCAGAGACAATACCTCAAACCTGCTCAGTTTCCTTATATGCAAGTTAATCAATTATATTTAAATATTATAATATGCATAAATTTAGGGATTTCTATCAAATTAAGTGTTAATTAGGTAGATATATCAACAAAGAAATTGTGTTTTTATACACTGGAAAATAGTTTAAAACAATATATGTTATTTAAAAAGAAGCCATAGTTTGCCCTTTGAAGCAGCACATGAGACCTCCTGATTTATGAATCAATAGAACTAGGAAAGGTTAATCTTTGGTTCCTGAACTATCTAAATGCTATCAATTTGTACATTGCAACAATGAAGCAAAACCTATTGCAATGATACTATGCTTGCATTTTATGGAGCTCAGGCACCCTGAAAATAATGCATTTGCCTTGCGGTCAATGTTCCCTCTAATTTTTTTTACAGCTGTGCAGACCAGCTATTGCTGTGAGCAGGAAATAATTTACAGGGCTTGAAAACTGTGCGGCACTTTAATAGAACATTATATGAAAGAAAATTCCATTTGTGCAGGAACAAAGACTGTGTGCGCAAGAGCATTTCAGTTACTGCGTGGCTGCACACCTGTGCAGCTCAGATGGAACAGTGCTGGCAGTATATAAGTAAATTAAAAATTTCTGAAAGCACATGTGCCTCTTATGGAAAGCTTGTATAGAAAGTAATCATTCAGGATAGTTGAATATAGGATACTCTCATTTGCAATATTTAGACAATAATTAATGCAGACTCAAACTGAGTGTTGTTTGTCAGAGTAGTTTGTTGTCCAGACTAAGTCGTGTTGTGTTTAGCCTGACACGATTACAGTGCCAGCAACGTGGGTTCAATTCCACCACCATCCGTTAGGAGTTCTTACATTCTCCCCGTTACTGTGTGAGTTTGTACATTCTCCCCGTTACTGTGAGAGTTCGTACATTCTCCCCATTACTGTGCGAGTTTGTTCCACATACTCTCTTTTCTGCCAATGTTCAAAAGACCTGTGGATTATTCGATTAATTGGTCACACGGGTGTAATAGGGCAGTGTGGGCTCGTTGGGCCAGAAAGGCTTTTTATTGTGCTGTATCTCTAAATAAATAAAGCTTTGAACTAAAATGATTTATATCAGCTTACTTTACTGACTCAAGTTCTGTTAAAGTGCTACAGTATATTTAACAACCACCATACAAACTAGTAATTTCTCAGTGATTACAACAATTTAAGCATCAAGATGTGGTATTGTGCCCAAAGGAATGTACATCTTGGCATTTTACTGGTATTATGTAAATATGAATGTTCTTGATAGCTTATTGAAGATGCTTGCATGATTCGGTGTTCTCAAGGTATGGCATTCTTGGGGAGTTTAATGAAGGAAATGAAGGCATTTCTGGAAAAGCAAATGCATTGTAAGTTAGGAGGCCTGAAAAATGGAGTTGACACTTGTTGCATGAAATTCATTGCTACTTTTTTCAGATTGCTTCTTCTAAGTGTCTTCTGCATGTTCATTGGGTTCCCATGCACTGCATCAAATATATGAATGTAAATACCGGGGGTAAATATTGCAGTACAGTTCAGCTACAGGGACATCTTAGTTGAGCCAAGCTTGCATCTGTGCATAAGCTACATGTACATCTTCAAGAAGGAATTATTCAGTAGCAATCAGGCAATGATTCTAGTTTTATTTCTCCAATCCTATTGAAAGGTCTCGGCCCAAAATGTTGACCGTACTTTTTTCCATAGAGTTTCTCCAGCATTTTGTGCTTGGATTTCCAGCATCTGCAGATTTTCTCTTGTTAATAATTCTAGTTTAACTTCTTAAGTATGGATAGCTAAAAGTAACTTAGCTCCAACTTCCACCCTGCTGTCAAATTCACCTGGAGTCCATTTCTCACACTTCTCTTCCCTTCCCTTTCTCAATCTTACTGTCTCTATCTCCAGAGACACCTTATCCACTGATGTCTATTACAAACCCACAGACTCTCACAACTACCTAGACTACACTTCATCCCACCCTACTACTTGTAAAAGTGCCATCCCCTTTTCTCAATTCCTCCATCTCCACTGCATCTGCTCTCAGGATGAGGCTATGCATTCTAGAACAAAGGAGATGTCCTCCTTTTTCAAAGAAAGGGGCTTCCCTTCCTCCACCATCAACGCTGCCCTCAACCACATCTCTTCCACTTCACATACATCTGCTTTTACCCCATCCTCCGTCACCCTACCAGGGATAGGGTTCCTTTTGTCCTCACCTAGCACCCCACCAGCCTCTGCATCCAGCACATAATTCTCTGAAACTTCCACCACCTCCATCGGGATCCCACCACTGTCTTTCCCTCCCCCCCACTTTCTGCTTTCTGCAGGGATCACTCCCTATGCGACTCCCTTATCCATTTGTCCCTCCCTGCTGATCCCCTCCTGGCCCTTATCCTTGCAAGTGGAACAAGTGCCACACCTGCCTGTACACCACCTCTCTCACTACCATTCAGGGCCCTAAACAGTCCTTCCAGGTGAGGCAACACTTCACCTGTTAGTCTGTTAGGGCCTCTCTACTATATCCGGTGCTCCCTGTGTGGTTTCCTGTATGTCGGTGAGACCCAACGTAAATTGGGAGACTACTTCGTCGAGCATTTACGCTCCATATGCCAGAACAAGCGGGATCTCCCGATGGCCAACCATTTTAATTCCACTTCCCATTCCCATTCCAATTCCAATATGTCCATCCATGGTCTCCTCCACAGTCGTGATAAGGCCACATTTAGGTTGAAGGAACAACACCTTATATTCCTTTTGGGTAGCCTCCAACCTGATAGCATGAACATTGATTTCTCAAACTTCTGGTAATGCCCCCAACCCCCTCCCCTTCTCCATTTCTCTTCCCCTTTTCCGTCTCTCACCTCATCTCACTAAGCAACTTCCCAGCTCTTTACGTCATTCCTCCCCCTCCAGGTTTCACCTATCACTTGGTGGTCCTCTCTCCCCTCCCCTCACCTTTCAAATCTACTCCTCAGCTTTTCTCCCCCAGTCCTGCCGAAGGGTCTCGGTCTGAAACATTGACGGTACTTTTTTCAACAGATGCTGCCTGGCCTGCTGAGCTCCTCCAGCATTTTGAGTGTGCTGCTCGGATTTCCAGCATCTACGGATTTTCTCCTGTTTGTGAGCTATAAGTAATTACTTGTGGCAATGTTGTGTTAATTCAGCATTGATTGGGATAGATCCTAGGATTTCGGCAGGGGTTCACATCAGACTGCAAATTAATTCACAAAGAATATGAAAGGAATAAAGCAGTATTTAATGTGATCTCAACTGCACAGTTCATTTTTAAAACAAATCGTTGTATTGGATTTTTATTTTGCTGCTTTTCCTGATCTGTCCTTTCATTATCAACATCTAAAATTCAAAAATGGAAACACAAATGGTAAATAAGTTGTAAAATGACTTTGCTAGTTTGCATTTCTGAACAAACTGGTGCCAATGCCAAAGGAAAACAAAAAATGCTCTGTCCACCAGGATCAATATCGTCAGCTGAAAAGCCACACACACATTGAAGCTTAAAGCCCTATTAAACACGATTCAAGCCAACACATTTTAGTTTTAAAATTGTAGTTGTGTAAGTAATACTGTTATGTTTCCTTCAACCCCAGTGAAGTGGCCTACATGTTGAGGAACATGTGTTTAACAAAAAGCTGATATCTGATCCTCCTCAAACACTTTTCTTGGGGATTATCATTTGTGAGAGTTATGAAGATCCTCCATAGTTGAGGACTATCTCTTCCCTGGATCAGATAGAGAGTTGGAGGTGAGTATGTTGATAGAAATTCAACCTCAGCCCATGCACCCTCTGGAAAATGGTGATAAATGGCAATGACAAACAATGCATGTCTAGATTTTGTGTCCCTTCCTCTTCAATGAAAAATGGAAAAGAGAAGAGGAAGGGATTTTTTTATTTTGAAAATGGTCATGAGTTTTCTCATGAGGTGATATTATGTAAATAAATTTCCTCTATTTTAAATGTGACACCCATGTACATCCTCAGCAGTCTTAGAAACATAGAAACATAGAAAATAGGTGCAGGAGTAGGCCATTCGGCCCTTCAAGCCTGCACTGCCATTCAGTATGATCATGGCTGATCATCCAACTCAGAACCCTGTACCAGCCTTCCCTCGATACCCCCTGATCCCTTTAGCCACAAGGGCCATATCTAACTCCCTCTTAAATATAGCCAATGAACTGGCCTCAACTGTTTCCTGTGGCAGAGAATTCCACAGATTCACCACTCGCTGTGTGAAGAAGTTTTTCCTAATCTCGGTCCTAAAAGGCTTCCCCTTTATCCTCAAATTGTGACCCCTCGTTCTGGACTTCCCCAACATCGGGAACAATCTTCCTGCATCTAGCCTGTCCAATCCCTTTAGGATTTTATACGTTTCAATCAGATCCCCCCTCAATCTTCTAAATTCCAATGAGTATAAGCCTAGTTCATCCAGTCTTTCATCATATGAAAGTTCTGCCATCCCAGGAATCAATCTGGTGAACCTTCTTTGTACTCCCTCTATGGCAAGGATGTCTTTCCTCAGATTTGGGGACCAAAACTGCACACAATACTCCAGGTGTGGTCTCACCAAGGCCTTGTACAACTGCAGTAGTACCTCCCTGCTCCTGTACTTGAATCCTCTTGCTATAAATGCCAGCATACCATTCGCCTTTTTCACTGCCTGCTGTACCTGCATGCCCACTTTCAATGACTGGTGTATAATGACACCCAGGTCTCGTTGCACCTCCCCTTTTCCTAATCGGCCACCATTCAGATAATAATCTGTTTTCCTGTTTTTGCCACCAAAGTAGATAACTTCACATTTATCCACATTAAATTGCATCTGCCATGAATTTGCCCACTCACCTTAACCTATCCAAGTCACCCTGCATCCTCTTAGCATCCTCCTCACAGCTAACACTGCCGCCCAGCTTCGTGTCATCCACAAACTTGGAGATGCTGCATTTAATTCCCTCATCCAAGTCATTAATATATATTGTAAACAACTGGGGTCCCAGCACTGAGCCTTGCGGTACCCCACTAGTCACTGCCTGCCATTCTGAAAAGGTCCTGTTTATTCCCACTCTTTGCTTCCTGTCTGCCAACCAATTCTCTATCCACATCAATACCTTACCCCCAATACCGTGTGCTTTAAGTTTGCACACTAATCTCCTGTGTGGGACCTTGTCAAAAGCCTTTTGAAAATCCAAATATACCACATCCACTGGTTCTCCCCTATCCACTCTACTAGTTACATCCTCAAAAAATTCTATGAGATTCGTCAGACATGATTTTCCTTTCACAAATCCACGCTGACTTTGTCCGATGATTTCACTGCTTTCCAAATGTGCTGTTATCACATCTTTGATAACTGACTCTAGCAGTTTCCCCACCACCGATGTTAGGCTAACCGGTCTATAATTCCCTGGTTTCTCTCTCCCTCTTTTTTTAAAAAGTGGGGTTACATTAGCCACCCTCCAATCCTCAGGAACTATTCCAGAATCTAGAGAGTTTTGAAAAATTATCACTAATGCATCCACTATTTCTTGGGCTACTTCCTTAAGCACTCTGGGATGCAGACCATCTGGCCCTGGGGATTTATCTGCCTTTAATCCCTTCAATTTACCTAACACCACTTCCCTACTAACATGTATTTCGCTCAGTTCCTCCATCTCACTGGACCCTCTGTCCCCTACTATTTCTGGAAGATTATTTATGTCCTCCTTAGTGAAGACAGAACCAAAGTAATTATTCAATTGGTCTGCCATGTCCTTGCTCCCTATAATCAATTCACCTGTTTCTGTCTGTAGGGGACCTACATTTGTCTTAACCAATCTTTTTCTTTTCACATATCTATAAAAGCTTTTACAGTCAGTTTTTATGTTCCCTGACAGTTTTCTCTCATAATCTTTTTTTCCCTTTCCTAATTAAGCCCTTTGTCCTCCTCTGCTGAACTCTGAATTTCTCCCAGTCCTCAGGTGAGCCATTTTTTCTGGCTAATTTGTATACTTCTTCTTTGGAATTGATACTATCCCTAATTTCCCTTGTCAGCCAAGGGTGCACTACCTTCCTTGATTTATTCTTTTGCCAAACTGGGATGAACAATTGTTGTCTTCCTTCTTACATTCCTACAGAAGCTCTTACAGACATGCTTTCTATCTTTCTCACTCATCTTTTCTCATATATCATACATTCCCTTTCTCTGATTTGCTTGGTCTTCCTTTGAATTATAAAATATTGCTAATCCTCGAGCTACTGCTGCTTCTAGCAAACTTACAAGCCTCTTTGTTTGCTGCATGCATCCTATCACTCTCTGTTCCAATTGTCCAGAACTCCAATTCTTGTTGACTTGCTGGAGCTCCACAAACTCTCTCTATTCCACTGACTTCCACCATTGCCAACTGTATCAACAACTTCCTCAGCCCCACTTCCTTGAATTCTCTCCTCCTCATTTTCTTCATACAGAGCCTTCCTTTTGTGTAAAGCCATCCAAAATCTCAGTAGTTTAATTTCAGTGACAGTTTGGTCAGCTGGCGATCTAGTGATTGGGCAGTTATGGAGGCTGAGGTGGCAACTTGTACTTAGTGAGCTTTGTGCTTTGAAATGCCTTCCTAATCTGCTGACCTCCTTGTGGCTAATACTTCACTGGGCATGATTCTTCAGTAGGCATGATTCTTCACTCGTCGGTGTGCTCCCAAGCTTGCCTTTCCTGGGACCATACAATTTCTTCATTGAGAAGCTGTCTGTTAGCAGGCCCAGTGTAGCCCAGGGTTTCCAAGTGTGTGACCGGCTCCACTTCCAGAATGGCCCAGTATCCCTGTCCAAACAATCATTGAGATTATACCTTTGTCAATGTCTTTTTGGAAACATTCAAAGCCTATTAAAAGGTCAAAATAATATTTTAAAAATAGTTAAGAGGTTGCAGACAAAATACACAGACTGAAATCAATTCCATTTAAAAGCAGCAAGGGAGCATTTATACTATCAAGTTTAAGAGGTTTTGCTTCACAGTGGCAGTGCAATCAGAGTGCAAATTTAGTCTTCTGGAGTAAGTGTAGATTGCTGCCTCAGCTGGGTCTTCGCATCCAATTTACACCAAGGATAGCGTTGTTGTGAGATGGTTTTGCACAAATCCATCATTAGAAAAACCTGTGACATGCAGCAAATGTTTGTTAATCTTGAAAGCCTTGCACCAAACATTTCTCTTGTATTCTGTCAACTGAATTGATTTTAAATTATTTCTGTAGTGCAGTACAGCCAGTCAGAGAGTAATTCATTTTTGTTCATGTGAAGAGGGATAAAGCAAGGGAGTTCTCCCAGCCACAGTTTCCTTCTTTGTATTCAGTGTTCACACAGGTAGATGGGGGTCATGAAGAACATGTGCTTGTCGTCATAGCTCAGGGAATTGAATATAAAACTTGGAACAGAATGCTGCTGCTTTACAAAACAGTGGAATATTGTTTGCAGTTATGGGGGCCACACTTTAGGAAGGCTTTGGTTGCACTGGAGAGAATGCAGGGGAAGCTCACCAGAATGGTGCTTGAGTTGAGGGGGGGGTGGCTTCTGATATGGGGTAGATTGGTAGGTTGTGTTTGTTTTCCCTTGAATGAAGGAGACTGAAGGATGAACTGGTATAGAGGTGTCCAAAACCCTAAGAGGTATAGATATGGTAGATATTCAGAATCTTCTCCCCATTGTAGGGATATCAAAAGCAATGGGACATAAGTTAAGGTGAGTGGGAAGAGTATTTAAAGGAAATGGTGGCATAAGTTTTGTTTTTCACAGAGAGTAATTGATATCCAGAACTTACTGCCATAGGAGGTAATGGAATGGGATGCCATCTCTAGTTTAAGGATCATTTAGACAGGCACTTGAAAAGTTAAGGCATACAAGAATATGGTCCCAATCCAGACAATTGGGATTGCTGTAGATGGGCAGAAATGCTGGCATAGATATTGTGGGTTGAAGGACCTTGTTTCTGTGCTGTTGTATAGCTCTGTGACTGTAACCTTGTGCGAATTCAGCGGGGAAATTTCCCAGTTTATGAGTTGGATCCTTTATTAATTGTTTGATCCTTTGTCTATCAGTCTAGCTAGGCATAGGTGAAGGTGAGTGGGAGGAGTTTAAAAGCGGATTTGAGGAGCAAGTCATTATCATTGTCCAATCATGATTTTCACGTTAAAGCATAGCAAAATCTGGATTGGTAGATTTGGCTGCCCCAGGAATGGATAAGCTATGAGATTTAAGACAATGGAAAATCTGTTAAAATTGCATGACACCTTTATAATTTTTTTTCCTATAATTAATGTTACTAGTTACCTCAGTTTGCAATTGACTTGACTGAGCACAGCAGCCTGAGAAAACAAAAATATTTGGAAGTTCAGTTAGCATCTTAAAAAAAAGGTTATTGCATTTCAGATTAGCGTGCATAATCGGACACATCTGAAATGTATTGTCATGTGCTGCTGTATATTTCCATTATTTTCTATTTTTATTTGATATTTGTATTATTTTGATGTTTATTACCACTACATTGTTACAAAATGTCGCAAGATTTGTATGTTTCCTCGACTTATTTTTAGTCTAAGCTGTAGATTGCTTTTGAACAGTCCTGATCATCATTGATCTAATCCTGACTGCTGTAAAAGGTGGCGGCTTTGTAAGCCGACGGCATTCTGTCTCTGTGAGATTGGAAACCTGCTCCACCTTGCAGGCATGTATCACCTGTTTACTAAGTATAGGGTATAGTTAACACATCTCCCTGGGGTTTAATCAGTGCTAATGTTACTGAGGAGTTGCTATGACTAAAATTAGCAAAACAATTTCATGATTTCCGTACGCACTTGGGAAATAAAAATTTGGTCAATGTGCTTTGTTGATACCACAATGAAAATATATGATGTTTTAGAAATCGCATGTTCATTGAAATATCTGACAAAAAAGCACTATATCTGTGGCTCATGCTGATTTCATATGAGAACATGGAACATAGTTTCCATTTGTGCATTACTTTACAGGTTTTAAATTCGAATGAAGTATAAACTAAAAATATCTGTAATCTCCAGGATTATTTATATTGATTGCTTATAATTTCAGGAGTCTCACAGCATTTGGGTCATGAACTTCTTTGCACTGAATCTCTCCATGGTTTGAGTTAAAGGCAAAAGACTTCAGTGGGAATTGTATTTGGACGAAGTGAAGTGGATTTGGGTGAGCTCATGGTAAGATAACAAGAAGATAGTCAGGGAACCATGCTTCTCCAACCCTGAAGGAAGTGAACATTTGATTGAAAATTTTTTCTCTTCAGAAGATCTCACCTGAAAAATATTGGGAGTTCTGGGGGAGATGTGGTGTAAACTGCAGTTGGGGAAGACTCCCTCGTTGTCTTGCTTAGCTGATTCCTCAATTTAACTTCACGCAGGATCTGCTCCTTTAAGAAGCCTTAGAGAGTGGCACCTCTTGGGCACATCTGCTCTTATGTGTTTCATGCCAACTGGTGGCACTGCTTTATGCTTGTTGGGTTATGTATGTGATCATGTGGATGTAAATGCATGCTTCAAAGATCTATTTTGTGCTTTTTGTACTGAAAGCAATCACCAATTAACTCATCCGTTCAATCATAGCACAAACAACAGGACAAACAATTTCCTTTGCATTTTGAGTTCAGGTTGGAGGTGTTCATTTTTATTTTCATTTGACCAAATATTTTCTGGGACAATCAAATTTTATTGATCAACTTTGAATTTAACTACTGTTTTGTTGGCAATGATCTTCAGTCCTTAAACTCTGGGGTTAATTGAGTTTTTGGCAATCTGTTCAATTCCAAGGGCACTATCCTTCATTTCACAGTGGTGTTTCAAGAGGCTATATTGTTAGGTCAGGACAGCTGCCTTGGATAAATTTTTCAGATTTTGAAAACTGACCTTAGTAAGACCCCACTTGGAGCACTGTGTTCAGTTCTGGTCACCTTATTGCAGAAAGGATGTGGGTACATTAGAGAGAGTCCAGAGGAGATTTACAAGGACCTTGCCTGGATTGGAGAGCATGCCTTATGAGAATAGGTTGAGAGAACTTAACCTTTTCTCTTTGGAGCAACGGAGGATGAGAGGTGACCTGATAGAGGTGTGTAAGATGATGAGAGGCATTGATCATGTGGATAGCCAGCGGCTTTTTTCCAGGGCTGAAGTGGCTAACATGAGGGGGCATAGTTTTAAGGTGCTTGAAAGTAGATACAAGAGGGATGTCAGAGGTGAGTTTTTCACAGAGAATGGCATGGAATGCACTGCCAGCGACAGTAGTAGAAGCGGATAAAATAGGGTCTTTTAAGAGATGGGTACATGGAGCTTAGAAAAATAGAGGGGTATGCAGTAGGGAAATTCTAGGCAGTTCCTAGAGTAGGTTACATGGTCGGCTAACATTGTGGGCTGAAGGGCCTGTAATGTGCTGTAGATTTCTATGTTCCATGTTCTATCTCTATTTGTTGATCCTCATAGCTGCTAATTTAAAGAAACTTGAGTTTTTAATCACCTCTTCAGCATTCTTATGATTTGTTGATGCATTTCCAGGCCACCTGAGCCCATGCCCAAAATGTAGTCACTGCTCTAATGTCAGCAAAAGTGTTAATTACATAATGGGTAGGTTTCTGCAAACAGCACTAAGGCTGCACCAAGCCATCAGGCAGCCAACTTTGTATAATGTCATTTGATTTAACACTGATCAGAAAGGAGGTGCATCTGACATTGAGTGCTTACTTGATGTGACACTGAAGTTTAAGCCTAGATTATGTACTCAAGTCCTTGAAGATTACAACCTTCTTAACAATTTTCTCTCATTTCACCCTTCCCCCAACTTATCCCTGCTTGCAACTAACAGGTGTAATATTATATAGAGTTCTATATATTGCTTCAACAGGTTGGTGTTCTATCAAAATGAAAAGAATGATTGCTTATAGAAACATAGAAACATAGAAAATAGGTGCAGGAGTAGGCCATTCGGCCCTTCGAGCCTGCACCACCATTTATTATGATCATGGCTGATCATCCAACTCAGAACCCAGCCTTCCCTCCATACCCCCTGACCCCTGTAGCCACAAGGGCCATATCTAACTTCCTTTTAAACATAGCTAATGAACTGGCCTCAACAGTTTGCTGTGGCAGAGAATTCCACAGATTCACCACTCTCTGTGTGAAGAAGTTTTTCCTAATCTCGGTCCTAAAAGGCTTCCCCTCTATCCTCAATTGAAGTAGCAGAATTTGGTGCTACCTTGGGCATTCAGAAAGTTGGGAATTCTAGAAAAGCCAACTATACCTTTAAAGTGGGCAGAGGTAAAATTCAGAGAGGACAAAGTCAATTTGATGATGATGTCTTAAAGTCCAGTTGTCACCAGATCCTCTAAGCTTACGAATAAAGATTGTTTACTTGGGATATGTATAGATTGGTTGCTGGCAATAGCATTAGTAACCTCAAAAGAGTGGGGAGTAAAGAGAAGGCCAACAGAGAAAATGCTATCTTACATTGCACAGATCAGAATTAATAAAGGGAATGGCAAATTAAGTGTGTGGGGAGGGGAATAGCTCAAATCAGGATTGTTATTAAGTGTGTTATAAGTGTAAATGAACCTGCTGAAGCTTAAATATATTGTGTTTTGGAATACATTTGGCACAACAGACTGCTAAAATAATTTCAGATAGCTTGTATATTACTGAAACAATCAATCGCAAGTGGCTAAGAACATGTAATTAAATAACTTACAATGCAAAACACAAAGCTGAATACAAAAGAAAATTAAATTTGGCATTCTGAATATAATATGAAGTGGGTTGTTATTTACCAGTTATAACGTGAGTGAAAGCCGATGAAATCAGGAATACATAATACGAAATAAATACCAATTAACTACAAGAGTGAACCACAGATGCTCTTGAAATTAAATGGAATAAATTGTATAATCTTATTTTAATTTGCCTTTTTTTTCTAAATATATGTTTTTTTCTGTTGGCCTCCTCTATGCATATTTCATCATCTAAGCAGATCTGTGAATCTGGGTCATTGTTTTCTTCAGAGCCATTAGCATTTCTTTGATGTAAAGCTACTTGGAGGGAATAGCTGTTTATGTTCCCTTTCACATATTTTGTGTCTATCTTGTATACCAAATGCTCTGTGTGTTTGCATTTAACAAAATGAATGACCGCAGTTTCTTTACTCAGCAGGGGTTACCTGACATTATGTGCTTAGATCTTTAACTGACAGAGAAGCTTCTCTTGCAGTCTCTAGACTGAGATGAATTACAGGGTAGGATTGTACCTTTGGGACTCAGTTAGCATGGGCTAAAAGGTACTCTCAATCCTCTGACTTCAGCTAACTCCAAATTATTCCTTTGACTAAGAATTGTTTAAGCATATGGAAATGTACTTAATAAGATTTCTGCACCTTCTTCCTAGTTCAACCTCCATATTCTCCTTAATCCGGATCTTACCTGATGTTATTCAGTCATGAGTGATAGAGGTAGGAGATAATGATTGGATCAGATGATCACTGCAACCTGTTTCCAGATGAAGAAATGACAATGGTCTAGTGCTGTATTATTTTTGACACTCAATTGTAAAGTGACCTGTTCCTTTAGTAAATCAGTCCTGTGGTTGCGTGAGGAGTACTCTTTGTAGTACAGTTTGATGCTGAGTCTAAGTTATGGAACGCAAACACGAGGAAATCTGCAGATGCTGGAAGTTCAAGCAACACACACAAAATGCTGGTGGAACGCAGCAGGCCAGGCAGCATCTATAGGAAGAAGTACAGTCGATGTTTCGGGCCATGACCCTTCAAAGGGTCCTGACGAAGGGTCTCGGCCAGAAACGTCGACTGTACTTCTTCCTATAGATGCTGCCTGGCCTATTGCGTTCCACCAGCATTTTGTGTGTGTTGCCTAAGTTATGGAATATGATCGGATATTTATAGGTGATTTTTCCAATAAATTTAGTCCTTAGTTTAAAAGACAAAGTGAATTCGCAGTCAGTTCAACCTTATTTTTTGACAGACAATAATCACAGTATTAAATACAAAATTATTTTCTCTGACTATTGTGTTTTTCCTATTGAGAATAGTTCTTAATCCTAATGGAAATTCAGACTCAGGAATTTCTGTTAAAGCCTCAAGCATTAGGATTATAACAAGTTGTAGCTGAATGTGTTTTCCAAACTATGGGATATTAAAATAGCATATTTTCTTTGGTTGAATTTAAATTAAGTTTAACCTGACCTACTTGTGAGAAAGATGTTAACTCTTACAGTTTTGCAGGCTTACATTTTAAATATTTCTTCCCTTACTCAAAAGCTCCTATTCATTGTGTGAATCAAGGTGTACAATTCCAAACCACATGTGCAAAGTGTTTTTATCTTGGGTTAGCAGCACTGGCAGTCAGAGGATAAACAACTGCTCAGGGAGACTCCCTGGTGGCAGGCTCCTAGATGGGGACTTCAGATAGCTTAAATTTGGAAAATTACTTTCATGTTGCATGAGAAGACAATGGAACAAGTGCCGAGGTAGTAAAATGCTGATCAAGAATTGATGTCAAGAGCATCTGCTCGTACTTAGCATCACATAGAATATCCAAGTGGTGGAAGTGATTATTTTGAAATGACTTAAACAATTGTGTGTTCCAAACAAGGTGATTGCAAAGTGCTGCTGGGGGGTGGGGGGGTGCGTCAGGATGGGTTTTATCCAAAATTTTTCTGTGATAGGAATCACTTGCTCAGATATTACTACTCTTAATCATCATCAAAGCTGCAATTATGAATAGTAGTTATTGAAAACTAAGAAATATAAAGATCAACGAATTTACAGTAAAGAAAACTTTACATATGGAGAGAATGAAGAGATACTGCAGATAGCAAATACAGTATATAAAAACACAGAATTGAATCGTTTAAAATGCATACAAATGTTCAATATCTAATTTAACACCTGTTTACTTGTTTTAAATTATTTATCTGCAGTGATGTTCTCTGCTTTTTGAAGTGATATCATGCTTCACCAGCTCCATTTGACATAACAAAACTTAAGAGAAGATTTTCATTTGAGATGTGTAGAAAAGCAGAGATTCGTTCAAAATTATATTTGCAGAGCTGTCTGTTAATTGGCTTAATTTGTACTTCACTGTGGCTTGCTACATTTTCTGGCTTGGCTGGAACTATTCACTGGTGAAAAGGTTGAAGAGAGTCATTGGAAAGACTTCCGCACATTTTCTCCACAGAAGAGTGCCTACCATTGCTTTACATGTGCACAAAGCCATTTGATAACCCTGAAGCAAATCACCCTCTCTATAACAATTTTAGAAAAGGAATGGACATAGGAATTATGCTGCCTTATCAGTTAGCTGTGTTTTCAGTTTATATGATGAGTATTGTTGCATTTGTTAGGAGGAGGTACAGGAGCCTGTAGACCAACAATCAATGCTTTAGGAACAGCTTTTTCCTTTCCACCATCAGATTTCTGAATGGTCCACGAACTCATGAGCACTTCCTCTCTATTCCTCTTGTGCACAATTTATTTGTTTGCTTATTCAGACTATATCTCATAGTAACCTTTGTCTTGATCTGTACTGGTGCCACAAAACAACAAATTTCACGACCATCCTGAATGTCAGTGATAAACCTGATTCTGATTCACAGGAGATTCTATTGAAACAATAATTTTGTTGGGTCTGCTCTCATGATGGGTTCCCAGATGCTGGTGGTGCTGCTGGTGGTTCTTTGTTATGTCTGAAGTTGATGTGAAATCCCTGACTGACTTGGCTTTTTATTACTTTATTCTAGGAATATTTTAGTACAGTTCAGTACCTTACTGGGTCAGTTCAGAAGAGTCAAACACATAGTCTTAGATCTGGGCATAAAGTTCCTTCTATAATGGATATTAGTGGCAGTAATGTAGCAATTAGCACAAGTGCTTTATGGTGCCAGCAATCATCGATCAGGCTTCGATCCCGCTACTGTCTGGAAGGATTTTATACCTGTTCCCCGTGACCGCATGGGTTTTCTCCCACACTGCAAAGATGTCCGGTTGGGATTAGAGAGTTGTGGGCATGCTTTTGAGTCATAGAAAAATACAGCACAGTAACAGGCCTTTTGGCCTATCTAATATGTGCCAAACCACTTAAACTGCCTAGGAACTCAGCAGGGCTGTGTGACTACCCTCAGAGCTATCTGCACTTATTGAATTGGGCTCCTAATTTTAATTCTACTCATAGTCATAGAAAAGTACAGCACAAGAAACAGGCCCTTCAGCCCATCTAGTCTGTGCCGAGCCATTTAAACTGCCTACATTCATGTACTTATCCAGACTTCGCATAAATGTTGAAATTGAGCTCACATGCACCACTTTCACTGGCAGCTTGTTCCACACTCCAATGATCCTCTGAGTGAGGAAGTTTCCCCTTATGTTCCCCTTAAACATTTCACCTTTCACCCATGACCTCTCATTGTGGTCCCTCCCAAATTCAGTGGAAAAAGTCTGCTTGCATTTACCCTATATATACCCCTCATAATTTTGTATATCTCTATCAAATCTCCCCTCAATCTTCTACATTTATCTCAAGTCTCCAGTACCAGCAGCATTCTTGTAGATTTTCTCTGCACTCTTTCAACCTTATTTACATTTTTCCTCTAGGTCGGTGACCAAAACTTGACAGAATGTTCCTAATTAGACCTCACCAATGTCTTATACAACTTCAACATAACATCCCATCTCATGAACTCAATACTTTGATATATAAAGGCCTATGTGCCAAAAGCTTTCTTAACGACCCTATCTACCTGTGATGCCACTTTCAATGAATTATGGACCTGTATTCCCAGATCCCTTTGTTCTACTGCACTCCTCACTGCCCTACTGTTCACTGTGTAAGACCTACCCTGGTTGGTCCTACCAAAATGCAACAGCTTACATTTGTCTGCATTAAATTCCATTTGCCATTTTTCAGCCAATTTTTTGAGCTAGTCCAGACCCCACTGCAAGCTTTGATAGCCTTCCTCACTGTCGACTACCCGCCTAATGTTGGTGTCTTCCACAAATTTGCTGATCAGCTAACCACATTGTCATCCAGATCGTTGATATAGATGACAAACAACAACGGACCCTGCAGTGATCCCTGTGGCACTCCAGGAGTCACAGGTCTCCAGTCAGAGAGGCAACTATCTCCTACCACTCTCTGGCTCTTCCCACAAAGCCCATATCTAATCCAATTTACTACCTCATCTTGAATGCTGAGCAACTAAACCTTCTTGACCAACCTCCCGTGCTGGACCTTATCAAATACTTTATCAATATCAAATACCTTATCAAATATCAAATACCTTATCAAATATAAGTCCATGTAGACAACATCCACTGCCTTGCCTTCATCAACTTTCTTGGCAGATTGCCAGCAGGTGGTAAGAGGGGATTCCCTCACCTCTGCCCCTCTGCCCCTCAACACAGGTGCCCCTCAGGGCTGTGTACTAAGCCCCTTCCTTTACTCTCTGTATACCCATGACTGTTTCGCCACCCACAGCTCCAATCTGTGCATTAAATTTGCCGACAACACTACCCTGATTGACCTAAACTCAAATAATAATGAGGCAGCCTACAGAGAAGAAGTCATCACCCTGACACAGTGATGTCAAGAAAACAACCTCTCCCTCAATGTTGCAAAACAAAGGAGGTGGTTGTAGACTACAGGAGGAATGGAGACAGGTTGACCCCTATTGACATCAATGGATCTGAGGTTGAGAGGGTGACCAGCTTGAAGTTCCTTGGTATAAGCATCACCGAGGATCTTATGTAGTCTGTCCTTATCGGCTGTGTGGTGAAAAAGGCACAACAGTGCCTCTTTCACCTCAGATGGTTGAAGAAGTTTGGTATGGTGCCCCAAATTCTAAGAACTTTCTATAGGGGCACAATTGAGAGCATCCTGACTGGCTGCATCACTGCCTGGTATGGAAACTGTACTTCCCTCAATCACAGGGCTCTGCTGAGAGTGGTGTGGACAGCCCAATATTCAGGTCATTTACAAAGACAGGTGTGTAAAAAGGGCCCGAAGGATCATTGGGGATCCGAGTCACCCCAACCACAATCTATTGCAGCTGCTACCATCTGGGAAGCAGTACTGCAGCATAAAAGCCAGGATCAACAGGCTCTGGGACAGCTTTTTCCACCAGGCCATCAGACTGATTAATTCATGCTGACACAACTGTATTTCTATGTTATATTGGCTTTCCTGTTGTACATAATATTTATTATAAATTGCACATTTAGACGGAGATGTCACGTAAAGTCCTTCCAGGTGAGGTGACACTTCACCTGTGAGTCTGTTGGGGTCATCCACTGTATCTGGTGTTCCCGGTATGGCCTCCTGCATATCAGTTAGAACCGACATAGATTGGGAGACCGCTTCACTGAGCACCTACGCTCTGTCCGCCAGAAGAAGCTGGATCTCCCAGTGGCCACACATAGATTGGGAGACCGCTTCACTGAGCACCTACGCTCTGTCCGCCAGAAGAAGCTGGATCTCCCAGTGTCCACTCATTTTAATTCCACTTCCCAGTCCCATTCTGACATGTCAGTCCATTACCTCCTCCACATGCCATGATGAGGCCACACTCAGGTTGGAGGAGTAATACCTTATATTCGGTTTAGGTCGCCTCCAGCCTGATGGCATGAACATTGATTTCTGGAACTTCCAATAATGCCCCACCCCCTCTCCTTCATTCCCCATTCGCATTTCCCTCTCTCACCGTATCTCTTTACCTGCCCGTCACCTCTCTCTGGTGCTTCTCCCCCTTTACCTTCTTCCATGGCCTTCTGTCCTGTCCTATCCCCCCCTCTCAGAACCTGTATCTCTTTCACCAATCAACTTCCCAGCTCTTACCTCACTTGTCCCCCCCCCCACCCCGGTTTCACCAATCACCCTGTGTCTCTTCCCCTTCCCCCACCTTCTGACTCTGACTCCTCATCTTTCTTTTCCCCAGACCTGATGAAGGTTCTCAGCCCAAAATGTCAACTGTATGCTTTTTCGTAGATGCTGCCTGGCCTACTGAGTTCCTCCAGCATTTTGTGTGTGTTTCTGTAACAACCTTACGTTTCTTGTAACAGTCTGCAATCTCTTTGCAAATTTGTTCCCCTAAATCCCTTGGACAGTTGGGTGGTCTGTAATATAGGCCCATAATGTGGTCATACCTTTCTTATTTCTCTATTCAACCCATAATGCCTCACTATTCGAATTCCCCAGTCTGTCCTGATTGAACATTGCCATGACATTTTTCCTGACTAATCACGTCACCCCTCCTCCTTTAATCCCTCCCACTCTGTCATGTCTGAAACAACAAAACCCCAGAATATTAAGCTGCCAGTCCAGCCCCTCCTGCAGCCAAGACTCACTAATGTCTACAATATCGTAATTCTAGCTGTTGATCCATGCCCTGAGCTCAACTGCCTTTCTTGCATTGAAATATACTCAGGTCAGGATATGTAAGTTGCCCTTTGCTCAACCTTTTGATTCCTGACTTTGTCTGAGGTCTTACCAACATCTCCATTAACCGTTCTAGCACTCTGGTTCCAATCACCCTGTAACTCTTGTTTGAGCACCACCGTGCAGCACTGGCAAACCTTTTCGCTAGGATATCAGTCACCCTCCAGTTCAGGTGCAAACTGTCTCTTCCGTACAGGTTCCATCTTCCCTGGGAGAGAACCCAATGATCCAAAAATCTTATCCACAGTCTTTACTGTGGAAGACACTAGCAGTATGCCTGATGTTGTAGTGTGTGAAGGAAGAGAAGTGGGTGCAGTTACTGTTACAAGAGAGAAGATGCTCAAAAAGCTGAAAAAGATACATAAGTCACCTGGACCAGAGGAACTGCACCCTAGG
The DNA here is from genome assembly GCF_963921235.1 of Mobula hypostoma. Classification (NCBI taxonomy): domain Eukaryota; kingdom Metazoa; phylum Chordata; class Chondrichthyes; order Myliobatiformes; family Myliobatidae; genus Mobula; species Mobula hypostoma. The sequence continues at coordinate 70,092,948 of NC_086108.1, read as the reverse complement.
GTTCTGAAAGAGGTAGTGTTAGAGATTGTGGTGGCATTAGAAATGATCTTTCAAAAATCATTGGACTCTGGCATGGTGCCAGAGGACTGGAAAATTGCAAATGTTACTCCACTTTTTAAGAAAAGAGGAAGACAGCAAAAAGGAAATTACAGACCAGTTAGCCTGACCTCAGAGGTTGGGAAAATGTTGGAGTCAATTGTTCAGGATGAGGTTATGGAGTACTTGGTGACACAGGACAAGATAGTACAAAGTCAGCATGGTTTCCTTCAGGGAAAATCCTGCCTGATGAACCTGTTGGAATTCTTTGAGGAAATTACACGTAGGATAGGTAAAGGGGATACAGTGGATGTTGTATATTTGGATTTTCAGAAGGCCTTTGACAAGGTGGCACACATGAGGTTGCTTACCAAGTTATGAGCCCATGGTATTATAGGAAAGTTACTAACGTGGCTAGAGCATTGGCTGATTGGGAGGAGGCAGCAAGTGGGAATAAAAGGATCCTTTTCTGGTTGGCTGCTAGTGACTCATGGTGTTCCACATTTGTGCAGTTTTGGGCTCCTTATTTTAGAAAGGATATACTGACATTGGAGAGAGTTCAGAGAAGATTCACGAGAATGATTCCAAGAATGAAAGGGTTACCATATGAGGAATGTCTGGCAATTCTTGGGCTGTATTCCCTGTAGTTCAGGAGAATGAGGGGGGGATCTCATAGAAACATTCCGAATGTTAAAAGGTCTGAACAAATTAGATCTGGCAAAATTAATTCCCATGATAGGGGAGTCTAAGACAAGAGGGCACAACTTCAAGATTGAAGGACATCCATTTAGAACAGGGATGTGGAGAAATTACTTTAGTCAGAGGGTGGTAAATCTGTGGAATTTGTTGCCACGAGCGGCTGTGGAGGTCAAGTCATTGGGTACATTTAAGGCAGAGATAGACCGGTTCTTGATTAGCCAGGGCATCAAAGGGTATGGGGAGAAGGCAGGGGGGTGCAGATGACTGGATGAATTGGATTGGCCATGATTGAATGGCAGAGAAGACTCGATGGGCTGAATGGCCTACTTCTGCTCCTATATCTTATGGTCTTATGATTTAGATGATGGAATAGATGCTTTGTTGCCACGTTGGCAGATGATATGAAGATACGTGGAGGGGCAAATAGTGTTGAGGAAACAAGTAGGATGCAGAAGGATTTAGACAGATTAGGAGAATGGACAAGAAAGTGGCAAATGAAATACAATGTTGGAAAATGCATGATCATGCACCTTGGTAGTAGAAATAAATGAGCGGACTATTTTCTAAATGGGGAGAAAATCCAGGAATCTGAGATGCAAAGGAACTTGGGAGTCCTTGTACAGAACACCCTAAAGGTTAACTTGCAGGTTGTGTTGGTGATGAGGAAGGCAAATGCCATGTTAGCATTCATTGGAAGAGGTCTAGAATACAAGGGGTGATTGATAGGTTTGTGGCCTAAGGTAGGAGTCAATTTTAGAAAACCTAGCACATTTATTTTTCAACATAGTCCCCTCCTACATGTACACACTTAGTCCAGCTGTTGTGGAGCATACGGATCCCTTCTTTGTAGAAGTGGTCTACAGCAGGGGTAATTGATAAGTTTGTGGCCTACGGCAGAAGGAGATCAGTTATACAGCTCTCATTACATGCACGTACAGTTCAACTCTTTAAGTGAAAATGCAGAAAGTTTGAAGTTAATAACTCATCTCCTACATTAGGCCACAAACTTATCAATCACCCCTGCTGTGGACCACTTTCTGGAGGTCCAAGATGCCGACCTCTACAAAGAAGGGATCCATATGCTCCACAACCGCTGGTCTAAGTGTGTAAATGTAGGAAAAATAAATGTGCTAGGTTTTCTGAAATTGACTCCTTCTACCTTAGGCCACAAATTTATCAATCACCCCTCGTACAAGACTAAGGATGTATTGCTGAGGCTTTATAAGGCACTGGTGAGGCCTCACCTTGAATATCGTGAACAGTTTGGGGCTCCTCATCTTAGAAAAGACGTGCTGGCATTGGAGAGGGTCCAGAGGAGATACACAAGGATGATTCCAGGAATGAAAGGGTTATCATACGAGGAGCTTTTGATGGCTCTGGGTCTGTACTTGATGGAATTCAGAAGGATGAGGGGGGTTGTCATTGAAACCTTTCGAATGTTGAAAAGCCTAGACAGAGTAGATGTGGAAAGGATGTTTCCCATGGTAGGAGAGTCTAGGACAAGAGGGCACAGCCTCAGGATAGAGAGGCGCCTCTCAAAACAGAGATGCAGAGAAGTTTCTTTAGCCAAAGGGTGGTGAATTTGTGGAATTTGTTGCCACGTGCAGCTGTGGAGGCCAGTTCATAGGGTGTATTTAAGGCAGAGATTGATAGGTTCTTGATTGGACATGGCATCAAAGGTTACGGGGAGAAGGCCGGGAACTGGGGTTGAGGAGGAGAGAAAAAAAAGGATCAGCCATGATTGAATGGCGGAGCAGACTCGATGGGCCAGATGGCCTAATTCTGCTCCTATGCCTTATGGTCTTATCCCCTCCCTTCAACACCAACTCCTTAGCCATGTGTTAAATTGTATAATCTTTCTATTTCTGGCCTCACGAGCACATGGCACGGGTAGCAATCCTGAGATCACAACCCTGGAGGCCCTGCCCTTTAACATAGCACCTAACTCCCTGAACTCACTTTGCAAAACCTCATCACTCTTCCTACCTATGTCATTTGTATCTACATAGACCATGACCTTCTGGCTGTTCACCTCCCACTTAAAAAAACTGAGGACTCAATCTGAGATGTCTTGGACCCTAGCACCCAAGAAGCAACATGCCATCTGGGGATCTCATTCTCATCCACAGAACCTCCTTTCTGTTCCCCAATCTTGGAAATGGAAGCCTGGCACCACTTGTGGACTTCGTCCAATACAATCCTCAGACTGTGTTTGTGGATGATGCAGAACAATGCATTTTACTGCATGTTTTGATGCACATATGACAAATTAAGCTAATCTTTATCTTTAATCAATAATCTTTTATAGTACAGTTGAAAATTTGTTCTTGAATTAGCACTGCTAATGGAGTTTTTCTCATGGAAACTCAGCACCCTTGCATTTGGATGATATTCTGCAAGGTGTTCACTCAATCTGTATTTGGTTTTTCCAATGTAGAGGAGACGGTACCATAAACATGAAGTTTTGTCAAAGAACAGGTTACAAAGAACCTGAACTTGTAGCAAATGTGTTTTTCTTCTTCATGGGGGGCAGTGTGTTGTCAAAGTTCTGTGTTTAGGATGAGCACCATATTATCTAATCTTTGAATTGTTCAAAAAGAAAGCTAAGCTCTAAATGAAGTGAAATATTTCTCATCTTTGAAGTATTTTCTTGTAGTATTCTTTATCCTTTTCATGGTTTTCTCTATGATGGAAGTTGTGGGTTGAGAAGTTTTTGCAGAAGAGACAGTGCTGTACTATTTACTGTGGATGGTATAACTGGCACTTACTGTGTGTTTAAAATGGGGGAGTAGATGTGTAAACTGCTGGGTGGAATGTCCATAGGTGTGCTACTGTAGTCCTGAATGGAAATTGGAGTAGAAAACTGCAGTAACTCTAAAACAAAAAAAAACACCTGCTGGAAGAACCCCGCACACCAATCATCATCCCTTGGGTGAGAAGCAAGTCAATGACCTTTATCAGAACTGGAAAAATGAGAAAACGTGAGTTTTAAGTTCGAGAAAGGGAAAGAAGGAAGGGACCTGAGTAAGGTTTCTGATAGGGTACAAATCAAAGTTGTCATGGTTAAGACCCAAGAGTTGTGATGTGCCAGAAAGAAAAGGCGATTAGTTCCTTGCTCTGATCTTGGCTGAGAATAGAGATGTTAGAGTATGATTGAGATGGAAACGTAATAGGTACTAACATGCAATTAAGGTGGACAATCTTGGAGAATGAAAATGAATCCTTACAAGATGCTAAGTGGAAGGTTCAGAATGCTATGGAAGTTGGTTGGCTTGTGAAGGCAATAGCTCACTAACATCTTCCCTGAGATGGAGAATAAATGTCAAGGAAGGGAATATTCAGATAAAGACTGGGTAAATGTAAGAGCAGTCCAACATTATATTGTTATTGCCTCAGAACTCAAATGTTGTTATACTTGGTGGCAATTTCCACCCTGATCTCACTTTTATAATTAATTTTTCTCTCCCTTTTCACATCCTTCATTGAACAAATATTTGCAGCATTATCTTAGCACTTAATTGCTTAGGAAAGGTTCTAATATTGGACACTAGTTATCACAGCAGCTGTCTGGTACCTTTATTAATGAGAATACTATGAGAAGTAAAACATTCATTGTAGACTATCAGATTGTATAGGTCAATAACCTATATACTTTGGGGTCATTAGTGGATTATATGTTGATAGAGATTAAGCACCAAAGTGCATGTTTTAATGCGACTGATTTTATTAATTAAAACATAATTTTAAGTTTTAGTATGATGGATGTGCTAATATGGAATCTTCATTAATTTGATCTGTCTAGTCTCAACAAGCTGTAAATTTAACTCTCTGTTCTGGTTGAATTAATAACTTGCACTGAATATTTCATAAAAATATTTTACAGTTGCAATGAAGCTAATTCTCTTTTTCAAGGGAAAGTAAGTAGGTGGATTTGATGCTCAGTAAGTCTTGCAACTATGAATTATTGGCAGCTATCCTAAGGTAGAGATAGATGTTGCCTCTATATGTATATAGTGTTGACATTTCAGGTGATTGATAATCATAAGAATAAATGATTCTGTTGTGTTAACTGTCTTTCCCTCCATAAATGCTGCCACTCCCAGAGAGAATTTCTGATGTTTTCTGTTTTTATTTCTGACTTCCAGCATTTACAGATTTTTTTGCCAAGGTTGCTTCACTTTCACCCTTGATCCACAATCATTAGCACCTAGAATGATCAGAACTGCACTAGAAGGGTAAAATGACCAAAAGTTCTCCTATTCGTGGATTACCCTGAACTGGGAACATATCCATCTTCTTTGAGGTTGTGGATGCTTTGTAAATCCTGGACTTACAAAAAATCCTCAATGTTAGAATGGGAGGTTTTGGTTCAACAGGCTTGGTCAAGTACAGATGGAGGTTCTAATTAAGAGAGTTACTAGTCAGTTTTTTTCCTCTATCTTTGTAAATTACTACATAGCTAGTGTGCTGAGAATGGATGCAGAGTTAGAGGTATGTTCCTTGTGTGAGATGTGGGAACTCTGGGAGACCTCCAGTTTCCCTGATAGACTAAATCTACATGAAGTGCATTGAGTTTCAGCGCCTCAGAGACCAGGTTAAGGAACTGGAACTACGGCTGGATGAACTTTGGCTTATATGGGAGAATGAGGAGGGAATAGATTCAAGCTACAGAGAGGTAATCACCTCTATATTATAGGAGAAAGGTACTTGGGTGACTGTTGGGAGAGGGAAAGAGAATAGGCGGCTAGTGCAGTGTAACCCTGTGGCTGTTTTCCTCAATAATAAGTATACTGCTTTGGATACTGTTGAGAGGGGCACGACCTGCCAGAGAGAAGCCCTAGCAATTGGATCTCCAGCACTGAGTCTGGCTCTGTGTCTCAGAAGCGGGGTGGGGGGGCGGAGAGGAGGGCAGTAGTGATAGGGGATTCCATAGTTAGAGAAGCAGACAGGAGATTCTGTGGACAAGAGGCAAAGACCTGGATGGTATGTTGCCTCCCAGGTGCCAGGTTCAAGGATGTCTTGGATCAGTTGCACATCATTCTGAAGGGAGAGGTTGAGAAGTCAGAAGTTGTGGTGCTGACAACAACATAGGTAGGAAAAGGGAGGAGGCCCTGAAGGGAGAATACAGGAGTTGGGTAGAAAACAGAAAAGTAGGGCCTCTGGGGTAATAATCTCTGGATTGCTGCCTGTGCGATGTACCATTGAGGGCAAGAACGGGATGAATTGGCAGATGAATATGTGACTGAGGAATGGGTGCAGGGAGCAGTGTTTCAGATTTCTAGATTATTGGGATCTCTTCTGGAGGAAGGTATGATCTGTACAAAAAAGATGGGTTACACCTGAACCCGAGGGTGACCAATATCCTCATGGGCAGGTTTGCTAGAGCTCTTGGGGAGACTTTAAACCACTTTGGCAGGGGGATGGGAACCAGCGTGATAAGACTGAGGATGGGGCAGTTGGTATACAAGTAGATGCAGTGTGTAATGAGTCTGTGAGGAAGGTCAGGCAGATGATAGGGCAAAACTGCTGTCAGTACTGCTGTCAGTGCGATGAAGTGAAGTGTAACATAGGATCAGAATTGAAAAGGATGATGAATAAGGATTGAAGATGTTATATCTGAATGCACACAATATATGGAATGAGGTAGATGATCTTGTAGCACAGTTAGAGATTGATAGGTCTGTCATTGTGGGCATCACTGAGTTGTGGCTGAAAGAAGATCATAGTTGAGAGCTTAACATTCATTTTGTATCAAAATGACAGGCAGGTAGGCAAAGGGGGTGGTGTGATTTTGCTGGTTAAAAAAAATTGAAATCAAAACCTTAGAAAGAGGTTACATAGGAGCGGAAGATGTAGAATCCTTGTGGGTAGAGTTAAGAGACTGCAATAAGACCCTGATGGGCGTTATATACAGTCATCCAAACAGTAGTCAGCACGTGGGATACAAATTATTACATTGACAGAAAAGGCATGTAAAAAGGGCAATGTTATGATAGTCACGGGGGATTTCAATATGATAGTTATGGGGGATTTCAATATGCAGAAAGATTGGGAAAATCAACCTTGTGATGGATCCCAAGAGAGGAATGCCAGAAATTTGAGAGTGTTGGGGGCAGAAGTGAAAACCATTGCTATTCCTAAGGAGAAGATGCTTGGAAAGCTGAAAAAGTTCGAAGGCAGATAAGTCAGCTGGACTAGATGGACTATACCTCAGGTACTAAAAAAGGCAGCTGGAGAGATTGTGGAGGCATTAGTAATAATCTTTCAACATTCACTAGATTCTGGAATGGTTCCTGAGGATTGAAAAATTGCAAATGTCACTTCACTCTTTAAGAAGGGAGGAGAAAAGAAATTATAGGTTAATTCGCCTGACTTCAATGGTTGGGAAGATGTTAGAGTCCTTTATTAAGGATGAGGTTTCAGTGTAATTGGAGGCACATGATAAAATAGGTTAAAGTCAGCATGGTTTCCTTAAGGGGAAATCTTCCCTGACAAATCTGTTGTAATTCTTTAAGGAAATAACAGGCAAGATAGACAAAGGATGGGGTTAAGTGGGAAAATAAATTAGCCATGATGAAATGGCAGAGCAGACTTGATGGACCAAATGATGTAATTCTGCTCCTATGTCTTATAAAAAGTTAACTTCATGAATTAATTAAAGACCTTGATGTTGCATATCTTTGCACGACCCCTCTCTATTTTTGCAGAAAGATCAAAATGTCCTTGTAATACACACATCACAGTGCGATAGTCTCTGTTTCAATATTTCAAAATTTATTATTGTATATTGGTACATGATTATTGTGTATATTATTATTCTGTACTTTATTACTTATTGGTTTAGTCTGCACACTGCTAAGTATGTTTTTTAAATATTGCTGCTGTAACAAAATATTTTCCCACTTGAGATCAATAAAGTAATTATTATTATTATTAATGCAGAACAGTAATCAGATCATGGTTCGTCACTGTGGTGCGTCCAGGGATTGAATATTTCTGTTATATCTTAGCAATTGGACGGGGTTAGCACTGAGGATGTAGTCTGTCCAGAGCACTCAGCAATTTAATCATCATTACCTCTGAATAGCATTGGGTTGTTTACATTATATTCTTCAACATTTCTGATGGCTCTGATTATAATGATCATGATCAGTGCATGTCCAGTGTCATTTCCACAAACAGTTGTCTCAGCCTCTTCCCCAGCTTTCTTTAAACTGCTCACTATGTACAATACAATGTGTGTGACTTTTTGCTGTGATACTTTTTCTTGTTGTATAAGTGTTATTTACTCTTGACCCATCTTGCATATTTTATAAATTTCCTTCTGTCAGTCCTCTAGTTCTTCCTAGTTTAAAAGCATCTGCCCATTTGACTTATCTTGCATTTGTTCAGCCATAGAAATACCAATGTGGGAAAATATGTTAAGTGGACTAGGGATGAGGGAAGATTTCTGAAAGTTGTAAAGGATGATGCAACTAATTGATGATAAAAATAAAGGGGGAGAAACAATTCTGGACAAAATCAGGGTTAACATCAGCCAGCACTTAGGTCAGTGTCTGATATTGACTGCTTACCGAGAAAGATTTAGGAAAACCAATTATGCCTTGGCTACAGTGACTGAGATGAATGCTAAGGAAAGGAGGCAAAGCGATAAAAGGACTGAGGAAGTTGAAAGGAATGAAGTACAAGAAGGTGGGGAACTGGAGGCTGGAGAGAGTCACATTGCAGATGGCTTCAGTGCTTTCATGTAAAAAGAAACAAACCCTTAAGTTCATCATATTTCATGCCTCTTAGAGGAAGTGGAGAATGTTGTGGAAAGTCCTGATGGCTGTGGAAGTAAATAACAATTTGGAGGAAGGTTTGCTCTCCAGAATGATCTTTGGAAGTGTTCTGGCTGGGGCAATGATGCCACAGAAACCTGATGTTATTCAATCAGATGAGTTGTCGTCAAGACACCTTTAAAAGACATTTTCCCTTTAATTTAGATTTCTTTTAACTCACACACTGATTAATTTTTAGTTGATGAAAAGTAAAATTGGAAAACAGTGAATCAATTTTGAAAGGTTACGACATAATATAAAATGATGAGCTTTTCTCCAACAACTTATTGCATTATTAAATTCATGAAGATGGCATCTTTTTGCGAGCTCACCATTGAAATGAACTGAATACTGTGAAGGTGCTGTGATAATTTTGCAAATATGAACTAGGCTTCTCATCGGAAGTCTTATCCACTTTAGTCATACTCTCAACAACACTTAAGTATATCTTTTAACAATGTGCTTTGCACTAATTATTACTATGAGTTTTACCATTGAGATTTAAGTTTTGAGTATTGAGACCTGTAATAAAGGTTTTAATTGTTGTTTGAGACTTTTTTAAAAAAGGTCAAGGAACAGTTTTATAAAATTCATTTTTTCCTTAATCTAATCTTCCTTTCCTTTGATTTAATTACTTCAATTTTGAATTCTTTGTATTTTCATTACAGTATGCTGAAACATACAAAATTCTTAACTGGGCGTACAGAGTAATGGCTTTGATGATCGTCAAGAACTGGAAGTCACAGTCTCAATATTCAGAATTCAGATGAAAATAAAAATTCTCTCCCAGAGAGGGTTTTGGAAGCTCAATTGTTGGTTATATTCAAAACACAGATGGATAGATTCCAGATATTATTGTATTCTAGGGACATGTGGCTCATGCAATAAAGCAGTGATAAGATAAAGATCAGCATGAATGGTCACATGGTCTATTTTTCCTTCTATTTCTGATGTTCTGTACTCTTATACTCCCAGATCATCACTGTTGTTGTTCCAATCGGAGCTTCTAAATTCTGTTACTACTGTATTCATATGCAAGCTGTGACTCATTGAAGAGTACAGTTGGTAAATAACTGGGAGGAGGTCATCTTGACCACAGTTGTTAAGTGATCTGAACAGACCAGGGAAAAAAAGAAAAATTTATAAAAATCAAGTGAGGTTTTGTCCTTAACCCTGTGACTAAGCTCTTCAAATAATCCAGTAGCATTCTTTGTGGCTGCATATAAAGTTAATTGTTATTCCTTCTGCTCAGCCCTGAAATGCTTTCAGTACCATTGGGCATTCAATTTTTAACTGATTCTTGTTCCCTGAATTCTGCTTTATTTGTCATTGCCTCTGTATTTCCAACATTTCCTCCTCCTTCCCAGTGATGGTCCTGTAATTTGTACGTTTTTATTCATCTACCACATGGAAAGATCACTTACAAGCAGACGCCCAGCCTCTGGGTATAATGCCACATATTTACTGAAATAGACTTTGAAAGGCACCTTGCAAAATAATACAAGTGAAAGCTGAGTTTAGCGATATGGCTTCAGAAGGTAATTGATACTTCCTGAGGACAATGGTTATTTCTATGATGAATTGATTGCAGTTTATTATATTTGCAGTAGAATTATTTTATTTCTATTTTTGATGTTTATGTGTTGTGCAAATATCATTAAGCACAACCCATAGTGTTTGTGAGTGTTAATGCCAGGTAAATCTTCTGAGTCTTTATTCAAGTGCTTGTTTAGGAGGTCACAGGATATTGATTGCTGACATTATTGTGGGACAGCAATAAGTGCTTTAGATTCACAAAAGTCTTCAAGGACTTTAGATACATGTTGCTGATCCAGCTGATGTTCTGGTGCATTAATTAATAATAATATACAGTGACGGCACTCAACTGCTGAAGCGTCAGTCTTGGTTTGATTATTATTATTCATGTTTGATTATTTTCAGCTTTGCCAAGTACTTTCATATCAGCACTACATCTTACACAACTTCCAGAGCTGTCCTGTTAGGTTTAATGCATTGATAGGCAAACCTGGCATCTACATCAATCCTAGAATGAGCTAGAGGAAACCTTTTGCAGAATCCGAACCTATCTGCCCAAGTAAGCTTGGTCAATGAAGGCAGACCACCGCGAAGTTCTCTCTGTGCACCACTCTTCAAGCATTCAACAAACACTTCTTCCTTCATCATCACCTTCGTGTGCCTCTGAGACTGTTATATTTCAGTGTAATTGGGCTTCACCATTCTGACACAATGTGCCTCTTCTTTGTATTTTTGCCCTTTTTAGAATCATAAAACAAAACAACATGGGCCCTTCAACCCACACAATCCATTAGCTTTTTGTGCTTACAACTTTGTTGTTTTCCCATTCTAACAAAAACATATTTCCCCTGATTTGTATTATTCTTACTTCATTTCAGGTTTTCAATTCAGAAACTAGAGCCATTGCAGTGCAGCACAGCATAGCACAACTCAACGAATGCAGTATATGAGCTACACCTCATAATATTCTTTTGTAAAGTTATGGTGATTGGTGGTGGTAGTCCACCATATCCAACGATGACAGGAAACCTGTGTGGGCAAATTTTTAAAGTGCGCTGGGGCAGTTCCACTCGCTGGGCGTTGGAAGTCCGCCACCAGTAGGGCATATAGTCACCACAGCTGGAGTCTTCCTTGGTTGCAGTGGATGACTATCTGTGTTTTGTCCTGCTCTTTGTTCTCCTGAAGTGTTGCAGAACCTGCTGGGTACCCTCACCTGGTTTAGCCCACCTGTCAAAGCAGTGTACCGGGGTGTGGCCACTGTCGCATACAAACAGCTACTTGGAATCACAAGTGAGAACTGAGTGTCCGGTGGGGACCAACTGGGAGTAAGCTGCCCCAGAATGGACACGCCAAGTCCCTTCACCAGAGGTGCTACCCCTCCCTGGACCCCACAAAACCCCCCCCACCGTAAAGTAAGCAGCTCTAATCCAGTATACCTTGGCACAATGCAGAACACACCTCTCTTTGATTTCCTGTATTAAAATGAATGGAAAACTGAGGCAACATCGCAGCTGACAGCATGATATCTAACAAAGGCACAGTTTAATTAAGCCCTGTGTAAATTTGATAACATTCATTTTATTTTATTCAGAGAAACAGCACAGAATAGGCTCTTCCAGCCCTTCGAGCTGCATCACCAGCGACTCACGATTTAACCCTAGCCTGATCACAGGACAATTTACAATGATCAATTAATCTACTAACTGGTGTGTCTTTGGACTGTGGGATGAAACTGGAGCACCTGGAGGAAACGAGCACGTTCACGGGGAGGACGTACAGAACCCTTATAGATGACGTTGGAATTGAAACCTGAACTCTGACACCCTGAGCTGTAATAGCATTGCGCTGACCACTGTGCTGCCATGGCACCCCAGCTAATTATGTGTACGTGTGTCGGGGTGGGGGGGGAAGAGTTAAATTGATGTTTGCTAAAGTGGTTTAACTTACAATTTTAGTGTTTTTAATTGAATAACTCTGCTCTTCAGACTCACCATGTTAGCATCAGGTATAACTCAGATACAAAATAAAGATTCCTCTTTGCAGACCCTAACTTCACTGACTTCACTGACATGGCATAAGTACGTATTGGGAGGATTGAGTGTACTTATGCTGTCAACATAAGCATGGTGAGAATTAAAAATAAACTGAAAGTGCCAGAAATCAGAAATAAAAACAGAAAATATGGGAAACAATGAGCAGGACCACCCCTTCTCCTGGACAAAACTAAAACAGTTTCCCTGATCCTTGCCTTCCACACCAACAGTTAATGGATCATCCATTGAAATTTCCACCAGCTCCAAAGTGATTCTACCAATAGAACCTGCACTTCCCATTCACTCTGTTGAAGGTATTGGGTATATGGGGTGTCAGGGAGGGGTAGCACCTCTGGTGGGGGAACATGTCGCGTCCTTTTCAAGGCGGTTAGTCCACCTTTGGTCCCCACCTGGCACTCAGCTCTCACCTGTAGCTGTTTGCATACGACAGCGGCCACACCCCGGGCAACGGCTTCGACAAACCAGGTAAACCAGGTGAGGGTAGCCGACGGGTCTCAAACCCTCGGTGAGATAGGGAGTTGTCTATCCCAGCGTGTGAAGACAGACTCCAGCGGATTGAGCGGACAAGACCAATGGAAGGTCCAACAGTCAAGAAGGCAGTCTCTGCAAGCGTCGTGGAATGTGTAGAGCAGGACAAGACACAGAAGACGTCCTGGTCATCCACTGCGCCTAGTCCCATCTCCAGCCGTCTCGACTCTTGTCTTGCCACTGGATCCAGATGGAATTGGGAAGAGAGAGTGAGGCTGACGCTGCGCAAATCTTTCTCACTTAAATCCAAATCACGCGCTAGTCTCGACACCATAATAATTGTATTGAGGTCCTTACCGACATTGACAATGGACGAGCACATTGAAGATACTGCTTTCTTCCTTCATTGTTCCTTTTTCTTTTGAATTTCTACTCTGCTGGTAATTCCTGCTGGCCAACCATTTTAATTCCACATCCTATTCCCATTCCATCATGACCTGCTCTGTTGCCACAATGGGGCCACTCTCCGGTTGGAGGAGCAATACCTTATATTCCAACCTGGTAGCCTACAACCATGGGACACATGGGGCATCAATTTCTCTAATTTCCCATAATTTCTAAACTCTTCGCTCTCCTCCTTTTTCTATTCCCCATTCTGGCTCCCCTCTTACTACTTCTCCTCTCCTTGCCTGCATTTCACATCCCTCTGGTGCTTTTCTCCCTTCCTTTTCTCTTGCTCTTCTATCAGATTCTTTCTTTTTTAGCTCTTTACCTTTTCCACCTATCACCTCCCAGTTTCTCAGTTTATCCTCTCCTTCCCCACCTGCCTACCTTGCCCGTCACCTGGCTTTGCATATCACCTGCCAGCTTGTACTCCTTTCCCTCCCTCCGCCTTTTATTGTGGATGATTCCCTCTTCCTTTTCAGTCCCGATGAAGGGTCTCAGCCCAAAAAGTCAACTTTTAAATTCCTTTCCATAGATACTGCCTGACCTGCTGAGTTCCTTCAGCATTTTATGTGTTGTAGTGGCTGCTAGAGACCAAGCACAGGAAGTTATTCTGTATGATGCACCCTCTGATCAGTCCAATAATAATGTTCAAAGAGTCGAACAAGTGTATTCGATCCTTTATTAACAACTAGCAAAACATACAATCTTGAAGCGATGTAACTCATGAAATTAAAACTTGTGATATTAAATGTACTTAAGCAGGCTTAAGTGGAATTAAGCAATTTCAAATGTAATTAAGCAAAATTAAACGGTTAACAAAAGCTATGATACCCAGCGGTCCCCAGTTCTAAACTGCCCAGAGCAAAGCATGAATACATAAGTAAACCCTTCACTTTTACCACACCCGCACCCACATAACTAGTAACCTTAATAAGCATGCAACACAGAATACAATGCAGACAGAAAACAGGTACTGTACATGTCTCCTACATGTGTGTGAAACTCTGGATGTTTATGGGCATGGCCCACAGTCTCATCATTAGAATATAGTACATGCGCAGAAAAACTTAATCTGATTTTAACAGCCCTTTAACTTAAACTTTATTTGTCCCACCTATACCCTCCTGCATCTTTTATGCTACTTATAGTAGTAATTAGTTTCCTTAGTGCCAGTGCAGAGTCCTTGATCTGAAACATGAACTATTTCTCTTTCCACAGTGCCCAAGTGTTTCCATCATTCCTGTTTTCATGGCAAAATACATTTCTGTTTCTTGTTCTATGAGGAATTTCCAGAACCTGATTTGCCCTAGCTTTCAAGAATATCACAACAAAATGCATTGCAATATTATATCTAGGCTGCTCCCAGAGCACCTTCCAAATCCACAACTTTTCCCATAAATGCAGCAGGCATAGGGGAACTGCATCACTAGAGATTTCCCCCTTCAAGTTGCACCCTACTCTGAGTCTAAATCCCCACCCACTGGCATTTTAACTACAGAGGGTCAGCAGTGGTTTAAGAAGGAATTATCAAGGGTAATTTATAAGGAAAATACATACTGAACTTGATGTCCAGGTCATGGAAAATGAATAAATAAAAAGTATTTTTAATTCACAGCTATGTGTTGAGCACAACAGTTTGCAGAACTGCATATATCACCTTTCTTCATAGATTCCCATCTCAGTAAACTGCATTTGATAGCAGGAACACTTTTAGTTGTGATTAAACAGTGCATGAAGCATCCTAGATGGGTATCATCATTCAACTGGTCTACTTTTCAACCTGAAAATGTCACAAAACATTACAACATCAATGAAAGAAACTAGATGCTCAGATATTATGGATGTCTTTAGCTCAAGTGATTAACACACCATTGCATTTGTCTTAAAGATGTTTAAATATTACACAGAAAGATACATTGTTCTGGGATGTTTTTGTGGAGAGGAGGTTTCCTATAGTGGGTGAGTCTACAATTAGAGAGCACCATCTTAGATTAGAAGGATGTCTCTTTAGAACAGAGATGAGGAAGAATTTCTTTTGCCAGAGGGTGGTGAATCTGTGGAACTCATTGTCACTGATGGTGGTGGATGCTAACTCATTGAGTAAATGTAAAGCAGGGGTTGATTAGTCAGGGTGTCAAAGGTTATGGGGAGAAGGCAGGAGAATGGGGTTGAGGGGGTAATAAATAAGCCATGATGGAATGGTAGAGCAGACTCGATGGGCCAAATGGTCTAATTCTGCTCCAATGTCTTCTGGTCTAATGGGATTTGTTGGCCTCAAGATTGCGACAATGCCTACAGTTTGTAAAGCATTGATTGAGTCAAGGCAGGTTGTGCCAACAGGGCCATGGCTCGAGCAAGCAGAAAGAAGGCAGTTTGTAGAATAACTGGGGATCCATATATTTTATACCTGGATAAGTTTCCAACTCCAGCTATTTATTCACTTAGTGTAATCATGCCTTAATATCGCACACAGAGTACAAAATAGAGCATTCTGCAGTACCAGTAACTGCAGTAACTGTGTAATGATATTTAAATCTAAGATGTATAAATTATATACCAGAGGAACTAAAATATTTCAGTATCTTCGATCTGAGGCATTGTTGTCTTGCTCAGTAGGTTCACAATAATAAAGTGGTAAGTTCCAATTAAGCCGGCGGCGATAACCTTAAAAGATAATTTGGTATTGTTGGATGTTGCCGTTTGAATTATTTCAGTCTTGCCAAGTTCATCACTTTGTACAGATTAAACCTCCTGCACCATATAGTTTAAAGTGGTCTGTTACCACAGAACAGGGGAGGAATAATTATGCATGATTCTGTCTTAAAAGCTGGGGTTGGTCTCTATCAGTCCAACTCCAGATGGTAAAGACCAAATGTACTCAATGAACCTGTTCCCCAGTGTATAACTATTACTACAGAGAGCTGGGAAATTATACCACATCTGCCTGGGGTGCATTCTATTGAGCCTAAAATAGAAATATATATTTCTTAGCATGAATATCCTCATTATAGTGAACACACTATTCACAAAAATGTACATTATAAGGTCAAAGAATAAATACACTCAGTGGCCACTTTATTAGGTACAGGTACACCTCATTAAGTCAGCCAATCATTTGGCAGCAACTCATTGCATAAAAAGCATGCAGACATGGTCAAGAGGTTCAGTTGTTCAGAGTAAACATCAGAATGGGGAAGAAATATGACCTAACTGACTCTGACTGTGGAATGATTCTTGGTGCCAGACACGGTGGTTTGAGTATCTCAGTAACTGGGATTTATCCTGGGATTTTTGTGCACAACAGTCTCTAGAGTTTACAGAGAATGGTACAAAAACAAACAAATGAAAAATCTAGTGATGGCAGTTCTGTGGGCAAAAATGCCTTGTTAATGACAAAGGTTAGTGGAGAATGGTCAACTGGTTCAAGCTGAGGGGAAGGTAATATAATAATTATTATATATAACAATGCAGTACAACTTGTCGAACACACAACCTGTTGAACCTTGAAGTGGATGGGCTAAAGCAGAGGGGACTACAAATGTACTGGAGGTACCTAATAAAGTGGCCATTGTGTAGTTTTTTATTTCATATTGAATACTCAGGTGATTATGTGCACACAGAGAGTGGTGAATCTGTGGAATTCTCTGCCACAGGAAACAGTTGAGGCCAGTTCATTAGCTATATTTAAGAGGAAGTTAGATATGGCCCTTGTGGCTAAAGGGATCGGGGGTATGGAGAGAAGGCAGGTACAGGGTTCTGAGTTGGATGATCAGCCATGATCATACTGAATGGCGGTGCAGGCTCGAAGGACTGAATGGCCTACTCCTGCACCTATTTTCTATGTTTCTATGCATATCAACGGATTGTTGTAGAGAGTGCTAAACATGCACCTTTTTCTCAGCAGCAACATTTACTTCTCTTTGGAAATAATTAGTCTTCATTTTTAATATTTTAATATGAACCTAAGAATATATCTTATCAGCTCTCTTGGCCTTGAATGTAAATGCTTCCATTTTTGACTAATGACATCTCTGCTATGTGACTTAGTATGACAATTTTGGGATATGTTATAGAAATTTATCGTGGATTTAATTGTCCTCTTTGATCTATTATGTGAACCTTTTCATAATCTCACTCTGCAGATTCATGTGACCTAAAAGACACCTAATTCCCATCAATGCAGTAATCCAGTTTATTTTTCTGCATCTGCACTCACCAGATTAGCACAAGCAACATCAACTAGTGTTTAGCTCTGCTTTGACCTAAAAAAAACTGCTGCAGGTTGTTTCACAAAATTGAAATAAATGAGGAAGTAAGTTCTATCTCAGGAAGGAGATTCGGAACAGAAGAGTACAATATTAAATTTTAGTGGCATTTTGAGAAGTTTTTAATGGGAAAGAGTTAGAAAATTTTAGGGAAATTATAGCGAGCTAGCATGAGATATCTGGAGATTCCGCCACCACAAAAAGGAGGAAGGAAGATTTTAAGAGACAAAGACAGAAATTCAGAGGACGAAAGGAGTTGATCAGGTTGGCAATGTATTAGATGTACAATGGAATCAAGTTCAAAGTTCAAAGTAAATTTATTATCAAAGTGCTTGTATCACCCTGAGATTCATTTTTTGCGGGCATTAACACAAAACACAATAGAATCAATGAAAACCCATACACAACAAGCTGGACAAACAACAGTGTGCAAAAGACAACAAACTACAAATACAAAAAGAAGAAAAAAGCAAACAAAATAACAATAATAAATGCCCAATAATTATCAAGAACATGAGACGAAGAGTCCTGGAAAGTGAGTGCATTGGTTTAGGAACAGTTCAGTGATAGGGTGAATGAAGTTATCCCTTCAGGTTCAAGAGCCTGATGGTTGAGCGGTAATAACTGTTCTTGATCATGGTGGTGTGAGTCCTGTCGAAGTTTTAAATGACTTGCTGAATCATCACAACTTCTAATGAAGTAGAGGCTCTGTTGTTCCTTTATTTTGATATTTACATGATGGATCCAGGACAGATCCTCTGACATGGTAATGCTGAGGAATTTAAAGTTGCTAATCCTCTCTACCCCTGGTCCCTTGGCCGACTACTAAACACCTTTAATGATCAATTGACTGGAGTGTTCACTGATTTCTTTAAACCTCTTACTTTGGCAGTGGGATACCCAGCTGCTTCGAGCTGGCTTTGATTATGCCAGTCCTTCAGAAGAATAAGGTAAGCTGCCTCAATGACTGTCATCGGGTCGCATTTACATCTACAGTGATGAAGTGTTTTGAGAGGATAGTGATGAAACATTAACTCCTGCCTGAGAAGCAACTTGGTTCCCCTCCATCTTCCATCTGGGGGCCCATACCAAACTTCCTCAAGTGTCTGAGGTGAAAGAGGCGCTGTTGTGCCTTTTTCACCACACAGCTGATGTGTACAGAACACGTGATGTCCTCAGTGATGTTTATGCCGAGGAACTTAAAACTGTTCACCCTCTCAACCCCAGATCCATTGATGTCAATAGGGGTTAGGCTGTCCCCACAAAGCTATGCTTAGCCCTCTGCTCTACTTGCTTTACATTTATGACTGTGTAGCCAAGTACAGATCCAATGCCATTGTTACGTACCCCGTAACTGGGTTGCCAAACCAGCAGAAATGGATCACTCAGTTGGAGTCTGGATTACTAGAACTAAGAAAGTTTTATTAAAGAAACAAGCAACACAGTAATCGAAAGGATAATGAATGCAACAGTTCAGCGATGATAAACACACATGTGCACAGAATTAAGATAACAGCATCAATCAAGCTCTATCGTTGTCTAGGGGTAAATGACCAATTTCAAAGTGATTCAAAGTTCAGTCCAGTTTAGTAGTTCAGTTCGCAGTAATCGTTGCCATGGCGATGGACAACGTGGGGGGAGAGAGAGAGAGAACAGGAACAACTGATCATTCAGAACGGCTTCCACTCACAGACCGGCGATATGGCTCACAAGCAGCTTTTTGGGCAGGTCTTTGGTGATGTCACCTGAGGTCACCGACTGTGACCCCTCCTCCAGATGTGGTCGATCCTCTGCAGTGAACCCGGCACCCAAGCAAGGGCGGACACACACCGGGTTCCCGCTGATCGTACCTTTCCACCCTGGCCGTTGTCTGATACTTCCCACCGACTCGTGAGAGGCGCACCGCTTCCAGGGTCTCGTTACCTCGGGTGGCGTGTGTCCTGCCTTAGCGAACCTGTCCCTTTTTATCCCCCTGCTGTGGTATCGCCTGTCCATCACTTCAAACAGTTCAGGGTTCAAAGGGGGAGCCGCTCCAGACAGCTCTCTACACATCTCCAGGTGCTGTTTCATTGTGTTCCTTATCTCTCTCTTGAAGACAGGTGGCAGACCAACTGCTGATCACACAGGACAGCTAACATCTTATCTATGTGTATTCGTCACACCATATTTAAGTTTGCAGATGACACCACTGTCATAGGCCCAATCAAAGGTGGTGACAAATCAGCATATAGGAGGGAGACTGAAAATCTGGCGAGTGGTGCCACACAGCAACCTCTTACTCAATGTCAGCAAGACCAAGGAATTGATTATTGACTGAAGGAGGACGTATCTAGGTACATGAATCAGTCCTCATTGGGGGATCAGAGGTGGTGAGGATCAGCAACCTTAAATTGCAGCATCCATCATCAGGGACTGCCACCACCCAGACCATGCTCTCTTCTCATGCTGCCATCAGGAAGAAGGACTCACACCACCAGGTTCAGGAACAGTCATTACCCCTCAACCATCAGGCCCCTGAACCATGTTCTCAATATTTGTTATGTGTTTATGTATTATTATTTATTATCATTTATTTCTTTTTGTATTTGCACAGTTTGTTGTCTTTTGCACTCTGATTTTCTTTCCTGTTGCTGCAATTGATTCTATTATGGTTACACTATTGGATTTATTGAGTATACCCGCAAGAAAATGAATCTCAGGGTTGTATATGGTTACACATATATTGAGCACTTTCTCATGGAACTCTGGGTTCTTTCTCTTCTAGTCAATAATCAGCTCTTTAGTTTTGCTGACATTGAGTGAGAAACTGTTGATATGGCGTCACTCGGACAGATTTTCAATCTTCCTCTTATAGGGTTCATCATCATAATTGTTGAATCATCTCCTGATTCATCACTACCTTTGTTTCGGCCACCAACAGTGGTGTTGTTGGCAAACTTTAATATAGCATTGAAGGTGTGCTTAGCCTCACAGTTATAACTACAAAGCGTGTAGAGCAGGGGGCTAAGCACACAGCTTTGTGGTGCATCTGTGCCGATGGTGATTGTGGAGGAGATGTTGTTGCCAACCTAAACTGACTGAGGCCTACAAGAGAGGAACTCAAGAACCCAGTTGCACAAGGACATATTGAGGCCTTGGTCTTGGAGCTTATTGATTAGTTTTGAGGAGGCCAAGATGTACTCAATGAAGAACACCCTGATGTATGCATCTTTATTGTCCAGCTGTTCCAGAGTTGAGTGAGGAGCCATTGAAGTGACATCTGTTGTTAAGCTGTTGCGACAGGAGGCAAATTGGAGTGGATCCAAGTCGCTTCTCAGATATGTTTTGTTACTAGCCTCTCAATATGCTTCATCACAGTGGACACAAGTGCTACTGGATGCTAGTCATTGAGAAAGGTTACCACGTTCTTCGTATAATTGAAGCCTGCTTGAAGCAGGTAGGTTCCTCAGACTGCCAAAACGAGAGGTTAAAGATATTAGTGAACATTCCAGTCTATTGAACTTGGATATAAAATTAAATACATTGAGAAACAGAGAACCAGAGAACTTAAAGATGCCTCTGCATGAAATGAAAAGGTGCATGCAACTTTTCCAATTCAATCAAAACTAACCACAGATGTTATTGGTGGCACTTTTCTATGCATTAGTTAGCCCTTGTGTTTGCATTGTTGTGTGGTGCTTTGTGACTCTTCTCTTTCAATATTTTTATTAGTTTCTACATATAAGAATACAGAGTACAAGAAGATATATATTATAAATAAAAAAGATAAAATAATACCAAATATATTAGAATCACACTTGTAATCACATTACCCTATATTCATGTAAATCGTAATATTGAAATGTAATAATTTTATTATACAGAAAAAAAATCTAAACCCACTACCAAGATCAAAGCTGTTTGGTAAAGAAAGGAAAAAGGAAAAAAATCCTTATCATAAAGTGAAAAATGTTATTAGCCACCATCTGTACTTTAACAGCAAGTCAAAGGTTTTGAAAATAGTTCAAAAATGGTCCCCACAATGTTTGAATGTCTTGGCTAGATTCAGAAATTGAACAATGGATCTTCTCTAAATTTAAGCATGATGTAACATCACGTAACCATTCAGAGGTATTATCTTTCAGCCCCGTAAAATGGCAGTGTAAAATTATGATTAGAAAGGAGTTTGAAGTCTTATGCTTTCAGTAGAAGTTCAAAGTAAATTTGTTGTCAAAGTACATACATGTCATCATATACAACCCTAAGATTAATTTTTTGCGGCCATTCACAGTAAATACAAAGAAACGAAAAACAAACAAAATAATAACAAATAAATAAGCAATAATGTTGAGAACATGAGATGCAGAGTCCTTGAAAGTGAGTCCATAGATTGTGGAATCAGTTGTGCAATGGGGTGCGTGAATTTGAGTGGATTTATCCCCTCTGGTTCAAGAGCCTGATGGTTGAGGAGTAATAAGTGTACCTGAACCTGGTGTTGAGGGTCCTGATGAGTGATGATCATCAGGAGTGAAATATCTGATATAGATCAGAGACAGGCCACTGAGTTCAGCGACTTTGTTTCTCAGGCCTAATCAGTGTAGAATTATGGAATTATTTGATTAATTGTTGTTTGGTAGAGATTTCTGATAGGAGATTCAACTGTATTTTTTCAAGTTCATGACCATATTAATTATGAGATGAACAATGTTTTTGAGAGATCTACTTATATTTAAAAATAATTTAAAGCATGAGTTTATAAGACCTTAAGACCATAAGATATAGGAGCAGAATTAGGCCATTTGGCCCATCGAGTATCCTCTGCCATTTCATCATGGCTGATCCAATTTTACTCTCAGCCCCAGTCCCCCACCTTCCCTCTGTATCCCTTCATGTCCTAACCAATCAAGAATCTAAATTATTGCTCATTATTTCTCAAAGGATGAAACAATCATGTTATCGTATCAACACACACAAAATGCTGGTGGAACACAGCAGGCCAGACAGCATCCATAGGAAGAAGCACAGTCGAAGTTTTGGGCCGAGACCATTCGTCCTATTGTATATCTCAGATGCAACTCAAGGTTTCCCAAATCTATAAATATTGCTCACTAAATTCGGTCAAATATCTGGTTATAAAGTTAACTTTCAAAAGAGTGAACTTATGCCAATTGGGACCACATGTTTGGATATTTCTTTTTCCGTGACCCCCTTTAGAATCAGCTATTGGAAATTCAAATACTTAGGGGTCTGGATAACAAATAATTACAAGGACCTTTATAAAGCCAACTATCAACATCTCCTTTCCAATCTTAAACAGGAATTTGAATATTGGAATTCTTTATCTCTTTCCCTTAGTGGGAGGATTAATACAATTAAAATGACTGTCCTGCCCAAATTCTTAAACATGTTCCAAAGCCTCCCAATTCTTCTAACAAAGACTTCCTTCAATAACCTAAATAGTCAAATTTCAAGTTTTATTTGGAATAAAAAACAGCCCAGAGTAAAGGAAAAAATACTACAGAGGCCTCGTAAGATGGGGGTTTGGCACTTCCAAATTTTCTATTTTACAACTGGTCAGCAATTTTATATTGGACAAGAGATGATATTGCTGCTCTTAGCTGGGTGATTATGGAGAAGTCATCCTCACAATTTACCTCTTTGTTGATAATATATGCTAAACTACCACTGTCACAACCTGTATCTAGTTTCACACTGAATCCAGTTATGATATACTGGATTAAAATTTGGTTCCAATTTAGACGTCATTTTACACGTAATCGTCGTCGTCGTTGTGGCTATCCCTTGAGGACGAGGGTGATGGTCTTCGTTCTGAAGAAGTGGCCCACAGAGTGAAGACGCCTGTGCGAGTATTTGTTTAACGTGTACTTGATGTTGCACTCCAAGAAGCACACGATACTTCACAAATCAACCAATTGATTCCAATGGCGTGGAAACCACGACGATTGGAGCTGATGGATTTGCTGCAGCCTTCATCCGCCTTCACAGTCGTTGAGTTCAAAGTAACTTCATCCACCTGTTCCACCGTTGAGGTCTTGGTTGGATTGTCCTTTGTCAGGGACCTCACCCTCGACCTTACCACCATAGGTGACCCTACCAGAGCATAGCTCCATATGGCATCGCTCTCGGGATCACAGGACTATGCAAGCTTCTCCACCACGACAAGGTGACAATCCACTTAATAACCTCTTACTCGCTGCACCAGTAGCAAAAAATTACATGTTCACCCCATCAATAATGGATGTAGCGTTTGATATTTGGCCTAAACACGGTATCATTTCATTGTATAATCTCTACATTGACAGCAATTTTGCCTCTTTTGAACAGCTAGTTAAGAAATTTGATATACCTAGGACACACTTCTATAGATATTTACAACTCAGGAGCTTTATGGCCTCTTATCTTGAGTGCTTTCCCTACTGCCCCCCTTCATCGCTCTTGGATTCAGTCCTTAAGTGCAAAATTGACGTGAAACAATCTGTAAGCAAAATCTACAAGCTACTTAATGTAGTTAATCCTGAGAATTTGGATTTATTAAAACACAGATGGGAAGAGGATATAGAGGAACAAATTCCAGATGACATATGGCAAAAAACAATTGAATTTATTTGTCCTCTGTGTGTCTTAGACATGTTGTTCAGTTTCAGTTTAAAAATGCACCGTTGTCAGTGATCTTAAATTAGATTGGCTAGGGTTAATAAAGATCTTGACCCAATGTGTGACAGATGTAAACAATTCCTGGCTATACTCTGCCATATGTTTTGGTCATGTCCAAAATTAGTAAATTTCTGGGGTTTGATTTTTGAAAATTTTTGGACAATTAATTGCACCATCTTGGTCAACAGCACTATTTGGAGAGCCTTCTCAGAATGCTAACCTCAGCAAATTCCAAACCAATCTCATCGCTTTTTGTTCACTTCTTGCCAGAAGGCTCAGCTTGTGCACATGGAAAGACTCTTCCCCTCCAACATATGGACAGTGGATCAAAGATATCCTGTACTTTATAAAATTTGAGAAGATCGCTATTTGGTTAGGGGGCAGTCTGCAAGATTTAACACCACTTGGCAACCTTTTTTAAGTTTCCTCAAAAATATGGATGCTGAAAAAATTATCTAAATGTGTAAAGTGCTTTATCTTTATATGTACACTAGGCCATCTATTTTTGACTGGTCCAGCTGGTTCTATTTGTTGTTTATTGGAGGGTGGGGGGGGGGTTCTTTCTGTAACTGGTACAAAATGGTTGGTTGTATTATATTGTTGATTGGTTGGTTCTGCTATTTCTCTTTGTTAATAAAAATACCTTGATTTAAAAAAAGTATGTATACATTATACAACCTTGAGATTTGTCTCCTAACATGCAGTCACAAAACAAAGAAATACAAAAGAACCCATTTATAAAAAAAATCTGGGTAAAAGTATCTCTAACAAAAAGAAGGAAAATTAGGTCAAGGCATATGGTATTTCAAGTGAGCAAACAGTGACTCCAATTCTGTGCTTGATCTCTGGACAAAAGTTGCGATTTACTTAGATGTTTGGGAAAGAAATTCTGGATGACAGGGTATGTGAGTTTATTGGTGCTGAATCTACATACATTGACCATTGTAAAATGAAAATCAAGTTGACATTTTGAGATCCTCTGAACAAACAAATAAATTATGACCTAAGTATTTGTTAGGAAACAGCTGATGTAGAAAATGAGGGTAAGTAATTCAGCAGGTCAGACAGCATTTGAGAGAAGAATAGACAGTCGACGATTCAGGCCGAAACACTTCATCAGGAATTCCTCCAGCATTTTGTATGCATTGTTCTGGATTTCCAGAACCTCCTGTGATGATGTTAAGTAATTGCTGTTCATTCATCAGCACCAATTGCTTGGAAGCAAAGCTCACTTCAAAGGCCTGGCTGATTTTATTTTCACCAGCTGCATTGGATCTGAAGTGAAGTATGACATCAATTAGTAGTATGTAATTGCTGAAAATTATCGATAACCATTATAGAGCTTTGACCAGCAGCCAATCCAGATATCAGAAGTTTGGAGAGGGGTGGGAATTTCAATCAGGTTCACTCCCCGAGGATAAAAGGCAGCTGCAGCAGTTTGTGGCAGTGTAATAGACCTTTGATCAGCGAATAGTCAACACTCACAACACGCCAGAGGAACTCAGCAGGTCGGGCAGTATCCGTGGAAATGATCAGTCAACATTTCAGGCTGAGACCCTTTGTCAGGACTGAATAGGGAAGGGGCAGAGGCCCTATAAAGAAGGTGGGGGGAGGGTAGGAAGGAGAAGGCTGGTAGGTTCCAGGTGAAAAACCAGTAAGGGAAAGATCAAGGGGTGGGGGAGGGGAAGCAGGCAGGTGATAGGCAGGAAAGATGAAGAAGGAATAGGAGAAAGCACAATAGGTAGTAGAAGGAGGCAGAACCACGAGGGAGGTGATAGGCAGCTCGGGGAGGAGGCAGAGTGAAACTGGGATAGGGGAAGGGAGGGGGAAGGAATAGAGGCAATGTGTAGTGAGGAGAGGCTGTTGATAGGGCTACATTGCAGTCAATAGGATGAGTTGCAATGTAAAAGGTGGAAAAAATCGAAAAGGGTGAATACAGGACTGAAAGTGTTGTATTTGATTATGCGTAGTATGCAGAATAAGGTGGATGAACTTACAGCACAGTTGCAAATTGGCAGGTATGATGTTGTAGGCATCACTGAATCATGGCTGAAAGAAGATTATAGCTCTGAGCTTAATGTCCAAGGATACACATTGTATCGAAAGGACAGGCAGGAAGACAGAGAGGGTGGCATTGTTCTGTTGGTAAAAAATGAAATCAAATCATCAAAAAGAAGTGACATAAGGGTCGGAAGGTGTTGAATCATTGTGCATTGAACTAAGGAACTGCAAGGGTAAAAAGACCCCTTTTGGAGTTTTATACAGACCCCCAAACAGTGGTAAGGATGTGGCCTACAAATTACAACGGGAGATGGAAAATGTATGCCAAAAGGGGAATATTAAAATGGTCATGAGGGACTTTAATATGCAGGTGGATTGGGAAAATCAAGTTGGTGCTGGATTCCAAGAGCGGGAATTCCTACAATGTTGGGTATTGTGCAGTGAACCAGAATTGATTAGAGAGCTTAAGGTAAAAGAACACTAAGGAGAAAGTGACCATAATATGACCAAATTCATCCTGAAATTTGAGAAGAAGAAGCTAAAGTCAGATGTATCGGTATTACAATGGAGTAAAGGGAATTACAGAGGTATGAGAGAGGAGTTCACCAGAACTGATTGGGGAGGAAACACTGGCAGCAGTGGCTGAAATTTCTGGAAGCAATTCGGAAGGCACAGGATATTTACATCCCAAAGTGGAAGAAGTATTCTAAAGGGAAAATGACACAACTGTGGCTAGCAAGAGAAGTCAAAACCAACATAAAATCCAAACGTAAACAACAGGAATTCTGCAGATGCTGGAAATTCAAGCAACATACATCAAAGTTGCTGGTGAACGCAGCAGGCCAAGCAGCATCTATAGGAAGAGGCGCAGTCGACGTTTCAGGCCGAGACCCTTCGTCAGGACTGTGTCCTGACGAAGGGTCTCGGCCTGAAACGTCGACTGCGCCTCTTCCTATAGATGCTGCTTGGCCTGCTGCGTTCACCAGCAACTTTGATGTATGTTGCATAAAATCCAAACAGTGGGCATATAATAAAGCAAAAATTAGTGGGAAGTTGGAGGATTGGGAAGCTTTCAAATACCAACAGAAGTCAAATAAAAAAGTAATTGAGAAGGTAAAGGTGGAATACGAAAGGAAGCGAGCCAATAAAGAGGATACCAAAAGTTTCTTCAGGTACATAAAGTGTAAAAGAGAGGCAAGAGTGGATATTGCACTGCTGAAAAATGATGCTGGAGTGGTTGTAATGGGGGACAACAAAATGATGGATGAACTGAATAAGTGTTTTGCAGCAGTCTTCACTGTGGAAGACACTAGAAGTATGGTGGAAGTTCCAGGTGTCAGGGGTCATGAACTGTGTGTGGGTACCATTATTAGGGAGAAGGTTCTTGGGAAACTGAAAGGTCTGAAGATAGACAGGTCATTTGGATCAGATGGTGTACACCGTAGGGTTCTGAAAGAGGTGGCTGAAGAGATTGTGGAGGCATTAGTAATGATCTTTCAAGAATCATTGGATTCTGGAATGGTTCTGGAAGACTGGACAATTGCAAATGTCATTCCAGTGTTCAAGAAGAGAAAGAGGCAGAAGAAAGGAAACTTTAGATCAGTTAGTCTGACCTCAGTGGTTGGGAAGATGTTGAAGTTGATTATTAGGGATGAGATCTCAGGGTATTTGAAGGCACATGATAAAATAGGCTGTAGTCAGCATAGTTTCCTCGAGGAAAAATCTTGCCTGACAAATCTGTTGGAATTCTTTGAAGAAATAACAAGTACGAAAGACAAAGGAGAATTGGTTGATGTTATGTACTTGGATTTTCAGAAGGCCTTTGACAAGGTGTCACACATGAGGCTGCTTAACAAGCTACGAGCCCATGGTATTACAGGAAAGATTCTAGCATGGATAAAGCAGTGGCTGATTGGCAGGAGGCAAAGAGTGGGAATAATAGAAACCTTTTCTGGCTGGCTGCCGGTGACTAGTGTGTTCCACAGGGGTCTGTATTGAGACTGATTATTTTTACTTTTATGTTAATGATTTGGATGATGGAATTGATGGCTTTGTTGCAAAGTTTGCAGGTAATATGATGATTGGTGGAGGAGCAGGTAGTTTTGAGGAAGTAGAGAGGCTGCAGAAGGACTTAGATTAGGAAAATGGGCAAAGAAATAACAGATGGAATAGTATTGGGACGTGCATGGTCATGCACTTTGGTAGAAGAAATTAAAGGATTGACTATTTTCTAAATGGAATGAAAATACAAAAAAGTGAGATGCAGAAGGATTTGGGAGTCCTTGTACAGTTTCAGAAAGGATGTGCTGAAACAGGAGAGGATTCAAAGGAGACTCACAAAAATGATTCCAGGACTGAATGGGTTGACAAATGAAGAGTGCTAGATGGCTCTGGGCCTGTATTCACTTGAATTCAGAAGAATGACGGGTGGCCTTACTGAAACCTATCGAATGATGAAAGGCCTTGATAGAGTGGACGTGGAGAGGATGTTTCCTATGGTGGGAGAGTCTAAGACCAGAGGACACAGCCTCAGAATAGAGAGGCATCCTTTTACAACAGAGATGAGGAAAAATTTCTTTAGCCAGAGAGTGATGAATCTGTGGAATTCTTTGTCACAGACAGCTGTGGAGACCAAGTCTTTATGTATATTTAAGGCAGAGGTTGATAGATTCTTGATTGGTCAGGTCATGAAGAGATATGGGGAGAAGGCAGGAGATTGGATTTGAGGGGAAAGTTGGATCAGCCATGATGAAATGGCAGAGCAGACCCGATGGGCCACATTGCCTAATTTTGTCCCTGTGTCTTATGGTTGGTACCCACGAAGGAAAATATCAGCACATGACCAAGAGTTTGGTAAATACATTATAATAGTAAGCCGAACAAGTGCTACACATGCCCTTACACTTCCTCCCTCACCACCATTCAGGGCCCCAGACAGTCCTTCCAGGTGAGGCGACACTTCACCTGTGAGTCGGCTGGGGTGATATACTGCATCCGGTGCTCCCGGTGCGGCCTTCTATATATTGGCAAGACCCGACACAAGCTGGGAGATCGTTTTGCTGAACACCTACGCTCTGTCCGCCAGAGAAAGCAGGATCTCCCAGTAGCCACACATTTTAATTCCACGTCCCATTCCCACTCTGACATGTCTATCCACGGCCTCCTCTACTGTAAAGATGAAGCTACACTCAGGTTGGAGGAACAACACCTTATATTCCGTCTGGGTAGCCTCCAACCTGACGGCATGAACACTGACTTCTCTAACTTCCATTAATGCCCCACCTCCCCTTCCTACCCCATCCGTTATTTATTTATCTTTTATTATTATTATATTTTTTTCTCTCTCCTTTTTCTCCCTGTGTCCCTCTCGCTATACTCCTTGCCCATCCTCTGGGTTTCCCTCCTCCCCCTTTCTTTCACCCTCGGCCTCTCGTTCGTCCCATGATCCTCTCATATCCCTTTTGCCAATCAACTGTCCAGCTCTTAGCTCCATCCCTTCCCCCTCCTGTCGTCTTCTATCATTTCGGATCTCCTCCTCCCCCTCCCCCTTCCACTTTCAAATCTCTTACTATCTCTTCTTTCAGTTCGTCCTGACGAAGGGTCTCGGCCTGAAACGTCAACTCTACTTCTTCCAATAGATGCTGCCTGGCCTGCTGTGTTCACCAGTAATTTTTATGTGTCTTGCTCGAAATTCCAGCATCTGCAGATTTCCTCGTGTTTACATTATAAGTGTTATTTTTTTGAATCTGTTTCTTTGCTGTATCAATCAAATCGTATATATTATATATTTAATACTGAAATAGTGATCAGTTCTAAGCATTGTTACATGCTTTGCCAGAAGAGAAGATGCTGTTCTTGAAGTTTTGTTGGATTTATTTTGCTGTAATTAATAAGGACAGGGTGAAGGACATGGAAGTAAGGACCAAGCAAAAGGTTTGTTATTAAAGGTTTTGTACTGTATGAGGAAGCTGAGAATGAAAAAAAGATAAACAGTTTTAATGTTTCAAATCCAAGAGAGAGGTATTAAATTATGAATCCAGTTTATACAATGAAAAATGTTCATTTTCATTTTTTGTCTTTGATACCAGCAAACAAATGGCTCCATGGAAAGTATAACATTATTGATCATCCAAATGAAAAGGAGCCAAGTCAATTTCTGGTTTAAATCCATAAACCAAAAAAAATCACAGGAAAACTATACTCCAGAATGAAATAACTTTCTTGAAGAAAATGTACATTTTAATAGCAATGTTTTAAATTATCCTATTTCTTAAATATCCACCTGCTCCCAGTTTTTTTAAAAATCTTGACAGAGCACTCATATGAATCAATCAGTTTTCTGTTTGCTTTTCAAATTGCAGAGCAGAGGGCTGATTACAGGATGGTTGCACTTCCTGCTTCATGATTAAAAGATAGATATGCACCTGTGACTCCTCACACAATAGACTCGATTTGTTTATATTGATTGACATTGTGGGGGTGGTGGCTGGAATAAACATCCCACCTTTGTCCTTGTAGTGAGATCCCAGCTATTTTGTGGCCTTGTATGCATCCGATTGGTGAGCTGGTACATTGAACCAGCATTTCCAAGCAGCTCAATGAATTGTTAACTCTGAGCATCACTTTATTTCTTCCAACCTCCCCCACGTGGTCTTCTCTGTCTTTTGGTTCCTACACTCTCCTGACAAAGATCAAAGTAGATGAAGGGTACTATCTCGTCTTTTGTTTCGGTATTTGCACGCTTCATGGCTCAGTATTGAATGGAACAATTTTCTTAAACCATCTGTTCCTGTTTGTGTTAGATGTGGCTAATTCACTTTTCTTCCCCCTCAGTGATCTGTTGCATTCTTTCAGCTCCCCCTCTTAGATGACACCAACAGCATTACAGCCACCTGGGTAATCTTAGATTTTACCCTCTCACTGATAATCCCTTTGTTCTTTCCACTCCTCCTCCCCTCGGTCACATAAACCTGGCTTGTTTTCTCTGGTGAAAGATACTTGACCTGAAACGTTAACTACTTCTTTATCCACCAGTGCAGCAGGCCTGTGAAGTATCTTAAGCATTTTAAGTTTTATTACAGATTTTAACATCTTATAACTTTTTGTTTACTTTTCAAGCTTAATGAGTGGGAGCCAGTTAGTAGTTTTAAATGGGCTGCTGGACAGAGGTGCATGAGTGGGAATAATAATAATGGCAGATGGATGCATGTGTTATCTGTCATGTTCACAAGCCAAAAATGATTCTGAGAACAGGACTTTCCTGAGGCAACTCTCCCCTCACATTTAACAGTCATGAACAGATTATGTCCAAACCTCAAAATTCCACTGAGGTTCTATATTTATTATTATTGGGCCCAGTGTAGCTCTACTTTTCAAAGGTAGTGTTTTGCCTTGTTATTGCGCTGAAAGTGGTGGCTAACAGATCTCGAGAAAGAAAACAAACAATGATAAGAATTGTACTGAATATCATCAAACTTTTCCTGCCCGGAAAAAGCTATGAAAATAGATCTTGAACAATTCCTACTAATACTATAGTGCAGAGGCCAAGAAGTGAATAAAAAGTAAAGATGACTTCACTGGGGGAGCAAAAAAAGAGCAGGAGAAAATAGAAGCTGGGCTCTCCATAAGTTTGAACAATCCTTGAGACTAAAGGGGATTGAATCGAAGCCCTGTGAAAGCCCTAAGATGTGATGAGTTCAGTGAATTTGATGGATATGTGTACTCCTGGGCTATGCAGAAGCAGATTAGAGATTCAATATATTGAGGGTCCTCACATAAGATTTTGGCAGAAAGCTCTATGTTGAGCCCAAAGGGAGGCTGCAGCAACAGGATCCAACTTTTGCTTCACTACAACTACGTTTCCCAACTCCACAACAATCTTAGTCTCTTTCACGTAATTTGTTCCTTTCCTCCTCCCCTCTATCTCTTCCTCTGGAGACCTCTTTGCCTGTGCCCTTGTGGTCACCTCACTCCATGAATGTCCTTTCTCACCCGTCCCTCAATTTCTTTTCCCTGGGGAATTGAAATCAGGTAGTCAATGTAAAAGATTTTTTTTGCCGAAACTATAAGCTATTAAATGTATACACCAACAGCTGAAAAATGCCACATGGAAAAATTAGAACATAGTTACAGACACCCCACCCTGCAAAAACTCATTTCGGGGAGGTCTCAACCGGAAGTCTCAACCTCATAGCAGTCTCTCTCAATGAATTTGTTAATTTTGCAAGGCATCAGATTCACAAGTGTTTTGTGAGACAGCTGACATGAATTCTGTCTTAATGGCCATGTTCACAATAGCTGCTGTATTGGTTGATGAGCAGGCATAGTTTTTTGCTATCTCTGAATCAGGAAACATTTTCCTGAATAGCTTGCCTGTGTGCTTACACACCTGGAATGGCAGGTTATGCTCAACGATGAAAGATGTAAAGTACACCTCAGCTCTCGTGATCTTCTCTGTCAGACTTTGGTTTCCTGCTGAAAAGAACTGTGAAATACTTGAGCAGTCTTCCCTGCGCTTAGCCTCCCTAATATGTTGTGATCTCTAGAAGAAATAAAAGCATAAGGTGCATCCTTATTACAGGTGTGCGCCGCTTAACGTCCATTCGGACAACGTTGATCGCATATACGTCTGTAGTCACACCCACACACACCGCCTGCAATGGTCTGGATCAGAACTTACTTTTTTACATTGAAATGGGGGATTTAAAATGAGTGATTTAGAAGTTCTGTATCTTCAAGTTCAAGTTTATTGTCACCTGGCTGATTGTCCACAAACAAAACAACCTCTATCCGGACCATGGTGTAGCCACAATACATATATCATACACACCACGTGAAACAATATATTACCAAATTATTTAATAAAGTGTAATTCAAAATGCATATAAAGTGCACAGCACAGGTAAACAGTTCGCTGTCCTAATGACAAGACCTCGGTGGGGGCCAGGTATTTATTAAAATCGGTTTTTCTTCTGAAAACTGCTGTGCTTAAACCTAGCCCATCGCAGGCTTCGATGTACCTGTAAGTGGAAGTGTCTCAGGAAAAAAAAATCCGAAGAATTTCCTTGCTGTGAGTGCATTTTTAAAGATGTCTTAGTGGATGATTTTGGAACTTCAATCCAATTTAAACCCCGCTCTAATACCCTTTAAGACGCCAACGCGCCCCACCCGTATAGGACAACCTCGTGTAGTCAGGTTGTCACCACCAGCCTTGGGAATTTCTTCGCCAGGCTTTTGTACTTCACCGACAGTTGTCCGGATCAGTTCAGCGTCATTATCGATGGCAGTAACTGAATTGATGGACTATGGAAGAGAGAGAGAGAAAGAGAGAGAAAGAGAGAGAAAGAGAGAGAGAGGTCGACTGTAGAGGTCAACTGTAAAGCCCGGCCACAGAGAAAACTGATCGGTCTACTTAGCACAAAGAGAGATCAAGCAGGATTCATTCATTTTCTTTCTTTCTTTTTTTTCCCTCTCCAAAAAATCAATTTCCGAGATATTTTGTATATAATTTGCGGGCATCAGAGAGCCGCTATCGATATGTGGGAGACTCCCGGAACTCCCGGGAGAGGTGGGATGTCTGTAGTTATTTAAAAATAGATAACAAATATGGCTGCTGATGTTTTATGAACACATAACAGAACTCTATTTATCATAGCTTTACCGAATGGCAAGTTATTGTACATTTGCAGATTATCAAGGTTTCTGCTGAGATAAATGCCATATTCTTAATTGCATCATCTTGGACTGTCCTATTACTTCAGCATTATTAAATATTCATTCAATCCTTTGACATGTTAATATCTATTTTGATGTCTGCATGGTTAATAAAATGTGCTTGTTTTATTAATTATTCAAAAATGATTCTTATTTGATTACATTTTGGAAACTGCTTAAAAATATGCTATGTACATGTAATTTCTAATCCATTAAAATGGTAACGATTAAAAACCAACATCTTCTTGGACTTCATGAAGCAGAATAACAATTATTATTTAATATTCAAGCATTCTGTTTCCTTCATTTTGATTTGTAATATGCTGACAATGATTGACATAGATGCTTCTCAATTCCCGAATGGCATGACAGATGGGAGATGAATGTCTGGCAAATGGGAGATGCCAACTACATTTATTTTGTAAATTTATTGAAAAGTGTGAATTATAACAACCAATCAGTAATTGTGAAGTCTACATCCTGGGAATGTTGAACACTTCATTCCAGTTAAGTGTTTGTGAAAATTTTATTTTAATACCTGGTTCACCTGCTATTTTTTCCTACAAGTATTTGATGACATTTCATGTATGCGATGGAATTATAGAGAGCCGTTTGCAATGCAAACCCATGATTGATTCACTGCTTTCCAATGATATCATTGATATCCTTTCTCTGCCCTGAGGTATTCAGTATAGAGGCTCCAACTCCCAGCAATAAACAGGGATGGGCTGACACAGGGAACTGCTGGCTGGCTGCAGACCACTCATTGGTGAATTCTGGACCACTATTCCAGTACACTCATAAATGAGTCCAAGGGCATTCTGGAACTTGCTGGGTTGACGGGCACATACACATTTTATTTGACCCTGAGCTCTTTGACAATAATTGCTGGCATATCCTGCATGGCCTCATTCATTTAAATGAGGTTGCCAACCTTCATTAGCAAGGTTTATTTATTTATTTATTGAGATACAGCACAGAATAGGCCTTTCGAATCACACCGCTCAGCAGCCTCAATTTTACCCTAGCCTAATCACGGGGCAATTTACAATGACCTATTAACCTGGCAACCGGTACGTCCCTTGATTTTGGGAAGAAACTGGAGCACCTGGAAAAAAAACCCATGCATTCCACGGTGAGGATGTATAGACCCCTTACAGATGTCATCACAATTGAACTCTGAACTCCGACCCCCTCCAAGCTGTGCTAAACGCTATGTTACAGTGGTGCCCTTTTCCTTTAGTTTGGTTTATATTTATTTTTTCAGTCCATCACCTCTGCCCCTTTGACCCTCAACACAGGAGCCCCTCAGGGCTGTGTCCTAAGCCCCCTCCTTTACTCTCTGTATACCCATAACTGTGTCACCACCCACAGCTCCAATCTGCTAATTAAATTTACTGACAATACTACATTGATTGGCCCTACCTCACATAATAACGAGGCAGTCTACATAGAGAGGATGTCATTACCCTGACACAGTGGTGTCAAGAAAACAATGTCAATGTCACAAAAACAAAGGAGCTGGTTGTGGACTACAGAAGGAATGGAGACAGGCTAACCCCTATTGACATCAATGGATCTGGGGCCGCGAGGGTGAACTGCTGTAAGTTCCTCGGCATCCACATCACCAAGGATCTCATGTGGTCCGGACGTACTGGCTGTGTGGTGAAAAAGGCACAACAGCGCCTCTTTCACCTTGGATGGTTGAGAAGTTTGTCATGAGTCCCCAAATCCTAAGGACTTCAGGGCCACAATTGAGAGCATCCTGACTGGCTGTATTACTGCCTGGTATGGGAACTGTATTTCCCTCAGTCGCAGGACTCTGCAGAGAGTGGTGCGGACACCCTAGCATATCTGTAGATGTGAACTTTCCACTATTCAGGACATTTACAGAGACAGATGCATAAAAAGGGCCCAAAGGATCATTGGGGACATGAGTCACCCCAAACGCAAGCTGTTCCAGCTGCTACCATCTGGAGAACAGTACCGTAGCATTAAAGCCAGGACCAACAGGCTCCGGGACAGCTTCTTCCACCAGGGCATCAGACTGATTAATTCTTGCTGATACAACTGTATTTCTAAGCTATATTGACTGTCCTGTTCTACATACTATTTACTACTAGTATTTATTACAAATTACTATAAATTGCACATTGCACATTTAGACGGAGACAAAACGTAAAGATTTTTACTTCCCGTATGTGAAGGATCTAAGAAATAAAGACAATTCAATTCAATTCATTAATGGTAATTTAAGGTATTTTATTTTTGAATGTTAAATATTTTATAATTTTAAAAAGTTGCATTTTTCTGTTGGTTTTAAATGTTTGGTCATTAGGAAACTCCAGCAGCGTAATTCTTCAGAAGGCCATCAGGCTAGTTCCTGGATGGGACTTCAGGTTACGCTGCCTGAGTCTTAATGAACATGTCATGAACTGATCCACAGTGACAAGGCATCAAAGTTATGTCCATTGGCTAGTCTGGGTCCAGTGCAATCTAACCCATTGCAGTTTACTATGATGATATGATTACATTGAACATATCAGATAAGTCTTCACATTTTTATTTGATTCATGATCTGCAGGGTTTTGGAGAATTATACATTATATTATGTATTTGTGAATAGAATTTTTTGTTCTAATTTCCTTTATTAGACTACCTGCTCTGATTTCAAAGATAATGTGCCGACTGAATCAGAACGTTATTGAAACATGTTTTTGCTTCTAATAAAATGTAATATCGGTTGGAATTTAACTCGGGCAGATGTGATGTGATGTATTTTGGGAAGTTAATCCAGGGCAAGATATTCGCAGTGAATGGCAGGATCCTGGGGAGTGTCGTAGAACAGAGAGACCTAGGGTATGAGTCAGTACTTCCCTGAAAGTGGTGACAGGGTGGTGGAGAAGGTGTATGGCATGCTTGTTTTTGTCAGTCAAGAACTGAGTACAAGAGTTGAGATATCATGTTACAGCTGTACTAAATGCTGGTGAGATCATTCTTGTTCAGTTCTGGAATAGAAAGGATGTGATTAAGCTACAGAGAGTGTTGAAAAGATTCACAAAAATGTTGCCAAGACTGGAGGACTTGAGTTATGAGGAGAGGCTGGATAGGCTGGGGCTGTTTATCCTGGAGTAAAGAAGGCTAAGGAATGATCTTACAGATGCTTATAAAATCATGAAACACATCAGTAAGGTGGATAGCCAGAGTCTTTTCCCAGGATAGGGGAGTCTAAAACTAGAGATTACAGGTTTAGTATGAGAACGGAAAAATTTGAAGGAAACTTGAGAGGCAAGTTTTCAAATGGAACAAGCTGCACAAGGAAGTCCATGGAAGTAGGAACAGTTAAAACATTTAAAAGATATTTGGATGTGGACTTGAAGAGGAAATGTTTAGAGCAGAGTTTCCCAACCTCAGTCCACAGACCCCTCAGTTAATGGTAGGGGTCCATGGCATAAAAAAGGTTGGGAACCCCTGGTTTAGAGGGATATAAACAATATTATCATCAAAGTACATATATGTCACTATATACAAACTTGAGATTCATTTTCTTGTCATACTCAACAAATAACTATATCAGCATCAATGAAAGACCACCCCACTGGGGCATTCACCCAGTGTGCAGAATACAATGAAGTGTGCAAATACAAAATATATAAAAATAATAAATATTTAAGCAATAAATATTGAGAACATGAGAGGAAGAGTCCTTGAAAGTGAGTCCATTGGTTGTGGGAACATTTCAAAGAAGGGGCAAGTGAAGTTGAGTGAAGTTATCCCATTTGGTTCAAGAACCTGATGGTTGAGGGGTAGTAACTTTTACTGAACCTGGTGGTGCAAGCCCCAAGGCTCTTGTACCTTCTTCGTGATGGCAGTAACAAGAAGAGGGCATGACTTGGCTGGTGGTGGTCCCCAATGATGGATACTGCTTTCCAGGGATAGTGTTTCATGTAGATACTCAATGGTGGGGAGGGCTTTACCCATGATGTACTGGGCTGTATCCATTAGTTTTTTGTAGGATTTTCCATTCAAGGGCATTGGCGTTTCCATTCCAGGCTGTGATGCAGTCAGTGATTGTATTCTCCACTACACATCTATAGAAGTTTGTCGAAGTTTTAGATAGCATGCTGAATCTTTGCAAACTCCTCAGGAAACAGAAGCGCTGCTTTGCCCTCTTCGTAATTGCAATTATGTGCAGGGCCCAGGAGAGGTTTTCCAAAGTAATAACACCTGGAAATTTAAAGTTGCTAACCCTCTCCACCTCTGGTCCTCTGATGAGGACTGGCTCATGGCTCATTAATTATTAATGTAGATTTGTTATGAATGTTTAGCGCATTGAAGTGCCCTGTCATGTGGTAACATGTTCAAATAAATTCCTTTTTAATCTTTAAACATAGTGGTTAAACCACTCAATTAAAGTTAACCATTTCAGAAGATAATGTTCACACAGTACAACCTAATGAAAGAGTAAGTTAGATGGAAAGGCGTATTTATTTTACAGGCTTTAAGTCATTATTGAATACTGTTCACCAAATGCACCGGAGTTTGGGTGTTTTTATCACTGGTTTGATTGTCCCTGGTTTAAATCAAAAACATACAGTATGTGGTGGATCCATACTTGCACTGAGATCTTTACTGAGATGCAATGATAAAGACAGAACATGATGCATCAGAGGGGATCTGGGTTTGTTATATAGTTATGCTATATTTAAGAATGTTACATATAGATTGAACAGTGCTTAGGTTTTTAAGGACCATTTTCCGAAAATGATTACATTGAGACCCACAGCTAAAAGCTGAAAACCCCAGGGTGACACCTGAAATGATTATTGATAGTTTTTTTTAAAAAAAGGAAAGCCATAAATCAGGAAAAATAGCTAGTGTTAGCTGTGGGTTCCTCATCACAATTGAACTTTGAAAGATAAACACACTTTTTAATGAATTAGAGCAAAAATACTTTATATTCAATTGCTATTTGATCAAGACTTTTATTTAAAATATAATGTATGAGCTTTAATTTCAAAGGCAAAGGTTGTGCTTATCTCTGTTTGTGTACATGCGGATCTTGGCTTTTTCTAGACAGTTCCCATAGTGACAGTCTCAGGCAGCTTGTGGCTCAATGCAAGAGTGAGTTCAGAAGAATGTTATCATCAGGAAACAGATGCAAGAGAAATAGTAGATAAGAAAATTCAAGACTTGATCACATTACAAAGTTACCTTAGCAGAGGAGGTTGACACAACTCTGCTGTTAGTTATCAATATCTATTGTAGAGAAATTGGTTATAGGGTTGGTATTGTCACATGTCCCAATATACAGTGAAAAGGTTTGTTTGCGTGCCATCCAGACAGATCATTCTTTGCACAAGTACATCAAGGTGAAGTACAAAATGAAAAATTAAAGGTGCGGTACATAGTGTTACCTTTACAGAGAAAACGCATTGCAGGTAGACAAATAAGGTGCAAAAGCCTTGATGAGGTAGATCAAGAGATTAAGAGTTTAACTTCATCGTATAGAGGGTCCATTCAAGAGTCTTCGAATAGTGAGATAGAAGCTGTCCTTGAATCTGGTAGTACATGTTCTCAAACTTTTGTGTGTTCTGCTTGAAAGAACGGGAGAGAAGAGATAAAGAGAGAAGGTGAGGGAGTTGGGGAGGGCCCTTGATTAGGTTGGTTGCTTTGCCCAGCTATTGGGAAGTGTAGAAAGAGTCAGTGTCGTGTAGTGTAGGCTGGTTTTCTTGACGTACTGGGCAACTTTCATAACTCCCTACAATTTCTTGTGGTCTTGTGTGGACCAGTTGCCATGCCAAGCTGGGATGTTTACAGAAAGGATGCTTTCTATGGTGCGTCAATGAGAATTGGTGAAGGCAATCGGAAAATGATAAATTTAATAGAATATTGAATACAGAACTGTACAGTATGGAACCTTTGGCCCATGATATTGTGCAGTCTTATATAGACTTGCTCCACGATCTATCTAACCCATCGTTCCTATACAGCCTATAACCCTCCATTTTTCCTACATCCATGTGTCTATCTAAGAGTCATTTAAATGCCCCTATGCATCATCCTTTACCATCACCCCCAGTAGTGCATTCCAGGCACCCACCACTCTCTGTTTAAAAGTAAACCCTACTTCCAACATCCCCCTTAAACTTCTGTCCACTCACCTTGAATGGATATCTTCTGGTATTTCCTTAAACTTCTGAGGCAGTAGAGGCGCTAGTGTGCTTTCTTGGCCATAGCGTCTACATGGTTGGACCAAGACAGATGCTTACTCATAGGAATTTGAAGCTCTCTGTCCTCTGTTGATTTAAAAAGGAACCTGTGCACCACCCACCTATCTGAAGTCAACAACCAGCTCTTTTAAGGCAGGACAAACCTCGGTGATATCGGTAGGAACTTGAAGCTATCAACGATTTCCACCCAGCTCTATTGATACAGACAACGGTGTATATTCTGCCTCACTTCTTAAGGTCAATAACAAGCACTTTTGTTTTGCTGACATTGAGGGAGCGGTTGCTGACTTGATATCATGCCACCGGCTAGCTATCTCCTTCCTGTCTCCTTTTTCCATCTTATTGTTATTTTAAATCTGGCCCACAATGATGATGTCACTTGTAGACTTGTAAATGGAGTAAGAGCAAGACCTGCTCACACAATTGTGAGCGGATAGGGAATAAATTAAGGGGCTGAGGATACAGCCTCATGGGGCACCAATATTTTAGTGATAGTTGTGGAGGAGGTATTGCTGCCTAACCTTACTGATTGGTGAAGAAATCGAGGATCCATTTGCAGAGGGAGGTGTCGAATCTGGAGTCTCGGAGTTTGGAAAGGAATTTGTTTGGAATTATGGTATTGAAAGTGGAGCTTTGGTCAGTAACCAGGAATCTGACATAAATGTGTTTATTATTCAGACGTTCCAGAGATGAGTATAGGGCCAGCAGAGAGTGTCCACTGTTGTTTGTAATAGGAATTGCAATGGGTTGAAGTTGTGTGGGTGGCTGGAGCTGCTTTGTACCATGGCCTGCCTCTCAAGAAGAAGGTACGCCAGCAGCTATATTTCATTAATGGTTGAGGAGATTTGGTATGTCACTAAAGACTCTAGCAAATTTCTACAGATGTACCGTGAAGAGCATT
Source organism: Mobula hypostoma (assembly GCF_963921235.1). Classification (NCBI taxonomy): domain Eukaryota; kingdom Metazoa; phylum Chordata; class Chondrichthyes; order Myliobatiformes; family Myliobatidae; genus Mobula; species Mobula hypostoma. Next base: position 70,052,121 of record NC_086108.1, on the reverse strand, counting down.
CTGAGTGCTTGCAACACTGTCAAGTATGAGGGCATCAATGCACAGGATTGGAAAAAGCTGTAATCAACTCTGTTGTATATTTAATATTTCAGTAATATTTGAGTAATCTTGTAACTACATTGATTAAGCATTCTTTGTTGTTTATATAACTCATTATGGTTATATATAAAAATACATGAACTGCACATGCTATGATGCCACCACACGATGTATGTGCTCCTCGTTTAAAGTAAAAACCAAAGTTAGACTCACATTTCAGGCTCTCATGTCTTTCTTTTAATTAGTTTAATGTTTTGGAGTGACAAAACATAATAAGCTGCATCATAGGTGCTAGCCATCCCATCTGAGGACATCTTCAAAAGATAATGCCTCACAAAGCTGGCATCCATCCCAAAGGGCTCTCACTATCCTCTATATGCCCCCTTCTGATTATTACCAAGAGAGAGAAGGTGCAGCAACATAAAGGTGCACACTCAGGAACAGCTTCGGCCCATCTGCCATCAGGTTTCTGAACAGCCCAGTTTGCTCTCTTTTTGCACTATGTTTATTTTATATATATCCTTCTGGTAATTTTTATTTATTGCACCAGCATCTGGTATGGAGGCACCAACGGACAGGGTTGGTAAAAGTTGCAGAAGATTGTACAACTGCTGCAAAACAACAGATTTCATGACATATGTCAGCGTTAGTCAACCTGGACCTGATTCTGAAGCACTGGGCAAGGCACTGGACAGTGATCATTAACACTTGTTACCTTATTTTTCCTTTGACATTGGGCAGATAGTGCTCTTCTGAAAGCAGATGGGAACTTCGGACAGGAGTAAAGGTTAAAGATGCCTGCATGCATTCCCAATGGCTAATAGGCAAGGACTCCAAATGGGCCGGTTTCTTTCTGCAAGTCCACTGTCAGGAAGTCTGATTTAACATCTACAATGGTGACCCTTGGTACAGGTGCTCTGGAAGCTGTTTAAATGGGTAGTGCTATTTCATTGACATTCTGCAGAGAGTAACTTCTGTCCATTTGTGGGGGGGGGGGGGGCTGCATTGTGCCAGGAATACTGCCTTTGTTTTGTACCCTCATCGCATGCACCCCTTGCTGTAACTAATGCCTGGTCCAGAACTCAATTGTTATCTGGTATTGTTTCCTGGCATCCCTGATAGCTTTATGAATGTCATACCTAAATTTCCTATATAGTTCAGGGTTACCTGGTTTGAATTCTTCACACCTGGACTTCCGCAGGGAGTGCTTCTCTTGGTTTCCATGGTTTCTGGTTGGTACACAGTCCCCTATACACTTGCTGATGAAGTCTGTGACTGAGGTGGCATCATATAGATTGGTTGTTGAGTCCTTGAATATTGGCCAATCCACCAACTTGAAGCATTCACATAGAAGCTGATCTATTTCCCTTGACCAGCACTGTAACATACAATTTTTGCTCAATATCAAGGGATTAGTTACATAAAGTGATCACATTCTCATCATATTCTTACTTCCATCCTGGAAGTTAAATGACATGTTGAGCAGCCACTTCAAAACAAAATTCTTCTAAAAATGGAGGCAATAGACAAATTTCCCATTGTTTACTTTATGGTTAACACTTGCTGTTTTGTCTTTGTTCTGAAAAGAATCTGACAATAATTGCTGTACTGTTAAACATTATTAATAATTCTGTCTCTAAGATTTAAATGCAAGGAGCAATTATTGCCTTGCTAATTATCTTTTGAACTGCATGCTAACTTCATAGGACTCATGTGCATCACACCCAATAGTCATGTCTACATCCATTCATTTGATAGTTCTTCATCCACTTGAAGCCTCTCCATTCTCCTCACAACCCAGCTTAATTAGATCGTGCACTTCGATCTGCCTGAAAAGTAACTGAACAAGCCCTTTGAATGCCTCTTGAATGTTAGACAAGCTAAAGAATTATTTAATGCATTTGTCCTGTGCGAGTCTACCCACTCCTGGTGGTACATAAGCCTACCTAAGCATGAGAGATGGCAAAATGTTCCCCTCTCACTACTAAACCATGGTATTTATGACCCAGACCTCACAAAGCTGAAGCCCACAATGCTCAAGGATGCATTTTGCCATTCATACTGGTGCTGTGTGAGAGTACTGAGAACATGAGAATAAGGAAAAGGGGTAACCTATCTGCCCAATTCTGCATCACCTGCCCAACCATTTACCTGCTCTAGCACCATATCCCTTCCTTTCCTTGATGTCCAGAAATTGATCAGTCTCTGTTTTAGTTAGCAGACTTTAGTTAACTCTGTTACAGTTATCACTGTAGTGAGGCATATTTCAAATAATGATGAGTTGGAGTACAGCAGGGAGATAGAGAGCTTAGCAACATGGTGTGATGACAACAACCTTTCCCTTGATGTCAACAAAAAGAGCTGGTCATTGAACTGAGGAAAGGAGCAGCATGTTTTGTTTCTGCTAACATCAATGATGGTGCTGAGTATGAGAAGGTTGAGAGCTTCAGGTTCCTCGGAGTGAACATGGCCAATAGCCTGTCCTGGGCCAACCATATAAATGCCATGGCTAGAAATGCTCACCATCATCTCTGCTTCCTGAGGAGGCTAAAGAAATTTCAGATGTTCCCTTTTACCCTCACCAATTTTGTGTTGATGCACCATAGGAAGCATCCTATCTGGATGTATCATGGCAACTTCTCTACCCATGACTGAAATAACTTGCAGAAAGTTGTGAATATTAACTCAGCACTTCACAGTAACCAGCTACCCTCTATACTTTTTCACTACTTGGTAAAGCAGACAGCATAATCAAAGACTCTATCCAGACTAGACTTCCTCTCTTCGCCCCCCCTCCCATCAAGCAGAAGATGCAAAAGCCTAAAATCACGTACCACCAGGCTCAAGGAAAACTTCTTTTCTGCTGTTATATTGAATTGTTCCTGCAGCGGCAACTCAAACAAACTAATGCCGCTGCTGGTGACCACACGGGGAGTTACCTTGTATGACATGCCCCCTGCTCCATCCAATAATAATGTTCCAAAAAGTCAAAAAATTATATTAGATCTTTTATTATTAACTAGCAAAACACACAGTCTTGAAGTGATGAAACTTATGAAGCTAAAACTAATGATATTAAATGTACTTGAGCAAAGTTAAGTGGAGTTAAACAATTTCAAATGTAATTAAGTGAAGTTAAGTGGTCAACAAAAGATATGATCCCCGGAGGTCCCCAGTTCCAAACTGCTGAGGACAAAGCACGAATACATAACTAAACCCTTCACTTTCACCACACCCCCACCCATATAACTAGTTACTGTAATAAATGCGCAACACAGAATACAATGCAGAGAGAAAAAAGATGTATGGCTCCTACATCCTAGCCCCCTATAGTAATTGCAACTATATTATCTCAAAACACAGGAGGTATGCTTCTTGACATTCACACAAATATCCTCTTTGGTAAGTGGTCTATCCTGCATTGTGATCTTCTCTTGACAAACCAGGTTGTTCCTCCTGACCACTTTCAGGAGAATGTGTCTTGAATTGCTGCTGCTAAAGCTCATCCAAGTTCAAAACTGAAATCCTGTTCAATGTCAGCTCTGACTGAGCATTGTCTCTTCCACCATCCTGGTCTCCTTTCAATGATTTATTAGTAGTTCAGCCCAACATTGTTCTGATTGCATAACGTCCATCATTAACACTACAAATCACTTGCAATCGCTCCAAGGCTTCAGGCACATTCATCCCTATTCGCAGCTCAGTCTCTGAATCAATTTCAGGCAGATGAATATGCTTCAAGTGAGACCATTGCTGAAGCTCCTTCTGGCAAGGAATGTTCCCTCTTTGGACAGGCATACTTTCCTATGTATAGATGTTAGGCAGTTTGCAATAGTTTTCGCTATCTAAGCCAGCCATTTCCAATTCTGAAACAACATAGCTACTCACAACTTTCTCTTGACCCACAGTGCATAAGAGAATGCGTGTTCTTTTTCCTGTTAAGTTCAGCTTGTTCATGAAGCTCACTATTTAGAACACTGCTGTACTTCCTTGATCAAGGAAAACATAAGTAACCACTAACTTGTTCAGACTTCACCTGAACTGGAATTACAGGAAGTTTACAGTCATGATCACCATCCCCCCTCTAAGGCCATTGGATACCAGAGTATTCTTTCACAACTTGTTTTGAATCCTCAGATACTGTCAGGGGAGTGGCGGGGGGGCACGGAGATGACTTAACAGAGGAAAGCGCATTGGGCAAGTCTCTGGCACTGAGTCTGCAACTCAGAAAGGAAAGGGGGAATGCTGTGGTGATAAGGGATTCGTTAGTTAGGGGAATGGACAGAAGGTTCTGTGGGCGAGAATGAGATTTTCGGATGGTATGTTGACTCCTGGATGCTAGGGTCCGGGATATCTCAGATCTAGTTCACAGAATCCCTAAGAGGGAGGGTGAACAGCCAGTCGTGGTCCATATAGGTACCAATGACATGGATAGGGTGAGTGGTGAGTGATGAGGTTAACTTAGCACCTAACTCCCTGAATTTCCTATGCAGAATAGGAAGTTCAAGGAGTTAGGTGCTAAGTTAAAAGGCAGGATCTCCAGGGTTGCGATCTCAGGATTGCTACCTGTGCCATTTGCTAATAATGCCAGAACTTGTTAGGTTATACAGTTTAATATGTGGCTAAGGAGTTGGTGTAGGAAAGAGAGCATAAGATTTTTGGATCATTGGGCTCCCTTCCAGGGAATGTGGGACCTGTACAGAAGAGATGGCTTGCACCTGAACTGGAGGGGGACTAATATCCTCATGGGAAGGTTTGTAATGCTGCACGGTGGAGTTTAAATTAGAGTTGCAGGGGGATGGGAACCAGAGTGCCAGAGCAGTTAGTGGAGAAGCTGTGGATGCAGATGTTGGTAAGACCTCAGACAAAGTTAGAAATAAAAATGTTGAGCATGGTGCAACTAGTGTCCTGAGCTGCATATATTTCAATGCAAGAAGTATCGTAGGAAAGGCGGATAATAGTGCTGAAGACAAGGTAGCTGATTTACAAACAGAGGTGATATATAGTGAGGAGAGGCTGGTGATAGGGCAAAATTGCAGTCAACAGGATTAGTTGCAACATGAAAGGTGGACAAAATCAAAAAGGGTGAATACAGGACTGAAGGTGTTGTATTTGGATGCGTGCAGTATATGGAATAAGGTAGATGAACTTGCAGCACAGTTGCAGATGGGCAAGTATGATGTTGTAGGCATCGCTGAATCATGGCTGAAAGAAGATTATAACTGGGAGCTTAATGTTCAAGGATACACACTGTATCGAAAGGACAGGCAGGAAGGCAGATAGGGCAGTGTTGCTCTGTTGGTAAAAAATTAAAAAAGATCACTAGAAAGAGGTGACATAGGGTTGGAAGGTTTTGAATCTTTGTCGATAGAGCTAAGGAACTGCAAGGGTAAAAAGAACCTGATGGGAGTTGGATACAGACTCCAAACAGTAGTAAGGATGTGACCTACAAATTACAATGGAAGATGGAAAATGCATGCCAAAGGAATAACGTCACAATGGTCATCAGGGACTTTAATATGCAGGTAGATTAGGAAAATTAGGTTGATGCTGGATTCCAAGTGGGGTAATTTCTAGAATGCCTATGAAATGGCTTTTTAGAGCAGCTTGTGTTTGAGCCCACTAAAGGATCAGCTATTCTGGATTGGGTGTTGTGCAATGAACCAGAATTTTTTTCGGGTTCTTTAGGGGTAAATGATCATAATGTGATATAATTCACCCTGAAATTTGAGGAAGAGAAGTTCAAGTCAGATGCATCAGTATTATGTGGAGTAAAGGAAATGACAGGCATGAGAGAGGAGTTGGTCAGAATTGATTGGAAAAGAATACTGGCAGGGATGACAGCAGAGCAGCAATGGCTGGAATTTCTGGAAGCAATGAGGAAGGCACGGAATATATACCCCCCAAAGAGGAAGAAGTATTCTAAAGGAAAGATGACACAACTGTGACTAAAAAGAGGTCAAAGTCGACATAAAAGTCAAAGAGAGGCCATATAATAGACCAAAAATTAGTAAGAAGTCAGAGAATTGGGAAGCTTTTGAAAACCAACAGAAGGCAACTAAAACAGTCATTAAGAAAGTAAAGATGTAATATGAAAGGAAGCTAGCCAATAATATTCATGGGGATACCAAAAGTTTCTTCAAATATATAAGCATAAAAGATAGGCAAGAGTAGATATCGGATTGGAAAATGATGTTGGAGAGGTAATAATGGGGATCAATGAAATGGTGGATGAGCTGAATAAGTATTTTGCATCAGCCTTCATGGTGGAAGTGACTGACAGTATAGTGTAAGTTCCAGGTGTCAGGGGTCAATAAGTGTGTAAAGTTATCATAGAAGGTTCTTGGGAAACTGAAAAGTCTGAAGGTAGATAGTCACCTGAATCAGATGGTGTACACCCCACAGTTCTGAAGGAGGTGGCTGAAGAGATTGTGGAGGCAGTATCAATGATCTTTCAAGAATCACTAGATTCTGGAATGGTTCCAGAAGAATGGAAAATGGAAATGTCACTCCACTCTTCAAGAAAGGATTGAGGCTGAAGAAAGGAAACTTCACACCAGTTATAATTATTACTGGGCATTTGTATTAAAAAGTCTTAGCTATTGGATGGAGGAGGATAAAGTTTCATCATGGAAAATATAGATCAAGAGCTAATAGCACCAATAAGGTTGAAGGACTTTCTCCTTATAGGTATGTCTACCAAAAAATGTGATTTGTATTACAGTCCAATTTTAACCCATATGCTACAAGTGTTTAGAGCAGCAGAAAAATTCCTAAAATTTAAAAGTGTATGGTGCAAATCATCTCCAATATGGAACAATAATCATTTTCTATCGGGGGGGAAACCATTCACTAACAGAACTTGGGAGGATAAAGGTATTACTACTCTTCAGGGTATTAATGGGGCAAGTACTATCCTTAGCTTTCAAGAACTGATATCTCCATATAATATTGATAAACTCTCTCTTTTCTTCTACTTTAGAGTAAGATCAGCTTGTAAAGCCTATGGCATTCCCTGGGGGTCAGATTTAAAGGACCATCCCATTTTAAGTGGATACAGAGTGCTCCAGGACAGATAGTGTCATATATCTATGATAAATTAAACTTTCAGAAATATATGCCCACATCGGGAATGAAAGCCTGGGATAGGGACATATCTGAATTGGGACAAGACTTTAGACTGGGATGCGATTTGGGATAAAGCTGCTAGTGCTTCGAAAAACCCAAATCATCGGTGTATACACTTGAAATTTTGTCATAGAGCATATTTAACACCGAGAATTAGACATCAAATGGGACTGGTTCCTGACCCTTATTGCTCATTTTGCCCCCATAGAACCGTTGGTTCTTTTATACATGTTGTATGGGAATGTCCAGGGGTTTTTGATTTGTGGGGGAAGGTTATCAGTACTCTTACAGAACTAACGGGGGTACAATTACCAATGGTTCCCGCTGTACATCTTCTAAATGATGACACCCACCTTTCCCTTACGGAAAAAACCACGCAAAATCTGGCTGGCAGGCCTGACTGCAGCTAAGAAGATTGTAGTCTAGCATTGGAAACTTCCCCGTGATATTTCAAATACTCACTGGCTTCAGAGATTTTTGGACATTTCTTACCTGGAACTTTCATCAGCAAGAGTAAATGATGCATGACCAAACACAATCTTAATGTGGATAAATTTGATATCTAACTTAAAAGATCTTTTGTTAAAATAGGAATACTTTGTCTGCGTATGCACTACTATTCAGTTGGTTGCTGGAGGGAAGAGTGATGGGTGGGGGAGAGGGGTGGAGGGGGGATGGTGATGAAGGTTGGGGGGTGGCTGGGTTAAACAGTCAAAATGTAATTGACAATTGGTTGTATTGAATGTAATTTGTTGGTGCTGCAATAAAAAATTAGTAATAAAAAATAGGATTGAGGCTGAAGAAAGGAAACTATAGGCCAGTTAGTTTGACCTCAATGGTTGGGAAGATGTTGGGAGTCGATTATTCAGAATGAGATACCACGGTACTTGGAGGCACATTAGTCACCCTGTCTTCAGGGTGCACATCAGCCTGAAAATGATCATAGAAACATAGAAAACCTACAGCACAACACAGGCCCTTCGGCCCACAAAGCTGCACTGAACAGGTCCTTACCTGAGAAATTACCTCGGGTTACCCATAGCCCTCTATTTTTCTGAGTTCCATACACCTGTCCAGGAGTCTCTTAAAAGACCTATCGTATCCGCCTCCACCACCATTGCTGGCAGCCCATTCCACACACACACCACTCTCTGTGTAAAAAAAACTTATCCCTGACATCTCCTCTGTACCTACTTCCAAGCACCTTAAAACTGTGCCCTCTCATGCTAGCCATTTCAGCCCTGGGAAAAAGCCTCTGACTATCCACACGATCAATGCCTCTCATCATCTTATACACCTCTATCAGGTCACCTCTCATCCTCCATTGCTCCAAGGAAAAAAGGCTGAGTTCACTCAACCTATTCTCATACGGCATGCTCCCCAATCCAGGCAACATCTTTGCAAATCTCCTCTGCACCCTTTCTATGGTTTCCACATCCTTCCTGTAGTGAGGTAATCAGAACTGAGCACAGTACTCCAAGTGGGGTGTGACCAGGGTCCTATATAGCTGCAATATTATCTCTCGGCTCCTAAACTCAATTCCATGATTGATGAAGGCCAATGCACCCTATGCTTTCTTAACCACAGAGTCAACCTGCACAGCTGCTTTGAGTGTCCTATGGACTCGGACCCCAAGATCCCTCTGATCCTCCACACTGCCAAGAGTCTTACCATTAATACTATATTCTGCCATCATATTTGATCTACCAAAATGAACCACCTCATGCATATCTGGGTTGAACTCCATCTGCCACTTCTCAGCCCAGTTTTGCATCCTATTGATGTCCCGCTGTAACTTCTGACAGCCCTCCACACTATCCACACCCCCAAACTTTGTGTCATCAGCAAATTTATTAACCCATCCCTCCACTTCCTCATCCAGATCATTGATAAAAATCACGAAAAGTAGGGGTCCCAGAACAAATCCCTGAGGGACACCAGTGGTCATCAACCTCCATGCAGAACATGACCCGTCTACAGCCACTCTTTGCCTTCTGTGGGCAAGCCAGTTCTGGATCCACAAAGCAATGTCTCCTTGGATCCCATGCCTCCTTACTTTCTCAATAAGCCTTGCATGGGGTACCTTGTCAAATGCCTTTGCTGAAATCCATATACACTACATCTACTGCTGTACCATCATCAATGTGTTTAGTCACATCCTCAAAAAATTCAATCAAGCTCGTAAGGCACGATCTGCCTTTCACAAAGCCACGCTGACTATTCCTAATCATATTATGCCTCTCCAAATGTTCATAAATCCTGCCTTTCAGGATCTTCTCCATCAAATTACCAACCACTGAAATAAGACTCACTGGTCTATAATTTCCCGGGCTATCTCTACTCCCTTTCTCGAATAATGGAACAACATCTGCAACCCTCCAATCCTCCGGAACCTCTCCTGTCCCCATTGATGATGCAAAGATCATCGCCAAAGGCTCAGCAATCTCCTCCTTCACCTCCCACAGTATCCTGGGGTACATCTCATCTTGTCCTGGTGACTTATCCAACTTGGTGCATTCCAAAAGCTCCAACACATCCTCTTTCTTAATATCTACATGCTCAAGCTTTTCAGTCCGCTGTAAGTCATCCCTACAACCACCAAGATCCTTTTCCATAGTGAATACTGAAGCAAAGTATTCATTAACTACCTCTGCTATCTCCTCCGGTTCCATACACACTTTTCCACTGTCACACTTGATTGGTCCTATTCTCTCATGTCTTATCCTCTAGTTCTTCACATACTTGTAGAATGCCTTGGGGTTTTCCCGAATCCTGTCCGCTAAGGCCTTTTCATGTCCCCTTCTGGCTCTTCTAATTTGATTCTTAAGCTCCTTCCTGCTAGCCTTATATGCTTCTAGATCTCTATCATTACCTAGTTTTTTGAACCTTTCATAAACTCCTTTTTTCTTCTTGACTAGATTTACAATAGCCTTTGTACACCACAGTTCCTGAACCCTACCATCTTTTCCCTGTCTCATTGGAATGTACCTATGCAGAACTCCACGTAAATATCCCCTGAACATTTGCCACATTTCTTCCATACATTTCCCTGAGAACATCTGTTCCCAATTTATGCTTCCAGTTTTAGTTCCGTCTTCAAGGTCACTGCTTCCAGTTTGACTCATGTTGCCTTCCAATTGCGCAAACCACACAAAGTAAAGACATTCTGTTCAGATGTAGGTAATTCAAATATTTCAGCACTTCAACAGAACCAGGCATTGAACTCTTAGACAGACACCAGACTATAGAGCTTATGGTCAGCGATGACCACTCCAAACTGTGTTCCAATCTCAAACACACAGCATGAATCAACAAAGGGTCATTACTTGCTACACGCTGCTCATGGTTGTGGTGATTCTAATTTTGCCAACACATCCTTAGATTGTATGACATGTCCTCTGCTCTATCCAATAATAATGTTCAAAAACGTCAAACTAATGCATTTGATCCTTTATTAGCAACTAGCAAAACATACAAACTTGAAGCTATGAAGCTTATGAAACTAAAACTAGCAATATTAGGTGGATTTAAGTGAAATTAAGCAGTCAACAAAAAATACGAAACTGCTGAGACTCCTTACCCTATATCCGTACAAATCAATTAGTTCACTTAGTTCGTAACTTTGAAAAACAATGATTCTTTTATATAAAAAAACCTAACCCACTACCAAGTCTGAAGCTGATTCATAGAAAAAAAGAAAAAAGATTGTTTGTCATCATCTGTGCTTTAACAGCAAATCAAAGGTTTTGAAAATAATTCAGAAAGGGTCCCTACAGTGTTTGAAAGTCTTGATTAGATTCAAAGATTGAACATTGAATCTTTTCTAAACTTAAACAAGACATGACATTGGGCGTGAATAGGAGGGGCCACATCTTTCCATTTAAGCAAAAGCGTCCTTCTGGCCATAAGAGAGATAAAAGCCAAAATGTGCAAATCAGATGGGTCCAAAATAATATCCTTTCCTCCAATAATACCAAATAAAGCAGTCGAAGGATTAGGCTTGAAATGTACTTTAAAAAGTATCAAAAAGGTTTGATATACTTCTTTCCAATATTTTCCAAGATTTGGACATGTCCAAAACATATGAATGAGTGAAGCTTCTTCATTATTACATTTATCACAATAAGGAGATATATCTAAATAAAAACGAGACAACTTATCCTGAGTCATATGGGCCCTATGGACCACTTTAAATTGAAGGAGAGAGTGACGGGCACATAACGATTAAAAAATTAACCAAGTTTCCTCAGAAATTGAAGTCTGTAAATCTTGTTCCCAAAGATTTTTAATTTTATCTAAAGGAACACTTCTCATTCCCAACAGCATATTATAAATATTAGATATAGATCCATTATAAAAAGGTTTCAGATTAAAGATTACATCTAGTAGATTCTTATCAGGACTTTTAGGAAATGTATTTATTTGAGACCATGAAAAATCTTTTATTTGTAGATATCGAAAAAAAAAGTTTTGGGTAAACTATATTTAGTTGACAATTGTTCAAACGAAAAAAGACTTCCCTCTACAAACAAGTCCTGAAAGCATTTAATACCCAATCTATCCCATTTTTTAAAAGCCTCATCAATCATAGAGGGTTTAAAAAAATAATTAGAAAAAATGGGACTTGAAAGAGAAAATCTCAATAATCTCAAAATATTTTTGGAATTGTATCCAAATCCTCATAGTGTGTTTAATTACTAGATTATCAGTTAACTTACTCAAAGACAAAGGAAGTGAGGATCTAAGAAGAGAAATAATAGAGAATTTATTAACAGAAATAGCTTATACCTCACTTATGTTCAGTTTTTTTCTGGATTTATTTAAGTTGGGCAGACTCCCTCAGTTTTTATGAGGCTTCCATTTTGCTCATTCTTAAAAAGAATAAGGATCCAACTGAACGATCCAGCTTCAATCACCTTCTTGGGCAGTGCATTCTGGGCACTTGCTACCACTAATATCCCCTCTGAATTTCTTCCTCATTACTTTAAACCCACATATGTATTACAGCTGTGTGTGTTACCTAGGTATTATAGTTTTATCTAACACTCATATTGGAAAGGTTTCCTGCAGTCTGCCTTATATATACCCCATATTATTTTATGTAGCTCAATCATGTCCTCCTCCTGATCAAGGGAGAACAGAGTTTTTCTTCATAGCTGAACTGCTCTATCCCAAGCAAACTCCTGGATGAAGGTCCTCTTCATCTTCTCCCTTCCTGTAGTGTGGTGACCAGAACTACACGTAATATTGCAGATGAGGCCTGACCAAGGTTTTATAAAGTTGGTACATAATCTCCTGTATTCAATGCCCAGTTAATGAAGTACAATGTCCCATATGCCTTCTTATCCATGTTGTCTACCTGTGTTATCACTTTCAAGATCTAAAGACTTGTGTTTTGCAATACCCTCACTGAAGAGTATGTCCTATCTTCATAATGATCCCAAAATGCATCACCTCAATTTTATTAGGATATATCTCCATCTCCCATTTTACTGCCCATTTTACCAAAGCATCATTATCTTTCTGGAGTCTGAATCTACCTTCCACACCATCAACAATTCTGCAGATCTCTGTCATCCACGAAATTAGTGACTACATCTACAAATTTACTGATGCTAATATAAAAGTCTATAATTCTCCAGAATTTTTAAAATTGTTTGTGGACAAGTTGGTGCTATTTTTCTCCAATAAATATTTAAGGAATTAGTTATTGAATAAATAAGCATTCCAATTCCAGCATCCACTGTAAGCAAGTTTGTATTTCCTTCTTGTCCACCCATGGGTTTCCTCTGGGTGCTCCGGTTTCCTCCCACAGTCCAAAGATGTACTGGTTAATGGGTTAATTGGTCATTGTACATTGTCCTGTGATTAGGCTAAGGTTAAATCAGTGGGTTGTTGGATGGCACAGCTCGAATGGCCTGTTTCACTGTATCTTAAAATGTGGAGCCCAAGAGCTGGTTTTCATTTTCAATCATTTTGCCCCCACCACGTCCTGTTACTAAAGTAAGAAAGCAACACCTTTCCATTGCCATTCAATTATTTTCTCTGCTCACTTCTGTAACATTATTCTAAAGTTTCTAGGTTTCTTCCTTGGGAGCTTCAAAGCTCAAAGTAAAAATTTATTATCAGAACACTTACATGTCACCACAGACAACCCTGAGATTCTCTTTTTGCATTTGTACTTCTACATATCACTGGAACAGTTTTTATTGGACCATTTAGGTTCATGATTTTAAGTATCACCTGAAATAGTAACATTTTCCCTGTCTATCTATTATACATTTTCCTTGTATAAAGTGGAGGTATAAATGGATTTTGACTGATGGTAATGCTGATCCTAAACAAATTACAGCATGGTAACAATTCCCACCCCCCACCCCCAGCCCACAGTGCTCAATTACACCCATGTGACGAATTAACCTACCAAGCTGTACGTCACCAGAACATCGGGAAGAAACCAACGTGATTAGGGGGAAAACGTACAATCTCCGTGGCAGAACAGAACCCAGGTTGTTGACGTTGTAATGGTGTTACGCTAACTGCCATGTTACCGTGCTATTCCCAATAATATTAAACTCAGACTTCTTATGGTTGCTCTCACTCAGAGCTGACTTTATTTCATTTCCTCCATGCTACATTTACCATTTCCAAATGAATGCAAGAATTAATCTTTATGGATACACTTTGTTTCATCAACAATTGCTTATGAGCAACTCAAAGTTTGTTTTCTCTTTGCCCCCTCTTCACGAATAAACTAGAGTTTTGTTTTACAGGATACAGCTGGTCAAGAGCGATATAGAACCATTACTACTGCTTACTACAGAGGAGCCATGGGCTTCGTACTTATGTACGACATTGCCAATGAAGAGTCCTTTAATGCAGTGCAGGACTGGTGAGCTGCATTTTTATTCTCTTATCATTCTATCAGTGTCCACGTTTTAAAAATGAGTCCCTTCATCCATCTATTCAACCTATTTTAATTGATCATTCCTGAAGGCAAAAAGTGCTAATTAATATAGTTGATGACTTAGTTGAAGACCAATATAAATGTTGTTCTTGAATTTTCTACCAGAAGAGGCAGCTCACATCCTTATCAAATGGTAAATGAAGTGATGAAAATACTGTCCAATTCTGACAGACAAGTTAGGAAGATTTCTCTCAAATTAGTTTATGCAAATTGGAATGAGAGTAGTTGCAATGCAGTTAGTTTCAGCGCATATGAGAAGAAAAAGGAAAATTATTCAGGACATCAATAAGTTCTTCTCCATCTGAATGCAAGCAGATTTGAATGGAGTTGCTACTTTCATAGTTATAAGACAATAAGTTATAGGAGCAGAATTAGGCCATTTGGTCCATCGAGTCTGCCCCCCCATTTCATCATGGCTGACCTAATTTTCCTCACAGCCCCAAACTTCTAGCTTCTTTCTTTATCCCTTCATGCCCTGACCACTCAAGAAGCTATCAACCTCTGCCTTAAAGACTTGGCCTCCACAACAAAGAATTCCACTCTCTGGCTAAACGAATTCCTCATCTCCACTCTAAAAGGATGTCCCCCTAACCAAGGCTGTGTCCTCTTGTTTTAGACTCTTCTACCATAGGAAACATCCTCTCCACATCCAGTCTATCAAGGCCTTTCAATACATTAAATCACTAATCCTAAACCAGGGGTCCACAGACACCTTGCTTAATGGCATTAAAAAGGTTGAGCATTCCTGTCCTAAACTAATCCAATTTTATTTTCCCCATATTTCTCCCAGTTCCCTCCAGCTTCATTTACTCACCTACATACACACTATAGACCACTTACAATGGTCAATTCACTGACCACATTTTGGGATGTTGAAGTAAGCTGCAGCACACAAGCGAAACCTAAACAGTCACAGGAATATCTTGCAAACCCCATACAGACAGTGTCGATAGTCAGGAGTGAACCCAGGCTGCCAAGGCTGTGAGGCAGCAGCTGCTGTCCTTTAGAAGTAAATAACGATCAGACTAATTTTGTTGGGGAATTTGTAACAATCATTTCTTTTTCAAAGCTCAAAGTAAGTTTGTTATCAAAGTACATATATGTTACCATGTACGACCCTGAGGTTCTGTTTCTTGCTGGCATTCACAGTAAATCAAGGAACAATCAATCTGAAAGACCACACCCAACAGGATGGACAAACAACCAATGTGCAAAAGACAATAAACTGTGCAAATGCAAAAAGAAAGAAAAAATAATTTTTTAATAATTTAATAAATAAGCAATACATATCAAGAATATGTATTCTTGATCAATGTATCAATTTCCCCCAGGATCAATAAAGTATGACTACTACTACTACTATGAATATAAGATGAAGGGTCATTGAAAGTGAGTCCATAGCCTGTGGGAGCATTTCAGTGATTGGGCAAGTGAAGTTATCCCCTCTGGTTCAAGAGCCTGATGGTTGAAGGGTAGTAACTGTTCTTGAACCTGGTGGTGTGGGTTCTGAGGCTGAGTAAACAGCCTGAGGAATTTCTTGGTAGCTAGATCTCTCACTCGCTGAGTACATGCTCTCTGAGTTCTTGAGGCCACTCTGGATTTTGTCTCTTCTGTCTTACTGAACAACTCAAGGGAGTTGCTTTCTCTTAGAACCACATAGTTGGCTCTTTGAACTGTGGCTGCTGTGGTTCTGATGTGGAGATGTTGATTATTATTTCTTTTGTAAACAGTCTGCATTTAAAAGTCATATATATACAAAACAAAATTAATGGTATTTGCAACTTTGAGTATTCCTGGCATAATTGACTTAAATGTGATGGTATAATTTAGGACAGTAGAGGGCCAGTGATAAGTCACAGGAAACATTTATCTTCAAACATGATCACACTATGAAATAATTAAAATTTTTAGGAAATGGTTTGTAAGTTCAAAGTAAGTTTATTATCAAGGTACATATATGTCATCATATAGAATCCTGAGATTCATTTTCTTGTGAGCATACTCAATAAACCCATAAGACCATAAGGCATAGGAGCAGAAATAGGACATTTCATCCATCGAGTCTGCTCCGCCATTCCATCATGGCTGATCATGGATCCCACTCAACCCACATACATGCCTTCTCGTCATAACCTTTGATGTTCTGACCAGTCAGGAAACTATCAACTTCCACTTTAAATATACCCACGGAATTGACCTCCACCACAGTCTGTGGCAGAGCATACCACAAATTCACTACTCTCTGGCTAAAAATATTCCTCCTTACCTAGAAGGTTCTAGAAGGTTATCCCTCAGTTTTGAGCCTGAGTCCTCTGGTTCTGGATACACCCACCATAGGAAACATCCTCTCCACATCCACCTTATCTAGTCCTTTCAATATTTGGTGGGTTTCAATGAGATCCCCCCCAGCATTCTAATAGATTCCAGTGAGTACAGGCCCAAAGCTGCCAAATGCTCCTCATATGTCAACCCCTTCATTCCCGGAATCATCCTCGTGAACCTCCTCTGGACTCTTTCCAAAGACAACACATCCTTTCTGAGATATGGGGCCCAAAACTGTTGACGATACTCCCAGTGTGGCCTGTCTACTGTCTTATAAAGCTTCAGCATTATCTCCTTGTTTCTATATTCTATTCCCCTTGGAATAAATGCCAACATTGCACTTGCCTTCTTTACCACAGACCTCACCTTCTAGGAGTCTTGCAGAAGCACTCCTAAATCCCCCTTCACCTCTGATGTTTGAATCTTCTCCCCTTGTAGATAATAGTCAGTACAGTTGTTCCTTTTACCAAAATGCATTGCCATACATTTCCCAACACTGTATTTCATCTGCCACATTTTTGCCCATTCTCCCAATTTGTCTGTCTTTCTGTAATCGCATTGTTTCCTCAGCACTACCTACCCCTCCACCTAACTTTGTAGCATCTGCAAACTTTGCATCAAAGCCATCAATTCCATTATCCAAATCATCGACAAACAATGTGAAAAGCAGTGGTCCCAATCCTGACCCCTGAGAAACACCACTAGTCACTGGCAGCCAACCAGAAAAGGCTCCCTTTATTCCCACTTGCAGCCTCCTGCCTGTCAGCTATTCCTCTATCCATGCCAGTATCTTTCCTGTAATGCATTAGGATTTTATCCTGTTAAGCAGCCTCATATGTGGCATCTTATCAAATGCCTTCTGAAAATCCAAGTAAATGACATCCACTGCCTGTCCTTAGTCCACCCTGCTTGTTACTTCCTCAAAGAACTCTTAACAGATTTGTCAGGCAAGATATCCCTTTACAGAAACCATACTGACTTTGACTTATTTTTTCGTTAGGCTCCAAATACCTTGAAACCCCATCCTTGATGATAGACTCCAACACTTTCCCAACCACTGAGTTTAGGCTAATTGGCCAATAATTTCCTTTCTTTTGCCTTCCTCCCTTTTGAAAGAGTGGAGTGAAATTTGCAATCTTACATTCCTCTGAGACCATGCCAGAATCAAGTGATTCTTGAAAGATCATGACCAGTGCATCCGTTATCTCTTCAGCAACCTCTCTCGGGACTTTGGGATGTAGTGCATCTGGACCAGGTGACTTATCCATTTTAAGACCTTTGAATTTGCTTTTCACTTTTCCCTTTGTAATAGCAATGGCACTCACTCCAGCTCCCTGACACAAATGGACTTCTGGCACACTGCTAGTGTCTTCCACCGTGAAGACCGATGCAAAGTACTCTTTAAGTTCATCTGCCATTTCTTTGTCCCCCATTACTACCTTACCAGCCTAATTTTCCAATGGTCCAATATCAACTCTCACCTCCCTTTTAGTATCCTGCTTTATTGGCTAGTTTGCCCTCATATTTCATCTTTTCCCTTCTTGTAGCATTTTTAGTTGCCTTTTGTTGGATTTTAAAAGCTTCACAATCATCCAACTTCCCACTCACTTTTGCTACTTTATATGCCCTTTTGTTGGCTTTTATGCAGTCCTTAACTTCCCTTGTCAGCCACGGTTGCCTACTCTTGACATTTGAGAACAACTTCTGTGGGACATATCTATCCTGCACCTTCTGAACTATTCCCAGAAACTTCAGTCATCTGCTGTCATCCCTGCCAGTATCCTCCTCCAATCCACCTGGGCAAGCTCCTCTGTCATGCCTCTGCAATTCCCTGTATTCCATTGCAATACTGATACACGTGACTTATGCAGTATGAATTCAATAGTATTATGATCACTGCCCCTTCATGGTCCCTTTACGTTAAACTCCCTAATAAGATCTGGGTTATCACACAACACCCAATCTAACATGGCCTTTCCCCAAGTCGGCTCAGCACAAGCTGCTCTAAAAGCACAAGCATCTCATAGGCATTCAACGAATTCCCTCTTTTGCGATCTGACACCAACCTGATTTTCCCAATCACCTTGGATATTGAAGTACCCTATTACAATTGTGTCATTACCCTTAATACATGCTTTTTCCAGCTCCCTTCGCAATCTCAATCCCACATCCTGGCTACTATTTGAAGGCCTATATATGATTCCCATAGTGGTTTTTTTTACCCTTGCAGTTTCTTAACTCCATCCACAAAGGTTCAACACCTCTTTCTAAAGATATAATTCCATCTCTTACCAACAGAGCCACACCACCGCCTATGCCTTCCTTCCTGTCCTTTCGATATAAAGCATATCCTTCAATGTTAAGCGCCCAACTATGGCTGTCTACAGATTAATAATCATAACAGAAGTGAAAGATTCTCCAGCTTGGGTGTTCAACCAGAGTGCAGAAGACAACAAACTGCAAATACAAAAAGAAAGAAAATAATAATAATAAATAAGCAATAAATATCAAGAACATGAGATGAAGAGTCCTTGAAAGCGAGTCCATTGGTTGTGGGAATCTTTCCATGATGAGGCAAGTGAAGTTGAGTGAAGTTATCCCCATTGGTTCAAGAGCCTGATGGTTGAGGGGAAGTAACTGTTCCTGAACCTGGTGGTGTGAGTCCTGAGGCTCCTGTACCTTCTTGATGGCAGCAGTGAGAAGAGAGCATGTCCTTGGTGGTGAGGGTTCCTGATGATGGATGCTGCTTGGACAGTGTTGCATGTAGATGTGCTCAATGGTAGTGAGGGCTTTACCCATTATGGACTGGGCCATATCCACTGCTTCCTGTAGGATTTTCTGTACTAAGCTGTGAAACAACCAGTCAAAATAGTCTCCACTGCACACATATAAAGTTTGTTAAAGTTTTAGATGTCATGCCAAATCTCCGCAAATTCGTAGAGGTGCTACTATGCTTTCTTTGTAGTTGCACTTTCCTACCGGGCCCTGGACAGGTCCTTCAAAATAATAACACCAAGGAATTTAAGGTTGCTGACCCTCTCAATCTCAGATCCTCTGATGTTCCAGGGTTGAGTGAAGAGCCAATGAGATGGCATCTGCTGTGGACCTGTTGCTCCGGTAGGCAAATTGGAGCGGATCTAAGTCGCTTCTCAGGCAGGAGTTAATATGTTTTGTCACCAACCTCTCAAAACACTTCATCACAGTGGATCTAAGTGCTGCTGGGTGATAGTCATTGAGACAATTTACCATGCTCTTCTTGGGCACTGGTATAATTGAAGCCTGCTCGAAGCAAATGGGTTCCTCAGACTACTGAAGCAAGAGGTCAAAGATCTTAGTGAACACTCCAGCCAGTGATCACCACTGGTCTTTTGCACTTGGCCAGGTACCCCATCAGGGCCAAGTGCTTTTTGTGAGTTCACCCTCCTGCAGTTTTCTCGCATGTCAGTCTCAGAGACTGAAATCATACGATCATCAGGGGATGTGGGAGTTTGTGGTGATTCCTCCATGTTTTGATGGTCAAATTGAGCATAGGAGGCTCATTTGGAAACAAAGCTGGTCTGTCACCTTTGCTTGTTCCAATCCTGATTTACTTCCCTCGGACAGTGGTTAATTAAAATGCAGACTCATTAGAATAAGGCCAGGCAGCATCTCTAGGAAGAGGTGCAGTCGACGTTTCAGGCCCTTCGTCAGGACTAACTGAAGGAAGAGTGAGTAAGGGATTTGAAAGTTGGAGGGGGAGGGGGAAATCCAAAATGATAGGAGAAGACAGGAGGGGGAGGGATGGAGCCAAGAGCTGGACAGGTGATAAGCAAAAGGGATACGAGAGGATCATGGGACAGGAGGTCCGGGAAGAAAGACAAGGGGGGGGGACCCAGAGGATGGGCAAAGGGTATATTCAGAGGGACAGAGGGAGAAAAAGGAGAATGAGAGAAAGAATGTGTGTATAAAAATAAGTAACAGATGGGGTACAAGGGGGAGGTGGGGCATTAGCGGAAGTTAGAGAAGTCGATGTTCATGCCATCAGGTTGGAGGCTACCCAGACGGAATATAAGGTGTTGTTCCTCCAACCTGAGTGTGGCTTCATCTTTACAGTAGAGGAGGCTGTGGATAGACATGTCAGAATGGGAATGGGATGTGGAATTAAAATGTGTGGCCACTGGGAGATCCTGCTTTCTCTGGCGGACAGAGCGTAGATGTTCAGCAAAGCGGTCTCCCAGTCTGCGTCGGGTCTCGCCAATATATAAAAGGCCACATTGGGAGCACCGGACGCAGTATATCACCCCAGCCGACTCACAGGTGAAGTGTTGCCTCACCTGGAAGGACTGTTTGGGGCCCTGAATGGTGGTAAGGGAGGAAGTGTAAGGGCATGTGTAGCACTTGTTCCGCTTACACGGATAAGTGCCGGGAGGGAGATCAGTGGGGAGGGATGGGGGGGATGAATGGACAAGGGAGTTGCGCAGGGAGCGATCCCTGTGGAATGCAGAGAGAGACGGGGAGGGAAAGATGTGCTTAGTGGTGGGATCCCGTTGGAGGTGGCGGAAGTTACGGAGAATAATATGTTGGACCCGGAGGCTGGTGGGGTGGTAGGTGAGGACCAGGGGAACCCTATTCCTAGTGGGGTGGCGGGAGGATAGAGTGAGAGCAGATGTACGTGAAATGGGGGAGATGCGTTTAAGAGCAGAGTTGATAGTGGAGGAAGGGAAGCCCCTTTCTTTAAAAAAGGAAGACATCTCCCTCGTCCTAGAATGAAAAGCCTCATCCTGAGAGCAGATGCGGCGGAGACGGAGGAATTGCGAGAAGGGGATGGCGTTTTTGCAAGAGAAAGGGTGAGAAGAGGAATAGTCCAGATAGCTGTGAGAGTCAGTAGGCTTATAGTAGACATCAGTGGATAAGCTGTCTCCAGAGACATAGACAGAGAGATCTAGAAAGGGGAGGGAGGTGTCGGAAATGGACCAGGTAAATTTGAGGGCAGGGTGAAAGTTGGAGGCAAAGTTAATAAAGTCAACGAGTTCTGCATGCGTGCAGGAAGCAGCGCCAATGCAGTCGTCGATGTAGCAAAGGAAAAGTGGGGGACAGATACCAGAATAGGCACGGAACATAGATTGTTCCACAAAGCCAACAAAAAGGCAGGCATAGCTAGGACCCATACGGGTGCCCATAGCTACACCTTTAGTTTGGAGGAAGTGGGAGGAGCCAAAGGAGAAATTATTAAGAGTAAGGACTAATTCCGCTAGACGGAGCAGAGTGGTGGTAGAGGGGAACTGATTAGGTCTGGAATCCAAAAAGAAGCGTAGAGCTTTGAGACCTTCCTGATGGGGGATGGAAGTATATAGGGACTGGACATCCATGGTGAAAATAAAGTGGTGGGGGCCAGGGAACTTAAAATCATCGAAAAGTTTAAGAGCCTGAGAAGTGTTAACCTCCAACAGGATCCCACCACTAAGCACATCTTTCCCTCCCCCCCCCACATTCCGCAGGGATCGCTCCCTACGCAACTCCCTTGTCCATTCATCCCCCCCATCCCTCCCCACTGATCTCCCTCCCGGCACTTATCCGTGTAAGCGGAACAAGTGCTACACATGCCCTTACACTTCCTCCCTTACCACCATTCAGGGCCCCAAACAGTCCTTCCAGGTGAGGCAACACTTCACCTGTGAGTCGGCTGGGGTGATATACTGCGTCCGGTGCTCCCAATGTGGCCTTTTATATATTGGCGAGACCCGACGCAGACTGGGAGACCGCTTTGCTGAACATCTACGCTCTGTCCGCCAGAGAAAGCAGGATCTCCCAGTGGCCACACATTTTAATTCCACATCCCATTCCCATTCTGACATGTCTATCCACGGCCTCCTCTACTGTAAAGATGAAGCCACACTCAGGTTGGAGGAACAACACCTTATATTCCGTCTGGGTAGCCTCCAACCTGATGGCATGAACATTGACCTCTCTAACTTCCGCTAATGCCTCACCTCCCCCTCGTACCCCATCCGTTACTTATTTTTATACACACATTCTTTCTCTCATTCTCCTTTTTTCCCTCTGTCCCTCTGAATATACCCCTTGCCCATCCTCTGGGTCCCCCCCCCTTGTCTTTCTTCCCGGACCTCCTGTCCCATGATCCTCTCGTATCCCTTTTGCCTATCACCTGTCCAGCTCTTGGCTCCATCCCTCCCCCTCCTGTCTTCTCCTATCATTTTGGATCTCCCCCTCCCCCTCCAACTTTCAAATCCCTTACTCACTCTTCCTTCAGTTAGTCCT
Source organism: Mobula hypostoma (assembly GCF_963921235.1). Taxonomy (NCBI): domain Eukaryota; kingdom Metazoa; phylum Chordata; class Chondrichthyes; order Myliobatiformes; family Myliobatidae; genus Mobula; species Mobula hypostoma. Next base: position 70,029,407 of record NC_086108.1, on the reverse strand, counting down.
GACGAAGGGTCTCGGCCTGAAACGTCGACTGCACCTCTTCCTACAGATGCTGCCTGGCCTGCTGCGTTCACCAGCAACTTTTATGTGTGTTGCTTGAATTTCTAGCATCTGCAGAATTCCTGTTGTTTGACTCATTAGAATGCCTGCCACCACTTAACAAAATGACTGGACAGGAAAAATCAGAAAGTCTAGGATTTCAGCAAACCAGAAGACCCCAAATGATCTGTATCTATCTGTATGGATTAAAAAAGACTCAAGATTATAGCAAATTCCTTTATCGGGTAGTCCCTTGATTGTGGAATTTTTAAAAATCTGGGTCTTTTAAGGCTAGTATTTATTGTCCATCTTTAATTGACCCTTGAGAAGATGGTGCAGAGCCTTTTGCAACTGAATACTTTGCTGGGTGATTTCAGGGTTTGTCATTACTGTATCATCTGTAATATGTATGTGTTCACCACATAATACAAATTACTCACAGTTGTTTCTGCACTTTGGCATAACTCAGACGTTCCCAGCCTTTTTTATGCCATAGACCAATACCATTAAGCAAGGGTCCGTGGACCCAGGTTGGGAATGCCTGGCATAACTAATGTGAGATGTTTTCTGCTGGTACAAGACAAGCAGAACCATCTTCTCACAAAAACTGAAAAGAATCATTCATTAGAAATGTTGTAATTGTATTTAAAAAGTATTTCATAATATAATTTACTGACCAAATTGATTATTTTTATTATTGTCACATGTTCCAAGATACAATGAAAAAGTTTTCTTGTATGCTGTTCATATAGATCAGAACATTACACTGTGCATTGAGACAGAACAATATAAACCAATAACAATGCAGAATAGCGTAACAGCTACAGAGAAAGTGCAGTGCAGGTAAACAATAAAGTGCAAGATCATAACAAGGTCGATTGTGAGGTCAATAGTCCAACTTACTGAACTTGTGAATTAAACTTTAACTTGTCTTCAGCTACATTGTGATAATTATTTTTATTTGTATTCAAATATGAAGCAAAAAGCAATATAAGATATTAAATATCTAGCTAAAAATATTTGTGCCAGAACCTACAGTAGTAAGATTATCAAACACTATGTTAGATTATGAACCACCGAATGATTGTAGAGAAATATCTTAAGATATTTGCAACACAAATACAAATAAAAAGGAATTATGATTGAGCCAAGAAGCATTTTTATCTTTAAATAGATCTTCCTTATTAGATTTTAAGAGCCCTCTTATATATGAACAATAATATATAGTTTTGCACATTTTATTACTTTGTTATTTTAATTTCTAATTGACCTAAATTAGTATGTCAAAATAAAACATTATGTTAAATACCCTGGAGTGAATTGCCTGTGGGATTGTACTCAAGCTGTATTGACTTATTAATGTAAACTCCCTACACACTGTTGCACCTCTGAAAGAAGAGTGGAAATTGGAGCATTGAACTTCATGAGACAAAAATACAAAAGGAAAGTGGCAACATAAAGAATACAATATATTGAAAGAAATATAATAGCGCCTTTTTAATAAAACATATTTAGAAAGAGAGCTTTCTTAATAGTTAAAATTTTTCTGATCTTTTCTTGCATGCAGAGTGCTTTAGTTTGGTCAGTTTGTTAAGCTTAACTGAGCTTAAGCTGATTTGATAAGAAATCTGAGTCAGAGGGAGGGCAATGGTGATACAGTAAGCAAAGTTCAGAGACTTGTAGGCTAAAGCTGGGGGTCAAAGGTAGTTGATAGATGCTCCTGGAAGAGAGGTGAAGTGGTTCTTCAAAACTGACTTTGATGAGGAAGATGCCATGACCTCCAGTTTCCTGTTGGCTCAGGTACCGGGAGTCTGTCCTTTATTGGCCATCTTATCAGTGACAGAGTGGCAGGCCTGGCTGGAAATGATAACCAAATTGTAGCGTAAACATGTCAATGAAGAACGTAATTTGGGCTCCTGAACCTGTTCTGGTATGCTCTGAAACAATAGATGACCTGTAACTTAACTATTTACCTTGTTCCTATTTAGACCATACACATTCAGACTGTGGCCTCTTCTTGATAACAAATTGAATAAAATAATCTCAAAATTGTTCGCTGACCATCAATTTGTTGATCCTGTCTTACTACTTGTTCACTCAATTATCAAAACTTGACAAAACATAAAACGAGGCCAATTGAATGACATATTCACTAATCATTGAAAGAATAATTTCTGTTGACTTCCAGTATATTCCAATATCTATTAATTTTCCCCTTGACCTTTCCCATTCTCTGTGCTTCAATATTATCCATTTCCCCTTATTATCTCCAGTGTAGTCTCTTTTCACTCAGTGTTTCTCTCCTCAAGTTGCTCGTAAATCAATGTTGCATTTCTCTAATGTCAAATTTACAAATGTGCCAAAAATATTACATCAGATGCTGTAATATATTTCATACACATGTTCTTGGAGAATATGCCTGCAGATCTCTGCTAATTTCCATTGCTTTTGAAACAGGGCAACCCAAATCAAAACGTACTCATGGGATAATGCACAAGTCATCCTTGTTGGAAATAAATGTGACATGGCAGATGAGCGTGTAATTCCTGCTGAAAAAGGGAAACATCTGGCTGAGCAGCTGGGTAGGTGATTGGTTTTTCATGATAGTAATTATATATCATTCAATAGTTAATAATTTGAACCCTCTTTATATTCACTTTTTGGACCTGGGCATTACCTGCAAGGCAAGCATTTATTGCCTGTCCGTATCTGCTCTTGAAAAGGTGATGGAAGCCATCATCTTCAGCTGCTGCTCATTTCTCTGAAGGTCCTCCAATGGTGCTGTTGGACAGGAAGCTATGGGATTTATATACAGCAATCATGAAATACTAGTGATGAATTTCCAAGTTGAGCTGGTGCATGATTTGAGGAATATTCATTCTTTCTAATCCAAAATCCTCCATGGTTTATAGTGATGTAGTTTTGAATGTTTGGTAAGAAAACTTGGCATTTTATTAATGTCTTAATTTTCAACTTAGTTGTATTAATCATAAGTACACATTAATATGAATAAACAATAAATTATTTTTTTTATACTTGGTTCTGCAGACTAGAAATTGAGCTCTTTACTTCTGGGTTCTGAATTCAAATCTAGCTTGATTTGAAGACAAACAAGGAAAAATCTGCAGATAACAGGAATTCTGCAGATGCTGGAAATTCAAGCAACACACATCAAAGTTGCTGGTGAACGCAGCAGTCCAGGCAGCATCTCTGGGAAGAGGTACAGTCGATGTTTCAGGCCGAGACCCTTCGTCAGGACTCCAAAATCTGCAGATGCTGGAACTCCGGGCAACATACACAAAATGCTGGAGGAACTGAGCAGGCCAGGCAGCATCTATGGAAAAAAAGTACAGTTGACATTTTGGGCCAAAACCCTTTGGCAGGACTGGAGAGAAAAAAAAGCTGAGGAGTAGATTTAAAGAGTGCGGGGGGTGGGGAGGGGAGAGAAGGCATTATTGCCTCACCTCACCTGTGATACCATTCAAGACCCTAAACAGTTCTTCCAGGTGAGGTGACACTTCACCTGTGAGTCTGTTGGGGTCATATACTGTGTTTGGCCATATACTGTGGCCTTCTCCATATTGGTGAGACCCAACATAGGTTGGGAGACCACTTCACCAAGCATCTACACTTCAGCCGCCAGAACAAGTGGAATCTCCCAGTGGCCACCCATTTTAATTTCACTTCCTATTCCCATATGTCCATCCATGGCCTCCTTCACTGTCGTGATGAGGCCACACTTAGGTTGGAGGAACAACACCTTATATTCCGTTTGGGTAGCCTCCAACCTGATGGCGTGAACATCGATTTCTCAAATTTCCCATAATGCCCCCCACTTCACCATTTCCCATCCCCCTTTCCCTCCCTCACCTTATCTCCTTTTCAGCACATTGCCTCCCTTGGTACTCATTCACCCATTTTCTTCCTTCCATGGCCTTCTGTCTCTTTCACCTATCAACCTCCTGTGTCAGGACACTGGAGCAGGGACCCAATCACAGACCCAATGCTGTGCACACAGTGATATTAATTGAGTAACAAATTCCAAGGTACAGGCAAAGTCAGCATCAAAGTTCAGGCAGAGATCAAAACATCCAGAGAAATCCAAAAACCAGAATCGGGAAACAGGCAGAGTCGATATTCAGAAGGACGGAGTACTGTTACGTACCCCGTAACTGGGTTGCCAAACCAGCAGAAATGGATCACTCAGTTGGAGTCTGGAGTACTAGAACTAAGAAAGTTTTATTAAAGAAACAAGCAACACAGTGATCGAAAGGATAATAAATGCAACAGTTCAGCAATGATAAACACACATGTGCACAGAATTAAGATAACAGCATCAATCAAGCTCTATCGTTGTCTAGGGGTAAATGACCAAATTTCAAAGTGACTCAAAGTTCAGTCCAGTTTAGTAGTTCAGTTCGCAGTAATCGTTGCCATGGCGATGGACAACGTGGGGGGAGAGACAGAGAGAACAGGAACAACTGATCATTCAGACACGGCTTCACTCACAGGCCGGCGAGATGGCTCACAAGCAGCTTTTTGGGCGGGTCCTTGGTGATGTCACCTGAGGTCACCGACTGTGACCCCTCCTCCAGATGCGGTCGATCCTCTGCAGTGAACCCGGCACCCAGGCAAGGGCGGACACACACCGGGTTCCCGCTAATCGTACCTTTCCACCCTGGCCGTTGTCTGGTACTTCCCACCGACTCGTGAGAAGCGTACCACTTCCAGGGTCTCGTTACCTCGGGTGGCGTGTGTCCTGCCTTAGCGAACCGGTCCCTTTTTATCCCCCTGCTGGGGTATCGCCTGTCCATCACTTCAAACAGTTCAGGGTTCAAAGGGGGAGCCGCTCCAGACAGCTCTCTCTCCCACGTCCCTTCATTACACATCTCCAGACGCTGCTCCATTGTTCCTTATCTCTCCTTCCCCTGAGGGCAGGTGGCAGAACACTTGCTGATGTCACTGATGCTAACCCAGGCCAGCAAACATCTTAATTTTATGTGTATTCTCATCACACTTCCCCCCTTCAAGGATTTTTACCGCGAGTATTCAAACATGAATACATTATTTGATACATACACAAATATACATCTTTATCAGTTATTTGGCTAACACAGCGAGTTTGAAGCTGTCAACACCTTGACAGACAGTCATCACATTTTCTGTTCCTTTTACACGTGTTATTAATAATCCCTTAGACCAGGCTCCAACTCAGCAAACTTCATAGTGGCCAAAAACACTGATGAATTGCGACCAATGTAACCTCTCATTTGGTTTTTGTCCCGGACCACAATAACAAGGGTCGTCCCATTCCGACTCAGTTTTCTCTCGCAAGGGCTTAGTAGGAGGGGGACGGGTATTGACCGCAGAGTTATTGCAAAACTTCCTGCAGTACCCCACCATCTCCAAGAGCCTTCTGAGGGCCCTCTTGTCTGTCGGGGTTGGGGGGTCAGTGATAGCCTGCACTACAGCTTGCATCGCTGCCAGCTGCCCCTGTGTCACCACAATTCCCAGGTAAGTGACCTTCGTGTGGCCGAATTCATTTTTTTCAAGGTTCACTATCAAACTGGCTTCAGACAGCCGTATTAAATTGCCAATACACACCTCTGTGTTCATCAGCCCTTTAGTCACTGAATTACTCACTAAATATGAGTGTTCTTTACTAGGCTGCCCTATTGTAACAGACATCACCCAACGTCCCAGTTCTTTGCATTTCCTCGGGACAATCAAACACACGGGTGCGAGTCGTTTAATTACTTCTTCTAAAGATTCGCTTTGTTCGGGGATTAAGGGAGAGACCTTATCAGTAGACCTGGCCAAAACAAAAGCCTTCTCCCATCTGACCGATCCCATCCTAATCTTTTCAAAATGGTTTTTTCCTCTTATCAGGGGGCCCCTAGCTTCATTGATTTCCACGCTAACACCGACTAGGTTTGTTAGCATATCAAAAGCCGGTGACCGTCTCAGTTCGCGTCGGTCATGATCAATAACATTCTTCCCCCTGGGCAGCCGGTAAATCTCTTTCGTGATTCCACCAACTGTTTCCTCCAGCACCGCAAAATGTCCACCGGGGGGTACCTCGTGGGCCATGTTAAAAACCTCATCCCCATAACTCTTTTGCACCACCCCCCATTCCTCATCTGCGGGTACTGTCCTTGATTTCCCTTTCTTCCTTAGCACTTCCTCCTCAGCACAATAGCCTTACTAGTTCCCTTGTTAAAGCTGTGTCAGAGAGAGCTGTCTCTGCAAAAACCATCAGCCCCTCGTCTCGCTCCTGCGTCTGCACAAATTCTTTCCTGGCTACTGCTACATCCGTCCCAGCTCCCTCACTACCTCTTATCTCACTACACCCCGTCTCATACAAGGTTGGCAGAAATGTTTCAGCTAAATTCACTATCGCGGGCCCGTGATGAACCTGTGAGTCCATGGGCGGGGCTTCAATGCTGGCAGGCTGACCTGTCAATCTCACGACTGGGAACACGATTCCTCCGGCGATGTCATTACCGAGCAAGACTTCCACGTCTTTCATCGGTAATTCGGACCTCACCCCGATCGTGACTAGTCCAGAGACCAGGTTGCTCTGTAAGTGTATCTGGTGCAAAGGGACTGACTCTGTCCCTTCCCCAACACCTTTGACCTCTACCTCCCCAGTCTGGGTCTCTGAGCTAAACTCTAATACACTCTTCAGTATTAGTGACTGACACGCTCCCGTGTCTCTCCAGATCCGCACTGGAACTGGTTTTAACCCCTCCTTCACTGACACCAATCCGGCCGAGATAAACCTCTCGCGCCCTTCCTGGACTTTTTCAGACCTGTCCTTCCCTAGCGGTTTGCTTAACAGCTCAATACAGCCATTCAAAATTTCCGCTTTTCCTTTCCCCGTCTCCTTCCTTGGGGCAAAGCACCTGGACGCAAAGTGTCCGACTTTCCCACAATTATAACAGACAACCCCAGGAGACTTCCGACCAGACTGCTCCCAGTCTACCTTATCCTTTTCACTAGTCCCCGGCTTACTTTCTGACTTTTCCGGCGGACTCTCCCCGCCGTCCTGACTACCCTTCTGGTAGCCTTTACTCGGGGCAAACTTCATTTTATGCGTCAACGCATACTCATCCGCTAACTTAGCAGTTGCAGCTATCGTGGCTGCCTCTTTCTCATCGAGGTAGTGTCTCATACCCTCAGGGACACAACTTTTAAACTGCTCAATCAGGATCAGTTGTAGCAGTCTGTCATAATCCCCCTCTACCCCCTTCGAGGCGCACCAACGCTCACAATATGTTTGCATCTCACGGGCAAACTCCAAATACGTGTGGTCCCACTGTTTCCTCGCATTCCGGAACCTCTGCCGGTATGCCTCCGGGACCAACTCATAAATCCTGAGGATGGCCTCTTTCACCACCTCATACCTCTGGGCATCTTCCGCGGACAAAGCTGAGTAAGCTTCTTGGGCCTTCCCTTTCAGTACACTCTGAAGTAAAACAACCCACTTATCCCTCGGCCAGTCCTGACTTATAGCCACTTATTCGAAGTGGAGGAAGTACCGATCCACGTCGGTATCGTCAAACGGGGGAACCAGCCTAACCTCCTGGGTTGCCCGGAACCCTCCACCTTGGTTCGGCACGAGCCCCTGCTCGGCCCTTATCTTTAACTTCTCCAGCTCAAATTCCCTTTCCCTCTGTTTCTCCTCTCTCTCCAACTGTCTGTCCCTCTCTTTCTCCTCTCTCTCTAACTGTCTGTCCCTCTCTTTCTCTTCTCTCTCCAACTGTCTTTCTCGCTCTTGCCTTTCTAACTCTCTCTCCTTCTCTTCGTGTTCTAACTGCCGTACCCGGAAATCGTGCTCGAGTCTCAGTTTTTCAAGCTGTACCTGTACTGCGTCTCCAGCAGGTTTTTCAATAGACACCACCCCCAGCTCACCTTGGGGAAACACACCTTTAGATACATAGTACTCTACAATAGCTCTGTGTATCTCCTCTCTCCTCATTGTCGACTTCACCTTAGCAAGATTCAACCGTTTGGCCACAGCTATCAATTCCGATTTCCTGGCATCCTCTAATGCCTCCAAGGTCGGCGCCTTTATAAATTCCTCAGCCTCCATTTCTGCTGTTTGTCTTTTCTTTCTTTCGGGAATTTTAACCCAATCAATTTACTCCGTCCCAAATTTAGCGTTCAAAATCGCGGACGAGAACCCCACTTATGTTACGTACCCCGTAACTGGGTTGCCAAACCAGCAGAAATGGATCACTCAGTTGGAGTCTGGAGTACTAGAACTAAGAAAGTTTTATTAAAGAAACAAGCAACACAGTGATCGAAAGGATAATAAATGCAACAGTTCAGCAATGATAAACACACATGTGCACAGAATTAAGATAACAGCATCAATCAAGCTCTATCGTTGTCTAGGGGTAAATGACCAAATTTCAAAGTGACTCAAAGTTCAGTCCAGTTTAGTAGTTCAGTTCGCAGTAATCGTTGCCATGGCGATGGACAACGTGGGGGGAGAGACAGAGAGAACAGGAACAACTGATCATTCAGACACGGCTTCACTCACAGACCGGCGAGATGGCTCACAAGCAGCTTTTTGGGCGGGTCCTTGGTGATGTCACCTGAGGTCACCGACTGTGACCCCTCCTCCAGATGCGGTCGATCCTCTGCAGTGAACCCGGCACCCAGGCAAGGGCGGACACACACCGGGTTCCCGCTGATCGTACCTTTCCACCCTGGCCGTTGTCTGGTACTTCCCACCGACTCATGAGAAGCGTACCACTTCTAGGGTCTCGTTACCTCGGGTGGCGTGTGTCCTGCCTTAGCGAACCGGTCCCTTTTTATTCCCCTGCTGGGGTATCGCCTGTCCATCACTTCAAACGGTTCAGGGTTCAAAGGGGGAGCCGCTCCAGACAGCTCTCTCTCCCACGTCCCTTCATTACACATCTCCAGACGCTGCTCCATTGTTCCTTATCTCTCCTTCCCCTGAGGGCAGGTGGCAGACCACTTGCTGATGTCACTGATGCTAACCCAGGCCAGCAAACATCTTAATTTTATGTGTATTCTCGTCACAGTACAGAGACAAATGCTGGAAAGGCTCAGGAAAATTTACTGGCACAATCTGGCAACAAAGAGGTGAAAACACAGGACTGAAATACACTGAGCAATAAACAGAGAGGCAGATGATAGGTGGAGCACAATGAGATACAGGTGGCAGTAATACAGGTAATAATGAGCAGATAAGAGACAGAGTACTCAGTAATACAGGGGCTGGCCTGAACCCTCTATGTCCCCCTAAGTGCAGACCCTGAAGCCCTCCGCGCCATGCGGCTGCCTCCCCCGTGGAGCCGCGTGGCCACCTCGGAGGCCCTTGACACGTGCCCACCTGGGCCTCGCCCCGTCCGCCAGTGGACGCGGTTCGGTGGCGCTGCCTTTCCCCTGCACGGCCGTCACTGCGGTTAAGCAGGAGAGAAGGAATAGATGATATAATTGATGATCCATTTACATTAGCAGAAATGGTGAGAGCAATAAAGAGATCGAGACCAACCTCCCCAGGGAAAGATCTGATATGCTCTGTGATGCTAAAAAATCTAGGAGAAGGAGCGCTCTTGAAGTTGCTGCATTTTTATAAGAGTGTGGGAGGAGGGACGATTACCAAGTGCATGGAAAGAAGCAGTAGTAATTCCAATAAGGAAGCCTGGCAAGGATCTGTCAAAACCCACTAGCTACAGACCAATTGCATTAACATCAAGTATATGTAAGATAATGGAAAGGATGATAACAGGAAAGGTTATCATATGAGCTTGAGAAAAGGGGAATGCTGGCAGGTTATCAGAGTGGTTTTAGAAAGGGAAGGAATTCCATGGACTCAGTGATAATGTTAGAGACTGAAATAAGGAAGGCCCAGGCAAATAGAGAGTCAGTAGTGGCAGTGTTCTTTGACATTGAAAAAGCCTATGATATGATGTGGAAGGAAGGATTATTAATTAAACTGCACAAGATGGGGGTTGGTGGGAGACTTTTTAATTGGATTAAAGATTTTTTGTTTGGTAGAAAAATTCAAGTTCGGATTGGATCAGAATTATCAAAACAGTACATAGTGGAAAATGGCACACCTCATGGTAGTGTGATTAGCCCGTTACTTTTCATCATTATGATCAATGATGTCTTCACAAAGGTACCAGTGGATATAGGTAGGTCACTGTTTGCGGATGATGGGGTCTTGTGGAAAAGAGGCAGGAACATGGACCATATAATCAGGAAACTACAAGAAGCAATTGATGAAGTGGTGGAGTGGGGTTATGATTGGGGATGTAGATTTTCAGTAGATAAAACTCAAACTGTATTTTTTACCCTCATGTGATCTCATGTGATGAGATGTTTGACTGGTAGGGAATGGGGAGCAAGTTGTTCAGCTTTGAAGAGAATGTATGTGGCTTTAGTGAGATCTGTATTGGATATATGGAAATATAGTATATGGATCAGCAGTTAGGTCTCTTATAAGGAAACTGGATGTGATTCAGGCTCAGGCCTTGAGAGTGTGCAGTGGGGCTTTTAAAACGTCACCAGTGTCAGCCCTACAGGTAGAAATGGGAATAATGCCTTTGGAACTAAGAAGGATGCAACTGATGGCAAACTACTGGGCTAACTTGCAGGGGCACAATGATTCTCACCCTACTAAAGGAGTGCTGGGAAAATGGGAGGTTTCAGAGGGATACCTTTAGTCGGGTAGGGAATGATATCGCGAAAGAATGTGGAGTGTTTGATCTGAGGATAAGTCCTTCAGTAGTTTATCCGGTTGTAGCTCCATGGAAGCTTGTATGGCCTGACATAGACTGGCATTTGTTAGAGGTAAAAAGGAAACAAAGATATAAAACAGATTTGGTAAATGCATTTAACTGTCATGTGATGGAAAAGTATAGTAATTATACTCACAAACAACAGGAATTCTGCAGATGCTGGAAATTCAAGCAACACACATCAAAGTTGCTGGTGAACGCAGCAGGCCAGGCAGCATCTATAGGAAGAGGCGCAGTCGACGTTTCAGGCCGAGACCCTTCGTCAGGACTAACTGAAGGAAGAGTGAGTAAGGGATTTGAAAGCTGGAGGGGGAGGGGGAGATGCAAAATGATAGGAGAAGACAGGAGGGGGAGGGATGGAGCCGAGAGCTGGACAGGTGATAGGCAGAAGGGGATACGAGAGGATCATGGGACAGGAGGTCTGGGAAGAAAGACGGGGGGGGGGGGTGACCCAGAGGATGGGCAAGAGGTATATTCAGAGGGACAGAGGGAGAAAAAGGAGAGTGAGAGAAAGAATGTGTGCATAAAAAAGAGTAACAGATGGGGTACGAGGGGGAGGTGGGGCCTAGCGGAAGTTAGAGAAGTCAATGTTCATGCCATCAGGTTGGAGGCTACCCATACGGAATATAAGGTGTTGTTCCTCCAACCTGAGTGTGGCTTCATCTTTACAGTAGAGGAGGCCGTGGATAGACATGTCAGAATGGGAATGGGATGTGGAATTAAAATGTGTGGCCACTGGGAGATCCTGCTTTCTCTGGCGGACAGAGCGTAGATGTTCAGCAAAGCGGTCTCCCAGTCTGCGTCGGGTCTCACCAATATATAAAAGGCCACATCGGGAGCACCGGACGCAGTATATCACCCCAGTCGACTCACAGGTGAAGTGATGCCTAACCTGGAAGGACTGTTTGGGGCCCTGAATGGTGGTAAGGGAGGAAGTGTAAGGGCATGTGTAGCACTTGTTCCGCTTACACGGATAAGTGCCAGGAGGGAGATCAGTGGGGAGGGATGGGGGGGACGAATGGACAAGGGAGTTGTGTAGGGAGCGATCCCTGCGGAATGCAGGGGGGGGGAGGGAAAGATATGCTTAGTGGTGGGATCCCGTTGGAGGTGGCGGAAGTTACGGAGAATAATATGTTGGACCCGGAGGCTGGTGGGGTAGTAGGTGAGGACCAGGGGAACCCTATTCCTAGTGGGGTGGTGGGAGGATGGAGTGAGAGCAGATGTACGTGAAATGGGGGAGATGCGTTTAAGAGCAGAGTTGATAGTGGAGGAAGGGAAACCCCTTTCTTTAAAAAATGAAGACATCTCCCTCGTCCTAGAATGAAAAGCCTCATCCTGAGAGCAGATGCGGCGGAGACGGAGGAATTGCGAGAAGGGGATGGCGTTTTTGCAAGAGACAGGGTGAGAAGAGGAATAGTCCAGATAGCTGTGAGAGTCAGTAGGCTTATAGTAGACATCAGTGGATAAGCTGTCTCCAGAGACAGAGACAGAAAGATCTAGAAAGGGGAGGGAGGTGTCGGAAATAGACCAGGTAAACTTGAGGGCAGGGTGAAAGTTGGAGGCAAAGTTAATAAAGTCAACGAGTTCTGCATGCGTGCAGGAAGCAGCGCCAATGCAGTCGTCGATGTAGCGAAGGAAAAGTGGGGGACAGATACCAGAATAGGCACGGAACATAGATTGTTCCACAAACCCAACAAAAAGGCAGGCATAGCTGGGACCCATACGGGTGCCCATAGCTACACCTTTAGTTTGGAGGAAATGGGAGGAGCAAAAGGAGAAATTATTAAGAGTAAGGACTAATTCTGCTAGACGGAGCAGAGTGGTGGTAGAGGGGAACTGATTAGGTCTGGAATCCAAAAAGAAGCGTAGAGCTTTGAGACCTTCCTGATGGGGGATGGAAGTATATAGGGACTGGACATCCATGGTGAAAATAAAGTGGTGGGGGCCAGGGAACTTAAAATCATCGAAAAGTTTAAGAGCGTGAGAAGTGTCACGAACATAGGTCGGAAGGGATTGAACAAGGGGTGATAAAACAGTGTCGAGGTATGCAGAAACGAGTTCGGTGGGGCAGGAGCAAGCTGAGACAATAGGTCGGCCAGGACAGGCAGGTTTGTGGATCTTGGGTAGAAGGTAGAAACGGGAAGTGCGGGGTGTGGGAACTATAAGGTTGGTAGCAGTGGATGGGAGATCCCCTGAGCGGATAAAGTCGTTGATAGTGTGGGAGACAATGGCCTGGTGCTCCTTAGTGGGGTCACGGTCGAGGGGTAAATAAGAGGAGGTATCCGCGAGTTGTCGCTGTGCCTCGGCAAGGTAGAGGTCAGTACGCCAGACTACAACAGCACCCCCTTTATCAGCGGGTTTAATAATAATGTTAGGATTAGTGCGGAGGGAGTGGAGAGCAGAGCGTTCCGACTCACGTTTATACGGATGGTGCGAAGGAACCTGAAACAGGAGTGACAGGGTTTGGGGTGGTAATACCAGCAAAAGAAATTGGAATCAGCCGAAGAACATCTAATAAGTTAGGGCTGTTTACAGTGGAGATGCTGGCAGTGTTGGTTGCATTGCAATGGGTGCAGAAAGCCAGACAAGCCAAAGCATTGATATGTTCAGATTCATCCTCAGTTCTAGCAAGTTTAAGGTCTTTTCACACAAACAGTCGGCAAGATGTACTTTATGAAGTCCTTCAGTTAGTTACAAGAATTGCAAATCAGGGAGGTCAGGTAAAATTTCTATGGGTTCCAGCACATGTAGGGGTGAAGGGGAATGAGAGGGTGGATGAGTTGGCAAAGAGGGCGTTAAAGAAAGAAAATGTGGAAATGCACATTAGTATCAGTAAAGCAGAGGTTAAGTGTGTAATCTGGGAAAAAGTCAACCGAATGTGGCAAGAAAGATGGGACAGGGAGGGGAAAGGGAGGCATTTATATCAAATACAAATGAGTGTTGCAGTTACTAGGGTAGGTAATGGAAACAGAAGAGAGGAAATTGTGTGGACTAGGTTAAGGCTGGGGCATTGTGCATTAAACACAACATTGAAAATGATAGGGAAACACCAGATAGGATTGTGTGAGGAATGTCAGGAAGAGGAGTCGGTAGAACATGTAGTTTTGTGTTGCAGGAAGTATGGGATACAGAGAGAGATGATGAGAAATAAATTAAGGGAGTTGGGGGTGCAGGAATTCACATTAAAAGGGTTGCTGGGCATGGGTGAGAGAGCACAAGTCCGGGTATTTTTAGCGTTTTTAAGGGGTACAGGGGTTTGTTATAGGATATGACGAATAAACAGGAATAGGATACTAGGATAGTCAAAGATGGGAGGGTGAAGTGTAGGTTTGTATATATATATATATATGTGTGTGTGTGTGTGTGTGTGTGCGATTGGGTGAAGGGATTTAGAATGTATGTCTAGTGCACATTTTGGAGCAGAGGGTGGCGGTAATGCACCATTAAGCTGGATGCCAACCGCCGTAAAACAAGATACAGGCAGACAGACAGAATACAGGGGCTGGAGTAGAGTGGGGAGTGGAGACAGGAGACAGGAGCACATGGCAATACAAAACCACAGACTGACAGTTGGGGGGAAGCACACAAAAAGAGAGAGTTCAACCGAAGCTCTTTACTTCATCCCTCCTCCTCCAGGTTTCACCTATCATCTGGTATTTCTCTCTCCCCTTCCCCCCACCTTTTAAATCTACTCCTCAGCTTTTTTTCCTCCAGTCCTGCCGAAGGGTCTCGACCCAAAACGTCGACTGTACTTTTCCCGATAGATGCTGCCTGGCTTGCTGAGTTCTTCCAGCATTTTGCTGTGTTGATTTGAAGCATGAAGTTTGGTCTCCAGTGACCCAGAGGATTGAAGGTGAAGTTGTAACTATGAAGGGAAGTCACAGAAATGGGTGATGTGAGGAAGAAATACTACACTCATTATTTGAGATATTATTTGAAGATGGTTGTACACTTTCTAAGCAAGTATAGAATTCACCATGAATACATGTATCAAAGTTGAAAATACTTCATTCTTTGATGAGCACAAATATTCAGGAATTATGTTCATAGTTGTGGCACCTAAAGAAAAAAATCAAATGAAGATAAATTGGAACTATGATTTTGTAGTCCAGAAGGCCTCTGTCATTAGATTTCTGAATGGGCCATGAACATGACCTCTCTCTTCCTTTCACACTATTTATTTGTATTGTAATTTATAGCAATTTGTTATGCCTGCACTGCACTGCTACCACAAAACAACAAATTTCATGACTTACGATTCTCATTTTGACATCTCCTGGTTCATGTCAGTGACAGCTATTTTGCAAGTAGTTAGTACTGATTTCAGTTGCATCCTGCTAAGAGAAATTTAAAGAATTTTTTGTGCAAACAGGTATATGGAGGAATTTAAGGTGGGGGGGGTTATATGGGAGGCAGGGTTTGAGGGTCAGCATGACATTGTGGGCCGAAGGGCCTGTACTGTGCCGTACTGTTCTATGTTCTAAATGAAAATGAGGCTGGAATGGTGCAGTGCAAAGGACTTACAGAACTGTGAAATTATTTATTCTCATAAACCTAACAAACACAAATATCAATTTTGTGCAACACTCCTTTAAGTAAAACAATTCACTAAAAATGCGACAGAAACCCTCTACAGATAGATAGTCAGTGACTTTGTGCCAGAAGTCAACATTATAGATTTATTGCCACTGTTTTTTATCATATAAATATGTTTTCTATTTTCAGAATCAGAATCAGGTTTATTATCACTGGCATGTGACATGAAGTTTGTTAACTTAGCAACAGTTCAATGCAATACATAATATAGAAGAGAGAAAAAAAATAAAATAAAATAATATATAAATCAATTACAGTATATGCACTGTATATTGAATAGATTAAAAATGTGCAAAAAACAGAAATAGTGTATATTAAAAAAGTGAGCTAGTGTCCAAGGGTTCAATGTCCATTTAGGAATCGGATGATAGAGGGGAAGAAGCTGTTCCTGAATCACTGAGTGTGTGCCTTCAGGCTTCTGATGGTAACAGTGAGAAAAGGGCATGCCCTGGGTGCTGGAGGTCCTTAATAATGGATGCTGCTTTTCTGACACACCACTCCCTGAAGATGTCCTGGGTACTTTGTTGGCTAGTACCCAAGATGGAGCTGACTAGATTTACAACTCTCTTCAGCTTCTTTCGGTCCTGAGCAGCCCCCACCTCCGCCAGCATTAAGACAGTGATGCAGCCTGTCAGAATGCTCTCCACGGTACATCTATAGAGGTTTTTGAGTGTATTTGTTGACATGCCAAATCTCTTCAAACTCCTAATGAAGTATAGCCACTGTCTTGCCTTCTTTATAACTAAATCGATATATTGGGACCAGGTTAGATCCTCAGAGATCTTGACACCCAGGAACTTGAAACTGCTCACTCCCTCCACTTCTGATCCTTCTATGAGGATTGGTATGTGTTCCTTCGTCTTACCCTTCCTGAAGTCCACAATCAGCTCTTTCATCTTACTGACGTTGAGTGCCAGGTTGTTGTTGTGGCACCACTTCACTAGTTGGCATATCTCACTCTGTACGCCCTTGTCACTACCTGAGATTCTACCAACAGTGGTTGTATCGTCAACAAATGTATATCTATTTTAACCTATGTCTTCCATGAGGACTGCAATATCCCCTGTTGATTTAAGTATAATGCCTTTAAAACCCTATCTTCTATATAAACATCCTTATCAGAATGATTAGTTTCCAATTAATGTTGCATTAATCTGTTACTTTGGTAAAGTGGATTCCGGTTAATTGGGCACATCGGGACCAGCACATTTTGGCCCAATTAAGCGGCTGTCCCAATTAGCTAAAGTTTCATGGAAATAATTAAAAGGGTATAAAAGAGACAGACTACCTTAACTGAGTAACAAATTATGTATTTAATTGAAGTACAGAACAAATTAGAACAATACCAGTACTACTATAAAACTGTGTATTAGTTTCTATTAGTTATTGACAGAAGAATTCACCCAGTGTACATACTGTGTCTTTTGATTGACTGTAAATGAAACTGTGTACATACATCTACTGATGCTTCTGGACACATCTTCAGTGATGTTCCTGGAATCATCGGGTGTTTCGGGTCTTTCGACATCATACGACCTCCTCTAGGTGACCCAGCCGGGGTTGATCAGACCCCAGCTTGTGTCCAGATGGCTAGCTACTTATGACTCCATGGCTCCCCTCTTTTGAGCCACAGCCATCTTGAGGCCTTCTCTGCCGCATCGGTGGTACTACGGATGGCTCTCCTCTTCCTCTCTCCCTCGATGCCCAAATTGCTGAAGGTTCTAACTAAGGAACGGGCTGCGAATCCCCTACAACCAACCTCTACTGGGAACCGTTCAGCTGCGACACTGACAATAATTGTTGTCATGGCTTGCAGCTTCCCATCAACCCCTCCCTTCGCAAGAAAATCAGCGCAGGCACTGAGTGCAGATAATGGACTGCCTTCATACCATGGTATCAACAATTTCATCCTCCAAATCTGTATTTTCATTATAACATTCAAGATGATTGTCAATATCTTCAAATTCTTCATATTTCCTACTTTGTTGAAATGGTGATGTTGTTTCATTTTCACTCCCAGCCGTTTCAGGCATCTCCAAGCTTGAATATTTGAAACCACAGAGAGCAAAACCATTCTGAATTTTCTTACTCCTATTTCTTGCAAATATTGGTGACTAAAATCACTGCTTGTTGAACACTAATGCAGCAACTGATGCTATTTAAAAACAGTTCACTCTAAGCACAGTGTAGTGTCTAATGGCCACACAAGTGCACACGACTGACACTTGTTAGAAACTGTTCGGCAACAGTCTCTTGTCCCAATTTAGCAGCACAGTGTCGCAAATAAATGAAAGGAATCCTGGCTATTTTCTTGATTAGTTTTTGTTCTTTAGGAGTTGTCCCAAATAGACGGTTTAACTGAAATCTATTTTATATGTTTGTGTGTGATGACAACTTTAGAGCTATGACTTGCAGGAGCATAAAATATCCTCTTAGATATTTTTTAACTTCAGCCTTTTTGAGTGCATAATTATAGTTGGACCTTCTGTTTATTAATTTTGTTTTTAGTCATCACATACCCTTTAGCAGCACAATATATAATTAAAAGTTAAAATTTGCATGAAAATAAATGTAATATTTGGTGGTTTTGATAAGATTAATAGAGAATTAGGCCAGCTGGTGTCGCAGTGACATCAGCGCCGGACTCCGGAGCGAAGGTTCCCGAGTTCAATCTCAGTCAGGCCGCTCCCGGGCACGCTTTCCATCTGTGCTGGGTTGAGTGTCAAGCTCGCATCTCAGCCTCGTAAAAAAAGAAAACTGCGTTGTGAGAAGGACGTGGGGGACCACTCACAGAATCTTTCCTCCAAGTCAACCACTTGAAAAAGTGGTCGCCAAGGCTCTGGCAGAGTATGGCATACACACAAAAAAAGAGAATGATTGGTAATTAATTTGCAGACATTTAAAAGTGTCATCAAATGAATAAAAGGAGCTATTGTAGAACTTTCTGAATGCAAAATTACATTCGGATTTCTTATTTTAAATCCAAAATAAGAAAGAATGCTGAAATGCTCAAGTCAGCTAGTCTTCAAGGATAGGCAAAAAAACTAAATTAATTTTAATCTCAAGGTCAATCCCTGTGCCACATACAGGCAAAGCAAGAAATACATATGAAAATAGTCCAGCTGAACGTAATTAAGGATCTGATGGGGGCTGGAGTTTCAGATATGTGGATCATTTGGCTCTCTTCAGAGTCCGTACAAGATAGAGAGTTTGCACCTAAACTGGAGAGGTACCAGTATCCTTACAGGGAGCAAATCACAAAATGCTGGAGGAACTCAGCAGGTCAGGCAACATCAATAAAATGAATAAACAGTTGACGTTTCAGGCCGAGACTCTTCTTCAGAACTGGAAAGGAAGGGGGAAGATGGATGAATAAATAGATAGGGGTAGGGGAAAGAGATAGGTGAAGCCAGATGGGGAGAAAAGATAAAGGGCTAGAGAGGAAGGAATCTGATAGGAGAGGAGAGTGGACCACAGGAGAAAGGAAGAGGGGACTCAGGGGAGGTGATAGGCAGGTGAGAAGAGGTAAGATGCCAGAGTGGGGAATAGAAGAAGAGGAGAGGGGGAGGTTTTTTTAAAAAACTGGTAGGAGAACTTGATGTTCATGCCATCAGGTTGGAGCCTAACAGGAATATAAAGTTGGAAGGTGCAGAGGATAATGAGTTGGATGTGGAGGGTCTGGGGTGTTAGGTAAGGACAAGAGGTTTGCTAGTGCCACTCAGGGGAGTTTAAACAAGCATGTCAAGGAGTATGAACTAGAGGAGCAGGTCATAAATGGAAGGTGATGGTTAAGTAAATCTGATAGGAATCCCAGGCAAGGACAGGCTAATGGATGGGACTGACATTCTGAAGTGTGTTTATTGCAGTGCAGTGAGTATTATTGGTAAAGCAATTGAACTTATAGCCTAGATCCCTGTGAAGATTCCCGCTGCACCTGGTGACCTTGTGATCTACATCTCAGAGACCAATGTTAGGCTGTCTTTAAAGAGGGTGAATCCTCGCAAGGTGGAATGTCTCGATGGAGCACCTGGTAAGGCTCTAAAAACTTGTGCCAACCAACTGCGGGAGTATTCAAGGAGAATTTCAACCTCTTACTGCTACAGGCAGAAGTTCCCACTTGCTTCAAAAAGGTAACAATTATACCTGGGGTTTTCACATACAATTCTCTCGAGTTTACAGAGAATGCTGCAAGAAACTGAAAAAGAACATCCAGTGAGTGATAGTTCTGTGGGGAAAAAGTGCCTTGTTAATGAGGATGGTCAGAGAAGAATGGGCAGACTGTTTCAAGTTGACAGGACAGTGACAGCGACTCATAACCATATGTTACAAGAGTGGTGTGCAGAAGAGTATCTCTGAGTGCACAACACATCGAACCATGAAGTGAACGGGCTACAGCAGAAGAAAACCATGAACATACACTCAGTGGTCAGTTGATCAGGTACAGGCAGGGCAGAATGAAGTCATCAGTAGGTGTACTTGTAAGGTTGCGAAACGGAAATCAACAGGGCCCTTAAAGAATATAAAGAAAGAAGAAAACAAACAGGGAATCAGGAGGGCAAAAAGGGGCATGAAATGCGAATTAATCCTACTCTCCAAGGACGAGTATGATTAAGGAAAATCCCAAGGCGCTTTATACACATTAAAACAAGGACGTAACTCAGGAGTGGATAGAATCACTTGAGGAAAAAGGTAATTTATTACCAGAGGCAGAGGAAGTTGATGAGATTCTAAGTGAGAGGAAGAGTGAGATTGGGGATATGCTAATATTCTAGATATTAATATTGAGAAGCAGAAGATATTGAGCCTCATGGAGAGCATTAAGATGCAACAATAAGGGCCTGATGGGGTCCATCCCAGGTTATTGACAAGGCAAGAATGGAAAATGCTGGCTCCGAGATAGAGATTTTTGTACCCTCTTTGGTCACAGGTGATCTCCCAGAGGAATGGAGAGAAGATAATGTTGTTCTTTTGTTTAAGAAGTGGAGGGACAATCCTAAAATTATAGAACAGTAAGCTATCAGTGTTAGAGAAGCCATTGGAAAGGATTTACTTGCATTTGGAAAAGCACGGGCATATTAGTGATTATCAGCATGACTTTGAACATAAACCTAGAACAGTTCAGCACAGGAACATGCCCTTCAGCCCACAATGTTGTGCCAAACTAATTAAATTAGTCATCAAATGTCCAACTAAACTAATCCCTCCTGTCTACATAATACCCACATCCTTCCATTTCCTGCACATTCTGTCTTAAGATCTTCTTGAATGCCTCTGTGGTATTTGCCTCTACTACCACCCAAGATAGCATATTTCAGGTACCCACCTAGAATACTCTCTCCCTGTGAAAAAAACTTGCCCCATACATCTCCTTTCAACTTAGCTCTTCTCACCTTAAATGTGTGCTCTTTGATATTAGGCATTTCAACCCTGGGAATAAGATACTGGTTGTCTACTCTATCTATGCATCTCATAATTTTATAAACCTCTCTCTGAACTCCCCTCAGCCACTGCTGCTCCAGAGAAAACAACATAAATTCATCCAGCCTCTCCTTTTAGCACATGGCCTATTATCCATGCAATGTCCTGAAAAACCTCTTCTGCACCCTCTCTAAGGGTGCAACATCCTTCTTATAATGGGGTGATCAGAAGTGAATGCAATACTCCAGATGCAGTCTAACTGGAATTTTTAAAAAAGACCTTCCTGACTCTTGAATTCAATTCTTGTTACTAAAGGTAAGCATGCCATATGCCATCTTTACAACCCTATCAACCTGTGGAGCCGCTTTTAGGGAGCTATGGATAATATTCCTCTGCATATTAACACTGTTAAGGGTCTTGTTATTGACAGTGTACTGCCTCTTTACATTTGATCATCAAAATGCAACACTTCAAATTTGGCTGGATTAAACTCTGCCCACATCTGTAACAGATTCTTAATCCTGTTGTACCCTTTGCCAGTTTTCTGTGCTCTCGACAAGGCTAGCAATGTTTGAATCACCTGCAAACTTACTAACTCACCCATCTAGTTTCATCCAAGTAATTTAAAAAATACAAATAGATGTCCCAGTGTGGATCCTTGTGGAACACCACGAGTCACAGACCTTTCGTCAGATTAAGTCTCATCGACAGAGTGTTCTGTCTTCTATGGGCAAACCAGTGTAAATTTAAATCCAAATGGGTTGATCCTCGGCATCTTCATCTTCTGGATAAGCATCTCATGAGGGGCCTTGACAAATGCTGTACTAAAATCCTTGTAGACAACATTAATAGCTCTATCATCGTCAATCACCTTTAACTTCAAAAAACTCAGTCAAGTTCATATGAGACAACTCGTCACTCAGTGTTAAAAAAGTTTCCTTCGCATCTCCTTTGAACTTTCCCCCTCTCACCTTAAACCTCTGCCCTCCAGAATCTGACATTTATGCACTGGGTAAAAGACTAACTAACTCCTACTCTCTCTATGTTCCTCATTATTTTAGGTATTTCTATTAGATAGCATCTCAGCCTATGATACCCCCACATCCTTCTCCTCTTTGTGCAGGGGGAATCATGAATCATGAACAAATGTTTTGAGGAGGTGACAAAAATGATTGATGAGGACAAAGCATTGGGTCTTGGCTACGTGGACTTTAAGGCATTCAACAAGATCTCTCATTGTAGTCTTATCCAGAAGATGAAAACACACTGGAATCTTGGTCATTTGGTAGATTAGATTCAAGATTGACTCAATATTGAAGTGTTGTGGTGGGGGGGGGGTGTTTCTCTGACTGGAGATTTGCGACCAGTGGTGTTCCACAAAAATCTCTATTGTTTGTATTTAGACAAAAATGAAACTAGGCTGGTGACTAAGTGTGCAAACACAAAATTTGTGGATTTAAAGATAGTGAAAAAGGTTAACAAAGGATATGGCAGGATATGGGTAAGTTGGAGATAAGGGCAGAGAAATGGAAGATAGAGTTTAATCTAAACAAATGTCACAAGTAGATAGGATGGTAAAGAAAGTGTATGGCATACTTTTGTTCATCTGTTATGTTGAGGCTGTTGAGTACAAGTCAAGAAATCATGTTGCAACAGCAAAAACAAACTTCATTTCTGCC
The DNA here is from genome assembly GCF_963921235.1 of Mobula hypostoma. NCBI lineage: Eukaryota > Metazoa > Chordata > Chondrichthyes > Myliobatiformes > Myliobatidae > Mobula > Mobula hypostoma. The sequence goes on along the minus strand of NC_086108.1, from coordinate 70,006,897 downwards.
ACATTTGGAATACAGGTGGAGGCTTTGGATAAGTTGCAGAAGTGGTTCATCAGCATGTTGCCCTGATTAGAGTATTAGCCATAAGCAGAGATTTTGGAGCACTTTCTTTGGAATGTTGGGGGCTGATAGAAATATTTGAAATAATGAGACTGTGTTCAGTTCTGGTCACCTCACTACAGGAAGGATGTGGATACTATAGAGAGAGTGCAGATGAGATTTCCAAGGGTGTTGCCTGGATTGGAGGGTATAATTTATGAGAATAGGTTGAGTGTACTTGGCCTTTTCTCCTTGGAGCAATGGAAGATGAGAGGTGACCTGATAGAGGTGTATAAGAGGATGAGGGGCATTGATTGTGTGGATCACTAGAGGCTTTTTTCCAGGGCTGAAATGGCTAACACGAGGGGGCATAGTTTTAAGTTGCTTGGAAGTACCAAAGGGATGTCAGGGGTAAGTTTTTTCACACAGAGAGTGGTGGGTATGTGGAATGCACTGCCGATGGTGGGTGGTGGAAGCGGATGCAATGAGGTCTCTTAAGAGCCTCTTAGATTGGTACATGGAGCTTAGAAAAATAGAGGGCTATGTGCTAGGGAAATTCTAGCCAGTCTCTAGAGTAGGTTACATGGTTGGTACAATATTGTGGGCCGAAGGGCCTGTAATGTGCTGCAAATTTCTATGTTCTGTGTTTATACAGATATAGTAATGTCAGAATCCTTAATAGTGGACGCTGCCTTTCTAAGACACCGCTCCTTGAAAATGTCCTGGGTACTTTGTAGGCTAGTACTCAAGATGGAGCTGACTAAATTTACGACCCTCTGCAGCTTCTTTCAGTCCTGTGCAGTAGCCCCTCCCCATACCAGTGATGCAGCCTGTCAGACTGCTCTCCACGGTACATCTATAGAAGTTTAAGAGTGTATTTGTTGACATACCAAATCTCTTCAAACACTTAATGAAGTATAGTCGTTGTCTTGCCTTCTTTATAGCTGCATTGATATGTTGGGACCAGGTTAGGTCCTCAGAGATCTTGACACCCAGAAACTTGAAACTGTTCACTCTCTCCACTTCTGATTCCTCTATGAGGATTGGTACGTGTTCCTTCATCTTACCCTTCCTGAAGTCCACAATCAGCTCTTTCATCTTACTGATGTTGAGTGCCAGGTTGTTGCTGCGGCACCACTCCACTAGTTGGCATATCTCACTCCTGTACACCCTCTTATTTCCTCTGAGATTCTGCCAACAATGGTTTTGTATTATCAGCAAATTTATAGATGGTATTTGAGCTATAGCTAACTACACAGTTGTACCATTATATGTTCTCCATGCAGATAGATGATCTTGCATCAGAACTATTCTCTATGTTAACTGTGTATTTTCTCTCATTTTTAAAATTTGAAAATGACTTAACTAATGCTGCATTATAAAATTGTATGGATTTGATTGAAGACTGGATTTTTGGGTCAGATCTTCTAGGTAGCTTTCTTTCACTAGGCTCACAGATGCAGAATCATCACCTGGCTGAGGAACTGAATAGTTATACTTGACATGTACCTAGCATATGAACTTGAGTTTTTTGTGGAGGTGACAAAAATGATTGATGATGACATGGCATGGGTCTTGCCTACATGGACTTTAGTAAGGCATTCTACAATGGCACAAGTTAGTGCCTTCAAGAAAATAAAGGACCATTGAAAGAAAAATAAAAATGAGATAGTGAGGAAAAAAGTTCAAAGATTGGAAAGTTGTAAGCAACGTCTAGTTATGAATGATGGATGGGAGGGGACAAGAAACAAGAAAGAAAACAAAGCCAGACAGGGACTATTCAGCTGTGGTTATGCTGATTTATTTGCTTCATATTTGCCTTCTTCCAGACCATTCACTCCATTGAACACTTATCGGCAAATCGTAATTTTCATTTCTCCTATATTTACACACCCTTAAATATTTTGTTACTTTCTTCAGCTATAATTATAATAGCAAATTCTACATCCTAATCACTTTGTTAATAGTTTACCTAATTTTGGTCTTGCCCAGATAGAAATATATTCTCTAATTTTTCATGTCTACTCTATTAAACCCATTCTCAAAGCCTCTATTAAAAATTTCTCTAGGAAACAGTTCTAGCTCATTAACCTGAAAGTTCAACCTTTCAATTCAGATATCAAAATCCCTAAAGTAGCAGATTCCTTTCTTTATTTCCTCACAAAAAGAAAACACCACTACACTCTGATCTACAGTGAAATTATTTTTTTTTGAAATGGAGCAGGTGAACCTACCTATATGAAGTGTTCTTTAAAATGCTGGATAATAATTGTAGATCTTGTCTATTTTTCCCCATCAGGTTACAAGACATGAAAACAACAAAAATACTTGTGGATCACATTGTATGTTTTTTCTTTTGACAGGATTTGAGTTTTTTGAGGTCAGTGCCAAAGAAAACATCAATGTCAAGCAGGTCTTTGAATGTCTAGTAGATATCATATGTGAGAAAATGTCAGAAAGCCTGGAGTCTGATCCATCAATGGGCAGCGGGAGAAAGCACACACGGCTGACAGACAACCCAGCTTCAATGCAACAGAATTGCGCCTGCTAGTGACCTCTCAACTTGGTGACCTCCAACCTCTCCCTGTTATTTTTTTCTTTCTGTTTCTCTTTATATTGTAGTTGCATGTGCTATGAAGGCAATCAAATGCCAATTCATTCAATATTATGCAGATGGTAGAACTAATAAATTTTATTTATTCTTTAATGTGTTTAAATGTTATGTACTTCTGCACAAAGCGAATATTCAACTGCATTATAAACCTTACTATATTACTAACTGATGCTAATATTGATGTTTTTGAGACTGGACCTTTTCAGTCCTTCTGAATTGGAAATCAAGATTTTATAGTTAACTGTTTAGGTGATTGCTGTAACATGGTTTATCTTGGGAAGTTGTAAAGGAAGTATTATGAAGGGCTAAATCTGGAAGTGCCAATGAACTCAAAGAGAACCTGTCAAAATTAAGTGAATAATCTCTCAAAGTTTGTTGGAGCAGTTGGAATGTTGGGAGAAAAATGTCTCTGGCTAATTTAATTTCCACTATAAGATAAGCATAAAAGGAAGAAATATTACAGTAAATTAAAATTATTCTGAAAAAGTAAGTCTATTATCAGACTTCACAACTATAATTTCCCTTATTGTAAATTCTATTAAGTTAATATTCCACATTTGCAATTTATTAAACTTCTCTTTACTGTCCTCTTACCATTGAAACCAGGAGAGGTTCTCAATCTGTGATGCACGAGGGATCTCCTCTCTGAAGAAATCATCTGTGAATATGCCTCTAATATTGCAGAAACTTGGATCCATCTTCCTGTTTTGGATATCATTAAGGGTGCAGGAAGGGCTCCTGTAGCCCAACAATGATGGGGAGCACTATTAAAAGACAGAAAAATGCAGTTATTAAAGCAACTACACTAGCTAAAACAACAGGAATTCTGCAGATGCTGGAAATTCAAGCAACACACATAAAAGTTGCTGGTGAACGCAGCAGGCCAGGCAGCATCTCTAGGAAGAGGTGCAGTCGACGTTTCAGGCCGAGACCCTTCAGTCCTGACGAAGGGTCTCGGCCTGAAACGTCGACTGCACCTCTTCCTAGAGATGCTGCCTGGCCTGCTGCGTTCACCAGCAACTTTTATGTGTGTTACACTAGCTAAATCTGGAATGTTCAGTAAGAAAGTATTAAAGGTGTATGGTGGATGAGAGGTTGTGTGGAAATGGAGTGTCAGAATGTGTGTCACTCTTCTTTCTCCATGTAGGTAATTAAAGGCCATTAACACTGCATCCCTGAACCTACTTCCTGGCAACTGAAGTGATAACATCATTGATCAGAGGAGTAGTAATTAAAATGTTTCAGTACCCAATTTTCCCAATACCTATCCCTCTGTTTTTACGACCTGGCAGAGAAGGTAAGTCAAAACTGGAAAAAGGCTCAGTACAGCCACTTTCCTGAGCTGTCTGCCATATTCTCGCCCATTCTCCGTACTATAAGATCTTCTGTAACATGCTTTGGAAGGCAAATTGTATGTTGGCTATTTGTATAAGCAGAAATGGTGGACTCCAATAATAAACCCTTGCTGAGATTGTACAGGGCTTTTGTGAAATAACAACCAGAGCATTCAGTGTAATTGTGTTCTCCATATCTAAAGAAGAATATGCTTGTTTTGGGGACTGTGCTGTACACTTCCATTGGATTTATTCTTGGGACAAAGGGGTTGTCCAGTGAAGAGGCATGGACAATATCAGATCGGTCTATAATTAGTCCAGGTCAGTTCAGGGAAGTGATGTACAAAACTCTCAGAATTTACTCTCAGGAGTAAATTCTGCAGGGCTGTTTGATTCCAGAGGTAGGGGAGAGTAAGTAGTTGGCCATTTGGGACTGAAACACTTCGAATTTTCTTTATGCCAAGGATTTTCAAATATTGGACTTCTTTACATTAGAGGGCTGTGCATGTTCAGTTGTAGGGGATATGCAAGGCTGAAATCAATCGTTTTTATTTACTAAAGGAATCAGAAGTAATAGTGATTGGGCAGCAAAATGGATCAGGCAGTGTACCATGGGGTGAAGGAGTAAGCTAAAGTGACTGCATGGTCTGCGACAGTTTCTTATATCATTATATTAAACAATTACAAAACCAGTAGCAAAAATAGTCTGTCTTTATATAAAGCTTTTTGCATTGCAGAATAACCTTAAGATGTTTTCACAGGTCAGAGCTGGATACTGATTAAGAACATAGAAAAATTAGATGTGAGACTGATGGGATAGTAAGAGAGTAATTTGCACGAAGAGAGTAATTTTAATTTCCAGGTGAAAATTGCCTCCACTTTGATTAGCTCTGCTAGTAGAATCTCTTGCCAGCATTCTGTTTTTCCAGACTAATATTATTTGCATAATTAATTGCAAATTGTACATGCAAAATTGCAGCTGGGTCTGACTGGCAACAGAGAGATAATTATGTAAAAATAAGCAGAAAATTAAGAGGAAATGTCGCAAAGGAAGAAATGAGAAAAAATGCATTTATATGGAAATTTTCACATCTTTTAGATTTCCAAGAGTCCTGTCCTGCTGAGGGAGTACTTCTCAAGTATGGTTGCTGTTGTAGTACAAGCACTGTGGATAACCATTATAACCGGATAGTCCGTTGAGAATGCAGTCCTAATGCAAAGTCTCAACCTGAAACATACTATGTGTAAGCATGCTAATGGAAATTATAGTCTGCAGGCATTCTGTACTATTTTTCAACTCACTGCATGTCACTGCCGAGAATTGGTAGACAAGTCTTCCATCTCTTTCTGTTTGTTATGAAAACTGGTAAGGTTTCTTTCAAGACTTCTGACAAAGGAAAATGTCTGTTTCATTCCACATAGGAGCAGAATTAGGCCATTCGGCCCATTGAATCTGCTGTGCCATTCAATCATGGCTGCTTTTTAAAATTTCTCTCAACCCCATTCTTCAGCCTTCTCCATCTAACCTTTGACACCATAACTAATCAAAGAACCTATCAACTTCCACTTTAAATATAGCCAATGACTTGGCCTCCAGAGCCATCTGTGGCAATGAATTCCACAGATAAACTACACTCTGGCTAAAGAAACCCCTTCCCATCACTGTATTAAATGGACACTCCTGCATTCTGAGGGTATGCCCTCTGGTCTGAGACACCCCACTATAGGGAACATCCTCTCCACATCCACTCTATCTAGGCCTTTCAATATTTGATAAGTTTCAATCAGATCCCCTCTCTCTCATTCTTCTAAACTCCAGCGAGTACAGGCCCGAAGCTGTACAGACTACATGATTCTCATTGAATAGCCCAACTTACAAGTGCTTAATTGTCACATATACTTCAGTGTAACCAGCTGTACTTGAAGTGCATGGAGCAGGAAGAGCAATTAGCATAGCCTGTTAGTTACAAGGAGAGGTTAGACAAACCTGTAGTGTTGGTGGTTTAGCCTGGCCTAATTGAAGTTTATAGAATTTATGAGAGGCATAGATAGGGCAGATGGAGTCTTTCCTCAAGGGTGGAAATGGCAAATACAGGAGAACATAGTTTTAAGGTGAAGGGGAGAAGATTTAAAGGAGATTTACAGGGCTTTTTTTTTTACACAGACAAGCACATGAACAGGCAGGGAATGGAGGAATGTAGACCAGGTGCAAGCAGATGGGATTAGTTGAAATTTTCATTGCCAACACAGAAGTCGTGGCCAAGCTGGCTGTGTTTTGCTTGATGCGTGAATGTGGTTTGGAACCTGTTGAGGGAAAGAGAGTGGGGAAGGAACGGAAATTGCTGGGAGGGAGTCGTGTGGGTCCGGTAATGGTGGACAGATAAGAGGCGGGGTTGCGGGAAAGAAAGTGGAGAAGGAGAGGGATAGAGACTTGGGACCAGAGGTAGGCAGCTGGAGAGAGGTGGATTATTGTGAAGGGAGAAATAAAGGGAATGAGGAGGTAGTGAGGAGTCGGATGAATAAAGGGAATAAAAGAATAAGAAATGATAGTGGAGAAAGCTCTGAAAGTGAGGAAGATGAACAAGCTCAGAGAGGAGGTGTTGTCATAATTAGGTTTAATGAGAAGGCTCAGGGACATATGAAGAAAATTAACCCGTTTGTGCTAACAACAACTCTGACAAAAAAGATAGGGGAAATAGTATTTGCAAAAGTCCTTAATGATGGCAACTTATTGGTAAGATGTGCGAATGAGGAACAACTTGAGAAAGCACTCAAGCTAAAAGAGATAGGAAAATGCAAGGTGGAATACACTGGGAGGGTGGGAGCACAAAATAGTGGTTGTAAAGGAGTGATCACGGGGATACCAATGAGTATAAATATGGAGGAGATAAAGAGGAATATCAAAGGAGGGAAAGTAATGAATGTTCAAAGACTGAAAACAACAAAGGAGGGAGTGAAAAAGGAAAGTGAATCTGTATTGATTGAATTTGAAGAAGAAAGAGTGCCAAGGAAGGGGTTCCTGGGTTTCATGCGTTACCCAGTAAGGGTGTATGTGCCAAAGCCATTGAGGTACTATAATTGTCAAAGGTTTGGACACGTGGCTAAAAACTGTAAAAGGCAGAGGAGATGTGCTAGATGTGGGGGTGATCATGAATATGGAAAGTGCGGAACAGGAGTTCAACCAAAATGCTGCAATTGTGGAGGAGCTCATAATGTTGCATATAGTGGGTGTGAGGTTGTCAGACGGGAGACTAAAATTCAAGAAATAAGAGTGAAAAGAAAGATCACTTATGCAGAAGCTGTAGGAATATCAAGAGAACAGAATAATGCTCCTAATGAACAGGGAGCAATAGGGATGTGAGAGATGCAACAAAGGACAAATGACAGGATTTATGTAGACAGAAAGGCTCTAGTAACATTCATTGCAGGAGTGATTAATAGTACGGCTGAGGTAAAGTCAAAAAGTGACAAAATTCAGCTGGTGGTAAAAGCAGCAGTAAACCATTTAGGGTTAGTAGGACTGACATGGGAGGAAGTGAGGGAGAACCTCAGTAATCAGTCAAGCCAAGAAGTGTCATGTGTTGGTTAATACTAATTATGGTGATTCTTTTACAATGGAATGCAAGGAGCTTACTGGCCAATAGCCAGGAATTCAAGCACTTTATTAAAGAAATGGTTGTAAAACCGGATGTAGTGTGTATTCAGGAAACTTGGTTGAAACCAACTTTAGACTTTGTGGTATATGGGTATACAATGATAAGGAAAGATAGAAATCTAGGGGGAGGAGGGGGTTGTGCTATGTTAATCAAGCAAGGTATACCATATAGGGTACTAGAAAAAGGATATAATCAGGAATACATAGTGGTGGAAGTGTGGGAGAGAGGGAAGGGAGTGGTTATAATTAACTACTACAATCCATGTAAGAGGTTGGATTTGGACAGCCTATTAAAGATACAAGGACAAAACAGACATAAAGTAGTGTGGTGTGCAGATTTCAATGCTCATAGCACAATATGGGAGGATCAGATTACAGATCCAAATGGAAAGGTAATTGAAGATTTGATGGAAGAAAGGGATTTGGTGTGTATGAATGATGGTAGCGGCACAAGGATAGATATAACAACAGGAACTGAGTCAGTGTTAGATATTACATTAGTGTCTAATACCTTGGCTGGCGTTAGTAACTGGGGAGTTTGGACTGCTTCAACAGTAGGCAGTGATCACTACCCAGTTTTGTGTTCAGTGGATGAAAGAGTTGAAGTAAGACCAGGTAGCGGAACCCCAAAGTGGGTGTTTGAAAAAGCAGATTGGGGTAAGTTCCAGAAATTGAGTGAAGAAGGGTTGACAAAGATTGATATTTCTGGAAATGTAGATGAATTAAACAGTCAGGTGACTTCAGCAATTATCATGGCAGCAGAAGGATCTATACCTAGGAGTAAAAATAGAATGAATAGAAAACTGGTACCATGGTGGACAGAGGAATGTTGTCAGGCTGTAAAAAACAGAAATAGAGCATTCAGGCTAGTTACAAGAACCTATAATATGCAGCACTTGGTTCAATATAAGAAAGCACAGGAAGTGGTGAGAAGAACTATACGTCAAGCTAAAAGGGCAAGTTGGAGGAGTTTTTGCGACATGTAGGAAGAACAACACCTGTGGGAGAGATATGGGGAATGATTAAGAGGATGGGAGGAGATAGAAGGGAATGGGAATATCCAGTAATGATAACTGAGGAGGAAACTGCAGTCTCCAGTAGGGATAAGGCTGAGGTCATGGCCAAGTCATTTGTACTGATACACAGTTCAGAAAATTTGTCTGAAGAAGGGAGAAGAAGAAGGGAAAGAATAATGAGCCAACACCCAGGTGTGTTAAGCAGGAGAGAAGGAATAGATGATATAATTGATGATCCATTTACATTAGCAGAAATGGTGAGAGCAATAAAGAGATCGAGACCAACCTCCCCAGGGAAAGATCTGATATGCTCTGTGATGCTAAAAAATCTAGGAGAAGGAGCGCTCTTGAAGTTGCTGCATTTTTATAAGAGTGTGGGAGGAGGGAAGATTACCAAGTGCATGGAAAGAAGCAGTAGTAATTCCAATAAGGAAGCCTGGCAAGGATCTGTCAAAACCCAATAGCTACAGACCAATTGCATTAACATCAAGTATATGTAAGATAATGGAAAGGATGATAACAGAAAGGTTATCATATGAGCTTGAGAAAAGGGGAATGCTGGCAAGTTATCAGAGTGGTTTTAGAAAGGGAAGGAATTCCATGGACTCAGTGATGATGTTAGAGACTGAAATAAGGAAGGCCCAGGCAAATAGAGAGTCAGTAGTGGCAGTGTTCTTTGACATTGAAAAAGCCTATGATATGATGTGGAAGGAAGGATTATTAATTAAACTGCACAAGATGGGGGTTGGTGGGAGAGTTTTTAATTGGATTAAAGATTTTTTGTTTGGTAGAAAAATTCAAGTTCGGATTGGATCAGAATTATCAAAACAGTACATAGTGGAAAATGGCACACCTCATGGTAGTGTGATTAGCCCGTTACTTTTCATCATTATGATCAATGATGTCTTCACAAAGGTACCAGTGGATATAGGTAGGTCACTGTTTGCGGATGATGGGGTCTTGTGGAAAAGAGGCAGGAACATGGACCATATAATCAGGAAACTACAAGAAGCAATTAATGAAGTGGTGGAGTGGGATTATGATTGGGGATGTAGATTTTCAGTAGATAAAACTCAAACTGTATTTTTTACCAGGAAAAGGGTTGAGGTAGGGAAGAAGTTAAGGATGTATGGGGTTGAATTAGAAAGGGTTGCATCATTTAAATTTCTGGGAGTTATATTTGATTCACGATTAACATGGGCAGACCATATCAGGAAAGTTGAGGAGAAATGTAAAAAAGTAATAAATGTGATGAGATGTTTGACTGGTAGGGAATGGGGAGCAAGTTGTTCAGCTTTGAAGAGAATGTATGTGGCTTTAGTGAGATCTGTATTGGATTATGGAAATATAGTATATGGATCAGCAGTTAGGTCTCTTTTAAGGAAACTGGATGTGATTCAGGCTCAGGCCTTGAGAGTGTGCAGTGGGGCTTTTAAAACGTCACCAGTGTCAGCCCTACAGGTAGAAATGGGAATAATGCCTTTGGAACTAAGAAGGATGCAACTGATGGCAAACTACTGGGCTAACTTGCAGGGGCACAATGATTCTCACCCTACTAAAGGAGTGCTGGGAAAATGGGAGGTTTCAGAGGGATACCTTTAGTCGGGTAGGGAATGATATCGCGAAAGAATGTGGAGTGTTTGATCTGAGGATAAGTCCTTCAGTAGTTTATCCGGTTGTAGCTCCATGGAAGCTTGTATGGCCTGACATAGACTGGCATTTGTTAGAGGTAAAAAGGAAACAAAGATATAAAACAGATTTGGTAAATGCATTTAACTGTCATGTGATGGAAAAGTATAGTGATTATACTCACGTTTATACGGATGGTGCGAAGGAACCTGAAACAGGAGTGACAGGGTTTGGGGTGGTAATACCAGCAAAAGAAATTGGAATCAGCAGAAGAACATCTAATAAGTTAGGGGTGTTTACAGTGGAGATGCTGGCAGTGTTGGTTGCATTGCAATGGGTGCAGAAAGCCAGACAAGCCAAAGCATTGATATGTTCAGATTCATCCTCAGTTCTAGCAAGTTTAAGGTCTTTTCACACAAACAGTCGGCAAGATGTACTTTATGAAGTCCTTCAGTTAGTTACAAGAATTGCAAATCAGGGAGGTCAGGTAAAATTTCTATGGGTTCCAGCACATGTAGGGGTGAAGGGGAATGAGAGGGTGGATGAGTTGGCAAAGAGGGTGTTAAAGAAAGAAAATGTGGAAATGCACATTAGTATCAGTAAAGCAGAGGTTAAGTGTGTAATCTGGGAAAAAGTCAACCGAATGTGGCAAGAAAGATGGGACAGGGAGGGGAAAGGGAGGCATTTATATCAAATACAAATGAGTGTTGCAGTTACTAGGGTAGGTAATGGAAACAGAAGAGAGGAAATTGTGTGGACTAGGTTAAGGCTGGGGCATTGTGCATTAAACACAACATTGAAAATGATAGGGAAACACCAGATAGGATTGTGTGAGGAATGTCAGGAAGAGGAGTCGGTAGAACATGTAGTTTTGTGTTGCAGGAAGTATGGGATACAGAGAGAGATGATGAGAAATAAATTAAGGGAGTTGGGAATGCAGGAATTCACATTAAAAGGGTTGCTGGGCATGGGTGAGAGAGCACAAGTCGGGGTATTTTTAGCGTTTTTAAGGGGTACAGGGGTTTGTTATAGGATATGACGAATAAACAGGAATAGGATACTAGGATGGTCAAAGATGGGAGGGTGAAGTGTAGGTTTGTATATATGTGTGTGCGTGTGCGCGCGCGATTGGGTGAAGGGATTTAGAATGTATGTCTAGTGCACATTCTGGAGCAGAGGGTGGCGGTAATGCACCATTAAGCTGGATACCAACCGCCATAAAACAAGATACAGACAGACAGACAGAAGTCGTGGCCCGAAGTGCCTTGTTCCTGTGCTGTACTGTTCCCTGTCCAGTATCACAGTTCTGCCAGTTTTCTCCTTTACTGGATTATGGATTTATTGGAATTTTCACTTGGAGTTTGGGCAGATACACTTTTGATTCATTCTATGAGATAATCTACCTAACTTTTTGTAAGTCCTACTTTAGTTGTGCCAAGCTCAAGGGCTTAATTGCGTCAGAACTTGAGGCCCGGACCAATATAAAGTATGTTTCCGGAAAGACTATTTGCATCAATTCCTCCTTTTCCTGTGATGTAGCTAATAAAATTGAACTAAGGCTCTACTATCAGTTTCCAGCACTCCTGCAACCACCCGCTGTTCTCATACTTAGGCTATTAACATGAACAATGCATTTTTTGTTCTACCATTTGCGTACCTTGGAGAATGAAATAGGGTTAGAGGACTAAATGCTAACAAGCCAAAAGTTCCAGGATCATTATTATAAGAGCTCATGATTTTCTGCAGCAAAAATCTTGCCAAATAATTTTTAACTTTAAACCGAAAAAGCATCTCTCTTAAGGTAAGACTACTTTGAGCCAGGAATCTGGATGAAATTACATTGATTGGATGAAACATCATTTTATTGAAGAATTTGTGAATATCCTATTCTGTATATAGTAACTTTGTGTCACCCTGAGATTTAATCAACTGTATTGTCTCTTGGTATTCATGTCTTTATCTTTAAGAGACAGTTCAAAGCAGTCTATAAGGCTGGAGAGTCAACATGCTCAGTACCTTACATTGCATAGCTTGACATCTTTTTACCATGGCTTTTATTCAGAACACATTTTTCTAAATTGATCTTCCTAGGTAAATTATCAGTAAACCTATAAATGGGATTTATTCAGCATAATATTGAGATATAATGTAATGTACATAATTAACTGAAAATTGTGATAATATAAAACTAATACAATAATTTTTTTCATGGCTAATTTGGTGACTTGGACATCTTCCATGAGAATATCTGTTTTCTGGCCATGTCTTTTCTGCATGTATAGACTTGAAACCATTAATTGCACGGATTGTTGTGCAATCAGCTTTATTGAGTTGTATTTGTCATCTTCATGCCTTTTTCTATTCAGTCTCAGTTAATCACGGGCACCTAAAAGGTTTTTAAAAACTCAATATTAGTAGAGCAATGGTAAAGTTAGCTCTTCATCAAATAATTAAAAATAAGAATTGTAAATGCAAGGAAGTCCAATGGGGATTTAAAAATTTATATTTCACTGATTATATATTTACTTAAGGTTTTGCAAAAGCCACAACATCAGTAGGCTATGCCCTTCTGATTATCACCCTTCCCTTACCAAAGTTTTGTCTGTCCTTCAGCAGTGTTTGGTTCAAAGTGAAGGCTAACCATATAGTGTTGCAAAAAAGTTGTTTTGTAAACCTAATTACTTTCTCACCTTCAAATTATATATTTGTTAATGACTGGCTATCAGGCCTGCACAGGCAGACTGCTCCCAGTCTCCACCCAGCTAACAGGAGTCACCTGCCACTCATTTCCAACTCATCACCTGCCACTTATTTAAACCCAGCTCTCATCCACAGACCTTTGTCCACCCATCAAACCAGACGGTCTCAAACAATTGCTTCTAACCTTCAGTTACCTTGTTGCCTTGCCATGTCAAGTATCTATTCATTCTTGTTTTGTGGCCCCTCATGGTTTGTCATTTTGCAGTTTATTATCAAAGTGGTTGCTCACTGCTAAATCATCTCTGCTGTTCTGTGTTTGGGTCAAGCTTCCTCTATATTTCTTGATAAGATGGACAAACCAACAGTTGACCCAGCAGCATTTGCTTGCCTAAAGGAAGTTGTCTGTCAACAGGAGTACACGACCCAGAAGCAGCAGGAACCATTGACCTTCTGTTCATCACTCTCAACTAACTCTGTCTCATTACAGTAACCGCGCAGCAGTCAATCTCCTCCCAATGCCACAACCTCCTGTCCCAGTGCATCTTGTACTTTGGGCTGCAGTCATCTCTGTATTCTACAGACCCTGCCAAAATCGCCTTCATCATCTCTCTTGACAGGGCGAGCTCTGACCTGGGGTGTCACCAACTGGGAAAATAAACCACATCTGTAATAGATATGAGCAATTCACCGCTAAGATGCACAGGGGTTTTGAACATCTGGGAAGTGGTTGGGAGGTGGATCAGAAACCTTGGCTGCACCAAGGATCACGTTCGTAGCTGGATTACACGGTTGAATTCAGGACCCTCACAGTGGAATGTGGCTGGAATGCAGAAACGCTGCTGACCCAATACATCATGGCCTCTCAGAGTGCTTGAAAGAAGAGCTGTTTACCCAGGAGATGCCCACCAACATCGATGCCCATCAACCTCATCATTCTAGCCCTCTACGTTGACAAGCTTTTAATGGAACAAGCCTCTACACAATCAGCCAAAACCCCAGTTCTATTTCCGGAAACCGTTTCAGCCTGCAGGAACCTCATCGTCCATGTCTTCAGAACCCATGCAGTTAGCGAGAGCTCCCTTAACCACCCTCCCCCCTAAAGCGTGAGCATCAGTGGAAAAACAACTTATACGCTGACTGTGGAGCTCCTGATCACCAAATGCCCATTGTCTCAGAAAACAGCACCACCAGATAGAGATGAGGGTCCTGCCACCCCCTCCCAGCCCCTCATTCCAGTACCATAGCCTGAGTAAGTCTCTCTGCCCCACTCCATATCCCAATGGCTCTACGAACACAGCAAGCTCTGGTAGATTCCAGTGCAGCGGGCAACGTTCTCGACTGGACTATCTGTGAGCAGCTTGGACTCTGTACCAAGCCTATCTCTCACCTCTTCTGCATCATGGCCCTTAGGGTCTGGGATGGTCAGAACATGCATACAGCCCGTGCACGTGAGCTTTGGAGAGAACCACGAGTCCATCCAATTCCCCCTTATCTAATCACTGGGTACTCTACTCATCTTGGGTTACCCCTGGCTCTCCACTCATGACCTCACTTTTTCTGGTCATCCAGCCCACTGCCTCCTGCCTACAACCTCAGCTGACTTGACCCCATAAATTTGTGGAGACGGAGGAAACCTCAATTTCAACAAACTCCCGCAGGAATACACAACTCAGTCATCGCCTTTAGTCAAAGCAAAGCCTGCACTCTCCTGCCTCACAGACCATACAACTGCACGTTCAACCTCCTCTCAGGCACCACTCGTCCCCAAGGTGATCTGCTCTTCCTCTTCCCTCTGAGACCCAAGTCATGAATGACTACTTCGCCAAAGCACTACAGCATGGCTATCCAGTGCAGGATTCTTCTTTGTCAAAAAAATAGATAGGTGTCTTTGTCCCAGCATCAACTACCATAGTATTCAACAAAATCAACATTAAGAACTGCTAATCTCTCTCCTTGATAGACAACACATTAGAAACACTCACTGGGGTCCAGATCTTCACCAAACTGGATTTATGGTGTGCGTACAACCTGATCCAGATCTGCCAGGGGGATTGTGTGGAAGATGGCATTCAGAACACCCACTGGCCACTACAAATGATTGGTAATGCCTTAAGAAATTTGTTCAGTCCTTCAGCATCTCCTCAAAAACCAGTTGTACTACAACTTATAAGAATGCCTGTTCCACACCCCAGTGGTTTCCTTTCTGGAGTATATCCTTTCACCCCAAAGGTATAACCATGAACCCAGAGAAAGCGTGAGCTCTTGTTGAATGGCTCTGACCAGGCTCTTGAAACAGCTACAGCACTTCTTGGGCTTCTCCAATTTCTACCTCTGTTTCTTCAGGAACTACAGCCAAATTGCCACTCCTCTCACCTCCCTCACCAAACCACCTACCTCACAGATAACCTGGTCTGTAGCCACGGACCACACCTTTGAGGAGCTCAAAAGATGTTTCACCACCCCTCCCATTCTCCACCATTCAAACCCCTCCAGATGTTTTGTGGTAGAGGTAGATACCTCTGACGTGGGCATTGGGGCCATCCTCTCCCAGTGAGGACCGGACAGGAAGACACCATTGTGCCTTCATCTTGTGCAAGTTCAACTTTGTGCACTGAGACGGGAAGGTACTTGCCATTAAGCAGGCCTTGGAGGAATGGAGATGTCAGTTGATGGGAAACACTAGGCCCTTCCTGATCAGGATTGACCACCAGAATCTCTTATACTTGCAACAGACCCACCAACTCGACCCACGTCAGGCCCGCTATGCCCTCTTCTTCAAGTAATTCAACTTCATCATCTACTGATCCAGTTCCAAGAACACCAAGGCAGATGCCCTGACACGACAGTTTGACTTAGCTGAGATGGAGATCAACCCTCAGCCTATTGTTAGATCCTCACCCCGATCATCTGGGATCTTGAGAACCAGATCCTACAGCATAAGCCTGCTCTGGCCTACACACCTGAAAACTGTATGTACATGCCAGAGGCCATGTGCTCTGAGGCACTCCAGTGAGCCCATGTCTCACCCCTCTGCAAGTATCCAACAACGATTTTCTGTGATGCCTGTTCTGACAGCTCACCATGATTGCAGATGTACATCGGTTGTTGCTGCTTGTCCTCAAAGTGCCCAGTCCAATTCCTCCAACCAGTAGCACTCTGAGCTCCTGCGGCTCCTACCAATCCCCTTATGCCTGTGGTCCCACATCACCATGGATTTCATTGGGTGTTTGCCATCTTCCGATAGGGTCACGGTGATCAGGACAGTGGTGGACTGGTTCTCCGAGGCAGCCCAATTCACCTTCCTCCCCAAACTTCCATCAGCTGCTGAAATGGTAGACATGGTTCTCCAAGTATATTTCGCCTCCATGCTTCACCTCAGGACACTGTGTCAGACCAGGGACCATACTTCATCTCCTGCATCTGGCAAGCATCCTGTTCCCTCCTCTACACCTCAGTGAGTTTTGTCCTCTGACTATCATCTTCAGACCAACAGTCAGTCGTGAAGTTTCTGTGATGCTTCGCCGTCTCTAACCCTTCTACATGGAAAAGATATCTCCCACAATCTACGCACCTTCTCTGCTTCTTTTGAAGTGCTTCATGGCTGGCACCCCCCATTGTTCCCTGCGGAGGAGCCAACGGTTGAGGTTCTGTCTGCCAGGGCCCTGGTTCACTGCCACCAGAATGCTTGGACGAGGCCTCAGAGAACCATCCTAGCTGCCAACCACACCTACTGCCACCAGGCTAACCGGTGTCAGCACCCAGGCAGACTACTCCAACCTGGCTCTGTATCTTTTGTCCATCTGTCCTTGCACACCGACTCCTGCAAGTTCTTGCCCTGGTTCATTGGTCCCTTTAAGATTAACTATTACATAAACCCAGTCACTTACCCTTTTCAGCTGCCACCATCCCTCAGGGTCACCCCTACTTTCCATGTGTCCTGGTTCAAGCCCATGGTCCATGGACCACTCATCCCACCTGAGCCTGCACCTCCAGAGCCAAAGATGGTGGAAGGTGGTCTACTGTCTACAGTTCACCGGTTGATAGATTTACATTGTAGTGGATGTGGCGTACAGTATCTGGTCAACTGGGAAGGGTACTGGGAGGAAAGGTCACGAGTGCCATTCTGTTCCATCTTGGATCCCTGATGGTCCTGGGTCATTGCATACCGGCCAGGGGAGGGGGTGGAGGTTTCTGTCAGGCCTGCACAGGCAGTACTTCCCAGTTTCGACCCAGCTAACAGGAATCACCTGCCACTCAATTCTAACTCATCACCTGCACCCTATTTGAACCCACCTCGCATTCACAGTCCTTATTAGCCCATTGAACCAGCCAGTCTCAACCAATTGCTCCAAAGCCTCAGTTACCTTGTTGCCTTGATGTGTTAAGTATCTGTTCTCCCCCGTTTTGTGGCCCCTTTTGGCTTGTTATTTTGCAGTTTATTATTAAAGTAATTGCTCACCACTAAATCGTATGCTGCTCTATTGTTTGGAGTAAGCCTCTTCTACACTTCCTGACACTGTCAGTAGGTAGTAATCCTTTGCCTAAAAAGATTTTTAAAAGAAGAAAAAACTTATTTATTCTGAACAAGACTTTAATAAAAGCAAAGTTTCCTTTACTTCCTTTTTGTGGAAATACGATATACTGTAGTTATAGATGCATTTCTCTGCTCTCAGAGCCCCACAAATAGCAATTATTTGTTCCATGGAGTGGAGCTTTGTTTTAATCTTTATTCAGACTATGTAAATACATGGTAGTAAAACATCAGCTATAACTGCACTGCAAAATGCTAGCATCAGCATAAGATGATTTCAAGCATTCTCAATTCACTTTTTTTGGTGATCTGAAGTCTAGATTTTTAGAAAATGCTTGATAGTCAATAATAGGAACTAATACTTGAGGTTGTATGGTATACTTTTTCTTTGTGTGGAGAGAATGTACCACGTGTTATCAAACAACTGCATCTACCAATGTAAGTTCTTACGTGTTTTTAGTTTGAAATTTAAATTAAATCATATCACTTTCTAAAAATCCCACAACAACAGATTCTTCCCCTTCTAAATTCTCAAATTATAGCTGTGGAAGAAATGTAGATTATCCACAAATTACCTTGCATTTAGAATTTAAGGTTTTACAAGATTTGCAGTATTTAATGTGGTCATGGGTCAAATTTATATCTGATCTCCTGTCTTCCAGCTTATTGTTGGAATAGTGTTGGAATTAGATGAAGAGACAAGATATTCAATGTACGACGCAGTAATTTGTATAAAGGCAAATGTTTCCCACTTCTTTCATATAAATGCATAAATCCATTAAAAACTGACTGCTCTGCTTTCCAATTTTCAAACTAACATCCTATTCAGAGCAAAAGTAAGGCCAAATAAGTGCAATATGAAAATAAAGTTGCGTGTATGTAAATTTCAGCTATTTCAGCTATCTTCCAGCTATTATCTCATCATCTCTGTATATGTTCTATGCATGCCTTTATTACTGGCTAAAAAGCATAATAAGTTAATTACTTGTTTGACTTCCACCCCATTTAGTCTGTGATAATACTGACTTAGTCTGAATCTGTTTGGATGATGAAAATTTTCACATGACTTCTCATGTATTATCTACACAAGACATAAGTTTTTAAATGAGAGTGTGCATTTTTATTTTTCAAGAGGATGATAATTTACTTCCTGGTCATACAGCCACTAGTTTCTCCAAAAGGAACAAAACAGGAATGTTGTCAAATTAGGAATTACAAATTCACCTTATAGAACTGTATGGAAAGAAATTCAAAAAGATAATCTGATTTAAAGTTGTTGGAAGCAAAATAACATGTAAGTACCAAGAATTTTGATTCACTTCTCACACACTTTCAATGGTCACAGTTCCAAAAATTATTTTAGTTTTCTGCTTGTGTCTAGCCACGAGCAGCAAAATTGTCTATTTGCTTCTGGGTGCTATTTAGCACGAACTTCTGTCTTATTTGTACATTGATTGTAATTAGACTCCCTCTCCCATTTGTGTTGGCACTACAACATTCCCACTTGCAGGAGATCATTTGCAATGGCAAAACTTTGTGTCTGATTTCCGTATTAAATGAAAATGGATGTTATTACAAAGTATTTAATGTTAATGCATTTAGATATTTTATGTTACATTATACTAGGCAATGTGATAATATACGCATTGATTCTCCCGATGAAGGCAATTAACAATTCTCACCCTCACCTGATTCAACTGCTAGAGGCAGAAGTATTTGTGTAAGAGGCAAGGAAATCTAAATTATTAAACGATACCCATCTTTGTTTTTCCTCATTTTGAACTAGAAAATGCAGTGGATTTGCTCATGATAAGAAAGAAGATGAGCTCACTTTAAAAGAAGGCCTAAATGGGTTGGGTCCAAACTTTAACGTTATAAAATGATCTAATGTCTTCCAAATTGAGGGGTTGCACTCCTTGTGCCTGTTATTGGATCCTTGTTTTCTTGTGGATATTTTTCATTTTGCGTTTAATTAGGTGTCTTTTTAAAAATTTTAGCAATTTCTGAATCTTTTTAATCTGAGAATCCATGGTTGTCTTTATAGATGTCAAGAAACAATCATTCCCTCCAATTATCTGTAGTCCAACTGAAATACTTCAATTTATCCTCAGTACCTCCTGTTCAACTTCATTTTAACAATGACATACACAAATAGATTTTAACCTTATCCACTCACCAAAATCCTGGTGTATCTAAGCAGTTACAAATCCTGATGTTACTACTATGGTCCACTTTAGCCTGTTTTAGTGAGTAGGCAAAAAGGCATTTGCAAATGCACTCTGTTTCCAAATGATGGTATAATCAGCAAATGATAAACAGTGTTATACCTTCCTTCAGCATCTCTTTTTTTAATTCCTTTTTGCTTAATATATGCTCTGCAAAGCTTGCTGCATATCAGTAGTCCATTAATTACTTTTTATTGGCTGTTTAGATTTTAAAAATTGATAACTTCACAATTTTTTTCAGAATATATTCCATTTGCTATGTTTCTGACCACTTCCTTCGAGTGTCTTTATCCCTTTGAAGTCCCCTTATTTCATTCACAATTTCACCTAGTTCTGTTTTATCAGCAGATTTGGTGACATGAATTTCACTTCTCGAAATCAAATCATTAATAAAGCTTGTGAAAAGCTAACAGTTTTGTCATCTTTAATGAGTAAGCAAATGTATTGATTTTTAAAAATTTTATTTAGGTGACCCTAATGTCTGGATATTAAAGCATTGGGTTGAATTTTTTCAAATCCAGAAACAGCCAAATTATAGCCTTATTATAATGTGATTATTTCTGGATTTGGAAAATTCAGATTAAACATCATGTTCCAGTAGTCAGGTATAATCAATATAATCACAATTTCTAGCCAAGAAAAGTACAATAGCAAAGTGCACTGCAATGCAGCGACACAGCATGTTTCAATAAGGCTGGATACACTAGGATACAAATATTCATTGATGATAAGATCTAATTATTCAGGAGTTTGTTAATTTTTTGAGCAGAGTTTTTTCATTGTTTTCAATAAGCTCTGCACATTTAATTCAGTTTTGCTTGCATACATGAAAAGTTCAAAATATGCAAACTCACTGATATATAACAACTTTTTCTCCCCATCTATTTTTATTGATTTAAACAAGACTATGATAGACATTGAGTATCTTCATCGTCTTTTCTTTTAAGATTGACTGTTTTATTTCAGACATTTTCTTCCTGTTTACATATATAGGCTCTGTCCATTTGACTCCTCATTCACCTGGATAAGCTATCAAGTTATGTCAAGCTCAGAAACCAGATGCTTGGAGATATATACTCACATTATTTCTCTCTGTAGCATAGCAACAAGGTGATTCTTGTGTTACAGTTATTTGGGTTACAAAAATTCACCCTTAAGCAATTTACAAATTGTTACCCAAAATTTGAGTTACTGAATTTATGTCAGTGAAGAATAAATAACCAAAAATAAAAAGCTAAAGCATTAACAAATTTTGTCAAATCTTGTTTTTAGTCTGTCAGTACCTTCACCCATCAGTTGGGTTAGCAATCACACTGAGTCCCTCTGCCACAGCATCTCCAGTCCAAGGATATGTGAACAGACATCTCAGAGTGCAGCACTGCCGTGTTCTCCATCCATGAGGTATTTTCTCAGATGTGCTGCAGTGTGAGGAATCACAGTGGCCATGACTAGCGTCTTAAAATAATCCCTTGGCTTTTACTGACTTCCACTAAGTTGTGGCGCTTAACCTAGTAACCCCCTGAATTCTTATCACTTCCTAAACCTTTCTTAAACCATGAGCCAAATGCGTCAGAGAAAATGCTTCATGGTTGAAGAGCGCAGCAGTGCTGTACTCTGGGGCATTCATCCATGTGTCCTTGAATTGGAGAGGACTTGGCAAAAGAATGACTCTGCTGTGACTGCCATACCAATTGACGCAGTGATGTCATTTCCAAGTCTTCCTGCCTCACATGATTGAGCAACTAGAAAATAAAAAAAATGTTGCTTCTTTTACACAAGCCATCTACTCCCCATGAGTCAAATGCTGGCCTGAACTGTTAAATAATAGCTGTGGGTTCTATTATAATTGCTGACAAAATGGCTTAATATTAGACAAAATCATTTCAGAGGAATGTGGCTCTGCTTATAACATGGAAATCAATGGTAAAGGGTGTCTGCATTATAGAATGTTGTAATGGGCTATCTTCTAGGAACTCAAACCCTCTGAGGGTTGCTTGTAACTAATTGTCCTGTTTGTGGCTGAATTTAAGTGTTCTGTTAATAACTTTTGGTGTTATGCCACTGTGTTATCAACTTCTATTATTATAATCAACTTTTGTTTTATTTTGTTATTTGTTCCCTCTTCTAGCTTGTCATAAACAGAACTGGAGACTCTCAAATTTTTGGAAATCCTACCAAACAAGTATAAATTACAATCCTGTTACACTTCAAATTTTCAGACTAATCTTAGATGATTGTCAAAGATATTTTTATTTAAATATTTTTTTAAACTTTTAATATCATAACCAGTTGTAACATTAAGCATTATAATGTTAGCAATCTGTGTGTTTTGCTGATACCAAATACCATAATATATTATTGACACAAATATTTATGATGTGAAACAAAGATTGCTTGCAGGGAAGTATTTAACCAGGGAGAAGCCTCTGTACAAACAATCTAACACATATGTGCTGATTATATTTATGTTTTTCTTTCTATTGATTGCTGCCCTATATTGTATACAATTACCCAACCTTCAGGAAAACTTATTAAATGGTTAAATGAAGAACTGTTGACACAGATCTCTATTCCACCCTCCTCTCTAGACTTATCCATTATGCTGCAATAGTGGACCTTTTTCTGGCCGCACAACATAGTTTAAAAGTGGATAGGTACTTACTGTTAACCTCTCAGGTTTGATGACTCTTATATACATAAAGAATGATGTGCTTTGGATATAATGTTTCACACAAATTGCATACAAATAATTTCATTGTGAAGAAGAATCAGGCTTAGTGTAGTTTTACAATTCAAAGATACATTAAAAATTAAATCTGAGATTTCCTCTTCAGAAGATTGAGATGTTGCTTTTGTGAAGAAAATAATTTAGATTATTTTAACAATATTAGTTGTGTTTTATATAAAATTGAGATAATAAATTTTGATTTGAATTTGATATACAGGTACAAATAATTAGATGTTGAAAAATTAAATCCATAATATTACTCAAGTTATTGTATTATTGAAATATTTCTTATTATAGCTTAGTGAGCATAAAATTATTTAAACAATATTTAGGTAAAGTTCAAGATGAAGTGTAAACCTGAATGTTGTACGTTAGTAGTAAGCATTTGAAATACAATGGATTGTGGTTAATTGGGACACATTCGGACCATACATTTTGGCTCAATTAAGCAGTTGCACAATTAGCAGAAGTTTCATGGAAACAGTAAAAAATGTATAAAAAGACAGACTACCATTTAACTGAGTAACAAATTATGTATTTAAATACAATACAGAATACATTAGAACACCATCAATTCTGCTACAGTACTATAAAACTGTGTTTTAGTTACTAATAGTAATTGACAGAGAAATTCAGATATGCTGTTGCGTTCTCTTAACGAAAGCAGTGCAGACATCTCATGTAGATAATGAAATGCCTTCATAAAATGCTATCAACAATTTCATCCCCTAACTTCCTTGTAACATTCAAGTTGTCGATGCCTTTAGATTCTTTGTAGTGCCTAACTTGTTGAAGTAGTGAAATTGTTTCATTTTTCACTCTCGGCCATTCCTGGCGTCTCCAAGACTGAATTCTTGAAACTGCAATGAGCATAACAGTTCTGAATTGTCATACTGTTTATTTCTTGCCAACTAGCAGTGGCAGAAATCACTGCTTTTTGAAAATAAGCACATGTAACTGATGCTATTTAAAAACTGTTTGCTCTAAGCACATAATAGTATGTTTGACACTAGTTAGAAACTGTTTGGCAACAGTCTCCTGCCCCAATTAAATAGCATAGTTTCCCAAATAAACAAACGGAAGCCAGGCTATTTTCTTGATTATTTTTTGTTCTTTAAGAGGTGGCCCAAATCAAGTGGCTGCACTGATTAGCCGATAGCCCAACTAACCGGAATTCACTGTATTGAGAGTTGCTCCTGTTGATATTTGTAATGTTTAAATATACTTGAAGGAAAATTTCATATCATGCTCTTAGGATTTTTCTTCATTATCTTAAAAGTGTAAGATTATGAGATGCTTGCTTAGTGGATGATTTCAGCTTCAGATTTATCTTGATGACAGCTTGAAAAGTGGGCATGTTTTTATATTTTTATGTGTATTTTTAAAAATAAAGTTTAAAAGGTATGAACCAAGTCTGGAATTCTTATAACTGTGTTTTATTCTTCAGCGCTCTGCTGAACTTTGTAACAGAACTTTAAGGAAAATTTTTGATGTCACAAAAAAAACTTGTACTTGTGGCTTTGCAAATCGTTTAATTATGTCCATTTTTTTCAATCAAAGTTTAATGGTGTTTTGTCAAGGATTAAACATGGGCTGTTAAAACAATTTCTAAATTATTTGCCAGTAGTTTCATAATGAAATGACATTGAAATTATATAAAATACATCATTTAATATTTCCTTATCGATTTCTAGACTAATTCAAAAATTTCTTTCCAGGAACAACACAATTCTGGATAAATTTTCTTTGCATGTTTAACCAAGTATTATTTTGCTCTGGTAAATTTAAAAATGAAGACAAAGTTTAAATTGGATGGTTTAATTAGGATTTTTAAAATTAATAATATCTCATACACTCAATCTTGATCAATCATTCACTTGGAGCACTTCCCCATGCCATCTCAATTATATTTACCTCCTTTGTGCTTCCACCTCCTTTCTTTTGCTAGGCTCTTCTCTATCTTTGCTTACGTGCAATCAAACCTTCATTTATACTTAATTACCTCCGGGTTTGACTAATCCAATGTACCTCTGGCCAATATTCCTTGTTCTACACTCTGTAATCATCCAATTTTCTGCTATTCTTGTCTTAATTCACCCATGACCCTTGTGCTTACATAGACTTCTACTTAAGCAATGCTCAGTTTTAAAATTCCTTTATGGTCTTGTCCTTTCCTATCTACAGCTTGCAATCTAAGATACTGTATCTGCAGTACTTTTATGCAGTTGGCTGCAGTATGATAAACATCTTCACCTCTCATTCCTCACACGAGCTGCTTTTTAAATATCCCCCTTGTTCAATGCACAGACAGCTTATTTAAGATTACTTGTGTAATGTGCCATGAGACATTTTTACGATGTAAAAGGTGTTGCATAAATGAATGATGTTTTTGATAGTTAATTATTTAGGAAATTTTTCACAAACCTTTGGCATGATTAATTTAAATGATTTAATTTGCCTTAAAATTTAGAAGTGAAAACTCATATTATAGAATTACATAATAATCATGAAATTAAAAAATCCCGGCCCGTAGGGCGCCTACTGCTGCGTTACAGGGACGTTTGTCAACGTGATCTGAAGTCTGCTGATATCAGGGTGGACACTTGGGAAGAGACAGCTGCAAATCACTGCACCTGGTGACAGGCTGTACGTACAGGCATGACCAATGCAGAGGAAAAACGAACTCGACTGTGGTCGGACAGAAGAGAGAGAAGGAATGCTGCGGCAGTGACTACCCAGCGGCAGCCGTCAGCCTTCATGTGCCATCTCAATTATATTTACTGCCTTTGCTCTATGAGCCTTGATACCCTACTTTTCTCTGTAACAAAACATGATGTCCATCACAAACTATGAGAAATTTGGAGACTTGATCATTTTTAACCTCTCTTCCCCCATCCTTTCTAAACATAGTTCTTCTGCTCCAGCCATGGTTCCTTTTCCTATGCTTCTAATGTACCTAAAGCAGCAGCTCTAGAATGTGCCAATTTACCTTTCTGCCAATAGTAAAGATGCACTGAGGAATCTGATTCATATGCCAATCCTATTGTGCCATGAAAGTTTTTCTCTTAAGGAGGCTAATGATAGGATCATGCCCTGGTCCATCACCTCTTTGATAATCAGACTACTATATGCTATTTTCATGAATTTTTACTTGCATGTTTACATTTATTGTCCATGGTGCTATTTCTGTGAAACAGTGCCAGAATTCTTCTCTCTAAGCTCCGGGGGCTGGGGTGGGGAGGGAGAAACTGATTGTCAATAAAAGAAGAATCTGGCATCAATCTCAGTAAAGAGTGACAATTGCAATTATGACTAGAAGTGATATGAGGGGACTGGCTTAACTTATTTTTGGTATTCAAGATTTTACTGAAGGAGTAATCATATAATTAAGTTCCAGTGTCCATCCTGAACAAGCTGAGTTAAATGGTGGTAGAGAGTCTGGTCTACTGTTACAAATTTGCATTTTCGTTCTGTGACATGTTGAAGCATAAGATGAAATCTCCCTCCCAGTGGTGCTAATTTAGATTTATCATTGAACTATATGGCAGTCCTTTTGAGAATAGTTGACTCTTCTCAACAAGCTTATTCACCTGAACCTCCTGGAAGAAAAATAATCACAATAGTGTGATTACTCAAGTCAAGTATGTTATTCTTCTAAGGAGGTGTCTATTGGTAGGTCCCTGGGTAGCTGGAGATGCTAAAATGGGATCTACAAATTCTGGTGCAGTGTGGGCATGAGTAAATGGTGATTGTGGTTAGTGGCTGGGTCTTTTTGTTGTTCACTCTCTCCTTTTGCAGCTGCCACTTGTTCTCTGCAACACAGCAGAGGCTGCTCTCATGTAGCACAGCTGCCTCTTGAACAGATTTCCTCCAGGTGTATCTATTGAGTACAATGTCTTCCCAGTTTTTTGATGTAATGTTGGATATCTTTAGGCTGATTTTGATGTTATCTTTGAAGCATTTCTTTCCCACCAAGTGCTTATTGACCTTCCTTCAACTGGGAGTAAAGGCTCTGTTTGGGGAGATGTGAGTTAGGCATCTGGGTGACATGATCTATCCATCAGAGTAGGTGCTGCTTTATCATGGTGGAGATGCTGTTCACATTGGCCTCCTCCAGTACACTGGTGTTAGTGCATCGATCCTTCCAGCTGATCCTCAATCTTTGGTGGTATTGTTCCAGGGCTTTCAGGTGTCTACCGTAGGTGATCCAATGTTCAGTTCCATGCAGTAATGAAAGGAAGACGACTGCGCTATAGATCAAAAGTTTTGTTTGGACCTGTAGATTGCGGTCTTCAAAGATTCTTATCCTTAATTTTGCATTGGTTCCACTAGCACTACACAGGCAGAAAAGTAAAATATTTTCCGACTCTACCATCCACGGATCCAAATTCCAGAAAGTGATGAATATACTAATATTTTAGTAATAACCTGCCTGCAGAAAATCCTAACTTGATCAAGCTGTTGAGTAGCAACTCAAATTAAATTTTTTTAAATATTTTTTTTTAAATGGCAAAATGAAAAATCTATGTAGGGATTTGTCTGTATCAGCAATCCCTTCCTTTACTGTTTTTTGATAGAATAGACTGTAAAACTTTATCTTATATTTGAAATAAAAATACTAGATTGAGTAAACCTCTATTGCAGAAATTAAAAAAAGCATAGTGGTATGGCTTTGTCAAATTTTAGAATGCATTACTGGGCAATTAATATTCGATATATTTCATTTTGGACTCATTATTCAGACACATATGACTGTCCTTTATGGGTGGATTTGGAGAAAAACTCGGTGAAGGGGTATTCTTTGGCCTCTTTACTGGGAGCTCCTCTTTTTTTGCTTTCTAAGATTGGTAGACGAGACCTCGATCCCATTATAAAACATACATTAAGAATTTGGTTTCAGTTTCGTAGATTTTTTGAGTTTAATAATTTTGTTCTTTCTAGTAAAATCGATCTAAATTATTCAATTTCCGATCAGACCTTTTTAATTTGGAAAACCAAAGGAATAATAACTTTTTTAGATTTGTTTATGGGGGATTGTTTAATGTCTTTCACTCAGTGGACAAATATGACTTATCTAATGCAAACTTTTTTAGATATTTACAAATTAGGAATTTTTTATGTAGTTTACTTCCAAATTTTCCCTCTGCTTACCCACCCAATATGATAGATACTCTTTTTCAGGTTAAACCATTTCAAAAGGGACTGATAGCTATAATTTATAAATGGTTATTGAATTTGTGAAAGGTATCTAACGATAAAATTAAAGGTGCATGAGAATTGGAATTTTGAGAGTCTCTTTCAGATAATCAATGGATAAAATTTTTTATTTGGTAAATACTTTATCTATTTGTGCCCATCACTCCTTGATACAGTTCAAGGTAGTACATTGGGCACATATGTCAAAGGATAAATTAGCCCGTATTTTTCCCAATATTAATCCTATTTGTGACAGATGCAATATTGAGGTGGCTACTTTAACTCATATGTTTTGGTCTTGTATCAAGGTAGATAATTTTTGGAAAGACGTCTTTAAAACTTTATCAAAAGTCTTGAATTTGGACCTACAACCAAACTTATT
Organism: Mobula hypostoma; assembly: GCF_963921235.1. Classification (NCBI taxonomy): domain Eukaryota; kingdom Metazoa; phylum Chordata; class Chondrichthyes; order Myliobatiformes; family Myliobatidae; genus Mobula; species Mobula hypostoma. The sequence goes on along the minus strand of NC_086108.1, from coordinate 69,978,851 downwards.
TACAGCAATCTTTGTGATTATTCCAATGGAAGCAGGATATATACCTATTTCCGCTCAACGGATGATAGCTTTTACAACTTTATTGGCTAGGAGAGCCATTTTGCTTAAATGGAAGGATTCTAATCCACCCACTGTTTTTTATTGGCTTTCCTCCATTATGTCCTAAGTTTAGAGAAAATAAGAAGTCGGACATTTGATACATCCTTTAAATTTGAAGAAATCTGGCCACCTTTTATTCAATATTTTCATATGGTTTGATTTATTGCTCTTCAAGTTACTTTCTCAAAACTTGGATTTGATCAGAAAGTTCCTCTTTCTTCTTGCTTTTACTCTCAGTATGGGCTGCCCAGTCCCTTTTTTTCCCTTTTCTATTTTTTACCTTTTGTTTTTGTTTATAGAGAATAGTGGGGTTCATTTTTTATATATAAAAAATTATAAAAGTTTCTTTATCTTTTTATGAAATAATAAGAGGAGAATTGACTATCTTATTTTTTATTATATATTATTAGATTAATACTATGTATGATCTTGATAATGTTTATTTTACCTTTTATATGTATTGTTATTGATATAGATATTTGTGGTAATTCTTCTCTTGTTTGTACTTTTTAAAAAATTAATAAAAAGTTTGATAAAGAAATAATGAATGTTTATCTGTTCCTTCCAGTAAAATATGATATTTTGACTCCATCTGCTGGCAATGTGGTGACTTGTTTTCAAAATAAAAAATTATACCTATTATGTTTGGGTTACAAATATCTGACTAAAGAAACAATGCTAAGTCATGAATTATTGTAATGTTTGGTATACTATTATTATTTATTCATATTTGTTAATGCAATATAATTTTTAGAAATTGTTATTCATTATTGCCCAGTTGCCTACTGACACCATTGTGCAAAAAGGCATATGGCTTTTCCTTTTTTAGTTGTCTTGCCTTGCCTTTTCCATCCTGAATCCAAACAATCCTCTCCTTCCAATGACTACCTTACATGAAGTATCATTATCTGTTTCTTGGTTGCAGTTAATGAAATCAGATACAAGAGCAGGTGGAACTCTAGATGCATACATTGGAAAGATCTTAGCACTGTCTCTTCCATCTGACCTCTGAGTTGTTCATTCACAATTCGGCTTCTGTCCATCCTAATAACTGCAGTGATGAAGATGCAACAGCATTCGTGACAGCACCAGGGTTCAAAAAGGTCTATCAGCTAGATCAGGGCTCCCCAACCTTTCTTGATGCCTTGGACCCCTACTATTAACTAAAGGGTCAGGTTGGGAGCCCCTGAGCTAGAAGCTGAAAATTGGATATGAGGATTAGGTAGAAGCTGCAATGTTATACTTTAGTTCAGATATAAGAATAGATGTGACCTATTTCTAGGATGTGGTAATTAGGCAAGGATTCTGTATGGAGTGGCTATAACCTACTGTGTCTCAGATAATGGTTAACTCCAGGGAGAGAGGGAGGCAGGGTCCTGGCAATATCGTGTTGACCTTTTCCTTTTTGTACCTGTAGGTTTCCAGTGGATGTTGTGTTGTCCCTCTCCAAAGATACTGGACATTGAATGTAACTTCAGTAGGTGAGACAGTGGGGATGGATGAGCCTCATAATGCTGCAGTGTATTGCTTTGTGTATAAGCCATCTAGGAAGGTCTTGAAGCAACTTGACAAAGGGCCATGCCAGCAGATCTATCCCATTCTACACAAGGTACTCAAAGGTTTGTTACATTGGCCTGAGGTGGCATCAAAATTTGAGGCACAACTCCTTTAAATATTCAAAGAGAGGCTACAACTTTGTCTATTCTGCAAATACATAGAACATGGACATAAGAACTGTCGAAATGACAGATCACTTTGAATTGAAAAAGCAACTAAAAAAATATGTTCCAGGAGATGGTTCTGTGCAACACTCTCCACCTAAGTTTCCATTGCAAAGGTGGGGGATCCCAACATAGAGAGATTTCCACAGGGACCTCCTTGGCTGACAGATGGCAGAACAAACCAAGGACGTAAGTTGCTAAGGAAATTTCCTGCACATCAACCCATTACACTGCCTCAGGTTGACTATTTTCAGTGTGTGACCATTGCAGTGGGAATTCTGTTAGTATGCTCAGGCCCTTTGATCATATGTTTGATATTAAATTGAAGGCAAACAAAATTTGACCTTGGGTTTATACAAAGAACAAGAAAGGGTATTTTGCGTCATTTGTTGTTTTAGGGTAAATTCTGAGCACTGTAGAATGTGATGCACAAACTCAAAGCCAATGCACTGAAATTGAATGACACTGTTTGCTGCATATCTGACCTAAATGCAGTTCAAAGTTCAAAGTAAATTTATTATCAAAGTGCATAAATGTCACTATATACAACCTAGAGATTCATTGTTTTGCAGGCATACTCGATAAATCCATAATAGAATTAATGAAAGACTGTCCCAATGGGTGTTCTACCAGTGTGCAAAAGATAACAAACTGTGCAAATACAAAATAAAGAAATAATAATAACAAAGAAATAAATAAGCAATAAATATCGAGAACATGAGCAGAAGAGTTCGTGAAAGTGAGTCCAAAGTTTCTGGGAACATTTCAATGACGGGGCAAGTGAAGATGAGTGAAGTAACCCCTTTGGTTCAAGAGCCTAATGGTTGAGGGGTAATAACTATTCCTGAACCTGGTGATGTGAGTCCTGAGGATCCTGTACCTTCTTCCTGATAACGGCAGTGAGAAGAGAACATGTCCTGGGTGGGGAAAGGCGGGGGGGGGGGGAACTGGATAATGGATACTGCAACATTTCGTGTAGATGTGCTCAATGGTGTGAAGGACTTTCACTCGTGATGGGCTGGGCCATATCCATACTTTTTGTCAGATTTTCTGTTCCAAGGGCATTGATGTTTACATACCAGTGTGTGAAAGAGCCAGTCTATATACTCTCTCTGCTACACATCTATAGCAATTTGTCAAAGTTTTAGTTATGTCGAATCTTCGCAAACTCCAAAAGAAGTAGAGGTGCTGCTGTGCTTCCTTAATAATTGCATTTCTGTGCTGGGCCCTGTACAGGTCCTCCTAAATAATAACATCAAACATTTTAAGGTTGTTAACCCCCTCTCCTTCTGATCCTCTGACGAGGACTGGTTCTTGGACCTCTGGTTTCCTTCTCCTGGAGCTGCATGCTCTTGCTGACATTGATTAAGAGGTTGTTGTTGTAGAACCACTCAGCCAGATTTTCAGTCTCACTCCTATCTGCTGCTTCATCACCACCTTTGATTCGGCCAATGACAGTGGTGTCGTCAGCAAACTTAAATATAGCATTGAAGCTGTGCTTAGTCACACAGTCATAAGTGTATAGTGAGTACAACCTTGTGGTGCAACTGTGCTGATGGAGATTGTGGATGAGATGTTGCTGTTCAAAACTGACCGGGATCTGCAAGTTTGGAAATCAAGGATCCAATTGCACTAGGAATTATTGAGGCAAAAGTCTTGGAGCTTATTGATTCATTTTGAGATGATGGTATTGAATACCAAGCCATAGTCGATAAAGAGCAACTTGATGTATGCATTTTTGCTGTCCAGATGTTCTTGTCTTGAGTGAAGAGCTGTTGTTCTGTCATTCCTGTAGTCAAATTGGAGAGGATCCAAGTCGCTCCTCAGGCAGGAGTTGATATGTTTCATTACCAACCACTTAAAACATATCATCACTGTGGAGGAAAGTGCTACTGGACGACAGTCATCGAGGCAGGTTACTATGTCCTTCTTAGGCACCAGTATAAATGAAGCCTGCTTGAATCAGGTGGGTACCTCTGACTGCCAAAGTGAGAGGTTAAAGATCTCAGTAAACACTCCAGCCAGTTTGGAACACTACCAATGAGACTAACTGCTTCCACCTCCTTTGTTTTGCTAGGCTCTTCTCTATCTTTGCTTATGTGCGATCGAACCTTCATTTATACTTCTAATTACCTCCAGGTTTGACTAATCCAATATACCTCTGGCCAATATTCCTTGTTCTACACTCTGTAATCATCCAATTTTCTGCTACTTTTGTCTTAATTCACCCATGACTCTTGTGCTTACATAGACTTCTACTTAAGCAATGCTCAATTTTAAAATTCCTTTATGGTCTTGTCCTTTCCTATCTACAGCTTGCAATCTAAGATACTGTATCTGCAGTACTTTTATGCAGTTGGCTGCAGTATGATAAACATCTTCACCTCTCATTCCTCACACGAGCTGCTTTTTAAATATCCCCCTTGTTCAATGCACAGACAGCTTATTTAAGATTACTTGTGTAATGTGCCATGAGACATTTTTACAATGTAAAAGGTGTTGCATAAATGAATGATGTTTTTGTTACAGTTAATTATTTAGGAAATTTTTCACAAACCTTTGGCATGATTAATTTAAATGATTTAATTTGCCTTAAAATTTAGAAGTGAAAACTCATATTATAGAATTATATAATCATGAAATTTAAAAAATCATGGCCCATAGGGTACCCACTGCTGCATTACAGGGACGTTTGTCAACGTGACCTGAAATCTGCTGATATCAGGGTGGACACTTGGGAAGAGACAGCTGCAAATTGCTGCACCTGGTGACAGGCTGTACGTACAGGCATGACCAATGCAGAGGAAAAACGAACTCGACTGTGGTCGGACAGAAGAGAGAGAAGGAAAGCTGTGGCAGTGACTACCCAGCGGCAGCCGTCAGCCTTTGTGTGCAGCAGCTGTGCCAAGGACTGCAGCTCAAGAATCAGCTTATTCAGCCACAGCCGACACTGTTCCACACCCAATTGAGTCCTAAACTGGGCGCATCCATTGTCTACTTAGACAGACGGAGCCATTAATTAATTAAAAATGAGTGTAGTAGAACTTGGAAAACAACATCTTAAAACAAAATTACAGAAGAACTCAATATAAATGTATGTACATAGGAATTTTTTGGCTGACTACATTTGAAGAAACATTCAAGTGTTTGGTCACTATTCAAATAAGATTCATGACATTTATTGATGTCCCAACTCCTCTTTAACTTTGTAACATCAGCCAGGGTCCTTTCTGTGAATAGCCGCAAACAAAAAATGGGAAGACAAAAGTAAATTAAGAAAGGATTCAAGGCTTAGTTTTTAAAAGTTGTAGCAGCTGGATAAGTCTTCTGATATTGGGATGAAAAAACACATCCAGATTAAAAGTAAATGGTAGGACCCTGAAGTGCTTTAATGTACAGAGAGATCTTGGGATGCAAGTCTGTTGTTCTGTGAAAGTGGCAAAACATGAAGATAGCATGGGGGGAAAAAAGGATACTTGCCTTCATCAGTTGGAGTGTTGAGAATATATAAAACCAGGGAAGTCACATTGCAGCTGTACAAAATTTTGGTTAGGTCACATTTGGAGTACTGTCAGCAGATCTGGATGCTGCAGTATAGGAAAGATATGGGAGCTTTGGAGAGCTGCAGAAGAGGATGTTACCTGGAATAAAGAGTATTAGCTATAAGGGGAGGGCTTAGACAGACTTGGATTGTTTTCGCTGGAGCGTCAAAGGCCGAGAGGTGACCTGATAGAAGTATATAAAATTATGAGAGGGACAGATAAAGTAGACAGCCAGAGTCTGTTTTCCTAGGATGGAAATGTCAAATTCTATAAGCTATAGTTTTAAGGTGAGAGGGAGGAAAGTTTAAATAAGATTTACAAGATAAGTTTTTTTTCCATACAAAGAGGTAGCTGGAATATGATGCTAGCAGAAGTAATGGAGGCATATATGATAGCAATGTTTGAGAAGCACTTAGACAGGCAAATGGCATTGGTTTAGGTTGCATACTGGTCGGCACATACATCGTGGGACAAAGAGCCTGTTCCTGTGATGTATTATTCTATGTTAAGGAGGATGAAGGGAAGATGAAAACTTTAGAGAAAAAGGATAGAAAAAATGGTAATAATAATGAAATCAAAGATGAGAAGAATTGCTTAACAGAAAAGGAACTTTATTTGAAACCCAATGTAGGTCTAACAGGTGTTCTTGAAAACCTTTGTAAAAAATGCAGTCGCTATTCTAATCACATTCTACACATTCTAATTCTGAACTTTTGAAAGTTACAAGACTGTTTAGATTGATGTATATCATATGTGAGTGTAATTCCATTATGACTTCAGAAAGCTTCCCAATGCTGCTACCGCTTTAAATCTACACTAATTTATTCTACTTCTGTTTTTATCAGTTGCATGCAGCTATGCATAATCTCTGTTCAAACATGTGGAATGTTATCTTGAGAACATGAGCGTAGTCTCACAGAGTCATGCCTTAAGGACCTTCAATTATGCAGAAATGGCTAAACGAAAATGCAGCCTATAGAGTGCTGGAAGACTTCTTGCTCATTGTGCAGCTAGAAAGACATGAGAGAGCAGGTGCTGGAATCTGGAGCAACAAATAATCTGCTAGAGGAACTCAACAGATTTGAACAGGGTCTGTCAGGGGAAGGAATTGTCGCTATTTCAGATTTAAACCCAGCATTGGTATTTATAGACACTTTCCTTCATTACAGCCTTTACCATTGAGGACAACAAGCCATATCAAGGGAGCATCATCACCTACAAGTTCCTATCACAGCCAAGCATCTTCTAAACTTGTTTATAAAAACCACTAATCCTTTAGCACAGCACTAAAAGCTTTAAATTTCTTGCTTACTCCATGGAAGGCTATGATTTAAGACTAAGCACTTCCTGTGAAAGCAAGGAGGTGTAGACAATAAATATGACACTGCCAGACATCTCCATGATGCAATGAATAAATACAAACTGGATTTTGCAGGAAAATGCCTACTGTTTAGCTTTAAAATACTGTTAAGTTCCACACATGAGTTCAAAAGGTCTTGGATATCTCTGTACATGAATCACTGAAATTTAATCATAGAAGAGAATCGTTACCACAGAAGGAGACCTGAATCTTATTTGCCATTTATTCATCCAGGTCAGGTAGCATTTATAGAAAAAGGAACAGAATTAATAGACCAACATTTCAGGACAATGGAAACACAAGACTCTGCAAATGACTGAAACAAAGGCAAGTTTTCTGGAGGAACTCAGTGGGTTGAACATCTGTGGGGGTGGGAGAGGGGGAAGGAGGATGTTTCAGGAGTCAGAACCTTGTATCAGGATTGGTGGATTGTCTGATGCAGGATTTTGACCTGAAATGTTGACAATACCTTCTTCCCCGACTGGTGCTCCTCTACTCACTAACTTTATCCAGCATTTTAGACCATGACTTGAAAGATTAGTGCTCTTTCACAGATGCTGCCTGACCTACTGATTATTTCCAGCAATTTCTGTTTTTATGCCTCATTACTTGGTTCTGGAATTGCCTGGCTGAAGCAAGATCAGCCTTACAGATTTGACTGAAGTAAATGAAGTGAATGGTGACCAGAGGCAGGAAGTTTGCAGCAGTAAAATCCAGTGCCATAAAGTTTGCATTCCCTTATCATTTCTATGGTGAGTCTGTCTTGAGCATGGTTTTAAAAACTGATACTGAACGTTCTGCACAGTATAAGGCAACTTAAATTTCTCAAACCTCATCCTAATGTCTCACTGATGAATGGTGGATAAAGCCAGGATTAATGCAGAGATTTGTTAACAACAAATATCACATATGTTGGAAATCTGAAATAAAAAAAGAGCGTGGATCACCCAGAAAGAGGGGTTGTGTTCATGGCAAGAAAAACAGAAAAAAAACATTAATGACGGGTCTTGGGCCTGAAACATTAACTTGGTTTCTATTTGGTATAACCCAGCAAGTCGGGCAGCGTCCATGGTGGGGAATTTAACAATCGATGGGCTGACGCCCTTCATCAGAAATGGAAAGGAAAGGGGCAGAGTCCTGATGAAGGGTCTCAGCCTTAAACGTCAACTGTTTATTTCCTTCCATTGATAGATGCTGCCTGACTTGCGGAATTTCTCCAGCATTTTGAGTGTGTAGCTCTGCAGTTCCACTTACTGCCTGTTACACCCCTGGCGTTTAGGGCAGCAATGAAAATCCTCCATCTCTCGCGGTGTTTAGGACTTCCTTCATCATGGCAGTAGCTTCCTCGGGGTTTCTCTACTGTCAGTCACACGAGTACTGGGTGGAGACTCAGGTGTAGAAGGATTCTCATTGTTGTTTCCGTAATAGTTTTGTTCTTTTTTCCCAGTCAGGGTTGTTAGCCCTGAGCTGAGCCCCCGAACCTGGAGGACCGGTCTCTTAGTCTGGCCTCTACCCTTTGACCTATTTGGCATTGATGACCCACTAAGAGCCCCGACTCCAGCCAAAGTAGTTCTCCAGGTCACTGAGGCACCAAAGCCTCCAAACCCAAAGACGAGTTTGTGGTCCCCTTCGAGGTCAACATATCCAGTATCTGGAGAATTTCTTTGTGTTTCCATTTCTCTTTCCACAGATGCTACCTAAGCAAACTAAAATTTTCCCAACCTTTTATATTAACTACAAGGCATTTTACATTTTCTCGAAATTCAGAATTAGTACCGGCTGGAGCTCCCCGTCCCTTTTCTCTTAGTCACAAATTTTGCACGTGAGACTAAATAAAACCGTTTTCTGAATAAGTTGTGCTCTACGACATTAAACTAGGGTCACATCTTAAATGTTACATGTGTAAATTGACATAAAAAGAATAAGTTAACAGAAGCTCTTCTGAGGCTAAGGGTAACTGAGTTTACCGGACTACCTTTAAACACTGACAATAGCTACCCTGCAGCCTAATGTTATGTTCATGATTGACGTGCCGGACAGCCGTATAGATTTGTCGTTTTATATATAAGCACCAATGGCCATCTGGTGGGCGGGATCATGCCGTGAACGGTTTGGCTGGCGATGAGTGGAAACGGCGGGGTCAGGTAGGGGTCAGCGAGAACGTCTTCCTGCTGGAGATCCCGTGCCACGCTGCATCCTCTCCCATTCACACCCGGCTCTTGTCTGGACCTTATCACGGCACTGGTTACGTCTTTTAAAGGATCCTTTGCATTATTTACGTCGTTTGCAAGTTTGGTTGGCCGGAGGTTTGGGCCGAGGCTTTCGGCGGCGTGCGGGAGTCAGCGGGCTGCTGTGAGCACGTTCTCCGTCTCCTGGCGTGAGCGGCGCGGCCTGGTTATGCCGGTCAGGAACAAGTCCAAAACGGCCACCAGAGACTCGGGCCAGAATGTAGATAGTGGTTCGGAGGAGGAGGAGGAATTTAAGCCCGAGAATAACCGAGGCGATTCAGACATTGTCAAATCTCCTAGTGACCCCAAAGAGTACAGGTAAGGAGCGGTGGTGGCCGTGCCATTCTCTTTAGGGCCTACACCGGCCAGCGATGGATAGGGAGAGAGTGGCCTGCCAAAGTCAGAGGGCGAGTTTCGCCTCCAAGAAGGATGGCAAATTTTCTTTTTTATGTCACTGAAAAAACACTCATGTTAAATCATTTGTGGGACATAAATGTGGGAACTGATAGTGAACGATCCAAAAATCGGAGGAAGATGTCTTTGACAGATCTTTCCCACGGAGAAGTTTTATCATTTAGTTACAACGAAGATCAGGATGCAAGTTGAGGATTGCTTCTGGAAGGCACTCAGATCGGAGTTCATTAGATTTTCATTGATAACCTCAGATCTTTTAGGACACCAGAAGACGCAATGACTGCTGTTTAAGTAATGGTTATATGATTTCCAAGTAGCAGCCCCGAACTGAATTGGGGAATATTTTAATTATTTTTCACAGGCAATTATATGCTCCAACGTTTTCATTTTAGTCCCGTTTCGTTACTGGCGTATTTCATTTGCTAAGCGATTACTACTATATGAACATTTCCCAACTCTGTAGTGTGACGATATCCGGAAATTATTTAGAAAATTGGATTATCAGCAGGATTTTGTTGAGAGAATATTTGTGAGTAAAATATGTTTGGAAATAACAATGACTAACATTTATAATTCAAGGAATGGTCGACCTTGAATTTGCTTGTGACAATTGTGAGTTGCTAATCTCTTAGTTAATATACGTTAGCTGGGATGCTTTTTTATATATTATATATGTTTATAAGGTTGCAAAAAATAAAATATATCACAGTATGTATTTCTTAGATATCAGTGTGTAAAGTTACCAACTGTTCCGTGCTTCATTAAGCATCACCTAGATTTAAAAAATATTGTTTTAAAAATCTCATCTGTGCTGAGGAAACCTGTCCTCTTGAGCATCCTTTATTGTAATTGCTCAATTGCTGCTGAATATACCTAATGCCCAGACATGGAGTTATCTCTGCAACTTGAAGACTTTTAGGAGTTATTCCATGTGTGTATGATGGTTCTCTCTGTTGCCATTCATTTGGCAAGAATGCATTATGAAAGCTGTTGCTGAAAGCCTTTAAATACTTGTTAGTTGAAATTGTCCACTGAAATTCAGATCTATGTTAACTTTATTGATCCAAGTGACTGAAATGTTATCTGCAGAATTATTGTCAAAAACTGAGAAAATCTGCAGATGCTGGAAATATAAAGCAACACACACACACAAAGTGAATTTTAAAAACTGTTGGCCCAAAAGTTGTGGCCAGATTTGCAGTATGATTGTGGCACTCCTGATATTTTTGTGCAAGGTAGTGAAACATTAGGCAAGACATATATATAGTTAAATGCAGAAAAAAAGATACAGTTGCTGTTGGAGATAAGATGGATAGTTCCTTAGGGCTCAAAATGAGATATACCCCAGGTTATTGAGGGAGGCAAGAGATGAGTGCTAGGGCCTTAACCATTAACTTCATGTCCTCTCTAGCCACGGGCAAAGTCTTGGAGCACTGGCAAGTAGCTAATGTTAGCATTATTCAAAAGGGAAAAAGGGATGATCCTGGAAACTGTAGACAGGTGAGTCTCGTATCAGTGTGAGGGAAGCTATTGAAAAGGATTCTTATCAATAGGAATTATGAGCATTTGGAAAACCACGTCCTACTACAAGGTCCTTTATGATAGGCTGATCCAGAAGATCAAGGTGCATGGTGACTTGGCTGTTAAGGTTCAGGATTGGCTTACCCATCGAAGACAAGGTCAATGGGACTTATTCTGGCTGGAGGTCCGTGACTAGTGTTCTGCAGGGATCCATACTGGGGGCCTCTATTATTTGTTATATAAATGACTTGGATGAGTGGGTTAGTAAGTTTGCCAACTACAAAAATTGGTATTGCAGGTAATGTAAATGATAGTGCTAAGCATATAGCAAAATATAGATCTGTTGTAAATATGCAAGATGGAGTTTAACCTGATCAAAAGTGTACTTTGGAAGGTTATGCTGAGGTATAGATAGAGCAGACAGACCACTGGTATCACTTTCTCAGAGTTGAAATGCCTAATACTCGGGGGCATGCATTTGAGGTGAGAAAGTTCAAAGGAAATTTGTGGATCAAATTTATTTACAGAGTAGTGGGTGCTGCCTCGGGTGGAATATGGAAACAAATACAATAGAATAGAAATTTGGTACAACAGAAGGGCCTAATCTTGTGCTGTACTGTTTTATGGAGATGTGCCATTTGCTATTAGTTTTGTGAAGATATCGTGTTCTTTGCCTCAAATGGCATAAGTACTGTGACGTGCTCATCCTTGGATGATAGATCTATTCCTCAAAGTATTTTAAAGAGTAAGTACCCCTTTGATATTAAAATAAATCACTATCATTCATTTTCTCTAACACTGGAAATTGTAGATGTGTAATGACATTTACTTGTTGAACAATTCTTTAAAATAACAATTCTCCACTTTTTGTTAATTCTCAGAGCTTGTGATGTCAGCTTCACAATATGTCAACCTCATAGTTAAGGAGAACATGTGTTATCAACTTCCTTTATGCACATCTCATGTTCCATGTTCCCTCACTGCACATCAAAAGATAGCGCTTCTCAAAACCTGCCATGCAACATATCATTGTGATTTAATTTTTCATTCATTCACTTAGAGATACAGTGTGAAACAGGGCCCTTCCAGCTCAATGAGCTGCACCTCCCAGCAACCCAACTATTTAAAGCTAGCCTAATCACAGGACAATTAACCAGTACGTCTTTGGATTCTGGGAGGAAACTGGAGCACTTGGAGAAAACTGTGCCCTCACGGGAAGAACGCACAGACTTTTTCTAACAGAAGACATCAGAATTGAACTTGGACACCCTGGGCCGTAGTAGCATTGTGCTAACAATTACGCTGTCTTACTCATTTCCCCTCTCTCCTCCATATTCCAGCTTCTGCTCCCTCCCTTCCTTCCTAGTTCTGATGAAAGGTTTCAAATGCCTCCAGCATTTTGTGTGTGTTGCCCAGGGTTTCCAGCACCTGCAGAATCTGTTGTGTTTATGTCTCAAAAACTGCTGATGCTTTTTGTTACATAAAACATAGAACAGTACAGCACATTACAGGCCCTTCGACCCACAGTGTTGTGCCGACCCTCAAACCCTGCCTCCCATATAACTCCCCTACCTTAAATTCCTCCATATACCTGTCTAGTAGTCTCTTAAACTTCACGAGTGTACCTGCCTCCACCACCTACTCAGGCAGTGCATTCCATGCACCAACCACTCTCTGAGTAAAAAAAACCTTCCTCTAATATCCCCCTTGAACTTCCCACCCCTTACCTTAAAGCCATGTCCTCTTGTATTGAGCAGTGTGCTCTGGAGAAGAGGCGCTGGCTATCCACTCTATCTACTGGTTTACCCCGCCATCCGAAGGTAGAGCGTTCCTATGAAACGGTTCGTAAGCCGAAATGTTGTAAAGCGAAGAAGCAATTACCATTTATTTATATGGGAAAACTTTGTGAGTGTTCGCAGACCCAAAAATAACCTACCAAATCATGACAAATAACACATAAAACCTAAAATAACAGTAACCTATAGTAAAAGCAGGAATGATATGATAAATACACAGCCTATATAAAGTAGAAATACTTCTCTACAACGATTGCCTGCAGGGATCTCTGTAGCGAAAATCTCACGCAAGCGCTGTTGGCATAAACGTGCTCTCCAGCAACCTTTAAACTGAGGCTGCCAAATCTACCAAATAACACGTTAAAATACACAGGCTATATAAAGTAGAAATACTGTACGTACAGTCTAGTATCACTTAACGGAATCGGGAAGACAGCTTGCCGAGAAAACTGATGATGGTGTGTTAGACTGAGTCGTCGCAGGCTGGGTGGTGCAGTGGCCCCCACCCTCCGGGCCGCCGACCCGATACATTGCCGCGAAGAACGCAGCAGTAGCCGGGAGGTACACAGCACATCTTTAAGAAAAAAGCCAAAATAAACATGCTAATTAATTAGATGCCGCCGACACATAATTGTCAGCCCAGATCAGAGGTGATACAATTGGAAATTGGCACTGATCTGGGCCGACAGTTATGTGTCGGCGGCACCTAATTAATTAGCTTGTTTATTTCGGCTTTTTTCTTAAAGATGTGTTGTGTGCCTCCCGGCTACTGCTGCATTCTCTGTGAATCGGTACAGTATCTGTCCAGGGCCCGGGTGTTGGGGTGGTGGGACACTGGGGTATCATCTCATCGTCAATCAGGGCAGGCAGCTCATCTTCTCCTATGACTGCCTGCCTCGATGCCGAAGGTCGAGGTTCATCGTCTGCTGTGGCTGATGTGGAAGGCTTGCTTGACTGCTGAGCCTTGCGCATTTTTCTATCATACAGTTGTTTGTAAGCACTCAAACCATCCTGCAAGTATCCCCTAAACCTACGTACCCTTTCAAAATTAAAGTCGTACTTTTATCATTGCAGCCAAAATCTCACGTAGTTGCTTCACTTTCTGCATTTGGTTGAATTCGGTTTCATAGAAACATAGAAACATAGAAAATAGGTGCAGGAGTAGGCCATTCGGCCTTTCGAGCCTGCACCGCCATTTATTATGATCATGGCTGATCATCCAACTCAGAACCCCACCCCAGCCTTCCCTCCATACCCCCTGACCCCCGTAGCCACAAGGGCCATATCTAATTCCCTCTTAAATATAGCCAATGAACTGGCCTCAACTGTTTCCTGTGGCAGAGAATTCCACAGATTCACCACTCTCTGTGTGAAGAAGTTTTTCCTCATCTCGGTCCTAAAAGGCTTCCCCTCTATCCTCAAACTGTGGCCCCTCGTTCTGGACTTCCCCAACATCGGGAACAATCTTCCTGCATCTAGCCTGTCCAATCCCTTTAGGATTTTATACGTTTCAATCAGATCCCCCCTCAATCTTCTAAATTCCAACGAGTACAAGCCCAGTTCATCCAGTCTTTCTTCATATGAAAGTCCTGCCATCCCAGGAATCAATCTGGTGAACCTTCTTTGTACTCTCTCTATGGCAAGGTTGTCTTTCCTCAGATTAGGGGACCAAAACTGCACACAATACTCCAGGTGTGGTCTCACCAAGGCCTTGTACAACTGCAGTAGTACCTCCCTGCTCCTGTACTCGAATCCTCTCGCTATAAATGTTTCGATTGTTATCCTTTCCTCTTCCAATTGCATCAACTCTTCATCTATCAGTTCTTGGTCATGGGATGCCAAAACCTCTTCAACATCATCTTCGTCAGCTTCCACAAGCCAAACTCACTTTGTCCTTGCTTCGTTCACCACGATCGAAACGCTTTATTGTCTAGTTTTACACTAAGTGTAACACCCTTACGAGCTCTTTTAGGCTTTTCCAATACCTCAGAACTCATCTTGCTAACAGCTGCTCACAGGCACGTGTTTAAGCAATGCCGAAGAGAAGTATTCATTGAGGACCTTGCTCACTTCCACAGCCTCCAGGCACATCTTCCCACCTTTATCTCTAATCGGTCCTACCTTCACTCCTGTCATCCTTTTGTTCTTCACATAATTGAAGAATGCCTTGGTTTTCCTTTACCCTACTTGCCAAGGCCTTCTCATGCCCCTTCTTAAGCTCCTTTCTTGCTTTCTTATATTCCTCAATAGACCCATTTGATTCTTGCTTCCTAAACCTTATGTATGCTGCCGCCTTCTACCTGACTAGATTTTCCACCTCACTTGACACCCATGGTTCCTTTACCCGACCATTCTTTATCTTCCTCACTGGGACAAATTTATCCCTAACCTCCTGCAAGAGATCTCTAAACATCGACCACATGTCCATAGTGCGTTTCCCCACAAAAACATCATCCCAATTCACACATGCAAGTTCCAGCCTTATAGCCTCATAATTTGTCCTTCCCCAATTAAAAATTTTACTGTCCTCTCTGATTCTATCCTTTTCCATGATAATGCTAAAGGCCAGGGAGCGGTGGTCACTGTCCCCCAGATGCTCATCCACTGAGAGATCTGTGACCTGACCCAGTTCATTACCTAGTACTAGATCTAGTATGGCATTCCCCCTAGTCGGCCTGTCCACATACTGTGACAGGAATCTGTCCTGGACACACTTAACAAACTCTGCCCCATCTAAACCCTTGGAACTAATCAGTTGTCAATCAGTATTAGGGAAGTTAAAGACACCCATGATAGCAACCCTGTTATTTTTTCACCTTTCCAAAATCTGCCTCCCAATCTGCTCCTCTATCTCTGCTGCTACCAGGGGGTCTATAGAATACCCCCAATAGAGTAACTGCTCCCTTCCTGTTCCCGCCTTCTACCCATATTGACTCAAAAGAGGATCCTGCTACATTACCCACCCTTTCTGTAGCTGTAATAGTATCCCTGACCAGTAATGCCACCCCTCCTCCCCTTTTTCCACCCTCTCTATCCCTTTTAAAGCACTGAAATCCAGGAATATTGAGAATCCATTCCTGTCCAGCCAAGTCTGTGTAATGACATAATTAATGATACATAATAATGGCATAATTAAAGATACATAATTCCATGTATGTATCCAAGCTCTCAGTTCATCACCTTTGTTCCTGATGCTTCTTGCATTGAGGTACACACATTTCAGCCCTTCTACCTTATTGTCTTTACACCGTTTACTCTGCTTCTCTTTCCTCAAAGCCTCTCTATATGTTAGATCTGGCTTTACTCCATGCACTTCTTTCACTGCTCTATTGCTCTGGGTCCCATCCCCCTTGCAAATTAGTTTAAACCCTCCCGAACCATGCTAGCAAACCTACCTGCAAGGATATTGCTCCCCCTCAAGTTCAGCTGCAACCCATCCAATCTGTTCAGGTCCCACCTTCCCCAGAAGAGATCCCAAAGATCCAAAAATCTGAAATCCTGCTCCCTGCACCAATTCCTCAGCCATTTGTTACCTTGATGTAACAAATTGTGGCCTCTTCAATTTGCAAATGAAGTGTTGCAGCATTACTTAAGGTGTAGGTAGGCAGTGTGCAGAATTGTTAGTTAAGTACCTAAGTGTATGTACCATTCTGAATCTATTCAGAATGAAATTATTTCATTCTGCTGAAGAAAGTGGGCCAAACTTGGAAAAGCACTTTGGGCAAAAGTGAAGGTGAAGATGGTGAAGTGTAAAGTTTTAATGTCATCTTTTTAAAAAATTTTTATATTATCAATTATAAATGTGATTAAGGATGAATAATAAATATAAATGAATACAATATTTTGTGATCTTTTATCATTTTAACATGGCATATCAAGTAAAGTATATTTTTGTATGGAAAAAGTAATTTGTTATAAATGCTCTCAATGTATTTCAGGTATATCAAACTAGAAAATGGTTTAAATGCACTCTTAATCTCGGATATGTCCATTGATAAGTCTGAACCAGATAAGCAGATTGAGGAAGATGAAAGTGATAGTGATGATGACAGCTCTGAGAGTTTGTCAAATAATGATTCTGCTGAAGATTCATCAGGGGACTATGAAGAAGATGAATTTGAAGATTCACAACATTGTATTGGGAAAAAGAAATCAGAGAAGCAGGTAAATTTTTTTCTTCAACCAACACCTGTGAAGTTTTAAGTACTTTAAGATTGCTGAAAGAATATGCATCCATGATCATAAAGAACCGGTAGTTCTTTAAAGTCTGTGATTGTAGAGTGAAGGGTTAATTCTACTTTTCAGTATCAGTAGAATTCGATTCTGTAATCAACTGGGTAGAGATGTCATGATCTCCAGAACTAGTTTTGATCATATGTGGGAGTTGGGGGCTGTTTGGGGAGAAGCTTCTTGCATACTATATTTTTCTTAATTGGTTAGGATCCAGTTCTGGATTTTATTCTTTACAAAGAATATATGGTCTTGGAAGGGCTGAAAATATGAACAACTGTGGAAGAAGGCCTTGATGTATCTTGGGTGTCTTTTCATGTTGATAAGTGTTTATCCACCGTGATGAAGTGTTTTGAGAGGTTGGTGATGAAACCTATCAACTCCTGCCTGAGAAGTGTCTTAGATCCGCTCCAATTTACCTACCGGAGCAACAGGTCCATAGCAGATGCTATTACATTAGCTCATCAGCCAACCTTGGAACATCTGGACAGCAAAGGTGCATTCATCAGGATGCTGTTTATCAACTACAGCTCAGCATTCAATACCATCATCCCCTCAAAACTGATCAATAAACTCTGAAACCTTAGTCTCAATACCTCCTTGTGCATTTGGTTCCTGGATTTCCTCACTCGCAGACCCCAATCAGTTCAGACTGGCAACAACGTCACCTCCACAATCTCCATCAGCACAGGTGCACCACAAGGCTGTGTGCTAGCCCTCTGTTCTACTCGCTTTACATTTGACTGTGTGGCTAAGCACAGTTCCAATGCCATATTCAAGCTTGCTGACGACACCACTGTTGTAGACAGAATCAAAGTTGGAAATGAGGAGGGAGATGGAAAATCTGTCTGAGTGGTGTCATTATAAAAATCTCTTATTCAATGTCAGCAAGACCAAGGAGCTGATTGTAGACTTCTGGAGAAGGAAACCAGAAGTCCATGAGCCAGTTCTCATTGGACGAGCACAGGTGGAGGGGGTTAGCAACTTTAAATTCATCCTGGGCCTAGCACGTAAGTGCAGTAATGAAGAAAGCATGGCAGTGCATCTACTTCCTTAGGAGCTTGCGGAGATTTGGCATGAAATCTAAAACTTTGACAAACTTCTCTATAGAGAGTATATTGTCGTGGAGAGTGTATTGCATCAGACTTTGGAATGGAAACATCAATGCCCTTGAAAGGAAAGTACTATAAAAAGTAGTGGATATACCTGTCCATCACATGTGAGGTCTTCCTACCATTTGAGCCCATCTATATGAAATGCTGTCGCAGGAAAGCAGTGTCCGTCATCATTGACCCCCCACAACCCAGGGCATGCTCTCTTCTTGCTGCTGCCATCAAGAAGAAGGTACAAGTGCCTCAGGACTCGCAACACCAGGTTCAGGAACAGTTAATTCCCCCCGACGATCAGCTTCTAAATCAAAGGAGGTAACTTCACTTGCCTCATCATTGAAATCTTTCTTCAACCAGTGGATTCATTTTCAAAGACTCATCTCATGTTCTCAACATTTATTATTTACTTATTTAATATTATTATTTCTTCCTTTTATATTGGCACGGTTTGTTGCCTTCTGCACTCCGGTGAACTTCCAGTTGGGCAGTCTTTCATTGATTCTGCTAGGGTTATTATTTTATAGATTTATTGAGTATGCCAACAAGAAAATGAATCTCAGGGTTGGATATGGTAATGTAACAGTACTTTGAGGATAAAAATTACTTTGAACTTTGATTGAAAATGTGTTGAAGGAAAGTGTCTCGAAATACTGTGTTTAAATCTGAAATATCGACACCTCCCCCTGCCCCACATAGATACTGCCCAACCCCCAACCTGCTGAGTACTTCCAGCAGTTTGTTGCTCCAGATTCCAGCAATTGTCATTCACTGCTGTTAGTCCTACTCTTGTTTTAAGGCCCAAATTATATCTCCTTACACCTAGCAAATTGCCATTCTTTGGTCCAACTCCCTAACTGATCACAATCTCTTCGCAATTCATTGTAACCTGCTTCACTGTCAGCAAGCTCCCCTAATTTAGGATCATCAGTAGACATTCTAGTCGTGCCATGTACATTCATTTCAAATCATTTACATTCATGAAAAATGAGGGGTCCCTGCACTCCACTGGTGACAAGACTTTGGACTCTGTGTTACCTTTTCAGATTTTTGTATTTGAATGGAATATTACACTTGTAAACTATGCAAAATATTTTACTGTTTTTTTTAAAAGTGATTAGGCATTCTGTTTATATATAATAAAGGACAAACAGTACTCGTGTATTGTCGCCAGGAAATGTAGAATATTCGTTTGTTGGTTAAGTTTATCGTTGTTGCTGCAGGCAAATCTTTGAATACTCAGAGATGGGGAAGACTGTGGAAATATTTCTAATAATTTCATTGTTTGTAGTCAGCAGCTGCCCTTTGTGTTGGGATTGGAAGTTTTAGTGATCCCGATGACCTTCCAGGATTAGCACATTTTTTGGAACACAGTGAGTTAAGCTTTCAGCTTTGATATTTGAGTGTAATCCTTAAATGCTTTACACATTGATACTATGTTTTTTATTTCATAACTAATTCTGAAATATGGCATGATTAGTGTTGGGTGGTCCATGATTTAATGTGAACTCGATTATATTCAATGCGATTTGATTTTTTGTGCAACGTTCATGTAAGATTTTAATGAATCTGGATGAATCATAGTGGTATATTTGACAAGTTATTAAAGAAATTAATTGGTATTATTCAGTGATGACCTGAATTTTTTTCAATGTTTTGATCTTCTGTGGCTTGCTTGTATTTCCGAGCAAACATGAAGTTTGAAACAGAATATTTGCATGTTGTTTGAGCTCATAGGACTAGATGTTTCAATCCTTTTGATAAGCAGATCCTAGCTCAGGTCATGGCATAGATTTCTTGAGGTGGGGCTTGGTGGGTGGCAGATGACCAGGGGTCATCAGGTGGGCACCCTCCCCTTCATGTTTTGTGAGTGTAAGCCAACTGCATCTCCAGAGGGCTCAGCAGTGTGACCTGGTGTCCCAGGTGTGCTCCCCATCACATCTGGCCGCCCATCCGTCATTCTGGGGCTCAGCTGCCATCAGTTCTCTTCATCCATAACCAGTGGCTGCTTCACTCTGCCACCTCTGAGAGGTCTTTTATAGCCCTGGCCTTGGGCTCCCAATTCCTTCAGCAATCTGACCATGGGAATACCCACGAATCCTCTGCAGCCAACCTCTACTGGGAAAGTTTGGACCTTCCATCCACGCTGCTTAGCATCTGTGGCCAGCTCAGCGTATCTTACATGTTTCCGTTAATACCCCTCGCGCAGATATTTGCTGATCTGTCATCTTGTTTGGCTTGCCATTTATCTTGCTACAATGCTGAATTCAAACTGCAGTATGGCTCCATTACCTCATTTCTCATTTATTTAATTCTTTCCAGCAACTTAAACCTTCCCTGCTTTCTGTGTTACTACAGCATCTTCTCTAGTTGCAGTTTTCGTGCATTTTGGAATACCTTTCTGTGTTTCCTTTTGTCAAATCTACTTTGGTCTTCATTCTTGAACCCAATCACTTCTCATTTTGCTGCTGCTCAGTGTTCTGTTATTTTCATTTGGCGTAATATTTGTGTCATCTATGCATGGAGTAGGAAGAAATTGGTGGTTGTCTTGAATGTTTTAATTTGTATTTACTTGGAAGACAGGACTGAGGCAAAAAAGTAGTGAGGCCATAGTCCGGAACCGGATTACAGAAGTGGAAGTGCTTGCTGTATTGAGGCGAATTTGTGTGGATCAATCCCAGGGCCTGTTCCCTCAGATCTTGTTTGAGGGTAGTGCAGAAATTGCAGGGGTCCTGGCAGAGATATTTAAACAGTTCATAGCCATGAGTAAGGTGCCAGAAGGCTAGAGGATAGAAAATATTATATCATTCAAGAATGGCTCGAAGAATAAATTGGGAAATTATAAGCCGATGAGCCTGATGGAATTTGTGGCAAATTACTGGACATTTTTGTAAGGGAAGGTATTCCGAAGATGCAGGATTGTTCAATCAAAGAAGGGGATGTATTCTAAAGGAAGGATGAGGCACCATGGCTGACTAGGGAAGTAAAAGAATTTAAAACCGAAAGAAAGTACATATAATATAGCAAAAAGTAGCAGCAAAGCAATGAGATTGGGAAGCTTTTAAAGAGCAACAGAAGGTAACTAAAAAAGCATCAAGGAGAGAAAGGATCAAATGTGAAGGTAAGTTGAACAATAATATAAAAGAGGAAAGATTTCTCAGGTATATAAAGAGTAAAGTGAGTCTAGAGTTGACATTGGAAAGCTGGAAAATGATGTGTGGGGCAAAGAAATGGTGGATGAACCAAGTATTTTGTGCCAGCTTTCCCTGTGGAAGACATTAGCAGCGTGCCATAAATTCGATAATGTCAGGAGGCAGAAGTGAGTGCAGTTGCTCTTACTTCCCAAGCTTAAAGTGCTCTGGAAGCTGAAATATCTGAAGATATACAAGTCACCTGCATCAAATGGACTACACTCCAGGGTTCTGTAGAGATTCTTGAGGTATTAGTAATGATCCTTCAAGAGTCACTGGATTCTGGAATGGTTCCAGAGGACTGGAAAATTGCAAATGTCGCTCACTATTTAAGAAGGGAGGGAGGCCAAAGAAAGGCCAAATAGTTTGACTTCAGTCTTTGACCAGATGTTAGGGTTCATTATTACTGATGAGGTTTTGGGTTACTTGGAAGCATGATAAAGTAGGCCAAAGTCAGCATGGTTTCCTTGAGGGGAAATCTTGCCTGACAAATCTGTTGGAATTGTTTGAGAAAATAAAGGGTAGGATATAGAAAGGAGAGTCGGTGAATGTTTACCTGGATTTTCAGAAGGCCTTTTACAAGGAGTTGCACATGAGGCTGCTAAACAAGATATGAGCCCATGGTGTTTTAGGAAATTTGCTAGCCTGGACAGAAGTTTGGCTGATTAACAAAGCAGAGTGTGTGAATAAAAGGGGCCTTTTCTGGTTGGCTGTGGGTGACTAGTGGTGTTCTGTGGGGTCATCGTTGGGTCTGCTACTTTTCACATTATACGTTAATGATCTGGATGACGGAATTGATGGCCTTGTGGGTGATAAAGATAGTTGGAGGGGCAGGTAGTGTTGAGGAAGCAGGGAGTCTTCAGAAGGACTTGGACAGATTAGGGGAATGGGCAAGTGACAGTGGAGGGAAGAGTATGGTCAGGCACTTTGGTAGAAGGAATAAAGGTGTAAACTTTTCTACATGGGGAGCAAATTCAGAAACTGAGGTAAGAATGAATTTGAGAGTCCTCATGCAGGATTCCCTAAAAGTTTCCTTGAAGGTTGCATTACTAATGAGGAAAGCAAATAAATTTTGAGCATTTTTTTTCTACAGGACTAGAATATAAGAACAAAGATGTAATGCTGATGCTTTATAAGGTATTGCTCAACACAGATAGAGTATTGTGAGTCCCTTACCTAAGAAAGGATGTGATGGCAGTGAAGAGGGTCCAGAGGAGATTTATGGGAATTATCCTGGGAACGAAAGGGTTAATGTACAGGATGATGAGTGTTTGGTTCTGGACCTATACTTGCTGGAGTTTAGAAGAATGAGGAGGAATCTCATTGAAACATATCGGATATTGAAGGGCCTAGTAGAGTGGACATGGAGAGCATGTTCCAAAATGGGAGAGTCCAGGACTAGAGGACATAGCATCACAATAGAAGGATGCCTCTTTAAAACAGATATGTGAAGGATTTTCTTTAGCCAGAGGGGGTGACTGTGTAGAATTCATTACCAGAAACAGCCATGGAGGCCAAGTCACTGGGTATATTTAAAGTGGAGGTTGATAGTTTCTTTAATTGGAAGGGCATCAAATTTGTGGGATGAATGGTTGGTGGCATAGGAGATTGGTGTTGAGATGGAAAATTAATCAGACTTGACTGAGTAGTAGAGCAGATTCAATGGGCAGAATGGCCTAATTCTGCTCTCTTATGGTCTGAATGGATAGGATATGAAAAAATAGTGCATTCTCGTTAATTGAGCCATTGGTTAATGAGTGCAGATGCTTATTTGGGACATCTTAAAGAATAAAAACAAAACAAGAAAATAGCTGTGATTCCCTCCTTCTATTTGGGGCACTATGCCACTTAACTGGGGCAGAAGCTTATTGCTGAACAGTTTCTAACTAGCGTCCATCGTATACTTGCATAGCCATTAGTCACAATACCACGCTTAGGTCGTTCAGTTTTTAAGTAGCAGCAGTTGCTTGTGTTTGTGTTCAAAAAGCAATGATATATGTCACTGATAGTTGGCAGGAAATATGCAGGAAGACAGTTTGGAACTGTTTTGCTTCTGTGGTTTCAAACATTCGGGCTTGGAGATGCCAGAAATGGTCAGGAGTGAAAATGAAATTATTTCACTACTTCAACAAGTTAATCATCTTGAGTGTTACAATGAAAATGAGGATTTGGAAGGTGCAACTGTCTAAAGCATTGGATGAAAGCCGTCCATTATCCGCACTTGTCTGTACTGATTTTGTTCATTTACAGTCAATCAAAAGAACATGACAGCTGAATTCCTCTGTAAATAACTTTTAGAAATGAGTACATAGTATTATAGTTTTAGAGGTGTTGCTAGAGTTCTAATTCATTCTTTATTTCATTTAAATACATAAATTGTTATTCAGTTAAATGGTGGTTTGTCTTTTTTTATACCTGTTAACTATTACCATGAAACTTCGGCTAATTGGGCCAAAATGTACTGATCCTGATGTGACCCAATCAAATGGAATCCACTGTACTTGAGTACTTACCATCCAGGAGGACAGGGAAGTTACTTCTATCTTCCAACTGATACACTTTGATATGCAGTAAGAAGTGTAATTTTGTTTTGGCATAACACTGATTTGTCAGCACAACACAGCCATTCATCCTAACTCATCTTATTCAGTACTTTTAATTCAATGATGTTGCTTTTTTTTCCTTCCATAGAGATTATAAAGTGAGATTCCACTTAAATTACAGTGAATTTAATTGAGCTCTGATTTTGAATTTTCTTTTAATTTGTCAAAAACACATGACTTCTAAATTGAATAAATTGTACTTTTTTTGTAGTCATAGTTTTGTGATCTCTTGATTCTTGTTTCCAGTATACATTTAACTTTTGTTGCAGTGGTCTTTATGGGGAGTGAAAGATATCCTGATGAGAATGGTTTTGATGCTTTCCTGAAAAAACATGGTGGTAGTGACAATGCATCAACTGATTGTGAACACACCGTGTTTCAGTTTGACGTCCAGAGAAAGTACTTTAAGGCCGCCCTTGATAGGTAAGCTTGTACTCGATAACCTATAACCATTTTGATTTGCAGTTGTATTGTTGGTATTAATTGAAAATCTGATTTTTTAAAAAAAAAGCTGCCAATACTCAGCAGATCAGGTAGCATCTGTTGGGGGGGGGTGGGGGAAGAAACATTTAATGTTTTGGATTTTAGACCTTGTGGCAGAACAGGGAAAATTATAAATCAAGTTACGGTTAAGTTGCTGAGAGGGTGGGGGAGGCTGGATAGGACAAGATATGATATGATGAGGCCTGTGATGCCCACTTGATCCTAATATATGGTGCTGTTTTGTAAAGAGATTAATGACAGTATGGGGGGGGGGGGGGAGAGAAAATAAACCAAGGAGTGTATTTTCTCACTTTTCTAGTCTTCCTGAAGAGTTTTTGATCTGAAAGTCAGTCCTTCCTTTTCCACATTTGCTGCCTGAACTGTTGAGTTTATTGTATAAACCCATGATAACTTGTTGCTGATATTTAAAATTAATAAAAGGCAAATGGTCATGAGCAACATACACAAAATGCTGGAGGAGCTCAGCAGGCCAGGCTCTCTCTCTGTGTCTCTCTGTCTTGGATTTCCAACATCTGCAGACTTTTTTTCTTGTTTGTAAGAGGCAAATGGTCCTATGATGAGGCAAAATTTCTGTTTTTGAGTACATAAAACATCAACTAAAGAAGTCCACAAAATGCAAGATCAATCTTGAGGATGATTTGATTAATTCTTGGGTGCACACCTTTTCACTGTTCAGGTAATTAAGAGCAGATGTTTTGCCCTGTAATCACCACCTTGTAAAAATTATTTTTTCAGCAAAGGCTGATGGATGTTTAATGATAAGCATTTGGAAGAAAAATGTGGAATTGATTCATCAGTGGTTGCTTCTAGTTTTTATTTATTTGCCAAAGCGAATGGACTTTAGATGAGAGTCGTAAAGTTTAATTATATCTTCTCACAGATAAAATAATGTTTGCTTTGGAATTGCTCGGCCTCATTTCAAGAGAGGAAAAAACTCATTATTTGTGGAATGAGAAATAGAGGTTGGTTACCTTTCATAATAAAGATCCTGATCAAAGCTTATCAACTTGAAGCAGCACTGTTATTCTCACATCACAGATTATGCCTGACCTACCAAGTATTCCTTTTGTTTTTGTATTTTGTTTTTATTCCAAATTCCCAGAATCTCCAGTATTATGAATTTCATTTTTTCATTATTCAGTACAAAAATAAGTACTATATTTTTGTGGTATAATATTCAAAATTGCCAATGATATTGAAAGCATCATCTTTCTAAAAAATTGTAGCACATTTGACTTCTATAAATCTGTCTTCCACTTATTCTTATTTGCTTCTTTATATTGCCTATTTTTACAGATTCTTTATTATGCCTGACTGATTCTGTTGAAATTTGATTCCAGTCCATAAATTCTTCTGTCTCAATTTTTCATCTATGTGAAATGTACTTAGTAGTATTAAATTTCATACTCTCTGTTAGACCTGTTTCATTTGTAAGGAAAATATCAAATTACATAATGGTCTGCTCCATTATATTGGGATTTGCATATCAGTTTCTGTGTAGGCATTTTTTGGGATGGAATTAGGTTAAAATTCATATTCGTTCCTCTTGGCTGTTGGGGCTTAAAACTATTCCTATGTAATGTTAAGGTGTGAGGCTCCCCATGGAATCAGCAATGGAAATTATATAGCTGTAGTTATATAATTTTAACCCAAGATAATTTTAGCATTGAAAGCGAGGTGAAACATTTTCAGCACCCTAAAAAAAATGCAGGAGAAAATCAGACGTAGCTTGTAGCATGCGAATTCTGTTGAATTTTGTGGCAGCAGTGCAGAAAAAAAAGTTTCGATTGAAAGGTGAATGGGAATTTGGGTAACAAAAAAATCAAGGATTTTCACAGGAAGAGGGAAGTGGAAAAAGTTCTTGAACCAAGGATATTCAATCATGGAATATTTTACCAAGTGATATCTGAGGTAATTGGTGTATTATTGGCACTTTTATTGAGATACAGTTAAAAGCTTTATTTGCATCCAGACAGATCATTCCACACACAAGTCCATTGAGGTAGTAAAAAAGCATGTACCGAATGTATTGTTAAGGTTCCAGAGAAAGTGCAGCCAGTCAAGTGAGGTATAAGGGCCACGACAAGGTAGATTGAGAGATCAGGAGTTCTTTATTGCACAAGAAATCCATACAAGAGTTTTATCGCAGCGGGATAGAAGCAAGCCCTTGAGGCTTAAGCTTTTGATGGAAAGAGGATAGAAGAGAATGACTGGGGTGGGAGGGTCCTTGATTGTGCTGGCTGACTGGGCTGTGTTCACAACATTCTGCAATTGGGCAGAGCAGTTGTCTAAGAGAAAATACCTTAAGGTTAAAGAGAATGGTATGATATTTGATAAGTAGAGAGTGAAGTATATTTGGAGAATATGGAGGTTGGGATTGTGGGATTTGAATGAACATGTGTTGTAATTTCCATAAATCAATGAAAACATTCCTTTTATTAGTCTGAGCTCCAAGTGGTTTTAGCTTGTGTTGAGCTGTATAAAGAAAGATGTTTCCTGTGAGAACTGGCCACTGAACAGATTGGCTACTATGTGATCTTAGTTTAATTCTCTCTATTCTTACTAGTTTTGGTATGTGAAATCTGAGCTTAATTTGCCAGTTTATTGTGATAGACATATTTACCCAGGGCATAAATGCCATGAAAATCTGCTTTTTGCAGCAGCAACACAGTGAATTATAAATAGTGGTGGCTTCTGTCATATCCCAGGAGGACAGGAACCCTGTGCAGCAATATTCCCTCCAAGGTGTGCATACACACACATCTTTTGCTGCTAGCGCACTAAGGGATTTAAACTGTACACAAAGGGTTGTCACACTCTACGTGATTGGCATGTTAAGTATACTTCACAATTGTACCCAATCACATTTCCTTTTCTGGTTTCTGATGCGGATGGTTTTGACAAACGGGATTAATCTGCAGATTTTAGAACTGGCTTATTTATATTGTTTTTGTTGAAGAAATGATTGATTCACTATGTGAAGTTCCAAAGAATAAAAGGGCGTAAAGCAAAAAGAACTGGTAGTTTGTTTAAAGTGGAATGGCTTAATGCAACAGTAGAAACTGCTCCACTGAAAGCCGATGAGGTCAGGAATATGCAGCTACAAGAAATATTTATGTACAATACAGAAGCTGGTGTTACCTGCATGTATTGTCGCAATAAAAGGATGCAAAATTTGAAGGTGAGAAGAAGTGGAGTGATATTTGGAAACTTGACTTTTTAAAGCATGTAAACTGTTACTTGAAGCCACAGGTGAAAGCTGAATATCTAGCGGGTACCAAAGGTAAACAAGTTGCTGGAATGGATACAAGTCCCTTCACCAGAGCTGCTACTCCTCCCTGGACCACCCATACATTTCACAAGGTGGATTTTGTCTCCCTTAGACATTGACTTTTGTAATGGAACTGGCTGAATTCATTACTCTCTGTAGCCTCCTGCATTCCAGTACTTTGGAGTTTCCGTACTAGGCCATGATACAACAAGTCCAAGTGCTTCCTGCTGGACCAAGTTTCTGGAGAGAAGGGGAGGAGAATGGAGAGGGATAGTAAATCAGCCAAGATGGAATGGCGCAGCAGACTCAGTGTGCCAAATGGCCTAATTCTGCTGCAATGTCCTACGGTCTTGCGAACATCTGTAGGAACTTATCAGCAACTTCAGTGACACGTTAACCTTCAATTTCTAAGAAAGTAGGCTTGCCTTTGACATGTTTGCACCTACTGTATGTGCTGGGTTCAGGATCTTCCCCTGAGTTATCGACACTTAGGAACTTGAAGCTGCTCCTCCTTTGCACCACAGACCTTCAGTGAGGATTGGTGTTAGTTTGCCTGACTTCCTCTCTTCCTGTCCTCAGTCGGTTCCTTGGTTTTGCTGATGTTGAGCAGAAGGCTGTTGTTACAACACCACTCAATTGGCTGACCTCTGATTCTTGTACACCTCCTTGTCACCATCTGTGATTTAAAAAATTTTTTTAATAACAGTGATGTTCTTAAAGTGAAACAAGATGTGGCACATTCCTTGTTCAGAGTTATCTGCTTCACCTGGTCTTGAAATCTATAGCAGTAGTCAAGGAAATAGTGTGCAAGCAGGCTTGCAAAGAAGGCATCAACTGAGGTTGGTCATTTTGTTTAGTTAATTATGATTTCATCTCCAGTTTTTGTGGTCAATACTGGCATCAGGGCATTACACCAATTACAGCCAGTTAAATTTGGACTGTCAAAAAGTTAATGTATTGCACTACTCAATTGTATCTAGTATTACTGTTAGTTATCATAATGTTGGTGTGTTATCATTAGTGATACCTGGAACAAATACTCTTCTCATGTTTGGATTCTCCAACCCTTTATGTCTTGCTGTTTTGCCCTGAAACAGTAAAACTCGAACAAACTGCTGTCCATGTGTTTAGAATTTCTGATGGATTGGTATTTTGTTTACTATGCTACTTACAAAGCCCCTGGATCGTTGGTTTCTCTTGCTCCCTTCAAACTCATCTGGTTCACTAAAAAATATATGGTATCACTATGTACCATTATATTTTTTTTGAAAAGTGAAAATAGCTTGGGTTATTTAATAGGCATAACATCTAATAGACTGTTAAATCTGCCAGTCTGGCACCAAAATACTGAGGTTTATATGCAAACACTGATAAATGATGAAATTCAGTTGCTGGCAGTGTCTGCTTATCAATCATTCTGCTTTATAAACTGTTGTTTTGTACTGTTGTTGGTTGTGTAGTTCTAGGAATATGGATATGCTGGAGGCAGGCAGGCAGTTCCCCAACATTTGCTAATGCAAATGACATATTTCACTGTATGCTTCAATGCAAATGTGATAAATGAATCTGGATATATGTGTGTATTTCTTAGAATTATTTCAAAAATTGAGTAGTTTTATTGAAATTATTTTCTAAAAAAAAATTAAGACATTCTAATTTCTTTCTAGATTTTATCTTGTTGTAACCAGTTTATGATGGTTCCAGTCAGAAAAGGAACATTCAGGTTTTTTTATTGTTGCTTCCTTTTCTGATGTGTAATATCTCACTAATAATTTCTCTATATGTTTCTGAAGCTTCTCCTTTGAATTTGTTCACAGCAAAGATTGTGGTCAATGATAAGTTAACTCTCTTCAGATCAATGCGCTTGCAGCAATTGTGTGAAAGGTTCTTTGTGGCAAAGATTTCTGTGTCATAATGCATGCCATATATAGAATAGCTAAAAGTTCCTTCTCCAAACACTGGAAGAAAGTTTGATGGAAATAATTTGGTGGTTGGGTTGAGTTGGGCAATTTACTTGCAAATGTTTCATCACCATGCGGGGAGACATTGTCAGTGCACTGTTGATTGTTTGAAAGTTTGATATTTGAGTAACAGCCCCAACTTAAGTAATAAACACAAGAGATTCTGCAGATGCTGAAATTCCTGAGCAATGCACACAAAATGCTGGAGGGACTCAGCAGGTCTGATGAAGGGTCTCTGTCTGAAACATTGAGTGTTTATTCTCCTCCGTAGATGCTGTCTGACCTGCTGAGCTCCTCCAGCATTTTGTGTATGCCACCCAAAGTCTTAATTCATTTTAAAATAATTTGGATTTTTTGCAACAGATGAAAAACTTTGAAAACTGTTAAGTTACAAACTGTTAGCCATTAAAGATCTAAAAGCTGCTTTAAGACAACTTACGGCATTCCAGTATGAAAATAAAAACCATTAAATATTTTACAAACTTGTTGGGAAGACTTGAAAGTATGTTTCAAATAATAATGTGTTTGGAAAAAAAATCACCGAATTCATACCAATTAAATTCAATAGGAGCATATTTACGGTGTTTTCATGGATCTGCTGTGCAATTCTCTGACAAGGTCATAATTTAAGTATGGGTATTTTGTTGTGTATGTCAGGGTGAGATGAATGAGGAGACAGATCCTGCCGGTTGGTTTGTGTAAAGTTTTGCCTGTTGGCTTGTGCAAATCTGATGCCAGAAATGTTGATTTTCACAATACTGGAGATCTTAACATTGTTGTCAAATTCATGGAATAATGGTGAGCACTGATAGTTTTGCCATTATTTCTTCAAAAACCTTTGCTTTCATAACAACAAACCCACCTCAATCTGTATTTCTTTCAGGTGGGCACAATTTTTCATTGGCCCCTTAATGATCCAAGACACCATTGATCGTGAAGTAGAGACAGTAGATAGTGGTAATGTACTGTTATATAATTATATACATTTTTCTGGTTAAAGTCTTTTGAACCTCAGGCTAAAAGTGCTTATTATTTTTGGTAATCTCAAATGAATAATGTAATATTTATGTGAAATAATTTTTTTTCAGAGTTTCAGCTAGCTATGCCATCTGATTCAAGTAGAAAAGAATTATTATTTGGAAGTCTTGCTAGACCTGGTCATCCTATGGGAAAATTCTTTTGGGGTAAGATGTCTATTTCTATATTACCTTTCTTATCTTAATTTTGTTCTTGCACTGCATTGATTCATATATCTTTGTAATATCAACAGGAAATTCACAGACACTGAAACATACACCAAAAGAGAAAAACATTGATACCTATGCTAGACTTAAAGAGTTTTGGAAGCGCCATTACTCTGCTCAATACATGACTCTGGCTGTCCAGTCAAAAGGTGAATATTGATTGTTTGCATCATTTACTCTTGATTCTGGACTATACAGTAGTGATTCTTTGAGTAATTATGGAAATACCACCTGATGTTGTAACATTTGCCATATGATTAAAATAATGTATTTTAGAAATTTCACATATTTGTTACTCTCAAATAACCTTTGCACCAACAATAGTGAGAGTCTGGATGTTGAATGCACATCCATGCTTCAGGGAATATCAGAAGTTCTGCACACAAAATGGATGAAAAATGTTCCACAGCCAAGTATTATTTTATCCAGAACTATGAAAGTTTAAAATGCTTAAAGCAGCTAAAAATATTAAAAGCATTTAAAAAGGTGAGCAAAGAAAGCCGCTGAATTTGACATGGGCTAGTTGAAGCTCTGAGATGTACAGCAGTTCTGTTGGGAGGCTTCACCTTTTGATGTTCAGTGCATCTTCAACTTCCGCCTCTGCAACTAAATTCAATGGTAGCATTTTGACCCTCACCTTTATGCCATCCATGTCTATCATGCAAGTGACATCCCTGGTTTAAAAAAAGGTTCAGTTTATGTTTTTATTTATTATAAATATTGCATTTATGTTTTTGTTAAAATCTGGTCATTTATGAATTTGAACTAAATTCATGCCGCCTTTAAGTATTAAGAACTAGTTAAGCTATTTTTAGAATTAAAAACCTTAACAGATTTTATGACAGTGGCGTCCATGAGCTGGGCCTCAGATTCTGTCACATCTACCTTGCCATGGGGGCCACAGCTGGAGGATTCTGTGGGGTCATAAAAGGTTAGCATAGCCATGGGGGTTGCATGGGAGTGGTGGGGAGTTGTGAAGAAGACGTGGGTTGAGTCATTGAAGATACAGCTCAGTAAGTTAAGAAACCTTATCTCAAACTTAAAGCCTAAAACAAGTTAAAAATATAAATTGATTAACCAAGTAGCGATTAAAAGTACTGAAAAGATATAAACAATATGTCTGAACTAATAAACTATTCACAAGTCTTTTTAAATTAACAAACCTTTGCTGAAGGTTGTTCCTTTCTATTGAAATCAATGGGGGCTGCCCCTTGTGCCTTCTCCTATCTGGTATTGAATTCTCCAGTGAGAGTTAAATTGTAGAACGTTTAGCTCAAGTTTCTTTTGCACAATGAATTTCTTAAGCTGTGCACCATTGAAGTATGTTCTGCTGTCAGCAGCTTCCAAATTTGCATGCACAAGTGCAAAACCCTCCCATTGATTTATGTAAGTTCCTATGCGGAGGATCAACTTTACCTTGAAAGGTTATCATAGATTTCAATGTGCACTGTGCAAATTTAGTATGACAGGTTTACAAGGAAAACTGCAAATTATAAATGTGGACATAGAAATTTGTTATTTTTTGTATATATAAAAAAAATGGAATTGGTTTTAAAAGTGCACCATCTGTCAGTTTTGTAAGAAAGTATTTGATATAGATGTCCAATCTTGAATTTCAAGGATGCATCAGTGATTTCTAATGAAGACTGTAAACTTAAATTTAGGAACAGTTTTGGTGAATGTAGCATGCGATTGGTTGAACTAATGCTAATTTCCTTTTAACAATTGCAGAAAGCCTGGACACTTTAGAAGCATGGGTGAAGGAAATTTTTTCTCAAATACCAAACAAGTAGGACCTGTTTTGCATTGTTACAGTATTTCATGCATTTTTTGATGATAGGAAAAATTGTGAATTATATTTTCGAGTATTTTCCATATTCAAAAACATTGGCTTCTGGTAATGTCATTTCATGGGTGGTAGATACCCTTTAGTACTTTAATCAGGTGGTTTATATTCATGCATGATGGTAACTTTTTCCAAGCCAGTTAATTGTGGGTATGCTTGATGCACCTAAACTCATTAACACCAAATGTCCCTATGTTCCATAGGGATCAGAAATATCTCATTTCTCTCCTCTTTGTACGAATGTCATAGTCCTCAACCACTTAAAAGGGCTTGCCCCCATTTTGACTACTTTTTTTTTGCACAGCTCCTCATGACTTGAGTGGCCCTTTACTGAATGTCAAAGCATTTCAAGGGGCTGGGTACGCATTTCTGGTGTGAAGACCCAAATGTGTAGATGCTCTGGACAACACTAGTTCATATCATTTCCCTTGTATCCAGGTACAGAGCACATGGAAAATGCACCTTGCTGTGTCTTTTAAACAGCAACTGAATCATCCACTGGTTCAGTGGTAATTTTATGAGCTGTGCTGTGGTTATTTCTATGGCATGGCTTTTGATGAAATGCTGTGCACAGGGTGTTGTTGGGTAGGCAGGTGGTGAGTTTGCTGTTTGTTGCTCGCTTCTGCCTTAACATCAGTGAAAATAAGATTGGCAAATCAGTGTTATTGAGTTCTAAAACCATGGCTTCCCTGCTCTGCATCATTGGTTTCACTAATGAATTTGATTTATAGTAGCAAAAGATTTTTTTTGTTAATTTAAAGAATAACTTGAATGCTGCAAGAAAAAAATTGGTTCATCATATTATTATCATGCATATTTAAAGAATTAATTTTGATTTAGAAGTATACTTGTAAAGCAGAAATATAATTGTTAATGCTCATTTCTGAAAAATGCGACAAATAAATACCTATTTTCTCCTGATGTTTGCTTTTCACATGAAGTGGTCTTCCTAAACCAGATTTTTCTGATATCGGGGGTCCCTTTGATACACCTGCTTTTAATAAACTTTATAGAGGTATGTGTACTGTTGGATATCATTTACTTTTATCATACTTTAAGGTTCTTCATTTTATTTAAAATACTAATGTATATTATGTATATTATAATTTGTACCAGTGTAATAGTTTGAGTACATAAAAGATCACGGGCCCATCACTTCCTGGATTATTTTTGTTGCCCTTCTTAAACAGAGCACAACATTAGTTGTTCTCCAGTTGACTGGGATCTTGCCCATATTTAAAGAGGATACAGAGATCTGTCAATGTCCTAGCAATCTCTTCCCTTGCCTTGCTCAGTGTCTTGGGATCAGATCCTGGAGATTTATCCATGTTATTGTTCTTCAAGGGGCCTGACACTTCCTCTTCCTCCTTATATCACCAAACCCTTTCCTGGACACTCAATCATCTGTGTCCTTTTCCTTGAATACCAGTGCAGAGTACTTGTTAAGAACACAAATGCAAAAGATTCTTTACATGCCTTGAGGACTTCACTCTTCCTCTGGGTCCAGAAATAAATTTCCTTCTTTGTCCTTGAGTGCATCTATCCTTTTCTAGGCTCCTACTATAGATACAAAATGCTTGGAATCCTCCTTAATCTCCTGCAGACTTTTACAGCAGCAGGTGTGCAAAGAAGGCCTGGAAGATCACTGGGGACACCAGTCACCCAACCATAAACTACTTCAGCTTCTTCTGTCTGGCAAACAGTATCACAGCATTAAAGCCAGGACCAACAGGCAATAGGACAGCTTCTTTCTACAAGCCATCAGACTTATAAATTCACATGTCTGTACCTTACAACAGAGTCTGAAAGCAAAGATATTTACTCCCTCGCGTTGTGGGACGGGTGTAAGATTTAAATAAGTATAAATAATGCTATTGATCAGGATATTTCATGGCCTATTTTAGCTCTCTTAATTCTTTAGGTCCTCTTTGATGCCTTTAAATTCCTCAAGGGCCTTGTCTAATTTCACCTTGTACTTTTTGTTATTAACAGCGTGGTTATACTGCTTTTGAATTGTCTTAAAAAGCTACTTAGAGGTGGAAACAAAAATACCTTGCCATTTAAGAATGACATAATTTTTCTGAAAAAAATAACTTGTGTAAAAGTGCGGTTTGTGAAGCTGAAGCAATTTCCTTAAGCCATGATGTCCTTATAGAATTTGTGCATTCTAACTAATGGGTGTTTGCTGTTTCAGTGGCAATCACTGAATACATATTTGAAATGCAATTAAATAGACCCCAAACTTCCGTCACACAGTGGCATTTCAGCTAAGATCAGCGTGCCAAAATCATTCTCAGTGTTACAGCAAATGCATCACAAGTTTTAAATATACCTTGTGATGCAATTGAAATAGACATTTATGGTTGTTTGAAGTCAAGCTTTTTTAAAAAAAATAGCATTATCGTACTTTATTTTGCAGTTATTCCTGTGAAGAATGTTCACTCTCTGAATATAACTTGGGCGCTGCCACCTCAGAAACAGTATTACAGGTATAGAATTGAATTCTAAAATATATTCTTAAGGCACTTACATATAGAGTTGTGAACATTAACACCTGAATTTGCTTATTTTTTGTGATGACTTTGACCTGCCCATGGACTGTTTACTAGGAACATATCCTGCATGCCACCCCATTAATTTGAGGCCTGTATTGCCTCTCAAGTACATTTCTAAAAGTACCAGGAGGTTTCAATTACTGCCACATTAAACCTTTGGAGATGAGCTTTGCAATTACCATACCATACTTATTGACCTATTCCTAGGTTGGAAGTAGGGGCTAAGTACCCTAGGGAAAGCTTCTTGTGTTCTTATGACCACCTATATCTTCCTGCAGGTAAAACCTTTTCATGAACTGTAAGGCCAGCTTACTTGCTTCTCAAGCTTTTAAAATTATAACTCCTTTTTCAAGGTGCTGAATACTGAAATCAGTGGGATCCCACTGCTAATAGCATTCCAGAAACAAAAATGCCCTTCAAGCATTATGTTGCTTCTTATGATCAAGCCAGTTTAGTTCCAATTTTTCACTGTCTCCTGAATTCCACACACCAGTCAGCTGTGTGGAATCTTGTCAAAAGCTTTGCTGCAATCCTTGTAAGCACCATCAAATAGACTCACATCATTCCTCCTTATTGTCTCCTCAAACAATCAAGTTAGTCAAGCATGCCTTTCTTTAACAGATCTTGGAAGTTAATCTATTCCTTCTAAATGAAGATTTATACTTTCTTTAGACTTGATTCCACTAATTTGCTCAAACAAATTGAGCCAGAATTACTTACTTTATAATCATTCTTCTCATTTTAAACAACAGTGGAACATTAGCTGACCTCCAATCCTTGAGCACCACTCTGTTGGCCAGACTGATTTGAAAAATGATGGTTATGCCTTCTACAGACTTGTCTCTCAACATTAGTGATATATTTTATTCAGACACCACAGTTGATTCACTTTCAGTGTTACTTCTCTTCTAATGAATTATGTTAATGATATCTGAATTTTCATTCTTAAGTTAGATCTTCTGGATCTTTCTCTATGGTTTCGAAGACAGTTGCAATTTAGTCATTTGAAAACCTTGCCCAATTCTGCCTCTGTACATGCTACTATTTTGGTCTCCGTTGGGCTCTGCCCTTGCCTTGATTACTCCCTTTTACATACTTGTGTATTTCCTTCGATTTTAGTT
This sequence comes from Mobula hypostoma, assembly GCF_963921235.1. Taxonomy (NCBI): domain Eukaryota; kingdom Metazoa; phylum Chordata; class Chondrichthyes; order Myliobatiformes; family Myliobatidae; genus Mobula; species Mobula hypostoma. The sequence goes on along the minus strand of NC_086108.1, from coordinate 69,942,538 downwards.
GTGAATATTATTACTCTATCCTCTTTTTGCTCTCTTAATTTCTACTTTAAGCTTTTTATACAGTTTATTAAGCTCTGCATCTAATGTAAGCGCTTTTCCCCCTTTTGACTTGTTATCCTTGGTGCTCCAGAATAGACAGTCTTGCTTGTTTTCTTTATAAGATCCTGAATTGCTTGAACTTCAAATACCTCCCATTGAATTGAGATTGATTTACCTTCTAGTAGTTGCTTCCATTCCACACTTAGTAAACAATCCAGTAATTTAGAACCTATTTTATCCGTTTTCTCCCCATACTATATAGCATTAAAATTAACATAAATATAATCACTATCATACAAGTGTTCTCTTGTAATCTTCATTTCCAAAGTAAATTTCAAATCACTACCCTCTCTTCTTCCCAGATATTACCTAAAAAATAAACCACACTGAATGTAGTTTAGAAATTCCACATGCCTTACACTGACCTATTTATTATGGTGAAGTTACATCCCCCACTGTACTGTACTAGTGTTTTTGTATGTCAGAAATTTGCCACAGATTTGCTCTTCCCTGTTCCTTAGGTTGTTTGAGTTTTGTATTCCATTCCCAGTCTTTCCATTGTTATTCAGTGGGTCAGGCAGCATCTGTAGAGACATAGACAGCTGTTGTTTCATATTGAGACAATGATCTGCAGCCTCCTATGTCTCTAATTTATTCAAAGATTCTTCGTCTGCAAATTATCCCTATACACAGCTGGGATTATATCTTTAATGAATGTTGACATCTTTTTTTAAATTTCCATTTTTACTCCATCTGAAAATCTGCAACCAGGAATGTCAAATTGTTGCTTCTGACTTTTTTGATTTATGTTTTAGTATTATGTAAGTATTTACTTGCTTGTATTACAACATTTATAATTTTAACAGGATAAAGCCACTCCATTATATATCATGGCTTATTGGACATGAGGGTAAAGGCAGTATCCTGTCCCTGCTTCGCTCCAAGTAAGTATTAGGCATAATGAAGGTCAAATATTTTAAACCTTGGCGCATGGTGGATGTTTCAATTTTATTGTTATTCTCTTAATCAATATTGTGGAAAGATAAATCTGACTTCGTCATGTGGTTCAGAACACTTGGTTTATACAAAGGTTAATGAGTATCGTTTTGCAATACAAGGCACAAAGATGCCAAAATAGGTTTATATGAAGTAATTTGAAGCAAAGAAATACGTTCTGTCACTAGCACTAACTATTCTTTTAGAGTTGAGATATGTGCTGTGTCCCACTTCTGAAACTAGTTCCTTTTGAAGTCATTTGAATTGTGACTATGATCAAACTTTTAGGTGAAACTTTTTAAATGCAATCAATTGAAGTAAATTTAATACTGAGAAAGAGAACTATCATTCCTTTCACCTTATTTAGTAATTTGACATGGATTAATTTATTGTGTAATATGTGAAAGCTTGAAATCCTTCTGAGCATATACAGTAAACTTAATATTGATTTTCTTCCTATGCTAAAATTTAGCATGAAGTTCAAAAATTCAAAGTTCAAAGTAAGTTTATTAGCAAAGTACATATGTCACCATAGACAACCCTGAGATTCATTTTCTTGTGGGCTTTCAGAGTAAGCACAAAGAAACACAATAGAATCAATGAAAGACCTCCCCTAACAGGACGGACAATCATCAATGTGCAAAAGGCAACAAATTGTGCAAATACAAAAAGGGAAAATAATAATAAATAAACAAACAATAAACATTGAGAACATGAGATGAAGAGTTCATAGGTTGTGGGAACAGTTCAGGTGTGAGTGAAGTTATCCGCTCTGGTTCACGAACCTGATGGTTGAGGAGTAGTAACTGTTCCTGAACCTGGTGGTGTGGGTCTTGTGACTCCTCTACCTCCTTACTGATGGCAGTGGCAAGAAAGGAGCATAGCCTGGATGATGGGGGTCCTTGATGATTGATGCTGCTTTCCTGTTACAGCATTTTGTGTAGGTGTGCTCACTATTGGGGAGGCTGATGAGGATTGTGTAGGTGATGTTGTTGCCAATCCAAGCTGACTGGGATCTGCAAGTGAGGAAGTAGAGGATCCAGTTGCACAAGGAGGTAGAGGGGTACAGGTCTTGGTTTATTTGATTAGTTTTGAAGGGATAATAGTATTGAATGCTGAGCTTTAGTCAATGAAGTGCGTGCTGATATATGCATCCTCACTTCAATGAAATGGCATCTGCTGTTGACCTTTTGTGACAGTAGGCAAATTAGGTTGGATCCAAGTGGCTTCTCAGGCAGATGTTGATATGTTTCATCCCCAACTTCTCAAAGCACTTCATCACAGTGGATGTAAGTGCTACTGGATGATAGTCATCGAGGTAGCTAAGCACATTCTTTTTAGGCACTGGTATAATTGAAGCCTACTTGAAGCAGGCGGGTACCTTGCTGCTGAAGTGAGTGGTTAAAGATATCAGTGAACACTCCAGTCAGTTTACCACCACAGGTTTTTAGTACTCGGTCGGGTACCCCGTCTGGGCTGTTGATGGGTTCACCCCCCTGAAGGATGCTTTCATGTTGGCATCAGAGATTGAAATTACATGATCTTTGAGGGCCATGGGAAGTCATAAAGTGCCTCCATGTTTTGACACTCAAAGCAGGTATAGAAGGCATTGATCTCATTTGAGAGCAAAATCCTGTTGTCATCTATGTTGCTTGCTTTCAGTTCGTAGAAGGTGATGGTATTCAACCCCAGCCATAGCTGTCAAGCATCCTTCAGTGATTCATGTTTGGTCTGGATTGCCATTTTGCTTGTGACATGGCTTTCTGAAGGTCGTACCTGGGCCTCTTGCACTTTACTGGTTGTCAGGACTGAGCGCTACTGATCTGGTGCTCAGCAGATTGCAGATCGCAGATCTCATGGTTCTTACAGGGCTTTTGGTTGAGAAAGACTGATAAAAGTCCATGACAACTGTGTGTATTCCTCTGATCTTTTCCCCCCTTTTCTCCAAAAGTACCATTTTGATGAATGGATACTCGTTCCATGTGAACAAGTTACTCCAGTTACTGTTTGTCCTTGTTCTGTTTTGGAGGAAGATACTCAAATGTGTTAATTCATCATTACAAGTGTTCAAGAATTTGGATTGAGAGAAGAACCTTAAGTTTCTCGGACACCTGTTTATGCAGCTGACCCAAGAAGGCACAGTACACTGTTCTTGAAGGTCGTCATCTGGTATTCTTTCTTTCTTTCTCTTCCAACTCAGAAGCTCGGAAATTGGAAAAGGTTTTGAAGGTCAATATCGCACTTAAATAGGATTAACTTGGACAGAAATGTGGAGACAACTGATTTGACTTTGATGAAATTCAGATTGGTGTTGAAGATTGAGTTAATTAAACTTCATGGATAATTCTGATAAATAAAAAATGCCATGCATAACAGTCTTGATTGATTACTGAATGAAGCATTTGAGTCTTCCAAGAATTTTATCAGTTTCAAAAAGTGAATAAAAGCATTGCAGACTATTTTGAGAGCCATCTGACTTCTGTGTGCATCAGCAAGTGTGTAAACTGTTTGTCCTTTTCAATGCAAAGCTCTCAAAATAGCTGAGAACTGAGAGCATGGGATGATTTTATTTACTGCTGTGATAACAGTATTTAATGATTTGTGCATCATTCATAATGGTTGATGAGCCCACACCACATGGTACAAAAAAAAGATTGATTTTTGCCTGAAGATTTTATTTTGTTAAACTTGGAGATCAAAAATCTGCTCTGGAATTTTTTTTATTTTCCAGTTCCAATTGACTCATCCAACTGCAGAGCAAGTTCTGTTGTGCTAAGTATATTGCAAAATGTGCCTTCCACATTCTTAGCTGTTTCATCTATTAGGGACGTGCTTTTTGAACAGGCATTTTTGCGGTATGCTGAAGGATTCGGCTAATTTGATTCTCGAGAATGCAAGTATGGCCGCGAAACCTATTGCTGGAGCAGACTTCAGGCTGGATTGAAGTGGCAGAGCCCATGCCCAAGTGTGGCAAATGAACCCACATTTAGCTGATTAAAGTGCTGAGCCAGATTTAAGATTAAGGCATCAAGGCTGAGGGTGAAGGATAAACTAGTATTCAGCTCTCTAGTCCATGAGGCTTTACTTGCCTCAACGCTGATATGATCCTGTAGCTATGGCCTGAACTTTACCCCTTTGTATGTCATACCCTATTTCATAGGAATTGCAACACCAGCTGGTGGTGTAGTGGCATTAGCATTGGACTTCAAGGTAGATGGTCTTGAGTTCAAACCCAGCCAGGTTCCAACCCGGGCAGCAGCACTATCCGTGCAGAAGAAAGGCCTGGCAACCTACTTCCATATCTTGCCATGAAAAGGTCACAAAGAGTTGGACTCGACTTAATGACTGAACGACAACTAAGCAAAAATAATTAGGGTATGGGAACTACAGTAGTGAATGGCAATGAAGTGCGTACCAGGCCCGGAATAATACCATTTCTTCAGTCCATGTTTCTTATAATGTGTCAAATACAAAAGTGTCACATTGATTCAGGAACTATAATGTGCTTTGAACAATGTCTAAGAGAATGGTGGGTTAGCAAGAGATGAGGTGATTGAATGGTCATTGTAATCCATTATGAGAATAAAATGCGAAAAGTAATTTATTTCTGAAATTAAGCATGTAATTCCTCAGCTGACCTCCCTGCTACCAAGTCCCCTCCCACTGTCTCCTTTATCTTTATCATCCAGTTAGAAACTCCCATCGCCCAGGGGAGTGATATCATCCATTTTGGGAACCACTGATCACTGAAATAACTTTCTGACTTCACCTTTCTCATTTTCATGTCTTCTTGCAACTTTGCTGAACAATTAATCAATGTCACATCACTCATTATCTGCTTAGTATTGATTCTGGAAAGCAAAATTTAAATTTTTGAAGACTCTTTCAATTGTGGTAACATGATCTTTGGTTCTTGTGAATTAACCAGTTAGTATTTCCATTGTTTTTCTCATCCTAATAGCCCAAATCTACCTTGAATGATTCATTCTCAGTGTAGATCTGTAATCCAGATGGCTTGGTTGCTTTGGTTCAAGATGCAATATGAAGGATTGTATTCTTAACCTTTAGAGCCATTGAAATTAATGACATTTGTATTGCATAAACTTGTGTTAAAGTTCTAGCTACCTTTAAAAAAAAAATTTTAAAACAAATAAGGGAATTAAATTGACACCTAACTATATCTTCCTTGCTCTACTGGTTTGAAAGCTGAAGACTGATTTTGGAAGCATTATGATGTCATGTCTTAAAGCTGCTGCTCTGTTCCTTTATCCAGGTCCAGTGGAAGCCGTAAAAATCTGAGAATACAGGTCTTTCTCTGGTTATGCTTCTGTGAATTAAACAAGCATAGCTTTATCTTGACAAAGATCTTAATCTGTGTATTAAGCTTCCTTATTGAAGTTGTTTTGTTACATCTTTAGTCTCGAAGCTCAACTGAAGTAGGAGTTCTTTTCTAGGTGCTTGGCTCTTGCCTTATTTGGTGGAAATGGTGAAACTGGATTTGAACAAAATTCAACATATTCTGTGTTCAACATCTCAATTACGTTAACTGATGAAGGCTATCAGCAGTTCTATGAGGTAACTTTGTATGCAGTGTTTTCTCTCCTTTGTTCCTGTCCAGTGGGAATTATTTCAAGTGTTACGTACTCCGTAACTGGGTTGCCAAACCAGCAGAAATGGATCACTCAGTTGGAGTCTGGATTACTAGAACTAAGAAAGTTTTATTAAAGAAACAAGCAACACAGTAATCAAAAGGATAATGAATGCAACAGTTCAGCAATGATAAACATACATGTACACAGAATTAAGATAACAGGATCAATCAAGCTCTATCGTTGTCTAGGGATAAATGACCAGTTTCAAAGTGACGCAAAGTTCAGTTCAATTTAGTTCAGTTCAGTTCGCAGTAATCGCTGCTGTGGCGATGGACAGTGGGGGGAAGGAGAGAGAGAGCAAAACGAATGAATATTCAAAATGGCTTCCACACAGACCTTCACAGTCAGCTTTCGGGCGAGTCCTTTGTGATGTCATCTGAGGTCACCGACCGTGACCCCTCCGTTTCCAGATACGATCGTTTCTCTGCGGTGAACCCGGCACCCAGGCAAGGGTGGACACACACCAGGTTCCCGCCAATCGTGCCTTTCCACCCTGTGCGTCAATGGCCTGGTCCCGCAACCGGCCTTCCAAAACTTCCCACCGACTTGTGAGAGCCGCACTGTTTCCAGGGTCTCGTTACCTCGGGTGTCGTGTGTGTCGCCTTAGCGAACCTGTCCCTTTTTATCCCCCTGCTGGGGTATCGCCTGTCCATCACTTCAAACAGTTCAGGGTTCAAAGGGGGGAGCCGATCTTAACAGCTCTCCTTCCGTTACTCTCTCCCGTCCCTTCATTAACATCTCCAAATGCTGCTCCATTGTTTTCCTTATCTCTCTCTCTCCTGAAGACAGGCGGCAGACCAACTGCTGATCCCACTGGTGCCAGCACAGGACAGCTAACATCTTAATCTATGTGTATTCTCGTCATACTTCCCCCCCCGTAAGGATTTTTACCGGGGTAAAAATTACAAACATGAATACATTATTTGATGCACACAAATACACATCTTTATCAGCTATTTGGCTAATACAGCGAATTTGAAGTTGTCAACACCTGACAGACAGTCAGCCATCAGATTTTCTGTTCTTTTTATATGTGTTATTAATAATCCCTTAGACCAGGCTCCAACTTAGCAAACTTCATAGTGGCCAAAAACACTGATGAATTGCGATCAATGTAACCTTTCATTGGGTTTCGTCCCAGACCACAATAACAAGGGTCGTCCCATTCCGACTTAGTTTTCTCTCGCAAGGGCTTAGTAGGAGGGGGAGGGGTAGTAACCGCAGAGTTATTGCAAAACTTCCTACAGTACCCCACCATCTCCAAGAGCCTTCTGAGGGCCCTCTTGTCTGTCGGGGTTGGGATGTCAGAGATAGCCCGCACTTTAGCTTGCATCGCTGCCAGCTGCCCCTGTGTCACCACAATTCCCAGGTAAGTGGCCTTCGTGTGGCCGAACTCATTTTTTTCAAGGTTCACTATCAAGCTGGCTTCGGACAGCCGTATTACATTGCCAATACACACCTCTGTGTTCGTCAGCCCTTTCGTCACCGAATTACTCATTCTATAGGGCTGTTGTTGGCTAGGCTGGCCTAGTGTAACAAACACCACCCAACGTCCCAGTTCTTTGCATCGCCTTGGGACAATCAAACACACGTGTGCGAGTCGTTTAATTACTTCTCCTAAAGAGTCGCTTTGTTCGGGGATTAAGGGAGACACCTTATCAGTAGAGCTGGCCAAAACAATAGCCTTCTCCCATCTGGTCGATACCATACTCATCTTTTCAAAATGGTTTTTTTCTCTTATCGGGGGACCCTAGCTTCATTGATTTCCGCGCTAACACCGACTAGGTTTGTTAGCATATCAAAAGCCTGTGACCGTCTCAGTTCGCGTCGGCCATAATCAATAACATCCTTCCTCCGGTGCAGCCGGTAAACCTCTTTCATGATTCCACCAACTGTTTCCTCCAGCACCGCAAAGTGTCCACCGGGGGTACCTTGTGGGCCAGGTTAAAAATCTCATCCCCATAACTCTTTTGTACCACCCCCCAGTCCTCATCTGCGGGTACGGTACTTGGTTTCCCTTTCTTCCTTAGCACTTCCTCCTCCACACAATAGCCTACTGGTTCCCTTGTTAATTCTGTGTCAGAGAGAGCTGTCTCTGCCAAAACCATCAGCCCCTCGTCTTGCTCCTGCACCTGCACAAATTCCTTCCTGGCTAATGCTAAGTCTGTCTCAGCTCCCTCACTACCTCTTGTCTCACTACACTCCTTCTTTTCACTTTCTACCCCCTTCTCGTACAAGGCTGGCAGAAACGTCTCAGCTAAATTTACTACCGCAGTCCCATGATGAACCTGTGAGTCCATGAGTGGGGCCTCAATGCTGGCAGGCTGACCTGTCAATCCCACTGCTGGGAACACGATTCCCCCGGCGAGGTCATTACCGAGCAGGACTTCCACGCCTTTCATCGGTAATTCGGGCCTCACCCCGATCGTGACTAGTCCAGAGGCCAGGTTGCTTTGTAAGTGTATCTGGTGCAAAGGGACGGCCTTTGTCCCTTCCCCAATACCTTTGACCTTGACCTCCCCAGTCTGGGTCTCTGAGCTAAACTCTAATACACTCTTCAGTATTAGTGACTGACACGCTCCCGTGTCTCTCCAGATCCGCACTGGAACTGGTTTTAACCCCTCCTTCACCGACACCAACCCGGCCGAGATAAACCTCTTGCGCCCTTCCTGAACTTTGGCAGACCTGTCCTGTCCTAGCGGTTCTTTTATCAGCTCGATACAGCCAGTCAAAATCGCCGTTTTTCCTTTTCCCATCTCCTTCTTTGGGGCAAAGCACCTGGACGCAAAGTGTCCGACTTTCCCGCAATTATAACAGACGACCCCAGGAGACTTCCTACCAGACTGCTCCCGGTCTACCTTATCCTTCTTGTTAGTCCCCGGCTTACTTTCTGACTTTTCTGGCGGACTCTCCCCGCCATCCTGACTACCCTTCTGGTAGCCTTTACTCGGGGCAAACTTCATTTTATGCGTCAACGCATACTCATCCGCTAACTTAGCAGTTGCGGCTAACATGGCTGCCTCTTTCTCATCTAGGTAAGGTCTCATACCCTCAGGGACACAACCTTTAAACTGCTCGACCAGGATCAGCTGTAGCAGTCTGTCATAATCCCCCTCTACCCCCTTCGAGGCGCACCAACGCTCACAATATGTCTGCATCTCACGGGCAAACTCTAAGTACGTGCGGTCCCACTGCTTCCTCGCATTACGGAACCTCTGCCAGTATGCCTCCGGGACCAACTCATAAATCCTGAGGATGGCCTCTTTCACCACCTCATACCTCTGGGCATCTTCCACGGACAAAGCTGAGTAAGCTTGTTGGGCTTTCCCTTTCAGTACACTCTGAAGCGAAACAGCCCACTTATCCCTCGGCCAGTCCTGACTTGTAGCAACTTTTTCGAAATGGAGAAAGTACCGATCCACGTCGGTATCGCTAAATGGGGGAACCAGCCTAACCTGGGTCACCTGGAACCCTCCACCTTGGTTCGGCACGAGCCCCTGCTCTGTCCTTATCCTTAACTTCTCCAGCTCGAATTCCCTTTCCCTGTGTTTCTCCTCTCGCTCCAACTGTGTGTGTGTCTGTCTCTCTGTCTCTCTGTCTCTCTGTCTCCCGCCTTTCTAACTCTCTCTCTCTCTCCCGCCTTTCTAACTCTTTCTCTCTCTCCCGCCTTTCCAACTCTCTCTCTCTCTCCCGCCTTTCTAACTGCTTCTCTTCGTGTTCTAACTGCCGTACCTGGAACTCGTGCTCGAGTCTCAGTTTTTCAAGCTGCACCTGTACCGCGTTTCCAGCAGGTTTTTCAATAGACACCACCTCCAGCTCACCTTGGGGAAACACACCTTTAGATACATAGTGCTCTACGATAGCTCTGTGTATCTCCTCTCTCCTCATTGTCGACTTCCCCTTAGCAAGATTCAACCGTTTGGCCACAGCTACCAATTCCGATTTCCTGGCATCCTCTAATGCCTCCAAGGTCGGCGCCTTTATAAATTCCTCAGCCTCCATTTCTGCTGTTTGTCTTTTCTTTCTTTTGGGAATTTTGACCCAATCAATTTACTCCGTCCCAAATTTAGCGTTCAAAATCGCGGACGAGAACCCCACTTATGTTACGTACCCCGTAACTGGGTTGCTAAACTAGCAGAAATGGATCACTCAGTTGGAGTCTGTGGGGGGAAGGAGAGAGAGAGCAAAACGAACGAATATTCAAAACAGCTTCCACACAGACCGCAGTCAGCTTTCGGGCGAGTCCTTTGTGATGTCATCTGAGGTCACCGACCGTGACCCCTCCGTTTACCGATACGATCGTTTCTCTGTGGTGAACCCGGCACCCAGGCAAGGGTGGACACACACCAGGTTCCTGCCGATCGTGCCTTTCCACCCTGTGCGTCTATGGCCTGGTCCCGCAACCGGCCTTCCAAAACTTTCCACCGACTTGTGAGAGACGCACTGCTTCCAGGGTCTCATTACCTCGGGTGTCGTGTGTGTCGCCTTAGCGAACCTGTCCCTTTTTATCCCCCTGCTGGGGTATCGCCTGTCCATCACTTCAAACAGTTCAGGGTTCAAAGGGGGGAGCCGATCTTGACAGCTCTCCTTCCGTTACTCTCTCCCATCCCTTCATTAACATCTCCAATGCTGCTCCATTGTTTTCCTTATCTCTCTCTCTCTCCTGAAGACAGGTGGCAGACCAACTGCTGATCCCACTGGTGCCAGCACAGGACAGCTAACATCTTAATCTATGTGTATTCTCGTCACACAAGTCTCCTAATTTTATTGAATCGAAGGCAAATTATTCTCATTGTCAATTTTTGAGAATTGGCCCATGTTTTGTGGTCAGCTGAAAAGGAATGTTGTTTGCTGCCAGGCTTGAGAGTGGGTGCAGGGGTTAGGGGGTTATCGTGCTCAGAGAAGAAAACCAGTCAGATGCGTTCAGTGACTAAACGATTATTTTCTCTAGATTGGCTTCTAATTTGGCACCATCTACAGGGGACCTGTGGCATCTGACAATAGTGAAGACAATGGGGCAAGACTGATAATTCATTGTGATTGTTATTCATTATTTAATCACTATAGAAAACCAAATAGTGGGACATATATATACTGAATGAATTACATACTATAAGTGTAAAGTTAGTTTTCCGAGCTTAGTTTGTTTTGCAGTAATAATGTTTGCTGTTTTAAAAGCTCAGCTATACCTCATTCAAAAAAATGTGTACACTGTTTATTATTGATGTGTTCAAAAAGCTGAAAGTTCACTTCATATTAGCAATTCTATATTGATTGTATTAACAGATTATACAAAAGCCTGCTAATAGAGTTTTGGTTTTCTACATTTAACAGTTTATGTGCAACTGTAGATTGATTGTACTCAGTAATGATATGTCTTGAGAGATTTATTATTCTTCCAATCACAAATTTATGGATCTTTTAAATAGCAGTTGATTTAGTTTGCTTTCTTTTTAATATAGGTTGCACATATTGTGTTTCAATACATGAAAATGTTACAGAATCTTGGACCTCAGGAGAGGTGATATTTCTTTCATATTATGGCTTATTTTTATTTCAGCTCATAAGACATTCACAGAAAATGCTGCATGTCATTATGCTTTTCCAAATGTGAAGAAAATCTACTGTATGAAGGTTAACTTTGCCTTATTATCAAAAAGTGGTGTTTTTTCCTTCCTATTAATATATGGCTGCTTTTCCTGAAACTAGCCTTGAGGTACAATTTGCCATCACTGGCAACACTTTTGTTCTTTCATGTGACTTAATATCATCAGTCTTTATGACAAACATTGATGCAATGCTCTTTCATGGATGCGTGGGAAGGGAATGTTGATTGTTACAAATGAAGAGTTCCGATCCCTATCCTACTTCATTTACCCAGCAGAAAATTGTTAAATCTATCATCCCAATCACAAGCCTGTGTTCCACCCATTTCAGATGTTTGACCGAATAATTTCACCAGCCTGCCATAAAAGCTAGGGGCATTTATTATCCTTTAAACAAAAGAGATTTTTGTCAGTTTTTTAATATGAAATAAAATTGTTGAATTATCTTCACTGAATATTACATTATAATATGCTTATGAAATCTGTATGCTATAGGCCTCTAAGTAGTATAGCCAGGCTTCTTGTAATTTAGACCTTTAATTCGGCTATCTCTTCTCAACCCAGATTTGTATTTGCTATTGTATCACTTTTCATCAGAGGTTTACAATGGGAGCTTTCTTCCAAGGTTCAGTTTTAACTTGGTAAAGACAAAGGATTGAGTGTAGAAATTTTTGTACCGTATTAGAAGTTGTCTTTATCTACTAAATATTTAGTATGGAATTAATGTGTTCTTTGGGGTAATAAATACTTTTGTTAATTACCTGATTATGCTTACTTTTCTCCCCAGAATTTATAAAGAGATTCAAAAAATTGAAGATAATGAATTCCATTACCAGGAGCAGGTATGGAGTGTACCATTTCCATCTTTCTCTCACTCTTTAGTTATTGCTAATTAATTAATCATAGAGATACAATCTTCACCTTTTGATATTTTTTCTTAGACTGATCCCATCGATTTCGTAGAAAATGTTTGTGAAAATATGCAGCTTTTTAAAAAAGAAGATTTTCTCACTGGAGACCAATTACTGTTTGAGTACAAGCCTGAGGTAAATATTAATCTGTTAATTATTTGTTATGTAATTATGCTACAGAATTTATTTAACTATTGGGAGAAATTGCCCTTTTACAATTGTTCAATGTGAAAGGATCTTAACTGTAATGCTACTCTTAAAATTTTAAGAGGTACTCTTTTAAGAGAATTTTGAGATGCTCTTCAAATCTAAAGGCGCACTCCTTGAAATTGGCATTGGGGCGAGGCAGTGACTTTCCTCCTTTTAAAGTGCAGTTTCTTTAACTTGGCAGGTTCTTTGAAATGTATGTTGCATTTACACACAGAAGATGCACATTGCAGAATAATATATAGAAGAAAAATGAGTCATTCTTGTATGTGATCTATACACTGAGTGTCACAGAGATGCTTTTTATTTCTACTTAATTATTCTTATGTTTTCTTCACACCTATTGCCCATAAAATGATTTCTATTTCTCTTGAAAGAACTGAAAATGTTTTGAAAAGGACTGTTTCAATTGGTGTTTATAATCTATTTGCTATTCAGGAGGCTGAAGATATAAAATATTTTATGGAACTATTTAGCTGGGAAGAGTCTGAGATGAGTAGTTTCAAACACAGTAATCCTCCGATTTCATCTTTGTTGGAAAACAACTTGAGCAAAGCTTTTGCTTTACAGGGGTGCTATGTTTTTTTGTTTTTATTTCCTTTATGAACTGCTTCATAGATCTAAATTGTCATTTTTACAGAGCATGAGACATTTATTATGCACAGCAACTTGAGGTCGAGTGTATTTAGCGAAGGGGACAGTTTTCTTTTATTATTATTGCTTCTTTGGAAATACTTGATGATTTTCCCTGGATATGTTGTTTACGTTATAAAGAATGCAACTGGGGTTATCAGCAATTGATGTACAAGGCCTTTGACGGCTGTGCCAGCACCTCTCTAATACTTATTAATTTATGCACTGTACATTTTATTTGAAAATTGTTTATTTGTGTATGCATGCATACAACATAAGGTGGAGTTTCTATTGTAAATTGGAAAGCATTACCCAAAAATCTGGAAAGACCACTCTTTTCAAACAATTTTTCAATAAATTATTAGAATTGAAAACAAAACCATCGTTTGTCTCTCTCAGGATGAACTGCACTGTTTCAATTCATTTGAAATCTTTTGTAATGTAGGTTTGCATTTTCTTTATTTTAATATAGATTAAGTCTCTTTTGTGCTAGAGGAATTCTGCCTGAGCCATCAATATTTTTTTCCAGGTTATTGCTGCTGCTATCTCCCAACTGATCCCACTGAAAGCAAATTTGATTCTCCTTTCTCCCAACAATGAAGGAAAATGTACTCTCACAGAGCGGTGGTTTGGGACGGCATATAGTGTTGAAGGTATGATGTCAAATAATAGGAGAGTAACTGAGTAAATGGTCAGTGTATCATTGGAAGGGTAGAAATTTCTAAGGAAATAAATGAAATGGGGTACTTAGGACATGTTAATAAAATATAAATGCTAGAATAGAATATCTCATAAAATCTAATGGTAGAAATGCTCAACTGGTTAGGCAGCAGTGAAAAGAGAAATACATTTATATTACAGGTTAAAGGAAAGTGGAATTTAATCCAGGTAAGTTTGAGGTGATGCATTTCCCGAGGTCATATTGGGGTCGGATGTACTTTGTATAAAGGATGGGAAGAATGTCAGTGAATAGGAGGACCTTGGCTCTGAGTTCATAGTTCCCTCAAAGTGGCAATATCTTTGCTCGCCTTCATAGTTTGGGGCACAGAATATAAAAGTTGGGATGTTATATCGCAAACTTATGAAATGTTAGTTAAACTGCAATGGAATATTGGGTGCAGTTGTGGCTGCTGCACTGTAGCAGCAGGTAGTTGTGCTAGAGAAAATGCAGAGGAGATTCAGCAGTATGTTGCCTGGATTGGATGATTTCAGCTATAGAAAGAATTGTATAGATTGGGTTTGTTTTCCCTGAAGTGAAGGGGGCTGAGTGGTGACTTGAGAGGTATATAAAATTATAAATCAATGACGCAGTATATAGTATGAATCTTCCCCTTATTAAGGGTATCAGAAATAAGAAAACATTGGTTTCAGTTAGAGGAAGGAGTTTTAAAGTGGAATTGAGAGTTTTTTTAAAAAACAGAGCGAGTCATTGATGCCTGGAGGTTGCTGCTAGAAGAATTGTAGTTTTCCTTAAGTAGTTGATCACTTGAAAGGATATCTTCATTCTGTGTTAATAGAAGTTGACAAATATTGGGCTGAAACATGGGCAAGTGATTTCCCTTTGAATCCTGCCCTTCACCTGCCAGAAAAGAACAAATACATAGGTGAGTCAAGTTTTTGAAGTTTTCTTTAGTTATATAGCTAACTAAATTTACAAAATAAGATATTCACCAATAATTTAAGATAGTAAACATTAACCTTCCCAGAGCCAAGCGTTAAAATAATGCTTTCTTTTTACCCAGCAACTGACTTTACACTGAAGAGCTCTGATTGTACTGATACCATGTATCCAGTGAAAATCTTAGATGTTAAGAGTGGATGCTTATGGTACAAAAAAGATACAAAGTTTCAGATTCCTAAAGGTAAGTTTCCTTGTGGATATTTTGCCTTAATTTGCATAAGTAAGAGTTGCAGCCACAGTTCTGTGATGGTGGGAAAGTTTATAGCTTATGGCCTCCTCTGCATTGCAGGACATCTGCACTCTACCTTCAAAGGGTGGTTGCATGTCTTCTCAAGTCCTTTTTCCAATCCCACACTGACATCAGCCACCTTCACTGTCATAGTGAGGCCAAACTGGAAGAACAGCACCTTGTATTACATTTGGATAGACTACAGCCCAATAGTATGAACAATGAGTTTTCTAATTTTGGATAGCTCACTCCCTTTGTGTTCCAGTAGGATGTCTTTGTTTCCTTCTACCTCATCACCGAGCATCATCGTTCTCAACTTGGCTCTGTTTGCCTATCATCTCTTCTTTATCTGATCTTAATCCCACTGAGCACTTACCAGCCTACTTCTCTACCTTTCCCCTCGCCATCAATATGCCTATATACAGCATTGTGTAAAAGTCTTGGGCACATGTTTAAAAAAAAAGTAAGTAAAGAGAAGATGCTTTCAAAAATAACAAGTTCCTAAATATCAAAGTTATGATTTAAAAAAAAAACAGTAAATAGTTTAAAAATAAAACCTAAATCAAATCAATATTTGATGTGACCACACTATGCCTTTAAAAGTGCATCAATTCTCCTAGGTACACTATTGTGCAGTTTTATAAGAAAATTGTCTGGTGGGTTGTCCAAGCATCTTGGAATACTTGCTACAGTTCTTCTGCAGACTCTGGCTGTCTTGCTTGCTTCTGGACTCTCCAGGACAGCCTGAATGTTGAGATTAGGGCTCTGTGGAGGCCATACCATCTGTTGCAGAACTCCTTGTTCTTTTTGCTGAAGATAGTTCTTTATGACCTTGGCCCTGTGTTTGAGGTCATTGCCCTGCAAAATGAAGTTGAAACCACACAGTCAAATGCCTCCCTGATGGTATTGCATGTTCTCTGCAGTCACTCATTCATCCAGCACTCTCCAGTTCTTCTATGGACAAACTGTCTCCTGTTTGAGCCAAAAATTTGATATTTTGATTCATCAGCTGAGTACACTTGCTGCCATTGTTCAGCACCCTAGACTTTGTGTTTTTGTGTAGAGGCAAGTCTCGTAGCTTAGTTTCCACTTCAGATGAATGGCTTTTTGGCAACAACTCTTCTATGAAGACCATTTCTGACAAGACTTCTCTGTCCTTGGTTTCCAGTGGTTTCTGTGAATTCAGAGCTGATAGCAGTGTTAGACGACTTCCAATATAGGAGGGACATCAGCTTGATGTATTTCTTGTCTGCAGCACTCAGTATCTATGGCCAATAACTGTGTTTCTGGTCCTCAACTTTGCCCATATCTTTGTGATTATTTAGAAGAGCTTTGACAGCACATCTTAAAATTCTTGTGTGCCACAAGATGTTTGGGAGAGACCTTGCTAATGCAGGATGATCACCTTGTGTCTTGTTGCTATGCTCTTGCCATGGTGTAAGAGTTGATGATTTGAAGGTTAAGATGTCACATCTGCCACACCCATGGTTGTCCTTTGCCCAGTTTGTTTCCTTCTGCACCCGGTTTCTGTTTCAGTTAATCAGTTTATTTCAGTCAGTTCATTGTCACTGATCATAAGCATCCTGTTTGTTACCTTTGTTTATTCATGCACAGGGCTAATGCCTACAAAGTAATTGAGTTTTTATTTGAAAAGTGGTCTTATTTAATATGCTACTTTCTTTAATGCAGTACCAGAAATTCTCTGTGGCATTTAATTTTATTTTGGAAAACTATTGTTTCCTCTTTTCTACTGACACATTAATCCAGAAAACAAAAAATAAACATCTAAAATAAAATTTATGCAAAAGTTCTTGGGTGCCCAAGACTTTTACACAATACTGAATTTCTTTATGGTTCTCTGTTATTTTTAATGGTTCCACCTAACACCAGCCAGTCTTGGTGTCAACGGTTGACTGGCCCTACACACTCCCTTACTCACTCTGTCCCTGTTCCAGTTAATACCAACCAGCCTCTGTCTCACCCTTCCCTCTCTCTCTTTTTATTTTTACTGGATACCTTTCTCCTGCACTCCCAGGGCTGACAGATGGTCTTGGTCAAAATTTCAACCATCCCTTTGCCTCCAGTGTTGCTGCTTAACCTTCATGCTGAGTTCTTCCTGCATGTTATTTTTTTTTGCTCCAAATTCCAGCAAGTCTCCTGCCTTTTGTCCATGCGGTGCAAGTGTCAGTCAAGAAGAATTCTACTTGTAATATTCTTGCATAATGTGTGTCCTTGTAAAATAATTTTTATAGAAGTCAAATAAGTAACAAATTTATGGTTGTAATCTAATTAGTAAAACCTATTGCAGCAAATGGAAGGGAAATATCGTTTATTTTTTAGTTTATATATTGGGATATTTTTATTTACAGTAATGTAGTGTATGTATTATTGCTTTTAAAGATCTCATAAATGATTACTTTACAGGTTATATCCGATTCCACTTGATATCGCCTCACATCCATAAATCTGCAGAAAAGTAAGAGTTTAACTAATCAGTGTAAATATACTAATAAAAATTGTCATAAATTGATCATAAATTAGATCATGCAGGGTTTGGAATTAATATTGTAGTAAGTGATTAGTTGAGAACATCATTTAATAAATTAAAAGTAAACATGAAATTCATGTTTACATTTAGCAAAGAACACTAATAAGAGATAAATAGTATTACAGCTGGACTTTTAAATAATGTGCAATAAAAATCTGTGGGGGGAGCACATTGTACTGCTTTTTGTACTATCGAGCAGTGATGGCTTTTGGGGACTGATAAGGGAACAGGTGAGTTCAAGGAAATCATGTACAACTGCAAGCTCTTCCAGTTTTTTTTACTGACTCATGAACAGAATGACCATCTTGTTCTGTTAGATCAATTTGAAAGATTCAAGGTTGATGTCTATTTTTATCCACTGCTTTCCCTGTGTATGGAAACAGTTTAATGAATTTATATTACTTGTTCAAGAGGCCAGTTTGTAGAAGTTATGAAAAGATGCAATTGTTAAGACATTTTTGCACGTTAGTGGATTGTGCAGCTGAATTTAATTATATACATCCCTTTATTTTCCCCTAGCTTGGTGCTGTTTGATTTATTTGTGAATATTGTGGCTCACAACCTAGCTGAACCTGCATATGAAGCTGATGTTGCACTGCTGGAGTATAAACTAGTGGCTGAAGAGCATGGATTAGTCATCAAAGTGAAGGGATTTAACCACAAACTTGGGGTATGTAATTCACTCTGAGTTCCATTGTTAGTTGTGTACTTAACTAAAAACACTGTTTCTCACTCAACTGTAGTTCCTTATTCCTGACATGAAGGAACATTTAAATTGGAACATTGAAAAGCAGGCCCCATTTGGGTTTCAGGAATTTGCCCAGACGCAAATCGAAGTTCAAAGTAAATGTATTAAAGTTATTAATTATCATATGTCACCGTTGGCTACCCTGAGATTCATTTTCATGTGGGCATTCACAGTAGATACGAAGAAGCAAAATAGAATCAGTGGAAAAACTGTACACAGCAAAGCAGACAAACAACCGATATGCAAAAGACAACTGCAAATACTAAAAGAGAGAAAAACAAAATAATAATAAATAAATATCGAGAACAAGTTGTAGAGTCTTTGACAGTGAGGCCATAGGTTGTGGCATCAGTTCAGTGATGGGGTGAATGAAATTATCCCCTCTGGTTCATGAGCCTGATGGTTGAGAAGTAAATGTACCTGAAACTGGTGGTGTGTGGCCTGAGGTTCCTGTACCTCCTTCACAAGTCATAACAAATATTTGAGATACGGTATAAAATTCATCCCGATGGATGTAAACACAGTAATCTAAGTAAACACAGAATGCAAAAGAAACCTTTTGTCAATTTGTAGTTTTAGTCACTTAACGTAGTGAAGAGATAGGGGTAGCCTCCTTTGCCAAAGCCTCTCCAGTCCAGAAACATCAACAGTTGTTCCAAGAGTGCAGTGCTGCCACGCTGTTTACCTGTGAGGCATATTCTCTGACATGCTGCGTTATGGGGAGCTGCCGTAGCTTCTTAAAGAAGTCCCTTAACCTTTACTCTTCTTCCACTATCACCGCACTTTAGTCCTTCAAACCCTTAAACTCCTTCCAAACAACAGGAATTCTGCAGATGCTGGAAATTCAAGCAACATACATCAAAGTTGCTGGTGAACGCAGCAGGCCAAGCAGCATCTATAGGAAACGTCGACTGCGCCTCTTCCTATAGATGCTGCTTGGCCTGCTGCGTTCACCAGCAACTTTGATGTATGTTGTAACTCCTTCCAAATAATCTTTCCACTATGAATTCCAGTTCTCATAGTTCATGCCTTTTCATGATATCCCCACTTCCTAAACCCTTTCCAAATCCATGAACCTTGTGCATCAAGAGATCTGTCACTTTGTCCTTGAATAGAGAGTGCGTGACGAAGGAGGGATTCCACTGTGACTGCCAACCAAATTGATTGGGTTATGTTATATTCAAATCTACAGTACTGAGCGACATCCTGAAGGAATGTATGTAAATAGGGGTTTTGTGATACAGAAAATGTCTATGGATGGTTTTTCTAGGACTGTAAACCTTCCATAACATGGGGTGAGGGGGATTGTCTGTGTTTCTTTAATGAAATGTCATTGCTGTTTTCTATTCTCCTGATTGCTATTTTAGTGTTTATTAATATTTCCTCTGTTATTGCTGGATCAAAGTACTGGGATTCCTTACCTGTGGGTGTACCTTCACCAGGAAGACTGCAGTGGATCAATGGCTTACTAGCACTGCCTCAAGAATGTTTGAGAATAGGTGATAAAAGCCAGCCTTGCTAGTAAAGACCACAGCTGAAAAAGGAATGCAAAAAAAGTATTGATTGCTCCTTGTGGCCCTTTTTTCCTCTAACACTGACGTGTGGTTTGTTAATTGCAGCTAAATTTGTTTACATGTTTATTAATCGTTTTCTTCCACAGTCTAAAATGAACTCCCTTAGCACCACTACCCTCCTCCACCCTTTCCAAAGAAGCACAGGGAATAATGATTTGGGTTTTGAAGCTGAAGTATACGAGCATTTTGTTGAATCTGAGAACCTGGTAAACAATGATGTGAGATTAGCTATGACACAAGGAACATGGACTGTAGAGATTGGAGTCATGATCTTGTCCCTGGGGCCTGAGTTCTAGTTTGAGTTTGGATATTAATTTTCTTAGATGGGAAGGGAATTTAAGGAGTTTTTTTTACAATTTCTGATGTTAAACTAAAGAAGGGAATAAAACAAACAAATTAAGTAAAAGTGGATTGTATTTCTAATACCAATATACCATATTTGCAAAATTCTACAGATAAATTATTTAAGTTACCTCTTTTCATCAGCTTCTGTTTCAGCTCATCATTGATCATCTGGCCAATTTTGCAACCACTCCAGATGTGTTTGGAATGATTGTAGAACAATTAAAAAAGAGTTACTTCAATGTTTTGATCAAACCTGAAAAACTGGGAAAGTAAGTGAAGAATTCATTCATTTATTGATGCTTTAATTGTAATTGTTTCATTTTGAGATGTCTTTTAATGGTAGAAGTCATGTCTTAAATTCCCACTCTTTTAATCACATCCGCTGGAAGATTGTTATTGCATCTTATATGTTTTGCTCCACTCTTGAGCAATGTGAATATTGTTGACAAGACTATCATTCTTTGTCATATCTATGTCCTTAAAAAGATATGCTGGTGACACCTGAGTAGAATACTAAACCTTTTGGGGGAGTAGTTAAAATTCAATGAGCAATGGATAAAGCACAGTAAAGTTTATATGTATGTTCATGAATTAGATGGGTGTTTAGTACATTCTGATGCTTTCAGGATTGCCGTTACCTCCATTGGCTTTGTATTTTGGATTGATTAATTAGTGATAATCTGTAAACTTGTGAATGGTCATTTCTTTCACGCTGGCATTAAAATTCCATCCTGATTCAGAGATGTGTATAGGAGCACCCTAAGAACACTGAGCCAAGGCTAACGTTGAAGTGCCAACTTGTTAAAGCTGTATCAACAGGTGAAGCAGCATGATTCAATAAACCCACAACCATCAGATCAAACTAAAGTTCTGCAGTCCTGTCACATCCTCTGGTGACCTCACCTGCATCTCCTGCATTTCCAGCACATCCCATCTTGCCGCTGTCAAAACAAGGTTGGGGTTCCCTTTGTCCTCACTTTACCACTTACGAGCCTATGTATCCAGTACGTCATTCTTAATAACTTTTGCCATCTACTGTACAATAGGATTCTACTACTAAGCACACTTATCCCTCCCCCCACCCTCACTCCCTGCACCATTCTGTAGGGATTGTTGTCTACATCAGGGGTCCCCAACCTTTTTTGCAACGCGGACCGGTTTATTATTGACAATATTCTTGCAGACTGGCCAACCCAGTTGGGGGCGGGGGGGGGTAGGGTTGCCAACGGACAAGAGTAGCAGTCAAATACATTGTGTTTACCCCGAGAAAGACTGCAATGACCATGAAACCTTGCGCGGGCACCAGTACGCATGCGTGTACATGCCGATTTTTTTTTTCTACAAATCGTTTTTGGCGATTTTGTTCGGAGGTGCGGGGGGGTGTTAATCACAACCGGAATATAGGTGATAAGTGGCTAATACACTCAATTTCGTTTGTAAAAGGGTTTATCTAACAAATTTAGTATTAAACACACAGTGCATATTTTCCTTGCATGAATATAGTGATAAGTCCATTGTCGGGAGGACAAGGGAGCATGAAGTAAGTGTTGAACGACCTTCCAGTAGAAGTGGTAGAGGCAGGTTCGATATTATCATTTAATGAAAAATTGGATAGGTATATGGACAGGAAAGGAATGGAGGGTTATGGGCTGAATGCAGGTCGGTGGGACTAGGTGAGAGTAGCGTTTGGCATGGACTAGCAGGGCAGAGATGGCCTGTTTCTGTGCTGTAATTGTTATATGGTTATATAAGTAAGTCAATAGCATCATAACATTTTAAGTAACATTTGGATATTAAACACACAGCACATATTTTCCCCATATGAACATATAAAATCATTGCAACACACCAATATCGCTGAATCGGTGGGAGCCCTGGGCTTGTTTCCCTGCAACAAGACGGTGCCATCAAGGGGTGATGGGAGACAGCGATACTCGAAGGGGGTACCTTATGTCCAGTCTATTCCACAATTTAGTTTTCGTTGCATTCATTGCAGAGATATGTTGGAAATGGAAGCAATGTTTTCAGTGCTTTCGTGGCTATCTCAGGATATTCAGCCTTGACTTTGATCCAGAATGCGGTCAAACATACTTTTCAGCCAGCTGTCATTTGCAAGCTCAAGGAGTTGATCTCCTTCCCGCACTGACATGGATGATGTGCGGGTAATGACCTCGCATGCATTCAAGCTCAACAGTGGGCGTGACAGGGAATGAGGAAAGGTGCAGCTGACTCATATTGCCAAATCATATCGTTTCCTCGCGGCCCAGTAGCACGTGCTTTGTGACCTGGTACCGGTCCGCGGCCCGGTGGTTGGGGACCGCTGGTCTACATGACCCCCTTGTTCACTCATCCCTCCCAACTGATCTCCTTCCTGGCACTAGTCCCTTCAAGTGTGACATGTGCGATACCCTTCACCTACACTTCCTCCCTTACCATATTTAAGGCTCCAAACAGGCTTTCCAAGTGAGACAACACTTCACCTGTGAGACTTTTGGGGTCTTCTGGTGCTCCTGGAGCAACCTTCTTTACATCTGTGAGTCCCGATGTAGATTCAGGGACCGCTTTATTGAGCACCTTCATTCTGTCTGAAGGCAGGATCTCCCGGTAGCCATCGTTTCAATTCGATCTTTTATTCCCATTCTGACATGTCTGTCCATAGCTTCCTCTAATGCCATGATGAGACCACTTTCAGGATGTAGAAGCAACACCTTGTACCATCTGGGTAGCCTCCAACCTGAAGGCATAAATATCAATTTTGTTAACTCCCAGTAATTTCTCCCCCTTCCCCTTCTCTCTTTTCCTATTTCCCATTCTAGTTCCTTTCTCGTCCTCTCTCTTCTCCTCACCTGCCTATCTCCTCCCTCTGGTGCCCCTCCTCCTTCCCTTTCTTACATGGTGCACTGTCCTTTCTTATTAGATTGCTCCTATTGCCTCATATCTCTTCCAGTTATCACCTCCAAGCTTCTTACTTCATCACTCCCACCTTCCCCCTCACCTGATTTCACGTGTCACCTGCCAGTTTGTGCTGCATCCCCTCCTCACCCCAATCTTTTGATTCTGGCCTTTGCTTCTTTCCTTTCCAGTCCCGATGAAGAGGGTCTGCCTGACTTGAGTTGCTCCAACAATTTCTGTGTTGATTTTTTGATGCCAATTTTTTTGTGTAGTCACTCACTGTCAAAATCCTCAGGTTTCCATTTGATCATAAACCTAATAGACCAACCAGATAATTAGACCTGTAGCTTTAGAGAAGGTCACAGGTTGGTAACTCTGGTGAGTGAAGACTCAGTTCTTGATTCTCCATAGCATTTTCACCATCTTCAAGGGAATATTGTCCACTTGCTCAGATGAATACAACTTAATTAACAATCAAGATTGAGTTATGCTTGTTTTACATGAACCAGCTTATGTGAACAGTATCCTGTGGTCCCTGTTTCACATTCAGTGCTCTCAAATGGCAACCTCTCTCTGCTCATCCCAGGGTATCAGCCATCTTCACAAAATATGGTGCTTGGAATTCTACAGAATATTCTGATTGAGTCCTCATGAGCAATATGTTAAGGATTTAGCATAAGTTCTTAGCTTTTTTTTTCATTTAAGGCCCCTGTTGACAAAACTATATCTGTATACTTCTGTGGTGGATGGTCCACTATACTCTAAAATATGTTTTTTTTAATGAAGTTATGCCATTTGGGAGCTTTATTACAGACATTTCTGCTTGGAGTGTCTTAAATAAATTGAATTGCAGATCTTGAATATGTGCATCAGCAAGTAGCCTTTCTTTTGTGCTATCTTTTTACAGAGATGTACGCTTATCAATTCTGGAACATGAACGGTGGTCTTTGATGCAGAAGTACCAGACCTTGATGAAAGATGGAATCTCAATTGAAGCACTGATGTCGTTTGTGAAGAACTTTAAATCCCACCTTTTTGTAGAAGGACTAGTGCAAGGAAATTTCACAAGCAAAGTAAATGTTTTAGTGCGAAATAGTTAACCAGCAAAAGATAGTTTCTATTGACATTGAACATTTCTAAGAAGGTTGGAAATACTGTAAATTATATAGAGGGAGGGTGTGGAAACTACTTTCTTAAAATGTTGTTACTCTGGATAACATAAAGCCTGGGAGAAACCCACAGGGTCACATGCAAGATGTACATAGATGATGCAAGATATCCGATTGAATGGGGCTGCTGAAGCTATGCGGCAATGCCCCAGCTGCTTTTGATGGTACTGCTTCTGCATGGCAAAGATGCCAGGTTTCACTAATATTTCCGAATGTCTCTGAGAACAACAAACAGCCGGGGCGGTGGGGAGGGGGGCGGGGTATAAAGTACAGTACTGTGCAAAATGTCTTGGGCACCTTAGGTTTTTTTTGTATAAGTTTTGTTTTGATTTTTTTTTTGGTCTTCTGGATTAGTGTGCTAGGAAGGGCAAATTTTAGATTTCCAAACATTAATTTTACATAAGAGTAAATGTTATAGAGAAATGTTTGTATTTTGATAAAGAAAGTAACATATTAAGTAATAAACCACTTTTCAAATAAAAACTTGAATACTTTGTAGATATATAGCCCAGTGCATGAATAAACAAGAAAACAAAGAGGTGCTGTTGATCAATGACATAATGAGTTGAATGAACTAAACTGATAAACAAACAAACGGGATGAAGGAGGAATTGAGCTAGGTGAAGTACAACCAAATGGAAGGTGAGGGTGTGGCAGATGTGACATTTTAACCTTCAAATCATGAATTCTTGTAACCATGACAAGAGTGAGCACAGCAACAAGACGCATGGTGGTCATCCTGCATCAGCAAGGTCTCTCCCAAGCAGAATTTTCATAGTAGACAAGAGTTTCAAGATCTGCTGGCCAAGCTCTTCTGAAGAACCACAAAGAAATGGACAAGAATGAGTATCTGAAACAGTGGTCAGCCATGGAAACTGCAGCAGATGAGAGATGCATCAAACTGATGTTCCATCTAAATTGGAAAAAATCCAGCATTGCTATTGGCTCTGTACTCAAGTGCAGCCCTCTATAGTCCAGAGAAGTCCTGCCAGAAGTGATTTTCATGGAGTTGCTGCCAAAGAGACATTCCTCCAAATCGGAAACAAAGCCAAGAGACTAGGCTCCGCACAAAATCACACGGACTGGGATACTGAGCAATGGCAGCAAGTGCTCTGGACTGACAAGTCAAAATTTGAAGATTTTGCCTCATACAGGTGGCAGTTTGTCCATAGAAGAGCACTGCATGCATGAGGGTCAGCAGCCAACAGTGAAGCATGGTGGAGGCTCCGTGCAGCTTTGGGGCTGCATTTCTGCAAATAGAATTGATGATCTGTTCAGAATTAATGGAATCCTTAATATTGAAAAGTACAAGCGTATTCTTACCAATCGTGCAATACCATCAGGGAGGTGACAGATCTGTCCTAACTTCATTCTGCAGCATGACAATGGCCCCAGACACACAGCCAAGGTCATAAAGAATTATCTTCTGCAAAAAGAAGAACAAGGAGTTCTGCAAAAGATGGTATGGCCTCTACAGAGCCCTGATTATGAACATTATCAAAGCTGTTTGGATTACCTGGATAGACAGAAGCAAACGAGATGACCAGAGTGTGCAGAAGAACTGTGGCAAGTTCTGCAAGATGCTTGGAACCACCTACCAGCTGATCTTATAAAACTGCATGACAATGTACCTCAGAGAACTGATGGGGTTTTAAAGGCAAAGGGTGCTCACAGCAAATGTTGATTTGATTTACTGTTTACTGCTTTTTATAGTAAATTTTTGATACTTAGAAATTTTTCATTTCATTATTTTTGGAAGCATCTTTGCTTTACAGATTTTTTTTTTCATGTGCCTAGACTTCTGCATAGTATTGTATACCTAAAAATACATTTTAAAATCATATTTTTATGAAGCATAAAATGTTCATTTAAAAAAAATGTATCCTGACTTTATTACAGCTCGGAAAATTTTTAGTTTCTGTTTTTGACCATGAAAGCATCAAATCCATCAACTTTCCGGCACATACGTGGGTTATTTTTGCTCAGTACTGCCAGGACAACTCAGGTCATTGTCAGGCAGATAAGTATTGTTTCTAGTGCCCCTTATGAGCAGGATGTTCACATTACTTCTCAAATTCTTTGTGTTTAGACACAAGTCTTATTGAACTATTTTATTTTCATTTCTTCTCACCAAATTTGCTGCCAATGTTTTTAAAATCTGGCATTTAAGGTCAAAATAGACACAAGAACTGCAAGTATTGACATATAGTTATTATACATACACAGTACTGAGTAGAAAGCCTCTGTGGCTTAACTAGTTAATTTAGTGCTTTCTGATTGGGGAAACTTAAGATTGTGTGTTTTGTTTCATGTAGTACATCTACTTTGACTTTAAGAAGATTTTATTTGTTTATCAAAGATTGAGTTTTAGCATGAAACTAATGATTCTGTTTTCTCTTCAAAGGAGTCCATTGAATTTCTAAATTATATTGTGAAGTAAGTATTTTTTTCTTTCTCCTTGTCACACAAAGGTGGTGAAATTTGTAATGAATTATTGGTGAATTCTAATAATAAAGCCCTTCCTGCTAAACAAAATACAAGTTTCTGAAAGCCCAGAAATGCTGTTTAAATTTCTTATAATTGCCTTCATGCATATAATTTTAAAATGGTAGAATGATTACTGTACTTTGTTAATTGCATTGCAGGAAGCTGCAGTGCAAACCACTGGTGAAGGATGTACCTGTGCAGTTCAGGGTTGTGGAGTTACCTAATAAGCCACATGTGTGCAAAGTAAAGTCTCTGAACAAAAATGATGCCAATTCAGAGGTCACTGTTTATTATCAGGTGAGTTACTGACAATGTAATGAGTGTCCTCATAATCTAATTTAATCTAATGTATTCATTTTTCACCCAATTTTAGCTATTTTCAAACATTTTCTTTGATTGATGGTTGATGCAGACTCATAAGCTAAAGGGCCTGTTTCTCGCCATCCTACAGTATCCTGTCTTATATGTCTCTATAATTCCTTATCTTTGGTGTTTTCTCAATCTGTTGGAGATACTCTTGGTTGAAAATCATAATCATATGTTCTCCCCATAGTTAATGTAACAGAGTTAGAAGGATTTCAGTAACATTTTTATTCTGTCTCTCAAAGTGGTAGTGCGTATTGCCAAATTGTCCATGTTCAGCCTTTCATGTTTTGAAGGATCTAGTGCTTTCCCAATGTATATGACGAATAAACTCTTCTTGGGCTTCCAGCCAGATACAGGTATCGATTATAACTGACGTTTCAATGACAGACTCTGCCGCCTTCATCAGGGATGATGCCGAGTCTGATGGTATTTGTACTGCTGTAGTCCGTCCCACCTGATTGGATGAGAGGAGGGACGTCCTATGGCAGTATAAATGCCACCAGACTAGAGATGCCTCGGCATCATCCCTGATGAAGATGGTGGAGTTTGTCAATGAAATGTCAATTATAATCGATATCTGTATGTGGCTGGAAGCCCAAGAAGAGTTTATTCTTTCAAGTACTTGAACTTTTGCAGAGAATATTTCTAATGTCAGCTTATTTTTATTAAATCTTAAAAATAACTGTTAAATTACACAGTATACTATGAATGTACTGTATGAAAATATAAGCATCATTATTACATGACTATAGGCTTGCCATTCATTTTGATATTGTTGTTTGTTTTAATTTGGCTGTTAACAAGTGAAAGATTCTTTTAAGAATAAATAGCTAACTTTAATATTTTTTTCAGTCAGGTTGTCACAAAGTAAGGGAAAATGCCCTTATGGAACTACTTGTTGTAAGTAAATGTACACAATCTCATTTTCAATATTAGTAATTTTAATTTTTAAAAAAGACTATTTGTTGAAGGAATCATTGAGAGTTCACTAGTATTTGTCAGAAGGCCTTTGGAATTCCAAGATTTACTGCTTTTTCACTTTGTTACTCTAGGCCACGTAGAAATTACATTACAGTTGTAATTCATTAGTATTTTATGTATATTATAACTACCACAATTTTCTATTTTACTCACATATCAGACCTGTTTATACTTGCTAGTTTCCAATTTCAATTTTGGTTAAAAAAGACCTGCTTCAGCAGACACAAGTTAAAATGTACTCTATGTTTTACTGGCTGAAACATCTACTAACTTCCCCTTCTCCATTATAACTGTATATTTTCAATGTTTAAGTTAGTCATATAAATATGCGTACTTCTCTATGTGTTCACTGGCTTGAGTAAGAGATAGACTTTGCTACAGATATGCTTGCCACTCACAGTTTGCACAGTGCAGACGTACCATGGGGCAAATTGAATAAATCCAACCCCATCTTCACTGGTACAGTTTTTGTGCTAATTGTGCCTTACCATAAATTATCTTATAATTAGAAGGGAACAAAGCTTGGCAGAGACAATGTTGAAAAATTCTTCTTCAGTTGGCTAAGCTGGATGTCAAAACTGTCAGAACACTAAATGTATTTGAATGTTTCTGGCATATTTTAGTGACATGAGTTGCACTTGCATAGGTTTACACTGATCTGTAGGAGAAGGCCATTTGGCTTCTGGTACCTTCTCAACCATTTAATCAGATCATTTTACCTCTGTATAACTTCCCTATTCTGACCTCATCATTTGATTCCCTTAACATCTAAAGACTGGTGAGTTGGCCTTAAGTGTACTCTGTGACTGAGTCTCCACAGTTCTGCTCATTTGTGAATTTTTAAGATTCACTACAGTCTGTGCAAAAAGATTTCTTCATGAATCATGGTTGTCATGGACGTTATAAAAACAGTCAACGATGAATGTGTCCCTACAAAATCATTCAGTCTTCCCCAACCAGAAGCCCTGGAAGGACCACGACATCCGCCGTCTGTTGAGAGTCAGAACAGTGGCATTCAAGACTGACGACCAAATAATAAAAGAAGTCCAGGTATGATCTCTGGAAAGCTATCTCACGTGTCAAGTGGCAATTCTGGACCGAACTGAATTGAATCAAGGATGCTCGAAAGCTATGGAAGGGCTTGAATGCTATTACCTGTTTCAAAGTGAAAACAAGTGACATAGGTGACAACAAGGCTTTGCTCCCAGATGAGCTCAATGCCTTCTATGCTCACTTTGACTGTAAAAACATGGAGGAACCTTCACAAATGCCTACAGCCCCTGATGACCCTGAGATTTCAGTCTCTGAGGCTGACAAGAGAGCATCCTTTAGGAGAGTAGCCCAAATACTGTATCGGGCTGAGTATTAAAGAGCTGTGCTGATCAATGGGCTGGAGTGTTCACTGATATCTTTAATCTCTAGCAGTTAGAGGTACCCACCTGCTTCAAGCAAGCTTCAATTATACCAATGCCTAAAAAAACCTGGTAACCTGCCTCGATGACTGTCATCCAGTAGCACTTGCGTCCACAGTGATGAAGTACTTTGAGAGTTTGGTGATGAAGCACATCAACTCCTGCCTAAGAAGTGACTTGGATCCACTCCAATTTGCCATCCAGCACAATAGATCCACAGCAGATGCCGTTGCATTGGCTCTTCACTCAATCATGAAACATCTAGGCAGAAAAGATAGATGCATCAGGATGCTCTTTATTGACTACAGCTCGGCATTCAATACCATCATCCCTTCAGAATTAACTAGTAAGCTCCAAGAGCTTGGCATCAATAACTCCTAGTGCAGTTGGATCCTTGATTTCTTCACTTGCAGACCCCAGTCATTTCGGATTGACTACTACATCTCCTCCACTGTCTTCATCAGCACAAGTCCACCACAAATCTGCATGCTTAGCCCCCTACTACACTCGCTTTATACTTATGACTGTGAGACTAAGCACTGCTCTTCCAATGCCTGTTTGTTTGCCAATGACACCACTGTCATAAGCCAAATCAAAGGTGGTGACAAATCAGTATATACGAGGAAGATAGAAATTCTGGCTTTGTGGTGCCACAACAATCACCTCCCACTCAATGTCAGCAAGAGCAAGAAGTTGATTTTTGTCTTCAGGAGGTGGAAACTAGAGGTCCATGTGCCAGTTCTCATCAGGGAATTGGGTGGAGAGGTTCAGCAACTTTAAATTCCTTGGTGTTATCATTTCAGATGATCTCTCCAGGCCCAGCATCCAAGTGTTATTACGGAGAAAGCATAGCAGTGCCTCTACTTCCTTAGGAGTTTGTGAAGGTTGAGCATGACCCTAAAACTTCTGATAAACTTCTATAAATGTGTGGTGGAGAGTATATTAACTGGTTGCATCATAGCTTGGTATGAAACCACCAATGATGTTGAATGAAAAATCCTCCAAAATGTAGTGGATACAGACCAGTCCATCACAAGTAAAGCCCTCCCAACCATTGCAGGAAAGCAGCATCCACCATCAAGGAACGTCACCACCCAGGCCTTGTTCTCTTCTCACTGCTGCCATCAGTAAGAAGATACAGGAGCCTCAAGACCCACACCACCAGGTTCAGGAATAGTTATTAGCCCTCAACCATCAGGCTGTTGATACAGCGGGGATAACTTCACTCACTCCATCATTGCTATTTTCCCACAACCCAGGAACTCACTTTCAAGTACTCTTCATCTCAAGTTCTTGATACTTAATGCTTATTTATTTTTTTTCTTCTTCTGTGTTTTCACATTGGCTGTCTGTCCGTCTGTTTGGTGCAATCTTTCATTGATTCTATTATATTTCCTCAATTTACTGTGTATGCCCACAAAAAAATAATTCTTAGTGTTGTATGTCGTGATGTATGTGTACTTCAATAATAAATTTTACTTTGATCTTAGAACTTTGAACTGTGATTGGTCCTGAGTGGCTGTAGACCATGACATATTCTAAGCAGCACAGCTACGGGAAGCATGAACTCCACCTCAACCTTATCAAGCTTCTGAGAAATGTGTACATTTCAGTGAGATCACCCTTATTTTTGTCATGGGATTGGATTTCCACTCTATACACAAAGCTTTTTTGTGGTATTGTCCAGCTTAGCTTTTGTCTTCAAAATTGCTTGCTGAACTTCCTAACACCTTTTAAGGATCTTTGTCAAAGGACACAGTTTACCCTTATAATCTATCATTATTTTAAAAAGTACAGGAATCTGTGGTACAGAAAGTTCCTGAGAACTGTTTGTAAGTCAATCTCTAAGAAATAAATTTCCATAGCTATCTGTATATCACTCTACATATATACATACTGTAATGCTTTCAATTCATTGAATAATTATCTTCACTGCCTAAACTAATGGAATATACACTCATTCCTTTCATTAATGAATGCCATCAAACATTTTGTTATTGTTGTTACTAGTTTTAAATGTGCTTTAAAGATGTGTGGGAGAATTTGTAGTTTTGTACGAACCATGTCATTTGTAACCCAGGGAGTCCCTATATTCTGCATAACTTCTCTTTTTTTTCACTAAAGTGGATAACGTTGAATTTTTCTGTATTATATACCACCTGTTATGTCCTTAACTTGTCTATATCCCAGCACTCCTATCAGGCCTCACTACCTCCTGGCTTATTATCATCGTAAAACTTTGATAAATTTGGTTCACACTCTTCATGCATATCATTGAGATAAAGATACAGGCACAGCAGTGCTTCTGCAGAACCCTACTTGTCAAAACCTCTCATCCCAAAAATGGCCCATTTATGAAGGTTTGTCAAACATGATTTTCTTTTCATAAATCTATGTAGCTCTGCTCAATCATGTTATTTCCAAACTTGCCTGTTACCATTTCCTTCATAAGTCTGGACCTTCCTACTCATGTCTTGCTAGCTCACCAAGAGTTCCCCTTTATTTCCCTTAAATTATGGGCTTACATTTGCTTCAAATCAATGGAAACTGTCTTGAAACTGATTTGCGACTTCGAAAATTTCACACCGTCTCCTCTAAGACTCCGAACATTGTTAGCCTTTTTTTTTGTTAAGTGCTCAGACTTTTAAAAAAATCCTTGCAAGAGGGATAGATGCTACTGTATGCCATACAGAGGACAAGATTCTTTTGCTGAGTTGATTTTGATCCTTGATTTCAGATGCACATGGAAGAACCTTGTTTTGATTTTCTGAGGACAAAAGAAACACTTGGGTAAATATTTTTTCACCTCCTTTTTTACAATGTGTATTATTCAAAGTCATTATCAGCAATACTCTTCTTGAAACTCACATTAAGTAAAGACTAGGATGTCATTTCGGTTCAAAAGGGTAAATATAGATATAATTGAATGACATTGCATTCTGGATTTAAAAGTGGGTAAAAAGTAAACAAAGAATGAAGTTCACCCGTGTAGAATAGGCAATAATGCAATTCATTATGATTTTAAAACATCAATTGTATTAAAATTGGAATGTCCAGTTCAGTGCTAAGCAGGATTGTAGAATATCAGCCTAAATCCTGGCCCAGCAAGGAAGACAGATTTCTAGATTTAACTTGGAAAGATTTGAATAGATTTGTTGAGGTGAAATAAATGTTTTAACAAAAAGAAAATTGAACATTGAAATAACTGTCAGAGTTCAGCGATCAGATTTTCATCTTGATCAGAGTAGATGCTTGCAAGAGGATTGGGGATATATTTATATCATGTGTTATATGACATGTTTTTGTGTGGTCCCTGGGCTGCTGCCAATTTCTCCACTGGAGATGGTTTTCTTATCATTAGTTCTGAAATGAAGTTGTAAGATTGACTTGATTATTGGAAGGACTGGTGAAATCTCGGTGAGTTCTTTTTCTGAAAATGAACCGTGTTTTAGTTAATTAAAATAAAACATTGTATATTGCACCGCTATATTTGTGAAGGGAAGTCAAATGTGCACAGTGTGTGTTATAATGAACACTGTATTTAAATAAAACAAATGAGGGGCAAACAAAATCAAATTGTAGGGGTTGGTGGGAAGTAGAAATAATAATTTGTTGTAATATTGCCAAAATTCTTAAATGTTTCTTAATAACTGGACACCAACTGAACATCATCTCTGTGCTTCCTTGTAGCACAAACAGGAGATGTTGGCTTATTGGATTTGATAGATAAATTGAATTAGTTTGAAAAACATTCGACAAATTTGCACCTGCTGTGGGAATTTGCTTACTAGTTTCATTATAAATCTTCAAATCCTATTCAAAATGCACTGGATTGCTAAAGTCTCACATTTGTGGTTGTAATCAAATAAAGTTACTGAATCAACTTCAGTTAAAAGTAAATAATGTGCATTGCTTGAACAATTCCTGAAGTTTGTTTACAGAAAGGCTGATCCTACATTCCATAAATAAATTCTAATTACAAGTGGAGACTAATTTGAAATAACAGCTTATTTCATGTAGTTTTGTATTCTATGCTTCAGGTACCATGTGTATCCTTCCAGCCGAAATACTTCTGGAATCTTGGGGTTCTCAATCACAGTGGAAACACAGGCAACAAAATTTAAGTGTGTTTTTCTGACTGTTGCTTCTGTTTATTGTATCTTTGGGCTGGGCAGGGGAAAGAGTGCAGCAATTAGCTTTGAAGATTACAGAACAATATATATAATTTGGTGCAAGTGAATTATTCCATTTCTCTCATTTATACCCCCTCTCTAAACCAACCTTGTGTTATTCACTGCAACACACATCAAAGTTGCTGGTGAACGCAGCAGGTCAGGCAGCATCTCTAGGAAGAGGTACAGTCGACGTTTCAGGCCGAGACCCTTCGTCAGGATGCTGCCTGACCTGCTGCGTTCACCAGCAACTTTGATGTGTGTTGCTTGAATTTCCAGCATCTGCAGAATTCCTCGTGTTTGTGTTATTCACTAATCCCTTTATCAACTTCTTTCGGCATCACCTGATTTTCGCATTTATACTTTCATGCCTTACACTATCATATTCCTTTTTGTGTGCTTTGCTCCTTCCTTTTAATTTTCTACATCTTAAAGATTGCTTTCTCTTGAGCTTCTGCTGAATATTCACAGCTGCTGGCAATTCCTGTTGTTTCTCTTTTCATTTCAGAATTCTAGTATTTGTATTTTATTTTTGAGCTAGTAAATGCGGATGTTCAGAATGATTACAAAGTTAACGTTTGGGTAGTGAACATTTAGGAATCGAGGGGAGCTGGGGTGCAAGGGTAAGGAAATCTTGCTGTATTTGTATAGAACTATGGGCTGACCTCACTGTATATACTTTATTGGATGCAGTTTTTGTCCCTGCACCATTTTCAAGGCAGCTACATTTTCTTTGGGTACAATGTAGATTCACTTCATTGATTCATGGGTAAAGGGGTTTTTCAATCAGAGAGATTGAGGAGAATAACCCTAACCTCATTGAAAATCAGATGTGTGAAATGATTTTGATTTTAAAATATAATGAATTCTGCGAAACAGATTGCTTTGGCTGATGAATCTAGAACTTGGGGTAAGAGGTCAGCCCATTAAGTAAGTGGGAATGTCTTTACTTTGGAGGTTTCAAGTCTTAGAACTTCTGTAATGCAGAGAGTTGCAGTTAAGTCGATGATGAATTTATGGGAATAGAGGGAATGGGGATTAGAATGAATGTGGATTCCAGGTAGAGGAATAGCCATGATCTTATTGAATGTGCACTGTGGAACAACCCTTATTTCCATTTCAAATGGAATTTTATAGTTTAATGTATAGGGTCCTGATTCCAGCATTATTAATTGTATTTAAATTCTTGAACAGTACTGAAGTAGTAGACAAGAAAATTGAAGAATTTCTGAAAAGCTTTAATAAAAGATTAATGTCAATGAGTCAGGATTCCTTCAATGCTCAGGTAAGTAATATTACAAATAATTCAAAGAAGACATTGTAAATCTTTTCAAAATCAGTTCTTCTGTATAGCTTTTGTTAATCCAATAGAGCTTTTAATTTAAACAAATGTAACTGTCGCTAAAAAATTGGAGACATGTCTATTCCACAAATGTGCTGATAAATTTTGAAACTGTAACTGCTTCTGTTTAAACAACACACATCAAAGTTGCTGGTGAACACAGCAGGCCAGGCAGCATCTCTAGGAAGAGGTACAGTCGACGTTTCGGGCCGAGACCCTTCGTCAGGACTGCTGTGTTCACCAGCAATTTTGACGTGTTTTGCTTGAATTTCCAGCATCTGCAGAATTCCTCGTGTTTACTGCTTCCGTTTAGTCAGCTTGCACATCTTTTCCTGACCCTGGTAACTGTACACCAAAGAAATAAAAACTGAAAATGCTGGATTGGTGGAGTGGGGGAGGCAGTGGAGGTGGTGGAAACAAAGGAGCCTCTGTGGAAAAATGGGAAAATAAATGTTAACCATTTACATTGGAAACTCTTCTGACCTGCTGAGAGTTTCCAGTGTTTTCTTTTTTGTTTCAGATTTGCTATATGTGCAGTTTTTTATTAAATTCTCAGTTACTCTGATTAAACCTGTGCAATTCATCTCCACGTGCTTTCCAACCCCCACCCCCCAAAAAAACTATTGTCTTTCTCTTTTACCCAGCCACTAATATCCACATTCACGTGAGCTGGATCATTTGAAAGAAAACTATTCAAACTTACATATCCTGAGCTGAGATTCCAAAAGCACATGCACTCCATCACTGAGAGTGTGTTAAGACACTCTCTTTCATCGGTGTTTTAGATCTGCTGCTGAAACACATTCTTGCATTAGTCACATTCACATTTGAGTGCATTTCAATCTCTTCAGGACGTTGGAGCAACCAACAATGTGCTGAAGCAAATCAAGGGGTCATGCAGCATTGTCAGAGGAAAAGAAGTTGACATTTAAAGGTCAAAACCCTGCTTCAGAGCTGGTTGGCCTCTTGCCCACTCTCTCCCCCACCCCCTTCACCCATCTTCAACCCCTTCCCGCTCCAGGCTCATCCACCCACTTCACACACAATTTCCTTGCTGTAACTCCACCCCACCATCTGGTTCCAACTCTAAAGGCTTGCATTTTCATCTCCTTTACTTTTACAGATCCAGCTTTGGCAGTGCTTTGTGCTGCTTGTATCTCCCTCCAGCAATTGCCTCTTATCTTTATGCTCCTCTTCTCCCCCCTACCCCTGCAACCTTTCTCCATCCGTTTTTTCCTGTACCTGTGCCTCCATCTGTCACCTGCTACAGGCTTCCAACTCCATCCCTTCACCTCCCCTACTTGGCACAACCTGCATGCCATCTCACACCCATCCTCAGTCTACCTATCACTTTTTGGAACCCTCTCTGCTGGCCATCTTGCTTCTCCACTCTGTCCTGATGCAGAGTTTCAACCCAAAATGTCAACGATTCCTTTCCATCCACAGATACTACATGGCCTGTTGAGTTCCTCCAGTAAAGTGTTTGTTGCTTCAGATTCCAGCATCTGTAGTATCCTGGGTCTTGTTGGTCTTGTCAGAATGCCTGAGCAAATAATTTCCGAGCCATAGAGCAATACTGTATGGATACAGGCCCTTCAGCCTAACAAGTCTTTACTGTAATACCATGGGCTTGTAGTTTGTTGAGAGCCTTGTGTGTCACCTTGTCAAAGATCTTCTGAAAATCCAAGTACACAGCATCTACCAATTCTCCTTTGTCTATCCTTGTTATTTCTTCAAGGAATTCCAACAGATTTGTCAGAAGAGATTTTCCCTCGAGGAAACCGTGCTGACTACAAGTCTGTATTATCATGTGCCTCCAAATACCTTGAGACTTCATCCTTAGTTGACTCCACAGGGGTCAGACTTTGGAGTCAATTAAGACCATAAGACATAGGAGCAGATTTGGCCCGTTGAGTCTGTTCCGCCAATCATAGCTGATCCTTTTTTCCCCCTCCTCAGCCCCACTAATTGGCTTATAGTTTCCTATCTTCTGCCTCTCTCCCCTCTTTAAGAGTGAAGTGACATTTGCAATTTTCCAGTCTTCCGGAGCCATTCCAGAATCTAGTGAATCTTTAAAGATCATTACTATAATACCCTAACTCCTATGCTCAGTGCTCTGACTGATGAAAGCCAGCATGCTAATTGTCTTTTGAACACCTGTCTGCCTACGATGCTGCTTTCAACAAACAATGGACGTATTTGTAGGTTCCTCTGTTCCATTACATTCTCTAGTGCCCTACCATTCATAGTGTAAGTCCTCCACTGGTCTGACTTTCCCAGATACATCACTTTACACTTTGCTGTAAAGAACTCCATTTGCTGCTCCTCAGCCTACTTCCCTAACTGATCAAGATTCCCTTGTAATCTACAATAACCTTCACTACCAGCAGTATCTCATAATTTAGTGCATCTGCAGCTTGCTGATCAAGCATTAGTATCCAAATCACATATAAAATAAATAAATCTCTTAGTAGATTATGCAAAAGAGATATTTTGGCCAGCATGGACAGTGAAATTCCAATTGGGCTTCCCCTGGCAAATTGTAGAATACAAAATATACCTACACATAGTACAGGCCTTTTGGTTCACAACGTTGTACTGACCTTATAACCTACTCTAAGATTAATCTACCGATGGATTTGAGGAAATATGCTGTACGTTATCAGATGAAGTGGGCTTTAAAAACTGACAACAGTACCTGGGGCTGACCTGTAACATTTCTTAAATGTCCTAATATATTTACCTCTACTCCCTGGTGGTAGAGGGGTGTGTGTGTTTATATAAAAAAAAATTGTCTCTCACATTTGCCTCCCCTTGCTGTCCTCCAATTTCCTTAAAAAAAAATTTTAGGTGATAAGAATTATCACCTCAGAAATGATCTTGTCTTTAAATGAATTTGGGTTGATTCAGGTTAGTAGGTACCCAGGTCACCATTGTGCAGTTTTGGACAGCACAGTGACATACCTTGTAGAGTTGCTGCTTCATGGCTCCAGTGACCCATTTCCAATTCTGATCTTCAGTGCTGTCTGTGAGGAGGTTGCAAGTTCCCCTGTGACTGCTCGCTGATCCTCTGGGTGTTCTGTTTCCCCTCACATCACAAAAGATATGTAGATAGCTAGAGTAATTGCCTATTTAAAATTTCCCCTACTGTATAGAATGTGGACAGGAGTGGAGAGTTAACGAGTGTAGGAAGGATAAAATAGATGAGGGCAAGTTTGTCACAGACTCTGTGGACCCAAGGCCCTGTTTCAATTCTGTATCTCTTGAGTCTAATGTAGGTGGAATTCAAGTTATGGATAATATAAAGATAACATCTCGGGGTGGGTTAATGCCTATTTAGTAAGACAAGTCAGGGAGTCGCATCTAGTGTTTCGTGGTAATTTAAGCAACACCGAAATAGCATTTTTTAAAAACTAAGTTTGTGCATCATAACTTGTATCCAAGTTTACATATTTGTTTTGATGTTGGTAATTTTGCTACATGAATCCTTTCAAAAATACTAAATTTGCTTCTCTCTGTAATTATAGTGTCACATAGTTGGGAAAGAGTAGATTTAATAGTAAGAAATTTACTTTGGGGTTTAGATATGGTAAAAAGAAACTTTTCATTTGCGGAACAGTCAAGATTACCAATAGATACAGAAGTAACAAGACAAAGAAACTGATTTTTATGCAGCAAGTCATTGAACCTGGAGTGGTTACAGGTTCGGATGATACATACTTAAAATAAACAACAATTTGCAGGGCTCTTAGTAAAGAATTGTGAAACAGAGCTTTCTGAATTGCTCTACTAAGGTTGGGCATTATTTTATTAAACTTAACATTTACTTTACTATGATTTTGTTATGTAGAAATCCTCCTGTAGCTAAATGTGCTTTATACCAGCAGCTGCATGTTCTACCTTCTTCTGCAATTCGGGTCTATTGAAGTAAATGGAACCGGGTTTAGGAAGCTGAGCAGAACACTCGGAGCGGTTACTAGTTCAGACATTGTTTTGCCAATCTAATGTTCAGCTGCAAGCTAATAAAGTTTATTTCTTTGGTTGTCCTGCTCTTTTGCCTTTGTTTTGATTATTGCATGATTTGAGCAATGCTGTATTTCAGTTAGGATGTATGGATTTCAGTTTGTTAATTTTTTCATCTTTTTACTTCAACAGGTAACTGCATTGATTAAGCTTAAGCTCTGTGAAGATACACATCTAGGAGAGGAGGTAGACAGAAATTGGGATGAAGTTTTTACGCAACAATATCTGTTTGACAGGCTTACCCATGAGGTATTAATAAGTTAAATATATTTAATAAGAAATTATGTTACACTTGATGCAGCCTAGCTAACATGGGAATTTATTTGATTAAGCAATGAATTATATTTTCAAAACATTCTAATTGATATACAGAGTATTTCAGGTTTTGCTATTTAAAGATGTTAGAGCAATGAGAATATTCTTTTACCTTTGTACTAGATTAACCATATTTAATTTAATTTCAGTCATTTAATTCTCATCTAATACAATTTGGAATTGTAGTCATACAGCATGACAACAGATATTTTTGTCTACCTTATCCACACCATCAGGTGCCTAGTTACATTAATCCTGAGCTAATTGTATTCTGTTCTCCCCAAATTCCCATCAACTGCCTGCAGATTCTATTACCCACCTACCAACAAGGGAAATTTACAGTGTCAAATTAAGCTACCGAAGAAAAAGTTTTCTTTTGATGATTTGTTGTTACATTTTAACATTGAAAATTGTCCCCTGTGTCTTTCTGGAGGCCCCAAATGGCAACTTATGTAGCCTGTTCCTGGAAATGTACTGGATCTGTCTATGAACACTTTAAACCAGAGGTAGCTTGATATTTAAAAAGAAGGAAAGGTATGTTACATCCAGAGTTTCTCCGGTTAGCGGATGATTTCCCACCATGCCTCTCTGACATAGTGGGGAACCACGTACAAGGCGAGTTACAGCAGTGGTTTGCCATTGCCTTCTGCTAGGTGAGTTTCCAAAGAGATTGTAACCCAGCACGGATTAAAAGCATGCAGGGGAGCCAGCTGAATTCGAACTCAGGACCTTTCATCCCGAAGTCCAGCACTGATGCCACTACGCCACCAGCCGGGTCATTGGTATTTAAAAGCAAAGTGATAGAGAGGTGGGAATGCAAAGTTGAGTTTTCAGTCAGGTGCAGGCTTGATCTTATAATGGAACAGCAATAAAGGGCCATATTTTAACTTGCATATATAAATAATTTATATCTGTATAATACTTTTCATAAATCTACATAAGCTGGGAATGAGTGAGGAACCTTCCTCCCAATCATTTTGGCTACCATTCTGTAATGGATCTTGGGAAAGATTTTGGAAAGTGGACTTGGCCTTGCATGCAGCCATGTCTTCCTTAATACAGTTCATTTGAAAGGAACAGCAGAATTACTGGCAAAGATCAGAAAGAAGAAAGTTTTCCTCATTTTTTAAAATCCAAATTATGTTTGATTAATATTAGTTGTCAAAATTCTTATTATCTTTTGTTAACAGATTCAAGCTCTTAAGTCGTTCAGCAAAACAGATTTGGTGAACTGGTTCAGTGATCATCAGGGAAAGAAGAGTAAAAAACTTAGTATTCATGTAAGTCCAGGCTTGTCTTTAAATAATCTCTTGTGTAGCTGTCTTACATGTCAAAGGTCTGCTATAAAAATAGTTTGGATGAAATGCAAAGCAGTACTGTAAATGTGAAGACATAAGAGCTGCTGGGAACT
The DNA here is from genome assembly GCF_963921235.1 of Mobula hypostoma. Taxonomy (NCBI): domain Eukaryota; kingdom Metazoa; phylum Chordata; class Chondrichthyes; order Myliobatiformes; family Myliobatidae; genus Mobula; species Mobula hypostoma. The sequence goes on along the minus strand of NC_086108.1, from coordinate 69,901,799 downwards.
GGAGCATAAAAAAGTGCTGGAGGAACTCAGTGGGCAGCATCTGTGGAGGGGGCATTTTGATCTAAAATGTTGTCAATTCCTTCCTTCCCCACCCCCCACCCCCTCCCAACAGATACTGCTCATCCTCCTGAGTTCCTCCAGCAGTTTAGATAGATGGATATTTTATTGGTCCCAAAGGAAATTATGGTGTCACAGTAGCATCACAAATGCACTGATATGCTAATATTGGAAGAGAAGTAAGAAGGAATAAAAAAATAAGTTGCCTCAAACAGTCTAATGGGGGTGGAGGGGGTCATCGCTTTCCTGGTTATAGGTTGACTCATTATATAAGAGTCTAATGGACGAGGGTAAGAATGATCTCGTATAACACTCTTTGGAGCAGTGCATTTGTCTTTAGTCTATTACTGAAAGTGCTCTCCTGTTCAGCCAAGATGGTACGCAGAGGGTGAGAAACATTGTCTAGAATTGCCGGGATTTTCTGTAGCATCCTTTGTTCTATCACAGCCTCCAATTTGACTCCTATAACAGAGTCAGCCTTTATAATCAGTTTACTGAGCCTGTTGGCATCGTTCATGTTGATCATTCATAGAAGATAGTACTGGTGACAACAGACTGGTAGGACGTGTGAACAGAGACCTACATACTCCAAAGGACCTCAGTCTTCTTTGGAAGTAGAGGCAACTTTGGCCCTTCTTGTACACAGCCTCTGTGTTGGTACTGTACTCAAATCTGTCATCCAGGTCACCCCCAGGTACTGTTGTCAGTTTTTAAAGCCCACTTCATCTGATAATGTACAGCATATTTCCTCAAATCCATCAGTAGATGTGTCTTATAATGATGCCAATTGAGTCTGCTCTGCCATTCCATCATGGCTGATTAGTCATAGATAAATACAGCACAGAAACAGGCCCTTTGGCCCATCTGGTCCATGCTGAAGCATTTAAACTGCCTACTCCAATTAACCTGCTCTGGATCCATAGCCCTTCACACCCCCAATATCCACGTACCTATCCAAATTTCCCTTAAACGTTGAAATCAAGCTACATGCACCACTACGGTGGCAGCTTGTTCTACACTCTCAAGTTCCCCTTAAACTTTTCACCTTTCACCCTTAACCCATGACCTCTGTATTCCCCCCCAACCTCAGTGGGGGGGGGAAGCCTGCTTGCATTTACCCTATCTATACTTCTCATAATTTTGTATACCCCCTATCAAATCTCCCCTCGGTATTCTACGTTCCAAGGATTAAAGTCCTAACCTATTCATTAATTCCGTATAACTCAGCTCCTCCAGACCCAGCAACATCCTTGTAAATTTTCTCTGTACTTTTTCAATCTTATTTACATCTTTCCTGTGGGTAGGTGACCAAAACTGCAAATACTCTAAAGTAGACTTCACCGATATCTTATTCAACGTAGCATCCATCTCCTATACTCAGTACTTTGATTTATGAAGGCCAATGTGCCAGAAGCTTTCTTTCTGACAATATCTACCTGTGACGCCACTTTCGATTAAATTATGGACCCATATTTCCAGATCCCTTTGTTCTACAGCACTCCTCAGTGCCCAACCCGTCACTGCATAAGAAGTACCCTGGTTGGTCCGACTGAAGTGGAATACCTTGCACTCATCTGTATTAAATTCCATCTGCCGTTTTTCAGCCCATTTTCCCAACTGGTCCAGATCCCACTGCAAGCTCTGATAGTTTTCCTCTCTGTCCGCTACACCCAATCTTGCTGTTGTCTGCAAATTTGCTGATCCAGTTAACCACATTATCATCCAGATCAGTGATATAGACGACAAATAAACATGGATCCAACACCAATGCCTATGACAGCTCCCTAGTCACAGACCTCCAGTCAGAGAGGCAACCATCTACTACTGGTCTCTGGCTTCTCTGAGAAAACCAGTGCCTAATCCAATTTATACCTCGTCTTGAATTCTGAGCAACTGAACCTGCTTGACCAACCTCCCATGCAGGATCTTGTCAAACGCCTTACTGAAGTCCATGTAGACACTGTCTTATCCACTGCCACTGAAGTCCATGTAGACACTGTCTTATCCACTGCCACTGAAGTCCACTGCCTTATCTTTATCAGCTTTCCTGGTAACCTCCTCGAAAAACATTATAAGCTCAGTTGGACATGTCCTACCACTCACGAAGCAATGCTATCATCAATCAGTCCATGTCTATCCAGACACTCATATCTGGTCCCTTGGTATACCTTACAATAACGTTCCCACTATTGATGCCAGGCTCACCGGTCTATAATTTTCCGATTAATTTTTAGAGCTTTTCTTAAAACAGAGATTTAAAACAGATGGGGAGAAATTTTTTAGCCAGAAGGTCATGGATTTATGGAATTCGTTGCCACATACAGCTGCAGAGGCCTGATCATTGAGGGTGTTTACGGAGGAGATTGATAGGTATCTAATTAGTCAGGGTATCAAGGGATATGGGGAAAAAGCCGGAAATTGGAACTAGGTGGGAGAATAGCTCATGGTGGAGCAGACTCGATGGGCTGAATGGCCTGCATCTGCTTCTTTGTCTTGTGATCTTGTGATCTTAAACAGCTGAACAACATTAGCTATCCTCCAACCCTCTGGTACCTTACCTGTTACTAAGAGTAATTTAAATATCTCTGCTAGGGCCCCTGCAATTTCTGCACTTGCTTCCCACAGGGTCCAAGAGAACACCTTGTCAGGCCGTAGAGACTTATCCACCCTAATTTGCCTCAAGACGGCAAACACCTCCCTCCTCTGTAATCTGTAAAGGGTCCATGAAGTCGATGCTACCTTGGCTCACTTCTGTATGCTCTGTGTCTGACTCCAGAGTAAATGCAGATACAAAAACATCCATTTAAGGTCTTCCCCCATCTCTTTTGGCTCCACACATTGACTACTGTTCTGATCTTACAGAGGACCAGCTTTGTCTCTTGCAATCCTTTTCCTCAGTTTGTGAACCTTTTGCAATTACCTGGTTTTCTGCATTAATTACTCATAAGATATGGTCTCTCTTGTTGAGACTTCTACATACTGATTAGAGACTTTTCTGAACACATTTGACAAGCTCCATCCATGTAGTCTTTTTACAGCATGGGAGTCCCAATCAACACGTGGAAAGTTAAAATCACCTACTATAACAATCTTGTTTCTTGAAACAGTCTGCGATCTCTCTACAAATTTGTTCCTCTAATTCCCATGGACTGTTGGGTGGTAGGTAATACAGCCCATTAACATGGTCATGCCTTTCTTATTCCTCATTTCCATGCATAACACCTCAGTAGGCGAATTCTCCAGTCTGTACTCAGTACTGCTGTGACACTTCCTCTGAACAGCAATATCACTTGCCCGCCCACTCTGTCGCATCTTAACCAACAAAAACCCAGAATATTAAGTTGCCAGTTCTGTCCCTCCTGCAAGCAAGTCTCACGAATGGCCACAATATCACAGTTCCATGTTTTGATCCGTGCCCTGAGCTCACCTGCCTTTCCTACAATACTACTTGTATTTAAATACGTGCAACTCAGGATATCAGTTGCACCATGCTGAACCTTTTGGTTCCTGACTTTGAGGTCTTAACAACATGTGTCCACAACCTCTCCTTTATCTGTGCTGGCACTCTGGTTCCTGACACCTTGCAATTCTAGTTTAAAACCCCCTGTACAGCATTGGTATACCTTTCTGCTAGGATATTAGTCCCCTTCCAGTTCAGGTCCAAACAGTCTCTTCTGTACAGGTCCTACCTTCCCTGGAAAACAGCCCAAAGATCTAAAAAAATTTTATGTCCTCCCTCCTGCACCAATTCTTCAGCCACTGTTAGTTAACCTCTATAATCTCCCTATTTCTGGCCTCAATAGCACATGGCAATCCTGAGATCACAACCCTGGAGATCCTGCCTTTTACCTTAGCACCTACCTCCCTGAATTCATTTTCCAAAACCTCATCACTCTTCCTATCTATGTCATTGCTACCAACATGGACCATGTCCTCCAGCATTTTTAAGTGGAAGGCTGAATAGCTAAAGACTCGATCCGAGATTTCCCAGCACCTAGGAGACAACATATCATCAGGGAATCTCGTTTGCATCCACAGGATCTCCCTTCTGTTCTCCTAACTAACGAATCTCCTCTCACCACTGCTCACCTCTTTCCCCCCCTCCGCCTTCCTTTCTGAGTCAGAGAGTTGGACCTGGTGCCCATTGGCTGTTTAACAACTTGCCCCTTCCTGTGACCCAGTTTTTGGGTCCTGCACCTTGGGTGTAACAACCTCCCTATATGTCCTACCTATCACCCCCCATCAGTCTCCTGAATGATCCGGACTTCATCCAGTTCCAGTTCAAATTCCTTAAGGTGGAGTATAAGATGCACTTTTCACAGGTATAGTCATCAGGAACAATGGAGTCTCCCTGTCTTCCCATATCCTACAAGAGGAACATTCATCTATCTTGCCTGGCATCCTCCTACTCTAACTGAGTAAATACAAACGTTTGTACAAAGAAGGATAATCATCTGTGAGGGGGAATCTAACTACAGCTTTATGCTTTGTGACCCAAGTCTCTCCTCGCTGAAACTTCAAAACCCCCATTCTTTAACACTGTCCACTCCAAAAATGGCCGCTCCACTTGTCCCTGCTTTAATTTAATTTGTTCTTGCAAATCAATCTGGATTGCTTATTGGCTCCTGCTCAAAAACACCAAACTGCTGTGAGTCAATGCCTTATGCACTCCATCGATGAGCTACATCTTCTCATGCTTCAGATCTCTGATTGGCCACTGCTCAAAAACACCAAATTGCTGCAATTCAGTGCTTTATGTATTTGTATTGGCATCATCCTATCCATACTAATCCTACTTGTCTGCCTTGGGCCTGCATGCTACGTCTTTCCTGTCCAAATGCCTTTTAAGTATTGTCGTTGTTTCTGCCTCTAGCAGTCTTTTCCAGAAAACTAGCATCATTTGTCTGCAAAAACATCCCTCAGAGCTCCTTTAAAATCCCTGCTCCCCCCCCCACCACAAACCACATTAAACCTGCACCCATAAAAGTTGCTGGTGAATGCAGCAGGCCAGGCAGCATCCCTTGGAAGAGGTACAGTCGACGTTTCGGGGCCATATCTTTGTCCCCCATTACTACTTCACCAGCATCATTTTCCACTAGTCCAATATCTACTTCCCTTTTACTCTATATAACTGAAAAAACTTTTAGTATTGTGCTTTTTATTGTTGGCTAGTTTGCCCTCGTATTTCGTCGGCCCAAAATGTCGACTGTACCTCTTCCTAGAGGTGCTGCCTGGCCTGCTGCATTCACCAGCAACTTTTATGTGTGTTGCTTGAAATTCCAGCATCTGCAGATTTCCTCGTGTTTGTGTTTTTAAACCTGCACCCTTTAGTTCCAGACTCTAATTCCCTGGGAAAATTACTATCTGTACCCTGTTTCATTTTGTAAGGTCACTCCTCACCTTCCTACATTCTAATGAGAATAAACTCAGCCATTACAATCTTTCCTTACAACTACCCTTCTGGATTGCTTCTAGTGCTAAGATTATTGAGTATTAGCATAGGTCAGATGAATGCTTGTTTGAAGGGATGGTGTTTAGTTTCCTGAATCACTAGGATTGCTTCTGGGGAAGGGAGATTACACCTTAACTAGAACAGGACCAACCTCATTGAGGGGAAGATTTGCCTGTGCTGTTGGTCTAGGTGTTTGGATGGAGAGGAAAATAGCAAGTCCAGTTGGCAGAGGAAGTCATAATGGGAATTCAAAGCTATATTGCGCCTATTTAAACACAAGGAGACAACTAGTAAAGTAGATGAACTCAGCTGATTTATGCATAGAAACACAATATGGATGCCATCACAGAGACATGGTTGAAGGTGGACAGTACTAGCAACTCAATATCCCAGGGTACAATATATTCAGGTGAGACAGGGAAGTGAAAGAGGAGGTGGCATTGCACTGTTAATTAGTGCATGACTTCAGTACTGAGAGAGGATATCCTTGAAAGTTTCTCAAATGAGTAGAAATTAGGAACAAAGTATGTTGACATCTTATTAGGATGTATTACAGATCTCCCAACAAGACAATGAGAGATAAAAGAACAATATTTTGGCAATACAATTGGGTTATGGTACCAGAGAATGTTAATTTCCTGAAGAATAATTGGGCTTGTCTTAAAGGCTGAGGAAGGATGGAATTTTTGAAATGTATCTGGACAGCTTTTTGACACAGAATTTTGATTAAACTAATGAGGAAAGGAGCATTACTGGATCTTGGGCAAAGAAGCTGATTGAGTGAAAGGAATGTTGGTGGGGGTGTATTATGGGAGGAGTGACTGTAGCTCTATATTTCAAAGTACTTGGAAAAAGATGGGGGTGGGCCAGAAATAAACATCTTAAAATGGCGGAATGCTGATTTCATTAGAACAGGAGCATCCATTTACAGCGAAGAGTACATTTGCACTGTGGGAAGGAATTCAAAGGAGAAATAACAAGAATTCAGTGCAAATGTAAAGGCCTGGAACAGGTTCAGGTGATTCTGGGCATTGAGTATTATTGAGATTGGTTAGAGATAAAGGAAATGTGAGGCAGGTATAGAGAACTAAAGATAAATGAGGCCCGTCAGAGTAGAAAATAAGGCAAAATGATTTGGGTATGGTGTCACTATGTTGATTGGGTTTCCAGTCACAAGCCCCTCTTTTGCTGGTCTGAAGTTGTGATCAGGCTTTTCAGAGTGCTGCATTTCCACATCCTTCATCTGTGAGGCGTTGTCTCAAGTGCTGCATTGTGGGGATCTGCAGCAGCCTGGGCTGGCTTCTTAAACTAACCCCTAGGCCTTTACTCAACTTGAACTACTTTTACACCACATTTCTCCCATGAACCTTGATCTTTGAATTCCATCACTTTCCCACTTCCAGAACTCTTACCTAATCCCTGAGCGTTGTGAGTCGGAGAAAATGCTAGAACCCCTCTCAAATAAAATATAAGCAGTACTCATGTAATGCACCCTGAAAATCAGTTATGAATGTGGATCTTGTATTTTGGCACTGTATGATTTCACTTAGTTACAGTACATTTATGGCGTGTGCCACAGTGCAGATATGATGTATATTACTCGCATCAGTGTAATAATGGGCATTTCAGAAAAGACTTGAAATCTTCAGGAAAAGTCCAAAAAAGATTGAGAATATTCAGCCCTGAAATCAATTTTTGTTGTAGATACGCTGAAGAGACTGTTGTTGATGGTATTGAAGCAGAAGAGGTTACTATATTGAAAGTTGGGGAAATCGAAAGTATATCTGGGATTTTAAATCTTTAAGTCTCAAGACATTGTAAATAGAAACTATTCCTGGTGCCATAATAGGGCAAGAACTGGAGTACATTACATGATGGTGATTAGCCATGGAATTTGAGTGAGAAGAGAAAATGATTTTCATGCTGCTATTGGTTGTCATCTGGAAGAAGAAACAGTTGCAGTGCTATTGACATTGACATTGAATACAAATTAGCCAGACAAAGTGGCTCACCTGAGGACTGGGAGAAATTCAGAGTTCAGCAGAGGAGGACAAAGGGCTTAATTAGGAAGGGGAAAAAAGATTATGAGAGAAAACTGGCAGAGAACATAAAAACGGACTGTAAAAGCTTTTATAGATATGTAAAAAGGAAAAGACTTATAAAGACAAATGTAGGTCCCCTGCAAACAGAAACAGGTGAATTGATTATGGGGAGCAAGGACATGGCAGACCAATTGAATAATTACTTTGGTTCTGTCTTCACTAAGGAGGACATAAATAATCTTCCAGAAATAGTAAGGGACAGAGGGTCCAGTGAGATGGAGGAACTGAGCGAAATACATGTTAGTAGGGAAGTGGTGTTAGGTAAATTGAAGGGATTGAAGGCAGATAAATCCCCAGGGCCAGATGGTCTGCATCCCAGAGTGCTTAAGGAAGTGGCCCAAGAAATAGTGGATGCATTAGTGATAATTTTTCAAAACTCGTTAGATTCTGGACTAGTTCCTGAGGATTGGAGGGTGGCTAATGTAACCCCACTTTTTAAAAAAGGAGGGAGAGAGAAACCGGGGAATTATAGGCCGGTTAGCCTAACGTCGGTGGTGGGGAAACTGCTGGAGTCAGTTATCAAGGATGTGATAACAGCACATTTGGAAAGCGGTGAAATGATCGGACAAAGTCAGCATGGATTTGTGAAAGGAAAATCATGTCTGACGAATCTCATAGAATTTTTTGAGGATGTAACTAGTAGAGTGGATAGGGGAGAACCAGTGGATGTGGTATATTTGGATTTTCAAAAGGCTTTTGACAAGGTCCCACATAGGAGATTAGTGTGCAAACTTAAAGCACACGGTATTGGGGGTAAGGTATTGGTGTGGGTGGAGAATTGGTTAGCAGACAGGAAGCAAAGAGTGGGAATAAACGGGACCTTTTCAGAATGGCAGGCGGTGACTAGTGGGGTACCGCAAGGCTCAGTGCTGGGACCCCAGTTGTTTACAATATATATTAATGACTTGGATGAGGGAATTAAATGCAGCATCTCCAAGTTTGCGGATGACACGAAGCTGGGTGGCAGTGTTAGCAGTGAGGAGGATGCTAAGAGGATGCAGGGTGACTTGGATAGGTTGGGTGAGTGGGCAAACTCATGGCAGATGCAATTTAATGTGGATAAATGTGAAGTTATCCACTTTGGTGGCAAAAATAGGAAAACAGATTATTATCTGAATGGTGGCCGATTAGGAAAAGGGGAGGTGCAACGAGACCTGGGTGTCATTATACACCAGTCATTGAAAGTGGGCATGCAGGTACAGCAGGCGGTGAAAAAGGCGAACGGTATGCTGGCATTTATAGCGAGAGGATTCGAGTACAGGAGCAGGGAGGTACTACTGCAGTTGTACAAGGCCTTGGTGAGACCACACCTGGAGTATTGTGTGCAGTTTTGGTCCCCTAATCTGAGGAAAGACATCTTTGCCATAGAGGGAGTACAAAGAAGGTTCACCAGATTGATTCCTGGGATGGCAGGTCTTTCATATGAAGAAAGACTGGATGAACTGGGCTTGTACTCGTTGGAATTTAGAAGATTGAGGGGGGATCTGATTGAAACGTATAAGATCCTAAAGGGATTGGACAGGCTAGATGCAGGAAGATTGTTCCCGATGTTGGGGAGGTCTAGAACGAGGGGTCACAGTTTGAGGATAGAGGGGAAGCCTTTTAGGACCGAGGTTAGGAAAAACTTCTTCACACAGAGAGTGGTGAATCTGTGGAATTCTCTGCCACAGCAAACTGTTGAGGCCAGTTCATTAGCTATGTTTAAAAGGAAGTTAGATATGGCCCTTGTGGCTACAGGGGTCAGGGGGTATGGAGGGAAGGCTGGGTTCTGAGTTGGATGATCAGCCATGATCATAATAAATGGCGGTGCAGGCTCGAAGGGCCGAATGGCCTACTCCTGCACCTATTTTCTATGTTTCTATGTTTCTATGTTTCTAATAGCAGCTGGATTACATTAAAGTAGAACTGTAATAGTTGAAGGGCAAATGGCCTATCATATTGAAATATTGATTGTGATATACTCATTAATTCTTGTTGATTATGGTTTCATAGGTAATTGGATATGGGCGACATGAACCCGATAAGACCACAGACTCCACATGCGAAGCTCAGCCTGTGGGTGGAGAAAATAACCAACTAACTTTCGTATCTGTGTCTCCTCTGATGAAAGATGCAATTGCCATTAACAACATCTCTGCTTTCACTTCAAGTCTAAAGCTTTACAATTTTCATAAGATTTTGAAATGAGGTTAGTTAAATCAAACCATAAGAATGTGGTGTGTTGCTTAGAATGTGCAGTTGACATATAAAATGAAATCTGATTAGTGTTTCTGCTTTGAGCAAAGGCATTTCGCCATGAACTGATATATTTCAAAAGTATGTTAATATAACTAAGAGTTTATTATGAAGTTTATGCCTTTATGGATCATCCAATAATGTGCACCAATTCACTGAGGCGCAGGTACAAGTAGATATTTAAATGATAATGCACTTTGGTTTGCCATTACTTTTCCTTTTGGGGGAAAAAGTCATAACAGTTTGGCAATAATTTTCTTGAGAAGAGGTATTATGAATGCTTCCTGATCATAGTAAGCCTCAAACCTGACACACCAGTTCTGCATGAGAAGTAATCATTATCCAGCCTTAGTTAATTCTCCAATGGACTGGTGTTCTTAAAAAGCAAACTGATACTTTTGCAAAGAAAACAATAACTAATCTTTAATTAAAGCTGTGAGGGAGTTGTTTTAAATTGTAGTGTTTGATTTTATTGCTTTCTAGTTTTGGTGGGGAGTAGGGACATTTTAAATTTCCTGTAAGAATTATAATTCTGTAATCAGAATAAATACAATTCATAAGTTGAAACTAACTGGTGTTTTCTTTTTATTTAAATGTCATTGATATTTTAGAATACTTAAATTACCATAAAGGTGGTTGCAGTGGGAATTAATTGACAGGGGATGGAGACTGAAAATTCCTAGTCATGTTCTTTTTCAATCTTAGATTGTGGTTGCTAACTATATATTAGAGTACCTTAGAACTTAAAGTGGAAAGGCTTGCTTCTGACGTTTTATTTTGTCCTAACATTTGAAAGTTCTGGAAGGGTTATACTTTATTGTGGTTTTATTTTTATAGCTCAAAATGAAAGTGAAAAAATAAGCTAGAATTTGAGTGAAAAAAAAATTGTGCATACAATTTTAAAAGGAGCAAACAATATTGATTCTGGTTTCTAAAAAAAAAAGTCATGAATTTCTACACATCAATAACCTTAAAAGACATAGCATGTATTAAAATGTGCATCCAAGCAAATTTATTATACTTGAGCATAACTACTGGAAGAATTCAGTGGGTCAAGAAGCATCTGTGGAGGCAGAAGGAATGTTGGTGTTTCAGACTGAGATGGGGAGGAAAGGTGGCCAGCATATACAGGAGCTGCTAAGTAGGACCAGGTTTGGGGGAGTGAGGAATGCTGGGCAGATGGAGGATAAGGATGGAAAAGATGAAAAGGAGAGGGAACCTGGGTTGACTGTTGGCAGTAGAAAGGAACAGGAGTGTACTACTTGAAAGTAGAAAATTCAACATTCATGCCATGGGTTTGCAAGTTACCCAAGTGGAATATGAGATGCTGTTCTACTGTTTGTCTTGTCTTTAATTGACTACTACTGAGGAAGAATGATGGTTTCCACTGAACTCAAATTGGAAAGGTATATATTTGTTCTTAGATGACTTTTTTCCCCTCCCTTCAAGCTGTATATAAGAATTTGACATTAGAAAGTTGCAGCAAATAAATCTGCATTCTATTTAACAAATCTGGGGAAAACTAGTAGCACACAGGTGAGATTGAATGTTTTATAAACTTAACTAGCTGCCCTTACAGATGTATTCAGCAATTGGTCACAGTTAGGGCAGCAAGTTTCAATCAAATACACTTAAAATTGGCTATTTGTAAATAATTTGATTGTTTTTAACTGGCAATACTTAAACTTGCATGTGAAAGATTTGAATGATCATCAAATTATGAAACTTGGTCTCCACACAAGTTAGTGTATTTAGAGAGGAAGTATAAGGAAAAACTGTACCATTTGCTCGCTTCTTACCAATTTTAAATGGGTGATCACTTTGAAATCAGCAGATATTCTAAATTAAACAGTTACCAAATTATTGATTCTGAAGTTGCTGCAGTCTACAGAAATAACTCCAGGGTGATGCTAAAAAGGCAGTTCAAAAATTTTGAGACCAGGCATGCATTAGGATGGTGTTGCCAATGGTATTCATGGCTTAAAAAATGGTTAGCTTCAGGAGCTGCTATTGAGATGTTAAAATATAAAGCTGCTGCTAATAGTTGGTGACTATGAGCAGATAACCTTTCCTGCAGCTTAAGCAGGGCACTAAGTTTTTGAGTCACAAAGTTCCTTCCATATTCCCACTGTATAAAAGTTGTGAACTGCTGTAAGCCCATCTTTGCATGATTGTACAGGAGTATTAATTCTAGTAATCTCCTTTCAGCTTGTGCAAGGTGTATTTTGTCAATAGTGAAAAGGCAGAAGTATTAATGAGAAGAGAAACTAGGGATCCAAATGTATAATGAACATGTATATGTAAGGAGAAATGAAAAAATTGTGAACTTTTTTGGTGTACAGCAAAAGAGATATTACTTTTATCCTGTAAAATTAAAGTTGCAGTTAAACAAAAATATTGTAATCATTTTCCTTGCCCTGTAAGCCAAAAGTTTACGTATTTTCTAATACTTCTATATTGCTAGATATGTTATTCAAATAGTGCAACATTAATTTGAGAAAAATCATTATGATCACTTCCAAATGTTCTCCATGAAGGTTTATTATGTTGTTACAATAACCAGAATGAAAACTAGCCGCAATCATTCATTTTTGGAATAAAATTATATACAGGTTTCAATCAAATGTGACACTCTGAAATTAATAACAAGGCCTCTGTGTTAAATTATAAAGCAGTCATTGGCTTCATTTTCATTTTGTATCTGCTATATATAAACATGTATCCAAGTTCACACTTCATATTAATGAAATTCTCCATATATATATATATATTTACTATATATGTACACATATCTATGAAAAGAGGTTCAGGCAATAAAGAAACATAATAGGAGAGTCCTACATTTGCAAACAGGACTTATGAACAATACATCAAAGTGGTACATTTTTAATTCTGTAGCATGACATTATGGACAGTGCACTAAAATAGGTTTGTACAGCTATCCAAAATCTATTCTTGGTTGCCTTTTTGATTTGCAGTGTTGACATAAATTTGGCAGATGAAATTGCATACTTAGAGAATTGCAACAGACATCACTACAAGTTTCTGATGTGGAGCAGGAGCACACATTCCAATATTTCATTGTACAGCACTAAAAAGAATATTCTCACAACTCTTGCAGGATGTTAATTGTTCCACCACATCTTTTTGAAGTCCAATTTCCCTGAGAAACGAACCACTTAAAATTTACCAGATGAAATCTAAACAATGCATTTCTTAAATGAATGCATTTATGTAACCACAAAGTTATAGTGTTTTATTAAATATTAAGAAATAATACAAAATTTCTGTTAGGCAAAAGAAAGTTTTTACTTAATTGTAGGCTTTAAATGTGTTCTATTCAACCATTTTGAGTAATATCCTAATATTTATTGCCACCCAACCTCTTTAGCAGTGGATAATCATATATCCAACATTCGCCATCTTCATGGAACACCTAAAAGGAAAGAGATCAAAGGTCATTTCGAACCTTGCGTCAAGCAAACTACATTAAATAAATGAACACAAAGGAAAGCTAGTTGGTAAAGGGTGGAACAGAGGTACAACCAGTAGAGCTGCCTCACGGCTCCACTGACCAGATTTGAGATCCAACTTCCAGTGCGCAGCTTGTGCATACTCCACATAGTACTTTATGGATAATACCCCAGTACTGTTTTCCTCCCACATTTCAAAAACATGCTTGTTATAAGGTTAATCATCTGCTGTAAATCACCCCTACTGCACAGGTGAAGGGGTAGAATCGAGAGAGATTAATGATTAGAGTCTATTGCCATATGCACAGGTGTAATGAAAAATACTGAACGGGTATTTGATTCTTTTATGGTGTTTCTGTGCTGTTATCTTCCTACAACTGCGACATAGCAAACTAAATGCATATGGTGCCAAATATAGTTAAAATAGCTTCCTTTCCATTGGTCTAGGTAACTGCTTTATAAAACACTCCCACTCTGTCTGCAAGGGTGACCTTGAGGTTAAATCGCTAGCCTCTATAACTGTCCATCTCACTCTCAGCTTAATCTATGCCTTTGGGTTCTAACTGTATTCCCACAAAGCTTAAACCTGATCAGATTGCAATAGATTACAATCATTAGACATCCTAGTTTTGTTTCTCAGTTCCAGCATTCAATTTCCTCCCCAACCACCCCTTTCAGATATTTCAGATTTCACTCAACCATACCTTTTTTTCCAACCAGCTAAAAGCTACATACTATTACCATTACTATCATGCAGTCTGTCTTGGTCTCCAGCCTATCAAAGATCTTGCTTCATTTTCTTTCCACTCCTATCTTTCCTCAGCAATTTAAAACAATTCATTCCTAACTACACCAACCAATTGGGCAAAAGGGCCTATTTCCATTGCTGGAAGAATCTCAGATGGTGACAATACAGCATGCAGGAGTGAGATATACCAGCTGGGTGAGAAGAGTCGCAGCAACAACCCTGCACTCAACAGTATTAAAGACAGCCGATTGTGGACTTTGGAAACACACCAGTCATCATAGAGGAATCAGAAGTAGAGTGAGTAAGTTCAAGATCCTGGGTGTCAATATCTCTGAGGATCAAACCTGGACCCCAGCACATTGAGGTGGCTATATTTCATTAGGAGTTTGAGGAAATTTGGTGTGTCACCTAAAACACTCAATTTCTACAGTTGTACCATAGACAGCATTCTAACTGGCTGCATCACCATCTGGTATACGGGGGGTGGGGGGTGGAGAACACAGCTTCTGCACAGGATTGAAGTAAGCTGCAGAGTTGTAAAATTAGTCAGCTCAATCATTGGTACTAGTATCCATGACATCTTTAGGGAATAGTCCCCAAAATGGTGGCGTCCATTATTAGAGACCCCCAACAACCCAGAACATGCCCTCTTGTCATTGTTACCATCAAGAAGGAAGTACAGAAGCCTAAAGGCACACTTAACAATTCAAGAACAGCTTCTTCCCCTCAGCCGTCTGATATCTGAATGGACATTGAACCCACGAACACCTCCTCACTACTTTTTTTTTGCACTAATTTAACTATTTACTGTGACAGTTTTTGCCCCTCTATATCAAGTATTGCATTGTACTGCTACCAAAAAGTTAACAAATTTCATGACATATGCTGGTGATATGAAACCTGATTCTGACTTCTCTGCTGTATGGTTCATTGACCTGAAGTGTTCACCCATCTTGCAGCTTTCTCCTTTTGTATTTACAGTTGAAGCCAGAAGTTTACATACACCTCAGACAAATACTTTTAAGCTCAGTTTTTCACAATTCCTGACATTTAATCCTAGAAAACATTTCCTGTCTTAGGTCAATTAGGATCACTATTTTAAGAATGTGGAATGTCAGATTAATAGTAGAGAGAATGATTTATTTCAGCTTTTATTTCATTCAGCACTTTCCCAGTGGGTCAGAAGTTTACACACACTTTGTTAGTATTTGGTAGCATTGCCTTTAAATTGTTTAACTTGGGTCAAACGTTTTGGGTAGCCTTCCACAAGCTTCTCATAGTAAATTGCTGGAATTTTGTTCCATTCCTCCAGACAGAACTGATGTAACTGAGTCAGGTTTGTAGGCCTCCTTGCTCGCACACGCTTTTTCAGCTCTGCCCACAAATTTTCTATCGAATTGAGGTCAGGGCTTTGTGATGGCCACTCCAATACCTTGACTTTGTTGCCCTTAAGCAATTTTTCCACAACTTTGGAGGTATGCTTGGGGTCATTGTCCATTTGGAAGATCCATTTGCGACCGAGTTTTAACTTCCTGCCTGATGTCTTGAGATGTTGCTTCAATACATCCACATAATTTTCCTTCCTCATGATGCCATCTATTTTGTGAAGTGCACCAGTCCCTCCTGCAGCAAATCACCTCCACAACATGATGCTGCCACCCCCAAACTTCACGGTTGGGATGTTGTTCCTTGGCTTGCAAGCCTCACCCTTTTTCCTCCAAACATAACGATGGTCATTATGGCCAAACAGTTCAATTTTTGTTTCATCAGACCAGAGGACACTTCTCCAAAAAGTAAGATCTTTGTCCCCATGTGCACTTGCAAACTGTAGTCTGGCTTTTTTATGGTGGTTTTGGAACTGTGGCTTCTTTGCTGAGCAGCCTTTCAGGTTATGTCGATATAGGACTCGTTTTACTGAGAATATAGATACTTGTCTACCTGTTTCTTCCAGCATCTTCACAAGGTTCTTTGCTGTTGTTCTGGGATTGATTTGCACTTTTCGCGCCAAAGTATGTTCATCTCTAGGAGACAGAATGCGTCTCCTTCCTGAGCGGTATGACGGCTGCATAGTCCCATGGTGTTTATACTTGCGTATTATTGATTGTACAGATGAACGTGGTACCTTCAGGCGTTTGGAAATTGCTCCCAAGGTTGAACCAGATTTGACATCATTTTCTGACCTCAATCCAATAGAAAATTTGTGGTCAGAACTGAAAAAGCGTGTGCAAGCAAGCAGGCCTACAAACCTGACTCAGTTACACCAGTTCTGTCTGGAGGAATGGAATAAAATTCCAGCAACCTACTGTGAGAAGCTTGTGGAAGGCTATCCAAAACATTTGACCCAAATTAAACAATTTAAAGGCAATGCTATCAAATACAAACAAAGTGTATGTAAACTTCTGACCCACTGGGAAAGTGATGAAAGAAATAAAAGCTGAAATAAATCATTCTCTCTACTACTATTCTGACATTTCGCATTCATAAAACAGTGATCCTAACTGAACTAAGACAGGGAATGTTTTCTAGGATTAAATGTCAGGAATTGTGAAAAACTGAGTTGAAATGTATTTGGCTAAGGTGTATGTAAACAACTGACTTCAACTGTATATACCCCTGCTAGTTTTACTTCGATTGTTGTTTGTAGAAGTTTGCCCACCACTGGTATTGCTTTGACTGGTTTCACTACCCAGTTTAAGTGTAGGGTACCATTTGAGCCTTAGGCTTCCGGTGCCACCTGATTTGTCCCAGAACCGCCAGAAATTTGCAATTTTTCACCTTCGCTTCTCTCAATACTGGTTAGGCTACTTTCTCCTCTACCAGAAAATTTAATTGCACTGTCAGCTCCTGTGGGGTCACAAACAGCATTACAGTTTTTTTTGGCTTTCACTAACAGATTTTCATTTGCACTATAAATAATAACATTATTGTATGGTGCAGAAGTAGTTAAATCTGGAAAGAGAAATGTGTGCTTTCATACCCGTGTCTCCCATTGAACTTCATTCTCTTTTCTCTCCCTTGCTTCAGCTCTTTGTCTTTCTTCGAGTCTGTGTTTTGCCTCTGTGGCAGCATCAATATCCTTTATTTTTAAGTTATATGTTACGTCCTTCCAAAGTCTGTAGAAAACCACAAATAGAATCCATGTTTTTTGACACATATCAAAATTTCTAGCCATCAGTTTACAATAGATGGAAACAATTTGTACTAATATTATAGGTGTTTTCACTGGGGAGCGAGTGTTAAAAGGAGAGTGAAATGTGATCTAAGTGACTTTTGACTGTGGAATGATTGTTGGTGCCAAAAAAGTTAGTTTGAGCATCTCAAATGCTAATCTCAGCTTTTCACACAGAACAGTCTCCAGCATTTACAGAGAATGGTGCAAGAAACAAAAAACAGACAGTGGCAGTTCTGTGAATGAAAAAGCCTCCTTTTATCAAAAATTTCTTCAGATATATAAAGTGTAAAAGAGATGAGTAGCTATTGGACTGCTGGAAAGTGATGTTGGCAAGGTAGTAATAGGTGACAAGGAAATAGCAGAAGACAAACTGAATAAGTATTTAACATTAGTCTTCACCGTAGAAGATACTAGCAATATGCCAGAAGTTTGAAGTGTTAGTAGTGAATGAAGTTGCCATTACTAGGGAGAAGGTGCTTGGGGAACTGAAAGGGCTGAAGGTAGATAAGTCAACTGGATGAAATGGTCTACACCCCAGAGTTCTGAAAGGGGTGGCTGAAGTTCAAGAATCAGTGGATTCTGGCATGGTTCTGGAGGACTGGAAAATTGTAAATGTCACTCCATTCTTCAATAAAGGAGGGAGGCAGAAGAAAGAAAATTATAGGCAAGTTAGTCTGACCTCAGTGGTTGGAAGGATGTTGGAGTCTTTTGTTAAAGATATGGTTTTTGGATACTTAAGGGGCACGTGATAAAATAGGCCTTAGTCAGCATGGTTTCCTTTAAGAGAAATCTTGTCTGACAAATCTGTTGGAATTCTTTGAAGAAATAACAAGCAGGATAGACAAAAGAGAATTGGTGGATGTTGTGTACTTGAATTTTCAGAAGGCCTTTAACAAAGTGCCATACATGAGGCTGCTTAACAGTTAGCCCATGGAATTACAGGAAAGACACTAGCACTGGCTGATTGGCAGGAGGCAAAGAGTGGGAGTAAAGGGAGCCTTTACTGTTTGGCTGCTGGTGACTAGTGTTCCACAGGGCTGTGTGTTGGGACCACTTCTTTTTATGTTATATGTCAGTGATTTGAATGATGGAATTGATGACTTTGTGGCTAGGTTTGCAAGTAGTTTTGAAGAAGCAGAAAGGCTACAGAAGGACTAGTTTAATTCTCAGTTATGCTGTTGAGTGGATATGTCATTTAGTTTCACTTTTCGACAATAGTTGTCATGTCTGTGATGCAGCTTCCAGTGGCTGGACAAGTCCAAACCGAATCCAGATGAGGGATGTGAACGCATTGGGGTTATAAGCCACAGACAAATAGAGCATCTTTGAGCATCATCTTCAATTTGTGCTGAAGGTACCAAAAATGGCAGCCATCCTACTGATGATGCAGGCTCGTGGCTATTTAAATTTGCAAGACAGTCACAATCCACTCAAAAAGGAATAACATTCTTACACATCTAATAATTCACATTAAACTTACATTTCTGGTTTACAAACGATGTGCATGATAATTTAGAGGCACTAGCCTAAAATTTAGTAAAGTTAAAATTCAGCTGCATTATTAGGAAAACTGGAAACATTTGGAGATCTACAAAGGAGGACAGAAAATAATCACAAACAGGTAAATATTTAACAAAAAAAAACTATTAGGAAATGTACCTTATCTGAGTTTCAAGTACCTAACACTTAGTGCCTATACTGATAAGTAATATCTCAGAAATAATTAAGTAAAAGAATAGCTGAATTCTCTTGCTTATTGTTCTACATTTAGAAGCATTATATGAAAACAATTGGAGGGGGTTTGGCATTTCTGTATGCCACATCGTTAACTATGTGCTTAAGGAAGTAGCCCAAGAAATAGTGGATGCATTAGTGATAATTTTTCAAAACTCGTTAGATTCTGGACTAGTTCCTGAGGATTGGAGGGTGGCTAATGTAACCCCACTTTTTAAAAAAGGAGGGAGAGAGAAACCGGGGAATTATAGGCCGGTTAGCCTAACGTCGGTGGTGGGGAAACTGCTGGAGTCAGTTATCAAGGATGTGATAACAGCACATTTGGAAAGCGGTGAAATGATCGGACAAAGTCAGCATGGATTTGTGAAAGGAAAATCATGTCTGACGAATCTCATAGAATTTTTTGAGGATGTAACTAGTAGAGTGGATAGGGGAGAACCAGTGGATGTGGTATATTTGGATTTTCAAAAGGCTTTTGACAAGGTCCCACACAGGAGATTAGTGTGCAAACTTAAAGCACACGGTATTGGGGGTAAGGTATTGGTGTGGGTGGAGAATTGGTTAGCAGACAGGAAGCAAAGAGTGGGAATAAACGGGACCTTTTCAGAATGGCAGGCGGTGACTAGTGGGGTACCACAAGGCTCAGTGCTGGGACCCCAGTTGTTTACAATATATATTAATGACTTGGATGAGGGAATTAAATGCAGCATCTCCAAGTTTGCGGATGACACGAAGCTGGGTGGCAGTGTTAGCAGTGAAGAGGATGCTAAGAGGATGCAGGGTGACTTGGATAGGTTGGGTGAGTGGGCAAACTCATGGCAGATGCAATTTAATGTGGATAAATGTGAAGTTATCCACTTTGGTGGCAAAAATAGGAAAACAGATTATTATCTGAATGGTGGCCGATTAGGAAAAGGGGAGGTGCAACGGGACCTGGGTGTCATTATACACCAGTCATTGAAAGTGGGCATGCAGGTACAGCAGGCGGTGAAAAAGGCGAACGGTATGCTGGCATTTATAGCGAGAGGATTCGAGTACAGGAGCAGGGAGGTACTACTGCAGTTGTACAAGGCCTTGGTGAGACCACACCTGGAGTATTGTGTGCAGTTTTGGTCCCCTAATCTGAGGAAAGACATCTTTGCCATAGAGGGAGTACAAAGAAGGTTCACCAGATTGATTCCTGGGATGGCAGGTCTTTCATATGAAGAAAGACTGGATGAACTGGGCTTGTTCTCGTTGGAATTTAGAAGATTGAGGGGGGATCTGATTGAAACGTATAAGATCCTAAAGGGATTGGACAGGCTGGATGCGGGAAGATTGTTCCCGATGTTGGGGAGGTCCAGAACGAGGGGTCACAGTTTGAGGATAGAGGGGAAGCCTTTTCGGACCGAGATTAGGAAAAACTTCTTCACACAGAGAGTGGTGAATCTGTGGAATTCTCTGCCACAGCAAACTGTTGTGGCCAGTTCATTGGCTATGTTTAAGAGGGAGTTAGATATGGCCCTTGTGGCTACAGGGGTCAGGGGGTATGGAGGGAAGGCTGGGTTCTGAGTTGGATGATCAGCCATGATCATAATAAATGGCGGTGCAGGCTCGAAGGGCCGAATGGCCTACTCCTGCACCTATTTTCTATGTTTCTATAACTGTTACACTCCCATTGATATAAATTTCCAGTTAGTAGATTGTAAAGAATATAACAAAATATAATGGAATGCCTATTGTGGTGTTAGAGGTAGTTTAATATAAAGGTGCATATTAAATTTAAAAAAAATACACATTAGGCACTTCTTAAAAACAAAATCATTCCGAGCCATTTAAAAGGATATGGAAAAGTATTTTAATAATGAAAACTAAAAATATCTTTGTGGTCAGCAAATACTATGAACCTTCTACATAGCCTAATAGATTTACAATATTGTGATTAAAAAGTAGAATATCACTCTCTTCCATCTCATAAGTAATCATTCAGTCTCAATACGAAGATCCTCATTACCTTCTGGATTCAAAGTCATCTTGATCTTCCAATTTTCTTACTTTCTTTTTGATAATGGGCATTTTCTTTGTATCCACAAATATGCTGCTTTCCTTCATTAGAAACATAATAGCTCTTATTAGCTTAGTTATTGAGACATTTTTAAAGCGCATAATCTTGATTATTGGATTATATAAATTAAAATGTATATATTCAAAGCATCATTTCTGTGAATTTAATATTGAACTTTAAACCCTTCTCAACTTGTCTTAGATGGGAGCACCTATCAAGGCTTATATTGTAATTTATAAATTTCTCATCATCTCCTCAACAATTCCTGTATAATAAGTATTTTATTGGCATCCAGTGATGTTAATATAATTAAATTGCCTAATTATCTCATGAAATCAAAAGGACTATCACTGTAATCTTCCATACCACCAGGTTTTTTTTTGGAAATGAAAAAGTAGCATGAATTAAAATAATAAAAAAGCTGAGAATCTGAAATGAAGACAAAGTTCATGAAATACTCAGCTGGGTAGCATAAAGCTGGCTTACAGTTCCAATGATTGAGATGTTGGAAATCCAAGGCAGTGCACACAAAATGCTGGAGGAACTCAGCAGGTTAGGCAGCACTGATCATTATGGTTGTTATCGTTACGATGACCTGGGTTCAGTTAATGCCTCCAGTGTTGCCTGTGTGGAGTTTGCATGTTTTCCCTGGGGGCTTTCCCCAAGTGCTGCAGTTTCCTCCCCAATCCCGAGGTCATGGTGCAGGTAAATTGGCAATTGTAAAGTACCCCAGCTGTGTAGATGTCGTGATAGAATGTGAGGGGGAGTTGAATGGAAAGACGGGAAAATAAAATACAGCTAGTGTAGGACTAGTGTAAAAAGGTCATCCTCAACAGGTGTCCCCTTGGGCTGTGTGCTGAGCCCACTGCTGTACGCTCTGTGAATGCACGACTGCAAGGTCAATCACATGATGGAGTTTACCAATAACACGATAGTGGTGGGGCTCATCACCAGCAACGATGAGAATGCCTCCAGCGAGGAGGTGGAAGAGCTCAACTCCTGGAGCCAGGCAAGTAACCTCTTCCTTAATGTCAACAAAACAAAGGCAGGAGTCCTGACGAAGGGTCTCGGCCCAAAATGTCGACTGTGCTTCTTCCTATGGATGCTGTCTGACCTGCTGCGTTCCACCAGCATTTTGTGTGTGTTGCTTGAATTTCCAGCATCTGCAGGTTTCCTCGTGTTTGTGTTTTTAAGGAAGGAGATGGTTATCAAATTCAGGAGAACTCATAGCACTCACCCCTCTCTTTACATCAACAGCATAGCAGTAGAAACTGCAAGCTTTATTAAACTCCTGAGAGTGCACATCATAGACAACCTCTCATAGTCCAGAAAATATCCGACACAGTCAAGAAAGCTCACCAACACCTCTACTTTCTGAGGCTGAAGGGAGCTGGACTTTGCAATTTCATACATGCCTCATTCTACAGATGTGCAGTAGAGAGTATCCTGACAAGCTGCATCACTGCACAATACGGAGACTGCACCGCGGTGGACAAGAAGGCTCTACAACCGGTAGTCAAAACTGACCGACACATCACCAGCACCAGCCTACCTGCCAAAAAAGGCCACATAACTGAAGGCGGTGCTTAGGAGGGTTAACGGTCATTCCTTTGCTTGCATCTTCAGAAACAGCTCTAATTTCCATCTTTATATCTCTTATTTTTCCCTTTCAGGGTTCTTTTGAAGACCCTGACCTGGAGTTGAACGCTGACTACAGTTCTTTGCAGGAATAGGACCCGCTGTCAGGGTTCTAAAACTGGCCGTTGTTACCTCACCAAAGGCTTGGCCTAAGAGTCTGGCTCAGATTCGGAAGATTAGGATCTCGGGGCTCTGGAGATGGGTGGATCGAGGGTCGGTGTCACGGCAGGAGACCCCTGTGTATTCAGGGGAGCCGAAATATCCAGGACTGTGTGCCTGGAGACCCGGGATCTTTGTGATCTTCAGGCACAGAGCTCGAAAAAAGTGACGTAACGGACTTTTAACATCATAAACCAGCGCGTTGTTTGTTATGTCTCCCTGCTCGCTAGGAAAATGGAGACACCTCTTTCTCCCTTATCAGTGAAAGAAAGAACGTGTGGTATGTCGAATACCCTGTGAAACACAAACTCTTTGGGGTAACTGCAAGTCTGTGTCTTTGCTGTTGCTTTGCTCACGCTTGAGTGCTCAGTGGCAGTGCTATTGCAGTTGTTTTTGCGGGTGGGGGAAGGGGGGATTGTTGCTCGCTGCTGCTTACACACTGGAAGGGACTTTGGGGTTCTTAACATTTAACTGTTGTTCATTCTTTGGGGCACTCCTTTGTTTTTGTGGATGGTTGCTAAGAAAAATAATTTCAGGATGTATATTGTATACATTTCTCTAACATTAAATTGTACCTTTGAAACTTTTTATATACAGAAAGATGTCGGCAAAGTGCCAGTAATCCCACACACCCTGCTCATGGACTGCCTCACCTCCATCAGGGAGGAGGCTATATAGCATTCACGCCAGGACCACTGCACTCAAAAATAAAATTACTTTCCCCAGCAGTAGGGATGATCAGCACCTCCACCACGACTTTACTTCCCATTAGCCATCTATGTATAGCCTAGCCTCATACAATCAATGTATACAAGTTATCTTATGTATTTATATTTATTGTGTGTTTCATTATTGTTGTGTTCATTATCTTTTGTGTTTTTTTTTGTGCTGCATCGGATCCAGAATAACAATTATTTCGTACTCCTTACACTTGTATATAGAAAATGACATTAAACAATCATGAGATGCTGCCTGGCCTGCTGCGTTCACCAGCAACTTTTATGTGTGTTGCTTGAAATTCCAGCATCTGCAGATTTCCTCGTGTATGAGATGTGTACTGGTTGGTTAAGGGCTGAAATGTCTGTGCCCAGGTTGTATGATAGATGAGCAGGTCCAGAGACACACAGTTAACCTTTAATGTCCTTACTCCTACTCCACAAAATGCTGTGTTGTCTACTGAGTATTTCAAACAGTTCATTTTATTTATAAAAAAAGGTTAATCACTTTAAACAACTTCATTCAAAGTCTAATCTGCTAGATTTTGCACCTAAGCAATAATTTAATTTCTCTTGGAATGTTCATTTATCTATCAGAAAAAGAGTACTGCATGCAAAGTGATATTTATACCTTTTTCCAGAGACAATACTTACCCCGGTACTCCATTTAGCATACATCACTCCATTCCACTCCCCTTCAATTGAGCAAAAGGATTTCTTGTCATGTGGAGAACTAAAACAGCAAATTAATAGGTAATTTCATTCAAGTTATTGTTGATAAACAATGATAACAAGATATCTAATATAAACCTACAAGATTTCTGCAGTTACTCGGTGTTTCTTGCCTCCGTAGAAGGGTTTGGTATGAAATATAATGCTGGCATTGTATCCTGTTTTAGCACAAGTTATGTTGCATTCGCCTCCTAGTTCCACCCATGGAACCGTTAGAATTGACCTGTCAAGAGAAATTAGAAAATCTTCAAAAAGCACAACATTTAACTTGGCTTTCAAATTAAATAATGATTCCCTTAATATATACTGATGGACAATATGTACAGCATATTTTAAGTGGTACTATATTAGCCAGTACTTGCCTTCCATAGCCATTTGGAAAAGTGAGAATATAGTGCTCATCATAATCAAGCACTGAGACACATCCTGTCAAAATACAAAAGGGAATATCATCATGGAAATTATTTTAAAAAGTTACTGATCAAGCAGATAAGGAAAAGGATATTAAATCATTCGTTGCTCAAGAAAGAGAGCAACAAAAGGAATTTCAGATGTTAAGATTCACTTCAAAATTAAGGGTTTTGTAAAAGAGATAAAATTTGACTATCAGTTTTGAAATCATTAGCAAGCTGGGACCTGTTAATGATTTCAAAACCAACACTCAATTGAAGGAAGATAACATAATTTTATAGGAAGAAATTCAATAGATGTGTGGTGGAGAGTATATTGACTGGCTGCAAAACAGCCTGGTATAGCAACACCAATGCCCTTGAACAGAAAATCCTACAAGAAGTCATGGACAAGGCCCATTTTATCATGGGTAAAGCCCTCCGCACCATTAAGTACATCTATATTGAGCATAGTCACAGGAAAGCAGCATCTATCATCAAAGACCCCCACCACCAGGTTCAGGAACAGTTAATACCCCTCAACCATCAGGCTCTTGAACCAAAGGAGCTGACCTCTCTTGCCTCATGATTGAAATGTTCCCACAACTTATGGATTCACTTTCAAGGACTCTTCATCTCGGGTTCTCGATATTTATTGCTTATTTATTTATTCATTCATTTTCTCTTGCATTAGCAGTTTGCTGTCTTGCACTTTGGTTGTCTGTCCATCCTGTTGGGTTGGTCTTTCATTGATTGTATTATGGCTCTTGGATTTACTGAGTATGCCCATAAAAAAAATGAATATCTTTGTATATGATAACACACATGTACTTTGATAATAAATGTACTTTACACTTTGAAATTAGCTCCAAGAATTAATGTAATATAGCTGCCATGAGAGGGAGCCAGAACCAAAATAAAAACTGGTGAAAAGGCTCAAGATGATATTAAATGTCATTGAAATAAACTAAAAGTGGATACAGGTTTCCCCCGCCATCCGAAGGTAGAGCGTTCCTATGAAACGGTTCGTAAGCCGAAATGTCGTAAAGCGAAGAAGCAATTACCATTTATTTATATGGGAAAAATTTGTGAGCGTTCGCAGACCCAAAAATAACCTACCAAATCATGCCAAATAACCCATGAAACCTAAATAACAGTAACATTTAGTAAAAGCAGGAATGATATGATAAATACACAGCCTATATAAAGTAGAAATACTTTTCCACAATCATTACTGAACTGTTCGCTGAAGCAAAAATCTCATGCAAGTGCTGTTGGCAAGAACACTCTCTCCAGTAACCTTTAAGTTATGAAGCTGCCAAATCATACCAAATAACACATAAAAATACACAGCCGATATAAAGTAGAAATAATGTATGTACAGTGTAGTATCACTTACGGGAATCGCACACGCCGAGCACACGATGGTGCGTTGGACTTGTCGGAGTTTGGGTGGTGCAGTGGCCCCCACCCTCCAGGCCGCTGAGCAATACATTACTGCGAAGAATGCAGGGGTCCAGCGGTAGCCAGGAGTTACGCAGCACATCTTTAAGAAAAAAGCCTAAACAAACATGCTAATTAATTAGGTGCCGCCCGTAATTGTCAGCCCAGATCAGTGCCGATTTCCAATTGCGTCGTCTCTGATCTGGGCCGACAATTACGTGTCAGCGGCACCTAATTAATTAGCATGTTTATTTCGGCTTTTTTCTTAAAGATGTGCTGTGTGCCTCCCAGCTACCTTTGCATTCTCTGTGAATTGGTATCTGTCCGTGGCCTGGGGGTTGGGGTGGTGGGACACTGGGGTGTCATCTCATCACCTGCTTCCATTAGAGCAGGCAGCTCATCTTCTATCTCTGCCCGCCTCGATGTCGAAGGTCGAGGTTCGTCGTCTGCTGTGGAAGGCTTGCTTGACTGCTGAGCCTCGCGCATTTTTCTATCACACAGTTCTTTAATAAAGACTCAAACCATCCTGCAAATATCCCCTAAACCGACATACCCTTTGAAAATTAAAGTCGTACTTTATCATTACTCATTCAGTTTCCATTGTTATCCTTTTTTTTTCCAATTGCATCAGCTCTTCATCTGTCAGTTCTTGGTCATGGGATGCCAAAACCTCTTCAACACCGTGTTCGTCAGCTTCCACAAGCCAAACTCACGTTGTCCTTACTTCATTCACCACGATCAAAACGCTTAATTATGTCTAGTTTTACCGTAAGTGTAACACCCTTACGAGCTCTTGCAGGCTTTTCCGATACCATAGAACTCATCTTGCAAACGGCTGCTCACAGGCTCGTGTTAAAGCAAAGCAGTTCCGAATCCGGGGGAGAGCGGCTGCTCGGGGCGCGCTGCCTTTTATCGCGCACTGATTTTGTCGCGCGCTGATTTTTTATCGCGCGCTGAATTTTTTTTCGTAACAGTGAAAACACCTTCTGAAAGCGAAAACAGGGTACTAATGTAGGTCTTTCGTAACAGTGAGGTTTCGTAAAGCGAACGTTCGAAAAGCAGGGGACACCTGTATAGAGAAACAAAACACATTGAAAGGCTCCTCTTTGCCTAGAATTATTTCCATTAAGAGCTTTCTGGAGCAGCATATATGTGTTTACTGCTCAACCTAGACATGCTCAGTATAAATTCCAAATGGTTCTACAAAATTTGACAATTTGTAGAAATAATTCATTTCAGCTTTGTAAATGGGCTAAGAAGTTGTATACTTATAAAAATCACTGCATATAAGACATCAATATTTATTGTTGCCTAATGAAAAGGCCAAAAATAGTGAGTTTCAGTTCAGAAAAATAATGTGTGATTGATTTGGGATAATAAATGAGCCATGACAAAATGGTGGAGCAGACTCACAGGCTAAATGGTCTAATTTTGCTCCTATGTCTTGTGGTCTTCAACAATAACCATATTACTGACAATATTAACACAACACAAGAAAGCAATTCAAAATACAGGTGGAACAAAGAAGAATTCCAGGTAAAATGGTATGCTGAAGCTTAGCAATCCACATACGAGCGAGGGGAGTACAATTTATTCATCACACTAAGCACTGAAAATAAGAATGAACCTAAATAAATAAAGGGAACATCATCACCCAAGTCACAGACCAGATGGGACTAGGTTCAGTGTCTGTTCTGCAGTGGCCTTACTCAAAAGTGGTAATAAGTGGTTCACAACTGGCTTCTTTGAGGAAGTGAAGTCACCCAAGGCTGATCATATATAACATACAGATGATATCTGACAATCTCCTTTAGAAATATATAGAACAAAGAACAGTATAGCACAGGAACAGGATCTTTGGCCCACACTGCCTTCACCCAACAGATTGCCAAATTAA
This sequence comes from Mobula hypostoma, assembly GCF_963921235.1. Taxonomy (NCBI): domain Eukaryota; kingdom Metazoa; phylum Chordata; class Chondrichthyes; order Myliobatiformes; family Myliobatidae; genus Mobula; species Mobula hypostoma. Next base: position 69,873,808 of record NC_086108.1, on the reverse strand, counting down.
ACTAAATCTCTTCTGCCTACACATGGTTTCCTGCCCTATTCATGTGTCTAAGAGATCCTCAGACACCATTGCTTCCACCACCATTCCTAGCAGCATTCCCTAGACACCTATCATGCTCTGTATAAAAAAAAGCCCAGTACATCTTCCTTAAACCTTCTCCCTCCCATTTTAAATGTATGTCCTCTGGTATTTGACATTTCTACCCTGGAAGAAAGATTCTAACTATCTGCTCTTTTTACATTTCATAGCAGAAAACAATACACCTTAGGAACAGGCCCTTCAGCCTGCAATGTTGTCCAAACTAATTAAGCTAATGATGTCTAATTACACTAATACCTCCTGCCTGCACATGGTTTACATCTCTCCATTCCATGCACAATTAAGTGCCTAAAAGCCTCTTAAATGCCTCTATCATTTCTGCCTCCGCCACCACTCCCGCCCGGTACAGCACCACAGGCACCCACCACTCTAGAAAAAAAATAACCTTGTCCTATACATCTTTGAACCTTCCTCTAATCATCTTAAATCCATGTATTAGATCTTTCAATTCTGGGAGAAAGATACCACTCTATCTACCCCTCTTAACTTTGAAACTTCTATCAAGTACTTCCCTCAGCCTCTGCCAATCCAGGGAAAACAAGTCTCACCAACCTCTCCAAGAGCATGCCCACTAATCAGGCAGCGTCCTGGTAAAATTCTGCACTTTCCAAAGCCTCCACATTCTTCCTATTATAGGGCTACCACAACTGAACAGTACACTGTAGATGCAGCCCATCCAATGTTTTGGAAACATAGAAAATAGGTGCAGGAGTAGGCCATTCGGCACTTCGAGCCTGCACCACCATTCAGTATGATCATGGCTGATCATCCAACTCGGAACCCTGTACTTGCCTTCTCTCCATAACCCCGATCCCTTTAGCCACAAGGGCCATATCTAACTCCCTCTTAAATATAGCCAATGAACTGGCCTCAACTGTTTCCTGTGGCAGAGAATTCCACAGATTCACCACTCTCTGTGTGAAGAAGTTTTTCCTAATCTCGGTCCTAAAAGGCTTCCCCTCTATCCTCAAACTGTGACCCCTCGTTCTGGAATTCCCCAACATTGGGAACAATCTTCCTGCATTTAGCCTGTCCAATCCCTTTAGAATTTTATACGTTTCAATAAGATCCCCTCTCAATCTTCTAAATTCCAGAGAGTATAAGCCTAGTTGATCCAGTCTTTCATCATATGAAAGTCCTGCCACCCCAGGAATCAATCTGGTGAACCTTCTTTGTACTCCCTCTATGGCAAGAATGTCTTTTCTCAGATCAGGGGACCAAAACTGCACACAATACTTCAGGTGTGGTCTCACCAAGGCCTTGTACAACTGCAGTAGTACCTCCCTGCTCCTGTACTCGAATCCTCTCGCTATAAATGCCAGCATACCATTCGCCTTTTTCACCGCCTGCTCTACCTGCATGCCCACTTTCAATGACTGGTGTACAATGACACCCAGGTCTCGTTGCACCTCCCCTTTTCCTAATCGGCCACCATTCAGATAATAATCTGTTTTCCTGTTTTTGCCACCAAAGTGGATAACCTCACATTTATCCACATTAAATTGCATCTGCTATGAATTTGCCCACTCACCTAACCTATCCAAGTCACCCTGCATCCTCTTAGCATCCTTCTCACTGCTAACACTGCTGCCTAGTTTCGTGCCATCCGCAAACTTGGAGATGCTGCATTTAATTCCCTCGCCTAAGTCAGTAACATATATTGTAAACAACTGGGGTCCCAGCACTGAGCCTTGCGGTACCCCACTAGTCACTGCCTGCCATTCTGAAAAGGTCCCATTTATTCCCACTCTTTGCTTCCTGTCTGCCGACCAATTCTCTATCCACATCAATACCTTACCCCCAATACCGTGTGCTTTAAGTTTGCACACTAATCTCTTGTGAGGGACCTTGTCAAAAGCCTTTTGAAAATCCAAATATACCACATCCACTGGTTCTCCCCTATCCACTCTACTAGTTACATCCTCAAAAAATTCTATGAGATTCGTCAGACATGATTTTCCTTTCACAAATCCATGCTGACTTTGTCCGATGATTTCACCGCTTTCCAAATGTGCTATTATCACATCTTCGGTAACTGACTCTAGCATTTTCTCCACCACTGATGTCAGGCTTACCGGTCTATAATTCCCCAGTTTCTCTCTCCCTCCTTTTTTAAAAAGCGGGCTTACATTAGCCACCCTCCAATCCTTAGGAACTAATCCAGAATCTAAAGAGTTTTGAAAAATTATCACTAATGCATCCACTATTTCTTGGGCCACTTCCTTAAGCACTCTGGGATGCAGACCATCTGGCCCTGGGGATTTATCTGCCTTTAATCCCTTCAATTTACTTAACACCACTTGCCTACTAACATGTATTTCCCTCAGTTCCTCCATCTCACTAGACCCTCGGTCCCCTACTATTTCCAGAAGATTATTCATGTCCTCCTTAGTGAAGACAAAACCAAAGTAGTCATTCAACTGGTCTGCCATGTCCTTGTTCCCCACGATCAATTCACCTGTTTCTGACTGTAAGGGACGTACATTTGTCTTAACCAATCTTTTTCTTTTCATATATCTATAAAAGCTTTACAGTCAGTTTTTATGTTTCCTGCCAGTTTTCTCTCATAATCTTTTTTCCCTTTCCTAATCAAGCCCTTTGTCCTCCTCTGCTGGACTCTGAATTTCTCCCAGTCCTCAGGTGTGCCACTTTTTCTGAGTAATTTGTATGTTTCTTCTTTGGAATTGATACTATCCCTAATTTCTCTTGTCAGCCACGGGTGCACTACCTTCCCTGGTTTATTCTTTTGCCAAACTGGGATGAACAATTGTTGTAGTTCATCCATGCGATCTTTAAATGCTTGCTATTGCATATCCACTGTCAACCCTTTAAGTATCATTTGCCTGTCTATCTTAGCTAATTCACGTCTCATACCTTCAAAGTTACCCTTCTTTAAGTTCAGAACCTTTGTTACTGAATTAACTATATCACTCTCCATCTTAATGAAGAATTCCACCATATTATGGTCACTCTTACCCAAGGGACCTCACACGACAAGATTGCTAACTAACCCTTCCTCATTGCTCAATACCCAGTCTAGAATGGCCTGCTCTCTAATTGGTTCCTTGACATGTTGGTTCAGAAAACCATCCCGCATACATTCCAAGAAATCCTCTTCCTCAGCACCCTTACCAATTTGGTTCACCCAATCTATATGTAGATTGAAGTGTCACCCTTTATAATTGCTGTTCCTTTATTGCACGCATTTCTAATTTCCTGTTTAATGCCATCCCCAACCTCACTTCTACTGTTAGGTGGCTTGTACACAACTCCCACCAGCGTTTTCTGGCCCTTAGTGTTATGCAGCTCTACCCATATCGATTCCACATCCTCCCAGCTAATGTCCTTCCTTATTATTGCGTTAATCTCCTCTCTAACCAGCAATGCAATCCCACTCCTTTTCTTTCATGTCTATCCCTCCTGAATATTGAATATTCCTGAAGGTTGAGCTCCCATCCTTGGTCACCCTGGAGCCATGTCTCTGCGATCCCAGCTACAGGTGTCCCCCACTTTTCAAACGTTTGCTTTACGAAACCTCACTGTTACGAAAGACCTACATTAGTACCCTGTTTTTGCTTTCAGAAGGTGTTTTCACTGTTACGAAAAAAAATTCAGCGTGCGATAAAAGGCAGCACGCACCCCGAGCAGCCACTCTCCCCCGGATTCGGAACTGCGTTCTCACTGGCTTTACTTAAACACATGCCTGTGAGCAATCGTTTGCAAGATGAGTTCTATGGTATTGGAAAAGCCTAAAAGAGCTCGTAAGAGTGTTACACTTTACGTAAAACTAGACATAATTAAGCGTTTCGATCGTAGTGAACGAAGTAAGGACAAAGTGAGTTTGGCTTGTGGAAGCTGACGAATATGATGTTGAAGAGGTTTCGGTATCCCATGACCAAGATCTGATAGATGAAGAGCTGATGCAATTGGAAGAGGAAAGGATAACAATCGAAACCGAATGAGTAATGATAAAGTACGACTTTAATTTTCAAAGGGTACGTTGGTTTAGGGGATATTTGCAGGATGGTTTGAGTCCCTACAAAGAACTGTGTGATAGAAAACTGCGCAAGGCTCAGCACTCAAGCAAGCCTTCCACATCAGCCACAGCAGATGACAAACCTCGACCTTTGACATCGAGGCGGGCAGAGATAGAAGATGACCTGCCTGCCTTAATGGAAATAGTCGACGAGATGACACCCCAGTGTCCCACCACCCCAACCCCCAGGCCACGGACAGATACCGATTCGCGCAGAATGCAACGGTAGCCGGGAGGCACACAGCACATCTTTAAGAAAAAAGCCAAAATAAACATACTAATTAATTAGGTGCCGCCGACACGTAATTGTCGGCCCAGATCAGAGACAACGCAATCGGAAATCGGCACTGATCTGGGCTGACAATTACGGGCGGCACCTAATTAATTAGCATGCTTGTTTAGGCTTTTTTCTTAAAGATGTGCTTTGTGCCTCCTGCCTACCGCTGCACCCCTGCGTTCTTCGTGGTAATGTATCGCTTGGCGGCCTGCAGGGTGGGGGCCACTGCACCACCCAAACTCTGACTCAGCCTAATACACCATCAACAGTGTGCTTGGCGCTGTCTTCCCGATTCCAGCAAGTGATACTACACTGTACATACATTATTTCTACTTTATACAGGCTGTGTATTTTTATGTGTTATTTGGTATGATTTGGCAGCTTCATAGCTTAAAGGTTACTGGAGAGCGCTTGCGCCGTGTTTTTGCCAATAGCGCTTGCGTGAGATTTTCTGCCGACGGCGCTTGCGTGAGATTTTCGCTACGGAGAACAGTGCAGTAATGATTGTGGGAAAGTATTTCTACTTTATATAGGCTGTGTATTTATCATATCATTCCTGCTTTTACTATATATTACTGTTATTTTAGGTTTTATGTGTTATTTGGCATGATTTGGTAGGTTATCTTTGGGTCTGCGAACACTCACAAAATTTTCCCATATAAATAAATGTAATTGCTTCTTCGCTTTACGACATTTCGGCTTACGAACCGTTTCATAGGAACGCTCAACCTTCGGATGGCAGGGGAAACTTGTATATCATATTCATTAATAACTATCTGCACATTCAATTCATCCACCTTGTTACAAATGCTCCTTGCATTGACACACAAAGCCTTCAGGCTTGCTTTTACAACACTTCTAGCCCTTATACAATTATGTTGAAAAGTGGCCCTTTTTGATTTTTTTTATAAAGCTTCCTGTCTCTTGAACTCAGTGCCTTGGCTAACAAAGGGAAGCACACCATCCTATCATGTTCAGGCACGATGCCTGGACCCCAAGATATTCTACACATCAACACTATCAAGGTTCCTACGATTAACTGTGTACTTTCCCATTGCATCTGCTCTTCCAAAGTGCACCACCTCACTTGCCCAGATTTAACTCCACCAGTCATTATTTCACCCAAATGTGCAACTGATCAATAATCCACTGTATCCATTGGCAACCTTCTACACTAGCCACAACACCACCAATCTTTGTTCTCTGCAGGCTTACTAAACCACCCATCCACATTTTCATCCCAGTCATCTTATATATATCATAATTTTTATGAAATTCTACCCTACCCTGCTCTGCTCCACAGAAAACAATCCAAGTTGTCCAACTTCTCCTTAGTGCTCATACTCACTAATCCAGGCAAATCTGTTCTGTACCCTTTCCAAAGCATCCTTGGCCTTCCTGTAATAGGGCAACCAGATTTGCAAACAACATGAAATTATAGTCATGGTTGCTATATCTAATGTCGTTGAAGGATGGAGGGATATGTACACTTGCAGACAAAAAGGATTAGTTTAATTTGGCGTCATTAACTTAATTAATAATGTGGCAAGGGGCCCATCCCTGTGATGTACTGCTCTCAGTCTGTTAGGCAAGGTGGGATAGGGGATAGTACTTGTCCAGAGGTATGACAGCACAGGAAAAAGACTGGATAGAACAAAAACCTAAACTGTGCAAGCAGCTTATTGCTGAGGAAATGTAGAGTATTAGTGGAGATGGATATTTCTTAAAATAAACTCACCTTGTCCAATGTTATGCACTCCTATAGACATCCCAAGAAACTTAGATTTAGTCCAAATGTGCGCATTGAACTGGATTTTCTTTGAGAAACATTCAGCATAAAATGCAGAAACTGTAACAAAGGAGAAAACTGTAATCAATTCATGTTCTGATAGAATTCTAATAAAGCATTAAGATAGAAAAATATATAAAAGTTACAATGTTCATCGGACACAGTTCAATCTTGTCTGCCTTGTGAGTAACCAATTCCATTCCATTTCTATATACTTTCTTCAATAACCAGTGGACAGGATCAAATTTCCCATTCCAAATTTACAAATACAATTCTATTCAGTCACAATAGAAGGTCAAGCTGAAGAACAGAAAGTGAACCTGCTGGCAGGTATCTTGCTGTAACAAGTTACACTGAGATGAAATGCATAAAAAGAAACAAATCTTTTGAAACTGCATTTTTGAATATAATAATTTCTGCCTTAATCAGTCCTGTTATTACACAATACTCACCAAAGCTTAGATCAGTGACACATCAATAGCCAGAAACAATGAGTTTCCATAGCAACTGGGTATCAGAGAGCTCAGCAAAAGTACAGCATTAGATTATGACATTACATCAGAAAAAGACCCAGGATCATTTTTGATACCTTTTAGGACTAAAACATCCACTTCAGTTTTGACAAAACGCCTATGATAAGGTTCAAAAGACCAAATGCTGAAGGAAATCAGTGGGTCAGAGAGAATTTGCAGAGGGAAACTGACAATCGGCCTTCATCTCGACTACAAGATAGATGGCCAGTATAAAGAAGTGAGGGGAAGTTTTTGTGTAAGCTGTAGGTGAGGTAGATCCTGGTGAGGAGGGGTGCTAGACAGCTGGAGGAAGGGTAAGTGGAAATAGTGACAGACACTGAGTGGTGATAGGTGGAGGCAAAGGGCTGTACTTGATGGAATCTAATAAAAAAAGGGAGGTAGGGTGGGCAGATGGGGACAGTAGTGGGGGAAGGAACTCATGGGAGGAGTGTCTGGGTGATGGGCAGAGGAGGGGAAAGAAATAGCGGTTGTGGAGGGTGAGGGTATAGTTGGAACTGAGTGGATCAGGAGAAAGAAAAAAACAAGACAGGGAGCAGATTCCTAAAATTTGAGAATTCAAATGTTTGTGCTGGTTCAGTTCCTGGTGGAAATGAGGTGCATTTCCTCTGGTATGTGTTTAGTTACTCAGTGCATTCCTTTTAGTTTTGCATTTTCAGCTATTGTTCTGCCTCTCATAATTCCAGTTTGTTTATTTTTGCTCTAACTGTACTCACTCATTTTTTAAACTAAATGTCACTGAACTTGTTACGTCACGGAGACAATCTTAGCCTCCACTCTATCACAGATATTACCCCCCACCATGCTCCAGAACTTTGGTTTTATTTTGGGTGTCCAGCATTGCCAGTTTTCTGCTTTCTAATTATTGTTCAATAGTTATTGAATATAAACTGAGATTATTACTCACAAGAGCACTGACAGAGATAAACCCTGGCCATATACTAAAATGGTATTGAAATCATACAGGACTGGACTCTATTTAGCCTACTGTTCTTTAAAAGAGAAATTTGGTTTGTTCTCACCATGTATTTTAGTTTCCCTCCAAACAACACAATTCTTTTCCTTTCAAGTACTTAACCCATTCCTAACCGAAGTCACTACTGAATTTATTGCATCATCCTATCAGGCAGTAAATTCCAGATCATAACTCATCATATAAAAATATTATTAGTTTCTCCCTGGTTTAACAATTATTGTAGCTTTTGGTCTTATAATTAACAACCCTTCAAGCAAACACAAATTTCTGTTTAACCAAAGCGCATGATGAAATGGAATACCTCGGTATTCCCTACTCTTAAACAGTTACTGCGTCACCTGCCCTTCCACATAACTAAAGTCCATCATCCCTGTTGACATTCTAGAAAATCTTCTCTGTATCCTACTCTCTGGTCTTACTATCTGTGTGGTAACCAGGTTATTAAATCTAACCAGTGGTAGACACTGTAAGCCTGTCAAAGTTGGGGAAGGAAAGCAATAAAAATGTCTAGTCAGCCATGGAGGAGGTAACAATGATAATGAAATAGTCAGAAAATAGAAATTCTATGATGTGTTTTGATATCCTTAACACGATTACTGAAAATAAACTCACTTGGTGGGTGATGAGACACTTGCTCTGCAACGAAGGTTACACTGTTCTGACTGGCCTCTGGAATTGGTCCTTCAGCAACAGGCTCCTGTGGTGAAAAAACTCATTTGAAAATTTTCGTTACTGAGAATGTAAGTTTGTTAATGTATATGTGTATTAGAATACATTTCTGAAAACTATTTAAAGCAACAGTTATGTACACATTATTTAAACAGTGTAATCTTAGAGTTGTAGAATATAGAAACAGGCTCTTTGGCTGACCATGTGCAGCTAGGTAGGTTGTAAAGAGTCAGCAAAGAGGAGCAAGATAACACACCTGGCTGAGTGGTGCTGTAACAATACCTATCACTCAATGTTGCAGAAGTGAAAAACTGATGGTTGACTTCAGGAAGGGGAGGAAAGCAAACGTGCCAGTCTACATTGATGGATCAGTGAAAGACAACAGATTTAAATCTCTGAGCGATAACGCCATCTTTTGTGGCTATCATTGATCAGGAGATACAGAAGATGGAATTCCCATGCTACCAAGTTCAAGAATAGCTTCTTCCTTTCAAACATTCGGTTCTTAATCCAACCTGCAATCCCCAATCACTATCTCAGTATAGCAACACTATGACCATTTCAACTACAATTGATGTTTTTTTTTTGTTCTGATTATGTTCTTCCTTGTATTATTGATGTTTTCTTGTGAATGTTGTTTATCTGATGCTACGTGCAAATGATGGCTTTGCAACTAAGTTTTACATTGCTTCTGAAAATTCTTGTGGGACCAAACAAAAATGGGACAAGAATCCTTATAAGAAAATTATCAGAGAAAAAAGCAACTTACTGCATTTTCTTCAATTTCAATCTCAGGTACTATCCAATGACATTTAAAAATCTCTCCAAGAATAGGATTGTATGGTTTCTTGGCTACCGATCCTTTGCGGCCAGCGTGAAAGGCTGAGAGATACCATTTGACAACCTGCACCATTCGGTCCCTTGGGTCAGTTTGGTCTACAATACTTTTTAAAGAAAGTATTTCAGTAAATTATTCAATTTGTAGATTAAACAAATAAAGCCAAGAGAAAAACATTTAAAAGACCAGCTTTATTCTATACTGTGCACAATTCTCAATGTTAGTAAATGTCATTTGATTTAACCTGAAGCACCTCTTCCATTTTTTAAAATTTTAAACATATGCCAATAAACCATTCAGATATGGCAAGTAGAAAGACGCTGATGATATTAACAGTTAGATTAAGGATGGACGGGGGGAGGATTTATTAGGGGCACAGAGAGACAAAGTCATAAAAGTAAGAAACAAACTGCTTGGAGAACTTTGGTGTCAAGCAGCATCTGTGGAGGCAAAGAGATGGTCAATATTCAGGTTGAAACCCTTCATCGGGATATTCAGTCTCAACCAAAGAAGACAATGATCTCTTGACCCACAGTTTGTTTTCAGTTCCAGGCTCCAGTATTGCTGTCTCTTTGTGCCTCCATGACCTGAAAGGATAGCATGAGGAAACAGTCTACCCTAGGTGTTTTAAACTATGATCTGGACCTCACTACTCACATGAGAGATAGAAAGAATTAATCCTGGCCTTTGACAGGGATTGGCATTTGAGGGAAAATAACTTGCTGGATTACAAGAGCAAAATAATAGAGCTCAAAAGATTGCTTCTTAAGGAGCTGGCACAGACTCAAATAGACCAAATAGCTTCTCTCTGTGCTATAATAATCTGAAGGTTCATGGATAGGATTTACAAGTTGTTCTGGAGGGGCCCATGCATTGAGGTGGTCCTGTGAAAGATCAGGAATTGAGGGGAGTGAAGAGGATTTGAGACATGATCAAAGGACCAGTAGTAGGGGATCTTGTAGGTGACAGGAACAAAAAACCTGCTGGGAAGAGAACCTTGTATTGACCTGGTTACCATCCCTTCTTTGGACTAAAACTGTCCTCAGCTGTCCTGCAAAGTCTTGCTTCTGCATGACAGAGCAACACCATTTTGGGCCAAACATCCACCTTACAAATTTGTGCAAGTTTATACATGGAGAGCCCACAACAAGTTTTGTGCCTTATGAGAACAAAATGAGAAGTACCTAATCACGTTTGGAGTTTGTTTTTTTTTTAAACTTATTTTTTTTTAGCCTCTTGCAGAAAATCATGGCACCACACAAAATAATTTCAAGGTCAATATACTAATTCTGCACACATCCCAAGAGTGTACAACTGCCACAAAAACCACACCTCCTGTGCACCTTTCTTGTTTTGTTATCCACCCAGCTTCTCATCACCTCCTCCACATGGTTGCATCTGACCATCACCCACACAATTTACATCCTATCCTCTCCCCCACATAATTCATCTGCTCACCACCCTTCCCTTACCTAGCTCAGCTTATCACCTTAGTTATCAGATTCCAGGATTTGCAGTGCTCCTGTCTCTACTTACCACCTTCCAACCACTGTCTCCACCTTGACCCTCCCTTTCCAATGCCCTCCTCTCACTCAAATGGCTCCATTGGTTCCTCCTACTGCTTGTCAGCTTCTGCCTCAGATGGCCCTCTCGCCTCTTTACACCGGCTATCTTCCCCTCTAAACTCAGTCCTGATGCAGGGCCTTAGCCCGAAACGTTGACCATCTCTTTGTCTCTGCAGAAGCTGCTTGACACACTGAGTTCCTCCAGCAGTTTGTCTTTCTTTGCTCCAGAATACAGTATCTTTAGTTTCTGTGTCAACAATATCTCTGTTTTATTTTCCATCCTCAAGTAAAATACTGCAAGCTGCACTTGAGAATAGTTTGCTGTCTAAGTTGCATGTCATCTTGGTCAACGTCTCCCATCCACTACATAATGTACTGGTTGGGCACAGGAGTACATTTAGCCAGAGACTCATTCTACCGAGATGCAACACAGAGCGTCATAGGAAGTCATTCCTGCCTGTGGCCATCAAACTTTACAACTCCTTCCTTAGAGGGTCAGACACCCTGAGCCAATAGGCTGGTCCTGGACTTATTTCATAATTTACTGGCATAATTTACATATTACTATTTAACTATTCTATTTATTATTTATGGTGCAACTGTAATGAAAACCAATTTCCCCCGGGATCAATAAAGTATGACTATGACTATGAAATCCGTGGCCGTTTCTGGACGTTTTCATCATACAGCTTTCAACTTCATCACTCCAAAAATCACTCAAGGGCAGCATCTTTACTGTGATGTCATGCAGATGAAATGGTTATAATGGAAACAATCCTGAAGAAATTTCTTTAAACTATATGTGTATGTTAATCCTACGTTACATTTGAATTTATCAGCATCATAATATTTCTAGGTTTTCCAGTAATTCTAGATTTATAAGTTAAGAAGTTATTTACCTTACAAATAAATCTGGATGTGCAAAGAAGTCTGCATACATTTCTAACAAAGACCGCCTTTCCAAAATAAAAGTGGGAAGCACCACCTGCAAGAGGATCAGCATTTTGTTTTACATTAACTGGCACAAAAAGTCATACTACTTATTTTCAGAATTAATTGTTGATTTGTATAGGGCATCCAAAGCAGTAGAACTAAACAACAAAGTGCCTACCAAGGATGAGAACCTAAAAGGCTCAAATTACCTTAATATTTCTAATATTCAAACACACATATATTGATTCCAATTGTTTTAAAGGTTCAACACAAAAAACGCTGAACCTGACTTAAAATACAACCAAACTTATAATTTGAATGCCGCTAATCAAATGAACAAGACAAATTAAATAGCGATTTTTAAAAAACTTTTAATTTTAAAGAAAGGCAAACCAATGGAGATTTATCAGAATATTCAAACAAAATTGGCCGCCATTCTTACCTTTGTCAGATCCATTCCCAGTCGGACTTGGGATAGGAGATGCATGATGACACTCTTATGCTCTTCCACAGATTCTCCTTCCCCCTCATCATCTCTCTCATCATGCGTATCAAACAACTCTAGGAATGACAGGAAGCATTTAGGAATCTCATATGTTGTATATGATCGCATTCATATTAGCTTCAAGATGAACTTCTGTTTAATGCTAAAGCTCAAAATGTTGAAAAATGGCAAAAAACTTCACCCTTTGAAATGTTACTTATTTATAAATCTAATATTCTGCTGACAAGAATTTAGTCAAACTTTTCTATAAGCTTGTAAATTGTTGTGTCAAAATTAAAAAGTCTTAATGTAGTTGAAGATTCTTGCCAGAGTCTGAAAAATTTGAAACTCTTTCCCAACTCGAAGATCATCCAAGGTATAAAAATACGATCTATTGACTAACTATCAACGAACAGCACTAAAATCAATGGACACACAGTGAAACCATGAGTATTTATAATTTGGTATGTAGCTACATGCAGCCTACAGCAGAAAAATGGACAATTCTGGACTAAAATAGAACACCCTTAAACTACACTCAAAAATGAAAACTTACTAAATTAAGCTGTATTTTTATGGCTAACATATCTATACAGATAGTTAAATAAAACACGTACATTGATCTAAGATTTGCACTTCTGGGTCTTCCTAAGAAAACTCATGCTTCAAAACACTAGGCAAAAAAACTTTTATAACAAGCATCCATTAGAAAGCTACTGATAAGATGGTGTATTGATTAAAATATTCAAACCATTCCTCCAGGAATGAATAAATATAACTGATTTACCAAAATGTATAATCATTTGGGGACCTTATGAGTCAATGAACGAACCAAGATGGCGGCAGCAACATTTTGCAGTCTATAATTTCTCTTTAAAGGATGTTCTTTTGAACTGACTAAACAATCTGGCACTTTTGCGATCTCTTGGGGGATTCAGCGAACTAGATTCTCAACAGTACAGGTACAGCTGGGTCGGCCATCGCTAGGGTTGCATGCTGCATAGATGCCTCAGGATGGAAGACGACCCCGTGGTCGGCTGATGAAAGATTTGAGCATGATTAAAATCATCCAGTACAAGAGCAGGAAACAAACAGGTGTTCAGCACCATCTGCCTGTGTTTGACTGGTCTCCCTCTCTTCTTGTTACAACCTATGGGTGGGAGGTGCAGCAGTCTTGGGTCCCGTACCACCAGATTCAGGAGCAGTTGTTGCCCTGCAGCCATTGAACCCCAGACAGGCTTTACTTGCCTTAGGGCTGAATGGGCTCTGGAGCTATAGACTCACTTTTGGGGACTCTGCAGCTCATGTTCCATGTGTTTTTGTTACTTATTTTTTTACTATTTGCACGATTTGATCAAGGCACCAAAGATAAGGACGAAGGACGAACCAATGTTCAGCTCACCAATCTGCGACGTTTACTCACTTCAGCACTGAAATGACTCTACTGCTGTGACCTGCAACTATCGCCACTTGGCTCAGCGCTGAACTGGCTGAGTGGCTGTGGACTCACTCTGCGTTAATGCTCTGTATTATTTGTACAATTCTTATCGTTTGTGTGATTTCTTCTTTTTCTTGCACATTGGGTGTTTGATGGTCTTTGTTCCGTGCTTTTTTTGTAAAAACGGGTTCTATTTTGTTTATTTATTTTGTGGCTCCCTGCAAGATGAATCTCAAGGTTGTATACATTATACATTTGTTGATAATAAATGTCCTTGAACTTTGAAGAGGTTCTAATTGCTCTCAATTTAAGAAATGAGCATAATTGAGCAGAAACATACCTGCATCATTTGTTCCATTAGACATGGAAGAGTTCAACGATTCTGTGGTGTCTGGGCGCTTCAGACTGCCACCCGTGTTGCTGTGAGAGATCACTGCCGGAGATTTAGCACTACAAAAATTAAAGACCGTCTCTGTAATGTTGATAATGGAATATTTAAACTGCAGTCTATGACATTATATAATGATTTCTTCTAAATTTTAATTCCAAGATCTCACTATTTCTTGAGCTCAGGGCTTCGGTTATTTTCCTATTGAGCAATATCGTCAAACAGTTGTAGAGGAATGGTGATGGTAGTGGGGGAAACTTTTAACAGCTCAGAAAGAGCAATAACACAGCTTAAAACTGTCAAACCAAAGAACCAAGTATAACTTCCAAGTAAGATTGAAATAATAGATTATTTTTATTTTACAAATAGATTAACCAGGCTCAAAATCATTCTGAAGCATCTAGAACATTTAATACAAATTTAAATTCTATAAAATGTTCTTGAAAGCATTCTCTATTTTTAAAAAAAGAGAGTCTCTAATGTCTGTCTGACTTCATACGATGTTAGCAGTCAGCAGCTAGTATCTAGGAAAAAATGTAACGCAAAAAGTAAGATGCAGCTGAAGATCAAATTTTAACACTGAGGAATTCAAATCCTGAGTCCCAATTTGTAATGCTATATCCTAAATGACTGATCTTTGGATAAACACAGGCACAATAAGACCGAGTTAATATAGCTATTTCTGTGTTCGTGCCAATACTGATTTCAATTTAAATGACAGATTTGAATTTGCAAGTCTCCTAGCAACTTAAGCCAACAACCAGAAGTGCCACATAAAACATGTACCGAAAATAAAATAAAACCATCTGACTGCAACATTCCGCGTGTAGAGTATAGAACTGTGAGAATTAAGAAGAATTGCAAAAGATGTTGCATAACATCAAACTGTTATTTTTAATAAACTTGCAGCTTCTCTAAACACACTGGTGAGCAAACTTTTCTAACAAGCACCTATTATTATTTATTCATTTTTTTTAAACGATTTAGTTCACTCTGTTTTCCATTCATCCTAAATCAAAGGGACCTTTGTCATGCACAAGCCTTTTCGTGAACTTAAGTTTTTTAGAATCATTGTGCATAATCAAACTATTAAATCCACCACTGTTGACCAAATTTATTGCAATCTGTTGTGAATACATTATGTATTGTAATTCCTCTACAAGCTTGTTCAATGTTATAATGCCATATCCCTGTCACTGCAGCTTCTTTTTGACAAAACAGTAACTTGCATCTATACTATTAAAACCTCCCAAGGATTTTCCAGGAGGATTATCAGAGAGAAAAAAAATGACAGAAGGGGATCTGCTGGGCAAATGTATGTTTAAAGACCTCCCAACAGAGAGGGCTTTTGTAAAAGGAAGAGAGACCATAAAGTAACAGCAGTGTGGGGAGGTGAGAGAAGTAGGTCAGAGCTGGATATTTGCAATATTCTTGGTTGATTATAGGCTGAAGAAAATTACAGAAGGCCAAAAAATTAATTTAAACACATAGACAAGAATTTAAAATTAATGGTAATGGAGCAGACGCCAACACAAGTTAGCAATCACACAATGAATACAATTTGCTACAAGTGAACATATATGGAAAGGTAATAAAATATTAACATTAGTAAACACTGAAAGGCATAAGCGGCAATTTCATCACCAGATCAGTTATGGTACAGTGATGATTTTCCATAAAGCAGAGTGTATAGCTCTGATTGTTTTGCTGTATACAGAGCTTTCTGCTAGTTCTTGATGTCATGTGGGATAAGTGTGAGAAAAATTAAAAATACACCCAAATGCAAATGATTTAAACTAGATTGGATGGGATGTGGGATACTGTTAGAGTGAGTTTTTGGGTAGATGATTCATTTACACTTAAATGACTCTGGCCACCAGACTTCTATTTGACAAAGTACTGTGGATTGAGTTCACAACAATTCGCTTCCTAATAAGGTGTGAATAGCAGATGCTTCTGGTGCCGTAGTTTGACCAGATGCTGTAGTTTCGAGGACAGTATTATCTATACTTTATAAATATTAATTGTCTTCTATGTTAGCGCATAAAATGCCAAATAAAGGTACTGTGGATTTAACTTGCATTCCTAAAGGCTGTGGATACCAACCCAGACATGTTGGCGTCGGAAGGAAAGGATGAAGTCAGGAGGTGTGATGTTTAGTATGTAGCTTCAAAAGGAAGCATTGTCTATAACTTTTTAAGTAGTGATTGCCTTTGTGTTTAGCATATAAATATCCAGCCCACTTTGGGCTAGCAGACCTTTCTACCGAAAGCGTCTCTGTCCATATGATGGCTGCTTGTTGTGTCGAATAAAGAAGCTGCTTTGTATCTACCAGTGACTCTGTCTCTTCGGTGATTTCATCCACGCTACAACAGATACCAAACAACAGAGAGCTAAATGAAAGTGACACAGAATTCAGCGATAACAAGTTGAAAAGACGTGACGGGAAGGGAAATGGCCAGGAGCATTTCGTGCAATGCAAGATGGTTGACAGGCAAGGCAGATAATGGCTGGAACTTCTGGAAGCAATTCAGAAGGCACAGGATATATACATCCCAAAGAGGAAGAAGTATTCTAAAGGAAAGATGGCATAACCGTGGCTAACAAGAGAAGTCAAAGCCAACATAAAAGCCAAAGAGAGGGCAAATAATAGATCAAAAATTAGTGGGTAGTTAGAGAACAGGGAAGCTTTTAAAAGCCAATAGAAGACAACTAAAAAAAGTCATTAAGGTAAAGATGGAATACGAAAGGAAGCTAGCCAATAATATTAAAGAGGATACCAAAATTTTTCTTCAGATACAATGCTGGAGAGATAGTAATGGGGGACAAGGAAATGGCAGACAAACTGAATAATTATTTTGCATCTGTTTTCACTGTATAAGACATTAGCAGTATGGTGGAAGTTCCAGATGTCAGGGGCCATGAAGTGTGTGAAGTTAATATTACTAGAAAGAGGGTTCTTGGGAAACTGAAAGGTAGATAAGTCACCTGGACCAGATGGTATACACCCCAAAGTTCTGAAAGAGGTGGCTGAAGGGATTGTGCAGGCATTAGTAATGATCCTTCAAGAATCATTAGATTCTGGAATATTTCTGGAAGACTGGAAAGTTGCAAATGTCACTCCACTCTTCAAGAAGGGAGAGGCAGAAGAAAGGAAACTATAGGCCAGTTAGTCTGATCTTAGTGATTGCAAATATGCTGGAGTCAATGATCAAGGATGACGTCTCTGGTTACTTGGGTTGACTATTTTCTAAATGAAGAGAAAATCCAAAAGACTGAGGAACAAAGGGACTTGGGAGTACTTGTGCAGGATTCCCTAAAGGTTAATTTGCAGGTTGAGTCTGTGGTAAGGAAGGCAAATGCAATATTAGCATTTATTTCAAGAGGACTAGAATATAAAAGCAAGGATGTAATGCTGAGACTTTATAATGCACTGGTGAGGTCTCACTTGAAGTATTAGGAACAATTTTGGGCCCTTATCTTAGAAAGGATGAGCTGAAACTGGAGAGGGTACAAAAGAGGTTCACGAAGAAGATTCTGGGATTGAATGGCTTGTCATATGAAGAGCATTTGATGGCTCTGGGTCTGTATTCACTAGAATTCAGAAGAATGAGGGATTACCTCATTGAAACCTTTTGAAAGGTGAAAGGCCTTGATAAAGTGGATTTTGAGAGGATGTTTCCTGTGGTGGGAAAGTCTAACATCAGAATACACAGTCTCAGAATATACAGGCGTCCTTTAAGAAAGGAGATGAGGAGGAATTTCTTCTGGCACAGAGTAGTGAATCTGTGGAATTCTTTGCCAGAGGCAGCTGTTGAGGCCAAGTCTTTATGTATATTTAAGGGAGAGGTTGATAGGTTCTTGATTGGTCAGGGCATGAAGGGATATGAGGAAAAGGCAGAAGATTGGATCAGCCATCATGAAATGGTGGAGCAGACCCGATGGCACAAATAGCCTTATCCTGCTCCTGTATCTTATGGCCTGGTGTGGGGGTGATAAAGAGAGCGAGCGAGAAACAGTGAGCGAGCGATAAACAGAGAGAGGAAGCGCGAAGGAGAGAGAGAGAGTGAGAGATAGAGATAGAGTGAGAGAGAGAGATAGTGATAGAGCGAAAGTGAGATAGAGCACAAGAGAGAGAGTGAGAGCAATAGAGAAATGGGGAGGGGGCTAGGCAGAGAAGATGGACAGAGAGGGAGGGATAGATAGAGAGGGGGATAGATGGGGAGAGGGGTGGGGAGGGAGAGAGGGGGGAGAAAGAGGGAGGAGAAGGAGGGGGGAGGGGGATGGGGGAGAAGGAGGGGGAGGGGGATAGAGGAGGGGGGAGAGAGAAGGGGGTAGAGAGGGAGGAAAGGATAGGGGGGATAGAGAGGGGGCAGAGAGAGAGGGGGATAGAGAGAGAGAGGGATAGAGAGGGGGGGATAGTAGAGAGGGGGGGATAGAGGGGGGGATAGAGAGGGGGGATAGAGAGGGGGGATGAGAGGGGGGGATGAGAGGGGGGGATAGAGGGGGGGATAGAGAGGGGGGATAGAGGGGGGGGATAGAGGGGGGGGATAGAGGGGGGGGGATAGAGAGGGGGGATAGAGAGGGGGGATAGAGAGGGGGGATAGAGAGGGGGGGATAGAGAGGGGGGGATAGAGAGGGGGGATAGAGAGGGGGGATAGAGAGGGGGGGATAGAGAGGGGGGATAGAGCGAGGGGGGATAGAGCGAGGGGGGATAGAGAGAGGGGGGATAGAGAGAGGGGGGATAGAGAGAGGGGGGATAGAGAGAGGGGGGATAGAGAGAGGGGGGAGAGAGAGGGGGGATAGAGAGGGGGGATAGAGAGGGGGATAGAGAGGGGGATAGGGGGGATAGAGAGGGGGATAGGGGGGATAGAGAGGGGGGATGGGGGGATAGAGGGGGGATGGGGGGGATAGAGAGAGGGGGGAGAGAGGGGGATAGAGGGGGGGATAGAGAGAGGGGGGGATAGAGAGAGGGGGGGATAGAGAGAGGGGGGATAGAGAGAGGGGGGATAGAGAGAGGGGGGATAGAGAGGGGGGATAAGAGAGAGGGGGGGATAGAGAGAGAGAAAGGGATAGAGACAGGGATAGAGAGAGAGATTTGTGCAGATTTTAAGTAAACTTTATGTGAGACAGGAAAGGTTGTTTGCAGGCAAAGGGATCACATGCAAGGTGAGATAGTGAGAGGTCTGCATGTCCCCACTAGAGTAATGGCAAGGCTTGTTTGAGTAGGGAACTCTGGATGACAAGGAATATTGATGCTCTGGCCAGAAAAAAATGAAATATGGGACAAGTACAGGCAGCTGAAATCAAGTGAATCCCTGAAAGAGTACAAGGGAGGGTACTGAAGGAGGAAATCAGGAGGATAGAATGGGGACAGAGATGATTTAGGAAAATATGAAGTTGGTACGGACCAGTGGGACGGAAGGGCTATGCTGCACGACTCTATGATTAACTTCAATAATAAGCATTTAAAATTGACTACGTAACCTACTTAACATAAATTTCATAGAAAAAAATCCAAGATTCTTAATTCAAGACAACATCAAGCAGCTCGCAGATATCAATCCTTAAAAGCCCATCTTTTCAGCAGCTTCACCTGTCACAGTTTAACCTAAGCCACAAATACCAAACCAGAGGCAAAATTATTGCAAGTTATGCTGGGAAACTCAAACATGCATGAAAAAATAATTTAAAGCACACAACTTCTTAACAAATGGACAAGTTAACAGTTTAAAAAATTTCAGCATTGGTCACCTTAACAACACCTGTTATTTTTGGAATATCAATGGAAAAAGACAAGTTTTCACTTTAATGTCTTAATCTAATATGGAGCAACAATTGTGTATTTGATCATATAAAAGGTATAGAAGAGAGAACTTAAACACAGATTGTGCTTCCTGGCTTTTGTCCATGAGAATAATGACAGTAAGAATTAAAGGTCAAATATGTTATATTTTATAAGTAATCAGTTTTAATTTTTCAATGAATATTATAAAAACTTCATAAATGCATAAGACATTTTACAAGATATTAAGTTTTGCTGACATTAAGCAAGTGAGTACAGTTAGTCTTGCCAAAGTCCAAAATATGTACTGGCAGCTATTTTTTTTGCATGAATTAACACAAATCTCAAATAATTGCTCATTTTAATAGTGGGTAAGTGCATTTAATAATGAAGAATGAGGATTATATTTAAAATTACTCTTTTTAAAATTAATATTAAAATGTTTAATGCTTTAACTATGTCCTCACTTTACACCATTCAGTGAGATCTCCACAGATCCAGGACTGAACACAATACTCCAAATGTGGTCTAAGCAGAGTTTTATAGACCTGCAACATTAGCTCACAGCTCCAGAGCTTAATCTTAAACTAAGCCCAATACACCTTCTTAACCACCATGGATGTGGACTCCAAAATTCCTCTCTTTCTCTATAGGGCTAAAAATCCTGCCATTAATCTTGTACTCTGCTTCAAGTTCGACCTTCTAAAGTGTATTATTTCACAATTCACTGGATTGAACTCTGTCTACCACTTCTGAGCCCAGCTCTACTTCCTAAAAATGTCTCATTTTAACCTACGACAACCTTTTACACTTTTCTTATAACTTTATAATGTATTTGGAGGAAAGTATAGGGGCAATGTCAGAAGTATGTTTCTTTACACAGAGAGTAGGTGCATTGAATGTGATCCCAGGACTGGTGGTAGTGGCAGATACATTAACGACATTTAAGAGGCTCTTAGACAGACACATGGAATGAAGACAAATGGTAGGTTATGTGGGAGGGAAGGGTTAGATTGATCTTAGAGTAGGTTAAAGGGTCAGCACAATATTGTGGGTCAAAGGGCTTGTGCTGTATTATGCTTATCCAGAACACCACCAATTTTGTACATACATCAACAAAAATGTTTAAAATTTCCAATTCGTTACACATAAACGGTCTACACATTCAATTTTTAATATTTGTACTTCTCGTTATTGTTTCCTCCTCTATAATAACACTGCACTAATATAAAAATTGCCTGCATAACCAAAGATTTGTGTGATTTTCTTCAATGGATTATAGATCTAAGAAAATGCTTTCCCAGAACATCAGTTACAAACAATGAAGTTGCAGTGTTTGGTAACATATCTTAATGACCTTCTCACAGCAATAAAATATTCTTTCGTAAGAATTCCTTCTTCTAATATGCATACATAAAATAGGAATCCAAATAGCATTTTCCATAGATATATATATACACACACACACACACACACTCACTCACTCACTGAGTGGCCACTTTATTAGCACATCTGCTCGTTCATGCAAATATCTAATCAGCCAATTACGTGACAGCAACTCAATGCATAAAAGCACGCAAACATGGTCAAGAGGTTCAGCTGCTGTTCTGACCAAACATCAGAATGGGGAAGAAATGTAATCCAAGTGACTTTGACTGTGGAATAATTGTTGGTGCAAGACAGGGTGGATTGAGTGTCTCAGAAACTGCTGATTCTCTTGGGATTTTCATGCACAGCAGTCTCCCGAGTTTATAGAGAATGGTGCGATAAGTAGAAAAACACCCAGTGAGTGGCAGTCCTGTGGGTGAAGGCACCTTGTTAATGGGAGAGGTCAGAGGAGAATGGCCAGACTGGTTCAAGTTGACAGGAAGGAAATAGTAACTGTTGCCTGTTACAAATAGCCATGTTACAACAACAGAACAACATATCTGAATGCACAACATATCAATCCTATAGCAGAAGACCACAACTGGGTCCCACTCCTGTGGCCACTTTATTAGGTACAACTCCGTTCAAGCTGACTTGTTGCCCCTTAGTGGTATCTCACAACTTCAGGTGACCCAGATTCATCTCTGACCACCAATGCTGTCTGTGTGAAATTTGCATGATAACCTTTTACACCATAAGGTATTTTGACTGCATGGGTTTTCACAGGAGATCCAGTTTCCTCCCATAAGCCAAAAATGTGTGGTTTGGTAATGTAGTTGGTTCCTGTATATGGTGCCGAGTGAACTGGGGAGAATTACTTCAGTGTAGAATTATTGTAATAAGGTGTTTTAAGTTAAATTAAATATAAAGCCTTTATTTAATGTCAAATCAAGAACGCAAGAAAATAGCAGAAGCAGGCCACCTGGCTGTTCAAGTTTGCTCACCATTGGATCATAGGTGATCTTCCCTGGGCTGCAACTCCTCTTCTGTGTCAGCTTCCCATTACCCTCAATTCCCCGAACTTTAAAAAAAAATTATCTACCTCCTCTTTAAGAAACACCAATGATTTAGCTTTCAGAACCTTCAAGGGTCTAGAATTCCAAGGATTCACTACCCTCTGCAAGAAAGAAAAATCTATGCACCTCAAATTTCAAATGCATCTTTGTAAACATGTACCTTCATTAGACTTCCCACTTGTGGAAACATTTACCGTGTCACATCTGCTTTCACGAAGATCGCCCTCATGCTTTCAAACTCACATTTTTAAAACACTTAGTGACAGGGTAATCATTTTGCCCTAGGAATTAGTCAAGCGAGTTTCTGCTAGACTGCATTCAATATTAGTTTTTCTTTCTCAAAAAAGCAGAATCAAAACTGTGCCAATAGGGAAGAGTGACAAAAATTGCACAATGATTTTTTTTCTTTCCCACATCACAACCTTAAACCAGTCTCAGAATAGTACACTTTCCTTCACTCAGTTAGTAAAAAGAAAGTTGACGCACACAAAATTTTTCATGGAAAACTCAATACCAAGTATGTCTAAAAATATATTATTTTAATGTATTTTGAAATTGTTTTGAAAAATAACTATTTATCATTTGCTCTTTTTAATAGTTAAGAAAATATTCCAAGTAAATTTTTTTTAAGGTACTCACTCTAAGCAACGCTTCGGAGAAGAGTTGCTCTGGTAGAATTCATCTGCATCATAGAATTCATCCTCACTACTGGAATATGAAAAATCTGGCACTGTATTAGGAGACAGATTTACATGGCTGGGCGAAGTGATGCTGCTGGTTGGTGCTGACTGTCCACTTCCTGAACAACAGAAACACACAATCATACTGCCGATGTTAACATTTTACTGGGAGATTCTCTTCACCACCACACCAATATCAGAGATGCAATCAAATAGACTTCATGATGTTTTATTATTTTTCCATTAGGATGTTTTGTTAAAAGAGTGTACTTATCTACTTTGCAACATGCACCTTACTTCCCCTTATTTTTGCAACAGTTACCAGCTTTAGTTAGAGGTAACTATTTTGCCTGAATGTTAAGTTAAATTTGCAAAGATGTGTCCTCCTTCAAAATGGAAAGCAGTTCCCTTATATACCCAATTCTTTTCAATCAAGTACAGTTTGGAGGAATAACAAATACAGCAGCAAAAAAATGCTGCCGAGTTATGTTTTGTAATTCGAAAACATAAAACTAATCAAAAATATGGGCAACCTCAACCGATCAATGTATTATCTCCAGATGACATCAGACACCACCTTCACTATATAGAAGAGTGGTCTAGTTCCTTAATCCTTGCAAGTACCCACTTTTGATCATCTCTGTTGTACCTCACCAGGATTTCTTAACTCCAGGAGTAAAACATTAAACCTCCTGGTTTGAGGAGCCCACAATTTGCCTCAGCGGTTTGTCCTGAATATTCCTTATGATATTGGGTTTCAGCAGATCCAAGCATGAGTGCAATGGACAACCTGGGAACAACATAACTGGTGAGTTGTTGGTTGTGCAGTGTACTGCATCGTGACATGTAAACGTGAAAATGGTGAGCTTCTGATTCACTGTGCTCTGCTGACTTTGCTTGCAGTGCGCTCTTTAGACTCTGGACAAACCCTTCCGTCATGTCATTTGTAGCTGGGTCATATGATGTCGATGTAATATGACTTATTCCATTCATTTTCAGGAATGACTGAAACTGTTCCATGACAAACTGTGGTCCTTTGGAACACCAGTCCTTGAGAAGAGGCTTCTCAACACATCAACAGTGTGCAAAGCTGTAGTGAAGGCTACTGGGAACACTTCTAGCCACTTTGTACTGTAACTGCATCCACTACGACCAAGAAATTTGTGCCCATGAAGGGTCTGGCAAAATCCACATGAATCCTTTGCCAGGGCAATGCAGGCTATTCTCAGGGATGGAGAGGTGCCGCTCTTGGCATCTTCTGGATGTGTTGGCATCCAGAACAGTGCACAGCAAGCTGCTCGATCTGCTGATCAATCCCAAGCTACCAGACAAAGCTTCCAGACACTGCTTTCATTCTGACCATATATAGATTACCGGAATGTAGCTCCTCCAAAATTTTAGCTTTCAGCTTCAGGGTACAACCTTTAATCCACACCATAAGGCAAACCCGTCAAGGGGGTTCACCCCGGTGCCAGTAAAAATGGGGGAACTGGAATTTCTGCTGCACATTCCAACCATTTTGAGTGGCCATGTAGACCTGAGACAGTGCGGGTTCTTTTCTGATTTCCCTTTGGATCCTCTCTACCGTAATAGGGAGACTATCAATTAGCATTAGGAGGAATACATCAAAAGCCGGAGGGCGGGGGGGGAATCATCTTTTGCAAACTTTTTCAGGTACTTCCTTTCCCAAGGGTAAATGGGTAAACCAGCATTTTCATGATCAGTTGCCCTCTTGAATTCGATCTTGTAATTGTGTCCTCCAAGAAACAGAGCCCATCTCTGCATTCCTGCTGCTGCTGTTACTGGAACACTCTTCTGTGGAGTGAAAATGGACGCCAGTGGTTGATGATCAGTAATGAGGGTAAACTCTCCCCCATACAGGTACTGGTTGAAATGTTTTATACCCCAAACCAGACTCAAGGCCTCGGTCAATCTATGCATAATGTTTCTCTGCAGTCTTAAGGGAACATGATGCAAGGACATTCAGTTACATCACTCATAACATGTGACATGACTGCCCCTATATCATAAGGCGAGGCGTCACAGGGAAGCATCACTGGACAATGTGGATTATAAAGTGTGAGCAGTGTCTGATGGCACCATTTCCTTTAGCTCACACCATTTTGTTCATTGCCACTTCTTCCTGATCTGCAGTAATGAGTTCAATGGGTGTAGCACAGTAGCTAGGTTTGGCAGGAATCTGTTATAGTAATTAGCAAATCCTGAAAAAGACCACAACTGTGACACATCCTTTTGCCTTGTGGCATCTACCACTGCCTGACTTTTCTCAGCACACTTGTGTAATTGTTTGTGCGTCAATGGTATAACCAAAGGAAGTGATGGTTGGTTTAAAGAATTCTCACTTGTTGCATCATGCTGAGCCCACAATCTTCTAATCTTTTTAACACTGTCTAGAGATTTTGGAGATGTTCCTTGTCACCCAGATAAGACTGAGTGCCTGGGCAGCCTTGCAGCATCTGGTTCATAGCTTTTTGCCAGAGTGCGGGTACAGATGCTACTTGACGATAAGCCTACTATAGCAACTAAACCCTACCTGAGTATTTATGATAAGAAACAATTTGGACTCTTCTTCCACCTCCACCTGTAGCCCTCAACTAAATTCACTCTGTTGAAGTGCTTCCCTCCAGAAACGTTTGCAAAGATATCTTCTATCCTGGGCAGAGGGTATTGATCTACTTTCAGTACTGGGTTGATAGTGATCTTAAAATCACCACAGAGCCTGAACAGACCCACCCTTCCCAGTTACTGGGACTTCTGACATCCCTCATGGGCTCCATTCAACCTTGGAAAGAATTCCTTCAGCCTCCTTGTGATCTAGCTCACTGGCTACTTTATCTTGGATGGTGTAAGGAACAGGATGGGCTTTGTAAAACTTCGGTATGGCATTTTATTTAATACTATTTTACCTTTGTTATGTTTGAGTTTTCCAATGCCATCCTTAATCACTGCTGTAGCATAGTCCAGTACCTTCTTTAATTCACGTTCAGTTGACTCTGTTGCAGGGGATGTGGCATGCAAATGGTGGATATATCTCCAATCAAGTTATAGTCGTCTCAGCCACTCATGACCCCACACTCCTGACCCTCCTGTTTTTAACCACGTACAAGCTGAATGTAGCTTGTCGGTTGTATTTCACGGTTATGAATGTCATTCCCACAGGAGTTATTTCTCCAGTACAAATTCTTAGTTGAATCTCTGCAGGCTTCAGTTTAGTATCTTTGAAATGTTGTTCAAACTCATTTTGTGGAAAGACTGAAAGAGCCGAGCCAGTGCCCAATTCCATTTTAATTAATTTGCTGTTCACTTCTGGTGTAAACCATATTGCTCCTTTCTTGTTAATTTTCACACTGTAACTCTCAAGGCTATGCAGTCCTGTGTCACTCTCATTATTATCAGATTTATCATCAACAGCATGCAGATTAGCGTTTCTTTAAAACTGCAACTAGACTTTTTCTTTTCCCTGTGTAGCCCTGTTTTTTTGTCTCTCTTTGGATGTGTCCAATTTTGTGGCATTTTCGACAAGTTTTACCTTTAAATCTGCATTGGTCTAGTGTATTGGAGTCCCTGCCACAACAATAACACAATTTGTTCAACCAGGTAGATTTCTGTTTAGGCATTGTGATTTTGTTCAAGCTCACTTTAATTCCTGACTGCAACTCACTTGCGTCTCTGGTTGCTGTTTCCATTGATACAGCAATTTCCACTGCACTTTTAAATGTGATTTGTGCTGCAGTTTGGAGCCGCCTTTGAATGCTTTCTTGTAAGACTCCACAAACTAAACAATCTCTCAGCACATCATTAATCCCATCACTGAAATAACAATGCTTGGCCAATCTCTTCAATTCACTCATGTAAGCTAAAATGCACTCCCCTTCCTTTTGGTTCCACTTATGAAACTTAAAGCACTCTGCAATCAACAATGGTTTCAGTTTTAAGTTTTGCTGCATTACTTTCACGATATCAGCATTGGCTGGTTTGGTTGCAGCAGTTAAACTTGTAAGCGAACTGTATGCCTTCTCACCCAATGCACTTAGCAAAACTGGCACTCACTTTTCATTCATAAACAAGAGAAAATCTGTAGATGCTGGAAATCCAAGCAATGCACACACAAAATGCTGGAGGAACTCAGTAGCCCAGGCAGCATCTGTGGGAAAGAGTACAGTCGATATTTCGGCCTATCCTGATGAAGGGTCTTGGTCCAAAACTTCAGCTGCACTGTATTTCTCTTCCAGAAAAAAAAAGTTAATTCGTGCTTACTGCATAATGAGCTGCCAACCACCAAGTGAAAAGCAGCCTTCTTTTCATTTCCATGTTTAGTAAGCCATTGAGGGAGGTACAATGTGACTGAAATACTCAAAGCCAGCTGATTAAATGCAAACATTGCAAATGTGAGTATCTATTCCAGTCACTGGATTTACTCTACAAATGACCAAGGAGTTCTTCTTGATTTATAAAGTAACCATTTGCAGAATAAGTATGTTAAGTGCACCATAACAGCAATGCATCAATATGGACATTAAATCAGTTTCTCATAAGGTCAAAAATCTAAGGATATGATTCAATTAACTAACTCATACTATACATTCACGTCTGAAATTAAGAAGCTGTTCTCAAAACTACTGTCAATACAACCTTTAGGCTCTCTTTATGGAGTGCTACAAAGGCTGAATAACTTTCACTCCTTTAACACTCCTAGCCGCAACAGGGCAAGAGAAGGCATGGCTTTGTAGGGATAATAAAATTAACTGGAAATGTGTCAACTCAAAATTAAATATTCTCCCTCATGGTTGACTGCTGACCCTTTATTCCCCAATTCTCGTAAGGGGAGTTTCAAAACACATACAATAAAACTACAGTGGGTGTATTCAAATTACACATCAATAATCCTGGTCAACTAGAAAGGTCAAACATTAATGGAGCACATAAGACTTAATCTTGTATAACTGAGCAACAGTACACAGTCTTCTGAACAAAACATAGAAAACAAAATATATCCAACCTGTACTATTAGGAGTTGGCGTCTGGTGATTACCCATTGCATTAATGGCAGATCCCACAGCCAAAGTTGATGGACGCTGTTCAGCTTTGCTTAACTGAGCAGGTTCTGTCAAAAAAAAAAGCATCTTCAAAAATATGAATTACAGAGCCTCTTTAACACTGTACAGTATTCTGGATTGAAATCAAAAGTACAGTGTGTTCTTTTGTAACTAGCTCAGTCTCCAACTGTATACACTGTATTAAATGTTTACAATACATCCTGTTTTTCATATATTTTCAAAGATTCAAAGTACGTTTATTATCGATATATACAGTACACAACCCTGAGATTCATCCTCAAGTATTTAAAAAGTAATACAACATTTCAATGTTACAAACAAACAGGATCTATTCTTCAAAAAAACACTTTTTATCACAGTTTAATCAGATGGATAACATTCACATTAATCTTTCCTATTCTATTAAAAACAGTGGGAGGACTTGCAAATGAGATACTTCACCGAAGAAAGACAAGAAAATCAAATATTCTTGCACTATATTCAATTTGAGTGTGCAAACTGCACTCTTAATACCATTTGCAGTATGACAGCATGAATGATGGGAAGTCATTCATATGGAGACCAGAACAAATTGCCTTCCATAAAAGTGATTTTTCTGTTTATTTTATATTTCACTAATTACTGTTTGTTCAATCAGAAAATTTTACGAAAGACAATAAACACCACCCTCTTGTATCATTTAGCCTGCTGGGCTATCTTTAACTCCACAACACAATACAATATTGCAAGGACTGCTATATCATAATGTTTGAAAATTTACAATAAAGAGAATGGAAAAAGTTAATAATACGCCCTCTTATTGCTGAGTGACATAACAACATCAAGTGAGGGCAGGTATACAAATATGTGCAGTGACAAGTTACTTTTGGTGCAACACCATTACGGTGTTATACAGCACAGAAACATGCCCTTCAGCCCTCCATGCTAACCAAGACTCCCATCTAAGCGAGTCCTATTTGCCTCCATTTGACTTGTATCTAAACTTTTCCAATCCATTCATTGTCTGAGTACCTTGTAAATGTTGTTAACAGAACTGTCTCAACCACTTCCTCTGGCAGCTCATTCCAATACAGTGACCAAGTTCTGGGTGAAAATTTTAACCTCGTATTCTTATTAAATCTTTTTCCTCTCACTTTACACCTACTCCCTTCAGTTTTTGATTCACTAATCCTGGGAAAAAGACTGTATATTCACCCTATGTCCGTCCTAGGTTGATAAACTAAGATCAGCATTCATTCTCCTATGCTCCGATGAAAAGAATTCCAATCTGCTTAACTTCTCTCCATTATTCAGTCCCTTGAGTCCTGACAACATCCTCCTAAATCTCCTCAAACATTCCTGTTGACAATTCCTGATCAGGCTTGGACAATCTAAGTGATTGAAGATCTCGATCCTCAAAATTCCCAGTAACTTCCCTACAACTGAAGTCAGGCTCACCAACCTGTAGTTCCCTTGACTGTCCTTGTTAACCTTCTTGAACAATAGAACATTAACCACCTTCCAGTCTTCTGTAGCTTTGCTAATGACAAACGAAGAACAAGCATTTTTACAAAGGCCTCTGTGATTTCTTCCCTGGCCTTCTATAAAATCCAAGGGTGTACTCGGTCAGGCCCTGGGGACTACCCCAAATTAATACACTATGAGGCTGCAAATTCCTTTAGCTTCGTAATATGCATATGATCCAAAATCTCATTGTTTGTCTTCATTTCTTTACATCTATGATCTTTTCCTTGGTACGAACTGAGAGAAATAGACATTAAAAATATCAGTCATTCCTGTGGCTCCACACATAGGCAGCCCTGATGGTCTTTTGAGAGAATCTAATCTCTCACTATTCACCCTCTTACTGCTGATATAACTGAAAAATGTCTTGGTCTACCAGATCCATTTCATATTTTTCTTTTGCCTTCCTGATCTCCTCATTAAATCTGCTTATGTTTTGAGGGATTCATTCACAGCCGAAGTTTCTTAAGGTTGTTATACCCAGGGGAGGTAATGGGGACAAGCTCCCACTCTCTACTCAATGCTCCCAATGGCATGCACCTCAAATAGCCTCTGACAATCAAGTCCAGCTCTGGGCCTTCACATGTGGCTTAGCTACTAAGCGTAGTGAAACCACTTCTACTGACAGGAAAAGGGGCAAAGCTGGGTTACTGGCACCTTAAAACCAGTTGCTTTGGGCAGATGGGGCTCTTAAGCCGTGGTTGATAGTTCATCTACGAGAAGGAAAACTCTGATCTCAAACCTCTGCCACCTTGAGGTTATACCCACTCATGGGGAAGGCTTCAGGAGTAAACCCCAAGGGGAAAATTTGGAATTGGAGTCCCTAAGGCTGTCCTACATTGAGTTCAATGCTGACTGGCAACTCCTGCGACGCTGCTGCTACCAGACAGTATCAGTCTCTTCCGTTCCTTTGGGTTCATCAGATCTGTGGAGAGTGGGAGCTTGCTCCACGGGCAACAGCTTGCTCTCCATATCGTACTGCCCAGGCTTGTGTATCTAGACAGCTAGGACTCAAGATCCATGGCCAGCTCTGATCAGTGACCTCCTCCATTCGCACCCAACTGCCTAAACATGATCAAGAGGAACTTCTACAGATGCTGGAAATCAGATGTGTGTTGCCTAAACATGATGTACCTTTTTCCTTACCACAAGCTTAATATCTCTTGTTAGCCAGGGATCCTTGAACTTGGTATGCTTATCTTTCATACTAACAGGAACATGCTACACCTGGATTCCCGATATGATCCTTTAAAAAAAACCTCACACATGCCAATAGTTTCTCTGCTTTTAGATACAGTCACCTAGTCAACCACAGATGGATCCTGCTTATTGTCCTCAAAACTGGGCAAGACTTTACTTTGTGGACATGTTCTGTCTTGTTCCATAACTATTTTAAAACTAATAGATTTGAGATCACTGGACTCAACTGATACTTTAGTTACCTGGCCAGCCTTATTCCCTAAGAATAGGTCCAGAATTGTTTTTTCCTGAGTAGGTTCCTCTATACATTGCATGAAGATTGGATGCATCTCACAAATTCTAACCCATCCAGGGCCTTTGAACTCTGGATGCCCCAAATGATATCAGTAAAACTGAAACCTCCCACTAGCACTACCATACTATTCTTCACAACTACATTCAATTTCTTAACATACTTGCTCGTCAAGTTCCTGCTGACTATTGGGGGGGGGGGGTTTAATATAGTGACTATCACTGTCTTATTTCTAATTTGTTCAATGATCCCTCAAGAACATCCTATGCACTGCTGTAACATTCTTCCTTATTAAAAACGGGAGCACTCTATCCACTCTTATCTGTTCCTCTGTCACTCCTAAAACATCAGTGTCACACAACATTAACCTGGCAGTCCTGACGTTATCTCATCTATGTTTCTGTTATGGTCATAATATCCCAGTCCTGAAAAGCAATCCATGCCTTCAGTTTGTCTGCCATACCTATTACACTATGTTCACTGAAATACTGGCAATTTAAAGCAGTGGTCCTACCTGCCCTTTTTAGTGTAAACATGGATATCCTGATTGATAGGCTTATGCTCCGGCTGCTGCACATATCCCCGTCTTCTCATTGAGTCCACTTATTCAAGTCCTAGTATATACTTAGGAAATCTCTTTAGATTCACCTCTTTGACAAATCTATCTCATGCCCTCTTCTGATTTCCTTTTAAGTAGATTCCTGCAAACCTACACTTCTCCTGGGATTCACATGATTTCAGCTACCAATATCTGGCACACGTCTTTTTATTCTTGAACAAAGAGCCTCAATATCCAGTGCCATTCAGGGCTTCTTATTCCTGCCAACCCCTGCCCTTCACTGTAACAGGAACATGAGACCTTAAGCTCCCAATATCTTATTTTAAAAGATCCCCATTTGTCAGATGACCCTTTATCTGCAAACAACCAATGCAAAGCAACTTCTGCAATTTCAGGTCTAATCTGGTCAAAATTTGCCTTGACCAATTTAGAATTTTATCTTGTGGACCAGATATGTTCCTTCCTTGTTAACTTTGGAGAAATATCACTGTCTGACTCCCCATCAGAATAAGGTTTATCCTCACTGACATACAGTACATCATGACATTTAGTTTGTAGCAGTACAGTACAAGACATATTGTAATAATAGTAAGTTACAAAATAAAGACAGTGCAAAAGACAAATAACTAAGCACTGCGCCTGGACCTTTCAGAAATCTGATGACAGGGGAGAAGCTGCTCTTTAAATATTGAGTGCAAGTCTTCAGACTCCTGTACATCCTCCCCAATGCTGGCAACATAGAGAGGGCATGGCGCAGACAGTGAAAGTCCTTGACAGCTTCTTGAGGCATTACCTCTTGAAGATGTCCTCAATGACAGGGTGGGTTGTGCCTGTGATGGAACTAGCTGAGTCTACAGCCCTCGGCAGCCGCAGTCATGAGTGTAAGGAAAGCAGAGTAGTGGCCTAAACACACATCCTTGAGGTGCTCCTGTGTTGATTGTCAGGGAGGATCTTTTGATAAGAAAGATGATAATCCAGATCCAGGTCCAGATTTTGAAGCCTGGTAATCAGTACTGATGGGATGATAGCAATAGGTCCAGGTTCTTACTCCAGTAGAAGTTAATTCTGTCATGATTTCAAAGCACTCCTTCACAGTAAATGAGAGTGCTACCAGGTGTTAATCATACAGGCAGCTTACTCTACTCTTCTTAGACATTGGTGTGACTGTTGAACTTTTGAAGCAGGTTAGAATCTTCAAATGTAGCAGTGAGAGATTAAAGAGGTCCTTGAACATTCCAGCCAGTTGGTCTGCACAGACTTCCAGCTCCCTACCAGTTAACACATTGGGCTACATAAAGTACCCACATTTCCATTGTAGCTATGAAGTATATTCACCACTGAAAACCAACTCAAATAATCTTCAAATCATTTCTCAGAATATGATGCCGAGTGATAAAAATTCCTTGACACAAAGAATTACATATTATAATTGTAGATTATCACTCTCAAACTTTATCTGGCATTGTCAATTATAAATCTTTCTTCCTCTCACTTTGATCATAGAATCGTGGCACTAACAGCAGAGGGAAGAGGCATTTACCACTTCCTAGTTCAGCCTACAACTCTGTACACTGTGGCTTATTACTTTTTATTGTCCCTCCTCCCCAGTTTCTATGGCTATCACCCTTTGAGTTAGGGAACTCCAGTTTCTTCCAATTTTGGCAAATTAAAAATGTTTCCTTAACTCCCTCCAATTCTTTGAAATGAGCAGATCTATTTTAAGACCTAGGCTATGGGAAATGGCCCTCCTTGAGTATTTTATCCCTTTACTAAATTTAACTCAGAAGGAAGGAACCCATTGAATCACATTGCAAGCAGCTTCCCAGTCACTACAAGCTCAGCCAAATATTTCCTTCCCCAGAGTGCAACTGAGTTCCAACTTGTTACCTTCCCTTGGTGCCAAAGAACCTTAATTTTTGTGAGATCTGTTTGTCATAATGAAAAAGCCTAGCTGGAACTTGTAAAGAACTATGTAAACTCTACTTGTTATCGCAAACCACCCCACCCCCTCAAAACTTGTTCTGATAATTCTATATACTTTTATAATAATCACTGCCACTTCCTTCAATTTTTTTAAAGTTGGAGGCCAGTAAGGTAGGTTGTCAGGTCTGCAAATTATTAGTCCATTCTTCTTAAGTAATAACTAGAGGACAGCAGAATTTGATTACAAGGAATAGAGAAAAAAATAATTTTCACAATTCCTCAGATGGATTGGTGAGGAAGATGCACAGTTAATTGCTCTGGTTACACAGACTGGAACAAATCATGGATGAAAATTCAGTTCAGCATTTAAAAAACATTTCATATGGTCCTTTGCAATGCAAACTCAGTGGAAAGTTCAAACTGTGGCTTTATCATCAGGAGGGAATCTAAATCTTTGCTTAAAGTGCAAGCAACTGGGTATTAGTTTAACCAGCCAAGTGAATCATTAATGAGCAGTGAAGAATCTGAACCAGTAGATATAAGTCAGAGCAGTGTAGCATTTTGGCATTCACTTCAAAGAATAAAATTTAAAAAGAAATAAAAATTAGATTAAAGCAGAGATGGAGGACTGATTCCCATGAGTTGTAATTCTCATCTTTGCATTTACAGTAAAACTTGGCCCATTATATAATCAAAGAAAAGTCTAACCAACAACAATTGTTGCTTACTGTCTTGTCAAGGAAATCTACTACCAACGTTTTGCACATAGATAATTTTTTCCCAACTCTCACATGAGCAACATTAGCAAGACAAGCATAAGGTCATCAGTTCTAATGCAACAGTAATGTGGTCAAACCCAAGACTTTTATCTTATTACTATAATTCTGTAGTTACTTCCAAGCAAAACAAGATAGCAGATTTACTTCCCCCAAAATATCTGTAAATAAAATGGATTTTTAATAATAACCCAATGGTTGATTATTTCCAGATTTTATTTGAGTGTATTTAACCACCAAGCTTCTATGGTATGATGTGATTATATTTTTGCAAGCTGGCATATGTTGTGGAATTGACAGTACCATGGAAAGATGGTGTCAAAGAAGCTTATGAGAGGAAAAAGACCAAGTACTCTGTACTGTCAACTAAAGCTGCCCAGAATGGCTGGAAGACCAAGATTTTCCCTGTAAAAGTGGGATGCAGGGGATTCGTTGCTACATCTACAACCAGTCTATTGAAGAAGATGGGGGTGAGGGGTCACTCCCTCCAACAAGCAATCAAGTCCTTGTCAAATGCAGCAGAAGAAAGCAGCAAGTGGATTTGGATGAAAAGGAAAGAAAACAACTGGGCTGAAAAATGAAGACAGGAGGGTATGGAACTGAGGGGGGTGTATCTGGGACACCAGGTAGCACCGTTGAGCCCTCTGGAGACGTCGTGGGCTTATCAACGAAACGTCAAAGAAGGAGGGTGCCCACCTGGTGACCCCGATCACGTACCTACCCTCCCTCCTTGTCACCACTCCAAGCCCACTGCCAACATCGAGAGTGCTGACTTACCATAGGGATTGAAACATCAAGTCCTAGTAACTCTACTGATTGTCTTAAGCTCAGGATGACAAGTCCACTAACATAGTTACTGCACTGCTGTATCATACTGAATCAATCAGGACAAATTTGGCTTGTTTTGCAGATACATACGACAGTAAGCCACAGAGAGAAACAGGTCCTATGACCCTGTTACTGAATGCCCATTTACTAGCATAAATAGACTTCTCAGCATAGAACAACTTGTTCATGCTAATAGAGATTTATTCATGCTAATATTATTTTTGTGAATATTGTCCATATCCCTCTATTCCTTTCCTACTCATGAGTCCGAACAAAAGCATTTTCAACACTGTGATTGTATCCAGCTCTATCACCTCCACTAGCAGTTTGTTTCATATACTCACCATCCTCTGTGTGGAAAAACTTGCACCTCAGATACCCTCCTCACCATAAAACTACGGCCTCTGGTTTGAACTCCCATACCCTTGAAAAAGACTGGATACCTAACTTATCTATGCTCCTCAATTTTATGAACCTCTATAAAGGTTGCTCCTCAGCTTCTTGAATCCCTACTATCTTCCTATAACTGAAACGCTTCACTCCTGGTAATGCATACACCAGTCTAACTGTAGCCTAGCTAATATCTTTTTCAGCTGCTGCAACATAATTTTGCCAACTCAATACCCCTGTCAATGAAGGGAAGCAACCTGAACATCATCTTCACTACCCACTGCACTCTTGTCAACATTTCCAGGGAATTATAAACTTGCACATCAACATTTACAAGTTCCCAGCCATTACTAGCCAAGTTTGGCCAGTATTAGACAACTCAAAATGAAATGCTCCTTATTTGGTCAGAATAAATCCCATCTGCCACCACCCTGCCCTCTTTCCATATGATCTATATCTTTCTGTGGCCTAAGGAAACCATACTCCTGATCCACAACTCCACTAATCTTCGCATCATTATTAACAACAGCTTCTCAACTTTTGCTCTCAATTATGCATCTTCCTGTGCCTAAATTCACTGAATGGCATCTATGCAATAATCACAAGACCCATTAACATCACCAGTCATTTGACAAAGTCATCTATGTAAATCTTAAGTCAGTAAATTAAATTTGCAACAAAATTGAATCTACCTGCAAATACAAAACACAAGATCTTTCACTTAATGAAGTAACGAAGTAATCATATAATTTTACTTTTTGACTACCAATTAAGTAAGCAAGACAGTTTTCATAATACATTTGTAAACAGTAACACTGAATTAATGCATACTTCCTTTCTAAATCCTACCTTGTATATATTTAAATGTCATACAAATGCGTGGTAATCACTGCAGGGGTCACGTAAAGAAAAGCAGGTGATTCACTTGGAGAGAAATTTAATTTGATTTTTTTTTCAAAGACACACAGTTGATAGGATTTAACAGATGTAAAAGCACTTGGAAGAGGAATAGCTTGAGAGGACTGGATGAACAGATTAAAATGTATCCCACTCATACAAGTCACATACTGACTCCTTTAGTTGGATATCAAATTATTTGATTGCCTCAACAAAACATAGCAATTCACATAATTCCATGACATATTCTTTATAGCGGGACCTTGAAAGAGGATGAGATATTGGCCAAATTTGGATATTACAAATTATTTTACCCCTCAATTACAGACATATGAAGATACAGTAGTAGTTGCAGAAATAATTGTGATATATGGAAACCATTAGGCATGATGGAAGATAGTGCAAAAACTACAAAACCCAGATAAGTTGTTTCTCTCAAAATAATTCACCTCAAAAAAATTAAAAGCACATTTTTTACTAGAGAGTCTTATAATACTGCCATCTACAAGGTTGAAAAAAATGAAAATGGATATGCTTTTACTTGAAAGTACTGCTCTCAAGAACATACCTAGGAATTCGCTCTCTCCCAAGGGCAAATTTTCAATTATGTAAATAAGTAAACCATAGCTTGATTAAGTAACAGTTGCAAGTTACACATTACTATCTACCAATCACAAGCAAAAATATAATTGCTACCCGTTTTCCTTAAGTGTTATCACTATTAATTAGGTTGGATAATACTATTTTAATAACTCTAAGCACAAAACTATTATTAAAAACCCAAAGACAGCAAACTAATACTGGAGCCAATCAACTGTATTTTCAAAGTATAATATCATGTGCTTCAGCTATATGATTGTACATACTATTTGATGTAACTATATACCTGGTGGTAAAACAGTTTGGGTAGGCATAGTGCTAATTACAGCTGACTCCAAAGGATTGGGCTGAAAAACGCCATCCACTGGGTTGATTGTACTCTGGAGAGATCAGAAAAAAAAAGTTAAAAGGTTGTTGCATCACCATACTAATATTGGATAGCATCAGGGCACAGAAACAGATCCAGAGTGGAAGTCAGCTAAAACCTGAGAGAGAGGGGAGGAGAAATTTAAAAGAAGAGGAAGGATTATAAAACTAATAACAATTAACATGGTAATCAATTAAATTTGATCCAGTTACTTGAGCAATTATCAGCACGAAGGCTTACATAAATGTGTCCTGTGATTTATGATGTGCAGGATTTGCTTTTCTTTTGCTATTCAGTTGTTTCAATTATGAAAGCACAGTTTACCAAATGTGCCATGCCTGCCCTTCTTTAACACAACTTTTTGTAACATTATAACGTTTGAAAATGCATACAAATGCTTCCACAGATTGTGACTGTATATTGTTGCTAGGAGTACTGGTAAATTTTCTAAAAAGGATCAAAAATATACTTCTAAAATTTTAAAGAGATGCTCAAAAGTATCAAGTTACTACCTTAATGAAGTAAGACAAGCAACAATCTTGAAAACATACACATTTGTGACATGATATCTCAATTCTAAAATTCTAAATGAATATCCAAGTTTGAATTTTTGAACAGCATGACTATGGCATTTTGCGGAAAGAATTAGGATTCAACAAATAGCATACAGCCAAGAATCAGAATCAGGTTTATTATCACTGACATATGTTGTGAAATTTATCAGTCCAAAATATGAAACATGGATTATGTCAAAAAGAAAACATGACATGCAGTTCATATTAGTACATGTAAATAATTAAAAGCATTATTTCAAGTAACATTAATTGAGGTATTTCAAGAGCAATGCTTTGCAATAAAGAAAATATTTACATTTAAACAAATTATAGGCTTTTACATTTCAAGTTAATGAACCCGGTGCATTCAGTAATTGAAAGCAACAAATAGTAATAAATGAACACATTTATAAAACTTACCATGTCACAGATGAATCCTATCAAAACCTGGATTCATTTATTCTCAGCATTTTGGACAGTACACAATGTGATGCTACACAACATTCAACAAAAATACCAGCAGGCAGCACACTGAAACCATAGCAGGGTTTCAAAAGTTAAACAGCATCTAATTCTACAACCAGGCAAATGAATGCCAAACAAATATTAAAAGAAGTCCACAAGCTGGATAGAGAATTTCATGAATTCCAGAAACCAGCATTACTGATTTTCAAAAAGATGATACCATTTTAAGGTTCAGAGTTCCATAACCCAGCATCTACACATACAGTAGCTCTGAAGCACTAAATGTTCCCTGTTTGGCTGCAAACTGCAGTCCAGTAACTGATTACGGTCATGCTAAACCTCACAGACGTCAAAATGAATGCTTGTATTTTTGTTGTAATCTAAAAACCTGGGAAACAATACAAGGCAGTAATATCATACAGTTTTAGTTTAAGGCACTAATTCAATCAGTCATGAATACATCTGGACATTTATAATAACAGGAACATCAATATTCGTGTAATTTGTAATGCTTTTACAAATCACTGTAGATGCCAAGCTAGAGAAGACATACAAGAAATGGAAGCAACCAGAAGAGTAAGTAAACAGCAGCAAATCAGTAATTGAACATCCAGAAACCTATAACGATATAGGATTTCTTTATCAACTACATTGCAAATCACTTTTTCCCTTGTAGCGTATAACCAAGTAAGAAAGAAAAGACCATAAGACATAGGATAGAATAACAAAGTATCATACTAATTTACAAACTTACTATCATTCCATTTGCGTGCTTCTCCTCATTACTTTGGTCCTTAAAATTTTAGAAAGAAAGAATTTTTCAAGACACTGTTAAACAACTGGGCAAAGTCTAAAATAACCCATTTAGAGCTTAGGTAATCATTAGTATACTTCAAACTAAATGTGCCCAGAATTTAAATGCTTACTTTTTTTAAAAACTGGAGCCATAATTCAATAGCTACATAGTAATAGTTTTGAAAATACAGTGCCTATAAGTATCACCCCCCTTGGAAGTTTTCAAGTTTTATTGTTTTACAATATTGAATCACATTGGATTTAATTTGGCTTTGACACTGTGCAACGGAAAGACTCTTTCATGTCAAGGTGAAAACAAACCTCTACAAAGTGATCTAAATTAATTACAAATAAGAAATACTAAATAATTGATTGGACAAGTATTCACCCCCTTCAAGTCAGCATTTAATAGATGTACCTTTGGCTGCAATTACAGTCTTGAGTCTGTGAGGATAGGTCTCTATATCAGCTTTGCACATCTGGACACTGCAATTTTTCCCCAACTCGTCTTTACAAAACTGCTCAATCTCTGTCTGATTGCATGGGGATCGTGAGTGAACAGCCCTTTTCAAGTCCAGCCACAAATTCTCAATTGGATTGAGGTCTGGACACTGATATGGTTACTCCAGGACATTAACTTTATTATTTTTAAGCCAGTCCTGTGTAGCTTTGGCTTTAAGCTTGGGGTCATTGTCTTGTGGGAAAACAAATCTTCTCCCAAGTCACAGTTCTCTTGCAGATTGCACCAGGTTTTCCTCCAAGATTTCCCTGTATTTTGTTGCATTCATTTTACCCTCTACCTTCACATAGGGTATAGTCTGATCGGCGAAAAGCTCAATTTTGGTTTCATCAGACCATAGAACCTTCTTTCAGCTGACTTCAGCATCTCCCACATGCTTTCTGGAAAACTCTAGCCAAGGTTTCATGTGAGGCCCCCCCCCCCCACAACAGTAGCTTTCCCTTTGCCACTCTACCATAAAGCTGCGACTGGTGAAATAACTGGGCAACAGCTGTGTGTGCAGTCTCTCCCATCTCAGCCACTGTAACTCCTCCAGAGTTGTCATAGGACTTTTGGTGGCCTCCCTCACTATCTCCTTCTTGCACGGTCACTCAAGTTTTTGAGGATGGAGTGCTCAAGGCAGAGTTACAGCTGTGCCATATTCCTTCCATTT
The DNA here is from genome assembly GCF_963921235.1 of Mobula hypostoma. Taxonomy (NCBI): domain Eukaryota; kingdom Metazoa; phylum Chordata; class Chondrichthyes; order Myliobatiformes; family Myliobatidae; genus Mobula; species Mobula hypostoma. Next base: position 69,833,478 of record NC_086108.1, on the reverse strand, counting down.
CTTGATGATTGACTTAACTGTACTCCAAGGGATATTCAGTGACTTGGAAATTTTCTTGTATCCATCTCTTGACTTGTGCTTTTCAATAACCTTTTCGCAGAGTTGCTTAGAGTATTCTTTTGTCTTCATGGTGTAGTTTTTGCCAGGAGACTGACTCACCAGCAGCTGGACCTTCTCTGGAAGGTGTATTTTTACTACAATCAATTGAAACACCTGACTGCACACAATGATCGCCATATAACTAATTATGTGACTTCTAAAGTCACCAGTGATGCCTTGGTGTGTTATATTAATAGGAGTGAATACTATGCAATCAATTATTTTGTGTTTTTGTTTGTAATTAATTTAGATAACTTTGTAGAGAACTGTTTTCACATTGACACGAAAGAATCCTTCTTCTGTTGATTAGTGTCAAAAAAGCCAAATTGATTGCTTCAGTGTTGTAAAACAATAAAACATGAAAACTTCCAAGAGGGGTTTTATAGGCAATGTATGTCAAGGCTGTTTAAAGCAAGGTAGCATTTTTGTTTTTGCTGTTTCTTGTTTGAAAAAAATTATATTGTTTTTCTTATGTTTTACTTTTGGGATGAGCATTCATTATACCAGATACAAAGGTATAATGAAGAAATGATCTTAGTTCACATTTTTCAGTAACAAATAACATTTGAAACATACTGTAACAGCTCCAACTGAGATTTATGACTTAATAGTAACATGATATAATGTGAGTCCCAGTTTTCTGGATTATTATGAAGAGATTATATTTATTCTGCATTTAGCAGGATCATATTCTTTCCTGCATGGCCAATGGGAGAACACTCAGTATTTCTGATGTTCTCTCGGGAGAATAACTGGAAAAATACTGAATGCTGCTCTGGTCTCATGTACTCAGCACAAATTGGTGAAACTGCATAAAATGTGCTTTGTAAACTATCTGCCCATGGGGAAGCACTGGCAGGATAAGACAACTTAGAAAAAAGATGGAAGAAATGTGCCTCTGGCTGTTGTCATCTGCACAGTTATGTAAAATATTCCATTGGCCAACAATTTTGAAAAGATGTAACTAACTGAATTGAATTTGCAATGCCTTTTCTGACCAGGGTAGTTGTTTTTACATTCAGTTGATATTAAGAATTTTGTAAATTTTTGGGACAATTAACCTAGTTTTGATAGCCATTAATTTTCATTATGTGAATCCGCTAGATTAGCTGATTAAAGTAGTAACTAAAGACAACTACCAGACAAATAATACTGCATAAAGCATGTTCAGCATGTTTCATATTCCATTGCATCAGCAACAAGAACTCACACACAGATTTCATTTCCAAAGGAACTAGAACAAGTGACAATGAGCATCACAAATATATGAAAATGAAAAATTATCCATAAAATAGATGTCTCCACAGAAGCACAAATGGTATATTACTTTCAGTACTACCAAGGTATCAAGCTAATTGAGACTGCACCTGCCAAGCTACTAACAAACATGCACGCAGATCCTGATACATGCCCCCTTAGACTTCAGAGTAATGAAGCACAGATACAGACCCTTCAGCCCCACCCATCAATGCCAACCAAGCAGACGACATGAGCTCGTCCCACTTGCCTGCATTTGTCCATATACCTCTAAAACTTTTGTATTCACATTCTGGTGCAAATGTCTTTTAAAATGTTGTAACTGTACCCTACTCTGCCATTTCCTCGGGCAGCTTGTAACATTTACCCAGCATCCTCTGCGTGACGATCCCCTTTAGTTCTTCCCCTTTTCACCTTCAATCTTTGCCCTGGGAAAAAGATGGACTAGATGGAACTGCTAACCTTACCTAAAGAAAGAACTAATAAAATGGAGAGTTGTGTGCTCAGCTGCAGTTGTGAATAGGAAAGACAGAAAAGTGACAATAATAGTTAGATATAACTTGAAACTTGGCTTTATACACCAGAAAGGACTGCTGACCAAAGGGAATGAGAGAAGGTCACCAATCTAAAGGTTGAGGCCACCATGCAGGACTGAAGTAGTGATGTGTGGGTCCACCACTTCCAGATCATATTTCCCCTAACTGGAACCTATACCACCATTGCCTTATCATTGGTGGATGAAAACCTGAATATTTTCTGAACACTTTCCAGTTAGTAGCCTACCTCTACATTTCAGAACAAGCAGAAAAAGATGAATTGCAGCAATCTATTTTTCTCAAGAACGTATTTAAACAAACTTGAACATGTAGGCATAATAATTGAGCAACAAAATTCTACATTTCTACAGCAAAAAAATAAACTGCTGGAAGAACTCAGCAGGTCAAGCAGCATCTGTGGAAACAAAATTGGGTGTGTTGATTTCTAAGTTGGAACTCTGCATTTCTGCAGCTTGATAGTGAACAGTGCCTTTGAACTCCTGGCATGATTAGTTCTGCATCAAGATGAGAACTGTACAAAAATAATCAGACTGGGTGGAAATGGAGGCCAGCTTAGTACTGCAGTAACAAAATGTAGAACATCAGCTTAGTACATGATTCCACACATGGCTGAACTCAACCACGCAATGAGAGGAGAATGATCTCTGCTTTCACAAACTATCGAAGTTAAAATTTCTACATCACAAGGTCAAAACCAGATCCTGACATAATTCAAGAGCAGCTTGTTTACCCTGCGAAATGTACAGATGCAAGAAACCATTTGTGAACCCTTCGCATTACCTGGTTTTCTACATTAATTACTCATAAAATGTGGTCTAATCGTCTTCTAAGTCACAATATTAGACAAACCCAACCTGTCTAAAGTAATAACACATGAACAATTGTACTTATCATGTCTTTATTGAGCACATTATTTAATCATTCACAGTCTAAGTTCAAAAAAGTATGTGAACCTCTGGGGTAATGCCTTCTACAAAAGCTATTTGCAGCAAGGTGTTCCAATCAATGAAATAAGATTGGAGTTGTGGGTTGTAGAGGTGTCCTAGCCTATTAAAAAAGACACAAAGTCAGGTTACTGACAGAGCCTGCTCATCTCAAGAAAGATCTGTTTATGTACACCGTGCCTCAATCAAAACAACTTTCAGAGGACCCGAGAAGAATTGTAGAGATGCATGAAGCTGGAAAAGGCTACAAAAGCTTTTCTAAAGACCTGGGTGTTCATCAGTCCACAGTAAGAGAAATTGTCTACAAATGGAGGAAATTTAGTACTGTTGCTACTCTCCCTAGGAGTGTGCGTCCCTCAAAGATCACACCAAGAGCACAATGTGCAATGCTGAAGAAGGTGAAAAAGAAGCCACGGTAACAGCAAAAGACCTGCAGAAATCTGTAGAAGTGGGAGTCTCTGTTCACATGTCCACTAAAAGAAAAACTCTGAGTAAGAATGGTATTCATGGAAGGACACCACAGAAGAACCCACTGCTCTCTGAAACAAATATTGCTGTAAGTCTCAAGTTTACAAAAGATCACCTGAATGTTTGACAATGCTTCTGGGACAATGTTCTGCAGACAGAAGAGACAACAGTTTAAAAGGAGAGCTTTGCAGGAGTTTGGTGTCATTCCCAATCAGCAACCAGAACAGCGTACAGTGAGGAGGTTTCTCACAGGTCGGCGCAAGTAGCAGAGAGTCAAGTGGAGCACTCACTGTTGGGAGTGGGCCAGTGGTGAGGGTGGGAGTGTCAGGCTTTGGCTTAAAGGAGGCTTCAGCTCAGAATTGGCATTGGCTCTGGGTAAGTTTCTGTTAAGTTTCCCTTTTTACTTACTGTGTCAGGGGTACTAGTGTAGTTTAAATGGCCACTATGTGTTCTTCATGCCAGATGTTGGAGTGTTGGGAGACTCCAAATTTCCCAGAGAAGGACCATCTGCGTGGTGCATCCAGCTGCAGCTCCTTGAAGACTGTGTTAGGGATCTGGGCCAGCAGCTGGATAATCTTTGGCTTGTAAGGGAGAGTGAGGAATTCATCGATTGGAGCTACAGGGAAGTAGTCATACCCAAGTTGCAGGAGGCAGGTAGCTAGGTAACTGTCAGGAGAAGAAACTGGAAGGCAAACAGGCAGTTAGCACAGAGCACCCACGTGGCCATTCCCCTCAATAATGAGTATACTGTTTTGGATACTGATATGGAGGATTAGCTCCCAAGGGAATGCAACGGAGACCAGGTTACTGGTACTGAGCATGAGTATGTGCTACAGAAGGAAAAGAGGGAGAAGAAGGGAGCAATAGTGATAGGGGAGTCAATAGTCAGATGAACAGACAGGAGATTCTGTGAACGTCAACAGGACACCCAGATGGTCTGTTGCCTCCCAGGTGCCAGGGTCAGGGGCATCTCAGACTGCATCCACAGCATTTTACAGAGGGAGGGAGAGCAGCTGAATATTTTGGTACACATTGGTACCAATGACAGGAAGGAAAAGCAATGAGGTCCTGAAGAGAGAATTTAGAGAGCTATGTAGAAAGCTGAGAAGCAGGACCTCCATAGTAGTAATTTCTGGATTGCTAAATGGGCCACACTCCAGTGAGGGTAAAAACAGGATGATTTGGCAGATAAATGTGTGGCTGAGAAGCTGGTCAGGGGAAAGGGCTTCAGGTTCTTGGATCATTGGGATCGCCTCTGGGGGAGATATGACCTGTTCAAAAGTAACAATTTGTACCTGAACCCAAGGGGGACCAATATTCTCACGGGCAGGTTTGAAGAGCAGCTGAGGAAGGTGTAAACTAAATTAGCACTAGGATGGGAAGCAGGGTGAAGGGACTCAGGATAGGGCAGATGGTAGGGAAAAAAAGCAAAGATAGTGTGCAGTCAGACTGTCAGGAAGGGCAGCCAGATGATAGGACAAAATTGCAGTCAGCAGGGTAAGCATCAGTGCATTAGGGATGGAGTATCAAAAAAGGGTAGCAAATACATTACTCAAAGTGTTATATCTCAGTGCATGGAGCATAAGAAATAAGGTGGATGATCTTGTTGTACTTTTACAGATCGTCAGGTATGATGTTGTGCCATCACTAAATCGTGGCTGACGGATAGTTGTAGCTTGGAGCTGAATGTACAAGGTTACAAATTTGTTATGGAGGGATAGGAGGGATGGGATGCTGGTGAAGAATGGCATCAAATCATTAGAAAGGCAAGACATGGGATTGGAAGATGTTGAATCCTTGTAGGATGAGTTAAGAAACTGCAAGGGTAAAAGGACTCTGATATCAGTTATATACAGGCCTCCCAACAGTAGATGGGATGTGGACCACAGATTACAACAGGAAATAGAAAAGGCATGTCAAAAGGGCAATGTTATGATAATCATGGCAGATTTTAACATGCAGGTAGATTGGGAAAATCAGGTTGCCAATGGATCCCAAGTGAGTGAATTTGTTGAATGCCAATGAGATTACTTTTTAGAGCAGTTTGTCACTGAGCCTACTGGGGGATCAGCTATACTGGATTAGGTGTTATGTGAAGAACCAGAGATGATTTGATAGCTTAAGGTAAAGGAACACTTAGGAGGCAGTGATCACAATTTGAAACTTGATAGGGAGAAAGTAAAGCCTGATGTAGCAGTATTTCAGTGGAGTAAAGGAAATTATAGCGGTATGAGAGAGGTGCTGGCCAAAGTAAATTTGAAGGAGATGCAGTTAGGAATGACAGCAGAGCCATAATGGCTTGAGTTTTAGGGAAAATGAGGAAGGTGCAGGATAGAGATAGTCAAAAAACAAAGAAGTACTCATATTGCAAATTAGTGCAATTGTGGCCTACAAGGGAAGTCAAAGCAAATGTAAAAGCAAAAGAGAGTGCATACAACAAAGCAAAAATTAGCAGGAAGATAGGGATTGGAAAGCTTTTAAAAACCTACAGAAAGCAACTAAAAAAATAATTAGAAGGGAAAAGATGAAATATGAAAGCAAGTTAGCAAACAATATCAAGCTGGATAGAAAAAGCTTTTTCCAAGTACACAAAAAATAAAAGAGATGAGAACAGATATAGGAGTGCTAGAAAATGAGGCTGCAGAATTAATTATGGGGGGGGCAAGGAGATGGCAGATGAATTAAATGAGTATTTTGCTCAGTCTTCACTGTGGAAGACACTAGCAGTGCGCTAGGTGTTAAAGGGTGTGATGGAAGAGAAGTGAGTTCCGTTACAATAACAAGGGTGCTCAAACAGCTGAAAGACCTAAAGGTACAAAAATCACCCAGACCAGATGAACTACAGCCTTGGGTTCTGAAAGTGATAGTGATGGAGACTGTGGAAGCATTAGTAGTGATCTTCCAAGAATCACTGGATTCTGGCATCGTTCCAGAGGCCAAGAAAATAGCAAATTTCACTCCACTTGTTGGGACCGCTTCTTTTTATGCTGTATATCAATGATTTAGGTAATGGAAAGTTTGCAGATGATACAAGGATTGGTGGAGGGCCGGTAGCTGAGGAAACAGGAAGGCTATGGAAAGACTTAGCCAGATTAAGAGAATGGGCAAGAAAGTGGCAAATGAAATACGGTGTTGGAAAATCATGATCATGCACTTTGGTGGAAGAAAAACATGTGCAGACTATTTTCTAAACAGAGAGAAAATCCAAAATTCTGAGGTGCAAAGGGACTTGGGAGTACTTGTGCAGAACCATCCTGAAGGTTAACTTGCAGGTTGAGTCAGTGGTGAGGAAGGCAAATGCAATGGTAGCATTCATTTCCAGAGGTCTAGAACACAAGAGCAGGGATGTGATGCTAAGGCTGCACAAGGCACTGGTGAGGCCTCACCTCGAGTTTTGTGAACAGTTTTGGGCACCTTATCTAAGAAAAGATGTGCTGGCATTGGAGAGGGTTCAGAGGAGGTACACAAGGATGAATCAGAGAATGAAAGGGTTATCATATGCAAACGTTTGATGGCTCTGGGCCTGTACTTGCTGGAATTTAGAATGATGAGCAGGAGATCTAATTTAAACCTTTCAAATGTTGGAAGGCCTGGACAGAGTAGATTTGGAAAGGATGTTTTTCGTGGTGGGTGAGTCTAGGACAAGCGGGCACAGCCTCAGGGTTGAGGGGTATCCATTAAAACAGAGATGTGGAGAAATCTCTTTAGCCGGAGGGTGGTGAATTTGTGGAATTTGTTACCACAGGCAGCTGTAGAGGCCAGGTCACTGGGTGTATTCAAGGTGTAAATTGATAGATTCTTGACTGACCAAGGCATCAAAGGTTACGGGGAGAAGGCCGAGGAGTGGGGCTGAGGAGGTAAAGAAAAAAAAATCAGTAATGATTGAATTTCAGAGCAGACTTGATGGGCCAAATGGCCTAATTCTGCTCCTATGTCTTGTGGTACAAATGTTGAACTTTTTGGCAGAAATGCACACTGCTATGCTTGGAGGAAGAAAGGGCACAAAACCTCAACCCAACTGTGAAACATGGCGGAAGGAGCATCATGGTTTGGGGTTGCTTTGCTGCCTCAGGGCCTGGACAGCTTGCTATTACTGAGGGAATGATATATTCAAAATTGTATCAAGACATTTTAGATGAGAGTGCCAGGGTAGCGGTCAGTCACCTTAAACTTAATAGAAGTTGGGTGATGCAACAAGTCAATGATACAAGAATAAATCAACAACAGAATGGTTTAAAAAGAAGAAAGTTGTGTTTTGGAATGGCCAAGTCAGAATCCAGACCTTAACCCAATTGAAATGTTGTGGCATGACCTAAAGAGGGCTGTTCATGCAAGGTATCCCAGAAATACTGATGAACTGAAACAGGTTTGTATGGAGTAATGTTCTAAAATTCTTCCTCGCCATTGAGCAAGTCTGATCAGCAGCTACAGGAAATGTTTGGTGGAGGTTATTGCTGCTAAAGGAGATTCTACCAGTTACTAAACACAGGGGTTTAAATACTTTCTTTCCAGCCCAGACAGTGAATGATTAAACAATGTGTTCAATAAAGACATGAAATGTGTGTGATTAGTTTAGGAAGATTGGGTTTGTCTATTATTGGGACTTCGATGAAGATCAGACCACATTTCATGAGTAATTAATGCAGAAAACCCCAGGTAATTGCAAAGAGTTCACAAACTTTTTCTTGCAGTTATACATCTGGTGGAAGGAATTGGCAGTTCAAGTGAACAAGATGCTATTTAATAAGAACAAAAATAGAAAATGCAGCTATTTGCATGAAAGAAATTAGAAGTGCAACTTCACTGATTGGATAGTGCATCTTGGAAATGTCTCCACCACATAATTTCTAATCACCTCAATCTATGAAAGAAATGAATAGGCATAATGCTGCATGAGATGACAACTTCCTTCACAGAGTTTGACAATTTAATGAAATAGAAAAAACCTCAACACCAATGTCATTCAGATAAATCAGTTTAAAATTTACAGAATTCACATGTTGATTATTCTAGCTTTGTCCTCAGAAATATATCGTGGAATTCATAGTCAAAGCTAGGCACAATTGTATGGTGTCAATTACAGATCAATTCCAAAAAAAAAGAAATTAAGTTTGAATTATACAACATGAAGGACAGAGCAAAGCAAGTAGAGTAACATAGAGAGATTACTTATCAAACAAGGGAATTAAACAATATTAAATTACTTATTATACTTAGAATGACATAAGAAATTATCCTACCTATCTGTTCCATTCCAATTGCCAGAAAAGCAATCACATTAGCTCCATCCCCCTTTCCTTATTTCCTTATATCCCTGTACTTAATTGTGCATCATATATAGTCATCCACTCTCATTAATTTGCCTTTATCCAATGCTAAGTTAGCTGTTACCAACATGACTATGGGATTTTAAAGGGAACTGAAGCATGCAAGGGAAATTAATCTTGTAGGCGCCAGCATAAACTAAACAACTTATAATTTTCTTTATATAAACAATACCCATAAGATTACAAGTCATATATAGTTTGATGTTATCTTGCTGAACAAATGATTCTGAAAGTGCATGGTAATCATGCAAAAAAATGACCCATTGCTGAACAAATACTTGCTAGTTGCCCAGATTTTCATTTGACAAATAATATAGTAGAACTGTTCTACTAAAATACAGTATTGAAAACTATTTGATACACTCAACTAGATGTAAGAAAGCTAAGTACAAAAGTTAGTTAATGACGTTGGCTGCCATCTTACCTTGGCAATCTGCAGCAACACTATACAGTGTTTAATAGATTCAACCATGTTCTGCAAAAATAAAAAAATGCACCATTGGCAATGATCAAAAGTATTTTTCACAGTTTAATCCAACACTTAACTGTACTTAGTTAACTTTGATTAGTCAATGAGTCAATAAAAATCACAGAGAAACTTACATTTGTTACTTCCTTGAGATTTTCAATTTTCTGGAAAATATATAGCAAACAAGTTCCCTTAAAAATTTCCCAATAACAAAACATTATGGTAAAATGGTTTAAATTAATCTCAAATACAAAAAAATGAACAAGCAATAGCTTGAACTATTAAATCCAAAGCGAAGAGTAGTTAAAATTGAATTTTTCACTACTTGTTATATGAAATAACTCAAGATTTATCAGTAACACAACAGTACTTCTCTATCAGGAAAACCATGGAAAAGGACATAAGCAATAGCTTTAGAACATAATCTATCAATGGTTCAGCAATGAAACCCTATCAGCAGCTTGAGTGGCTCCTGTTATGTAGATCACACAATTCTACCAATTTTATCAGCGGTCCGTGGCAGTAGCCCTACACAAAGTTTAAATTAGAGGGTGATTTATAACTGCTCACCTTGGTCCAAAAATTTTTCATCCCAAGTACAACACATACAAAATTGAATGAGTATGTGCTTTTGTAAGCTTATAAGTATCACTGTTATTGATCTGCAATGATCCAGGCATACACAATATGCAAATTACTATCTGAGTACTGCATACATCAATATGCTCTTTATCAACTACAGCTCAGCATTCAATACCATCATTCCATCAAAACTAACCAATAAGCTTCAAGATCTTTGTCTCAATACTTCTGTGTGCAACTGGATCCTCCTCCAGGATCTCCATTAGCACAGATGCACCACAAAACTGTATGCTTCACCCCCTGTTCTAGTTGCTTTACATTTATGACTGTTTGGCTAAGCAAAGCTCTATTGCAACATTCATATTTGCTGTTGACACTACTGTCGTAGGCAGAAGCAAAGGTGGTGACAAATCAGTATACAAGAGGGAGACTGAAAATCTGGCTGTGTAGTGAAATAACAACAATCTCTTACTTAATATCAACAAGACCAAGAAGCTGATAACAGACTTCAGGAGAAGAACACTAGAGGTCCATGAGCCAATCCTCATTGGAGGATCAGAGACGGAGAAGGTCAGCAACTTCCAATTCCTCGGTGTTATTTCAGTGGACCTACCCTGGGTCCAGCATGCAAGTGAAATTACGAAGAAAGCACAGCAGCGGATATGGCCCACAGATTCATGGGTAAAGCCCTCCCAACCATTGAGCACATTTACACAAAGCGTTATCGCAGGAAAGCAGCAACATCGTCAGGGAACTCCACGGCACAGAACGTGCTCTCTTCTTGCTGCTGCTATCAAGAAGGTGGTACAGGAACCTCAGGATTCACACCACCAAGTTCAGGAACCGTTATTATCCCTCAACCATCAGGCTCTTGAACTAAAGGGGTTAACTTCACTCATCTTCACTTGCCCCATCATTGAGATATTCCCACAACCTATGAACTCATCTCCAAGGACCCTTTATATCATGTTCCTGATATTTATTGTTTATTTATTATTACTACTTTCTTTCTTTTTGTATTTGCACAGTTTGCTATCTTTTACACACTGCTGGAATGCCCAAGTTGGTGCCATCTTTATTATGGATTTATTGAGTTTCAGGAAATGAATTTCAGGGTTGTATATAGTGTCCTTTGATAATAAATTTACTTTGAAATCAGAATCAGATTTATTATCACCAGCATGTTTTGTGAAATTTGTTAACTTAGCAGCAGCAGTTCAATGCAATACATAATATAGAAGAGAAAAATATTAAATCATAATAATAAAGTAAATCAATTACAATATATATATATATTGAATAGATTAAAAACATGCAAAATCAGAAATACTGTATATTAAAAAAAGTGAGGTAGTGTCCAAGGGTTCGATGTCCATTTAGGAATTGGATGGCAGAGGGGAAGAAGCTGTTCCTGAATCACTGAGTGTGTGCCTTCACCTCCTACCTGATGGTAACAGTGAGAAAAGGGCATGCCCTGGGTGCTGGAGGTCCTTAATAATGGATGCTGCCTTTCTGAGACATCGCTCCCTGAAGATGAGGCTAGTACCCAAGATGGAGCTGACTAGATCTACAACCTTTTGCAGCTTCTTTCAGTCCTGTGCAGGCCCCCCATACCAGACAGTGATGCGGCCTGTCAGAATGCTCTCCATGGTACATCCACAGAAGTTTTGGAGTGTATTTGTTAACATGCCAAATCTCCTCAAACTCCCAATGAAGTATAGCTTCTGTCTTGCTTTCTTTATAACTAGATCGATATGTTGGGTCTAGGTTAGATCCTCAGAGATCTTGACACCCAGGAACTTGAAGCTGCTCACTCTCTCCACTTCTGATCCCTCTATGAGGATTGGTATGTGTTCCTTCATCTTACCCTTCCTGAAGCCTACAATCAGCTCTTTTGTCTTACTGTCGTTGAGTGCCAAGTTGTTGCTGTGGCAACACTCCACTAGTTGGCATATCTCACTCCTGTACGACCTCTCATCACCACCTGAGATTCTACCAACAATGGCTGTATCATCAGCAAATTTATAGATGGCATTTGAGCTCTGCCTGGCCACAGTCATGTGTATATACAGAGTAGAGCAGTGGGCTAAACACACACCCTATGAGGTGTGCCAGTGTTGATTGTCAGCGAGGAGGATATGTTATCACCAATCCGCACAGTTTGTGGTCTTCCAGTTAGGAAGTCGAAGATTCAATTGCAGAGGGAGGTACAGAGGCCCAGGTTCTGCAACTTCTCAATCAGGATTGTGGGAATAATGGTATTAAATGCAGAGCTATAGTCAATGAACAGCATCCTGACATAGGTGCTTATGTTGTCCAGGTGGTCTAAAGCAATGTGGAGAGCCATTGAGATTGCATCTGCCGTTGACCTATTGTGGCGCTAGGCAAATTGCAATGGGTCCAGGTCCTTGCAGGAGTTCAGTAAAGTCATGACCAATCTCTCAAAGCATTTCATCACTGTTGATGTGAGTGCTATTGGGCATTAGTCGTTTGGGCAGCTCACATTATTCTTCTTAGGTATTAGCATAATTGTTGCCTTTTTGAAGCAAGTGGGAACTTCCGCCCGTAGCAGTGAGAGGTTGAAAATTTGAATATTAATCTCTTTTAACACGTAGCCAAAGACAATTACAGGAGGACAGATGACCATCTTAAGTAAGTAGGGAGAAGGAGGAAGAGAAAGGGCTTCATAAAAGGAAATTCCAAATATCAGAGCTGAAGATTTTGTTAGCATAGCTGCCAAAGGTGAAACACAAGAAGACTCATGGTCCTTCACACCTGCTCTGCCATTCAACAAGGTCTTGGCTTTAGCTCCATCTTCCTAGCAGCTTCAATAACCTTTGACTCCCCTGTAGATTAAATATCTGCCTTCATTGGCCTTAAAGATAAACAATGATTCAGCCACTAGGGCTCTATGGGAGTGAAAATTCTCAAGATTTATGAACCTCAGTGGAAAGAAAACTCTGCACACACATTTCTGATACTGTGCTCCACTATTACAGATCCTCCCCACAAGGCAAAAAAACCTCTCAGTTTTTCAAAAAGCAACAAACTGCTGATGTTGAAAAACAGAAAATGCTGGAGTCTCAAGTAGGCCATATCTCTCTTGAGAGAAACAGGTAACATTTTGAATTGATGACCTTCTTTAGAACAAAGAAAAGTTAGAAGAAAAACATGCTGTTGGTTACAGAGAATGAGCAGCTGTTGAGAGAAGAAAAGGAATTTAGTGATAGGATAGAGACAAAAAAGAACCAAATTAAGCAAATAATGATTGTGCTGGCTTGATAGAGGGTGATGATTGTTTTGTTTAATTGTAGATAATCTATCTGCAGTATACACTGATGAAAGAACATAAGAAATCAAAACAGGATCAAGCCAGCCAGGCCCTGATACCTGCTTCACCATACAGTAAGCTCATTGCTAATCTCTTAGCCCAGAAGAACTTTCCTATTCACCCTATATCCTTTTTATATCCATGAGTGTATTGACCTTTCTCATCAAACCTAACTCTTCAAGATTCAAGACTGTTTAACGTCATTTCCAGTACACAAGTGCAAAGGAGAATGAAATAATTGTTATTCTGGATGCAATGCAGCATATAAAAAAAGCAAACTAAGATAATGAACACAATAATAAAAAAGGTACAATCAATATAAATACATAAGATAGTGTTAGCCAGAAAAAAACAATAATCAGTGAACAGCAATGGAGGTGGTCACTTTGTGTTACTGTCCTTGCAGCTGCCATTTTATGACTGATCAACTGATTTTTGCTCTGGTATAACTTAATCAGAGCAACTGAATGTGGACACAAGGAGGTTCTGTTAATGATCTGCTACACCTGAGATCATTCTAAGATAAGAAGCTGTTTACTGTGCAAAATGGCAGGTTCACAGAAGTAATCTCTTCATCTGGGCCCAGTGCCTGGGTGACCTGATTTGACTGGTTTAAACCAGAGTTGAACAGACCAAAAGGAGTCACCCAAAGCATGAAGCTGAAGGTGAAGGCCATAAAATAATACTGCTTGTAGCCCTGGGGTATACCCAATGAGAATCTAACACAGGTCAGCCAGATTACTTTGAGCCAATGAGATTAAGAGTCATAGATTGATTCGATAAGGAAAAGTATAAAAATAGACAATTTGGGAGCTCAGGCAGAGACAACTCTCCAGAGACCAACGAATGCAGATTTGGAGGACCTCACATCGGGCATGAGGAGATTACCTCAGGGCCACAAGGAATACCTGACCAGTGCAGATGCTTTTTGACTGCTCATGGAGAGTCAGGGAAATTTAGCAGATGTAAAACACAGGTATTCGGTTGTAAAAATTCACATACATGTGAACTGAGCCAATAAAGGAACTTGACAGTAAATACAGATTCTATCTCTGCCTAACTGATCATTATTGGTGAGAGAAATGAAGAGTCGATGTCTTGGGCCCAGACCCTTCATGAGGACTGGAAGGAAGTAAAAAAAAACTGGAGAAGGAGAAATTTGAAAGAGAAGAGTGGACTGTGGGAGAAAAGGAAGGAAGAGGCGTACCAGAGGGAATTGATAGGCAGATGATGATAAGAGAAGGGGTAAAATCAGAGTCAGAATAGGGAAGGGAAAAGGAAAGAAGGGGGAAAGAGGGAGACATTACCAGAAGCTGGAGACATCAATGTTCACGCTATCAAGGTTGGAGGCTACCAAGTGATGCCAAGATTGGAGTACAAGAATCTTAGAAGGCTAGGAAGGTTCGAAAGTGATATTTTAGAAAACTGCTTTCCCAGAACTGGCAGTGTAAGTCAATAGCTATAGGACTAATGGTTGAATGAATTCACTGCAGACAGCAGAACTCCAAATGAACCGAGAGGAAAAATGACTTCCAGAAGAGCAAAAATTCGCAAAAACAGAAACAGAGTTAAGGGCTGAATAGCTCATAAGTTGAGACAGCTGTGCCACTATGCTGTATTGGTGAGGAAATGAGCATTTGGTTGAAGGCATGATTGGTGTTAATAAAATCAAAAATAATTGAACATTTCAAAGAAACACCTCCTCAAGCAGTCATTAATTAATTGCAACTGCTGCTGCTGTGATATGAAAGTAAAGTTATTGCAGGGAATCCAAAACAAACATTGGAGTAGTTTAAGAAAACTTCTAACATTTCTACATACCCACATAGAGAATATGCTTTTGAACTCCTACCAGTAAATTTTTTTTAAATAAAAGGTGTTTCACCACAGTCAATGGACGCTAATTTATATGTACTATTTACAGTGACAATTTTCAAGCTGTCAGATGCAGAAATAGAATGTTTAATTAATTAAAAATATTGCTTTTTATTTCAGTGCTTTATAGCACACCTGCAATGAAAAGGTCTACATATGCTATACAGATTCCATCATAAATCTTGGTAAGTTTTGGAAAGCACATTCGCATAAGGATTTGGCGCACAACACAAATAAGGATGAGTCAGATCCCTAAGGCGTGCTGGACCTGCTGGTCTCAAATGAAACAACTTTATGAGAACTTTGTATCTTTGGAAACAATAATCCAGAAGTCAGTCAAATAATGACAGAACAGGAAAGGCAAAAATGGCCAAACAATTAGGTTATATTTAATACTCTTTTTAAAAATAATTTACTTATGTTTTATGGGAATAAAAATTAAGATGATGAACTTGCTTTTACATCCATCACATTGCTCAAATATTTAACCTTCAGAAAAAAATTTAAATTTTGTGCGAGGGAGGAGGTTAGGGGCTTGGAGTTTGCCATATTTCCATGGGGGCAATCTGTTAAGTTTTTTCTGTATGAGAGTAGCAGTTGGAGGCTGGGGGTTTGGGGTTCGATGTTCTAGCTTCCACTTTCTGGATGGGTAATCTGAACACTTTTGTGCGAGCAAGGGGGTAGGGGGTTTGGGGTTTGATGTTCTTGTTGCTGGTTTATCATGTGGGTGATCTGTTAGTTTTTTCTGTGTGAGAGAGGGAGTTGGGGGTTTGCAAGTTTTGGTTTCTTTTTTTGTGTGTGGGGGGTGATGTCTTTCTTTCTTTCAACAACTTTCTTTGTTTCATGGCTATCTGGAGAAGACAAATATCAGAGTTGTAACACTGCATCCATACTTTAATAATAAAATGCACCTTTGAAAAATGCAGACAAGTAACTGACCAAACCTGTCATAAAAATATTCCCCTTCCTGAAGCTGCTGACTTGCTGAGTATTTCTCCATCCCAATTTGGCTGACAGTATTCAATTTCTCATTAACATATCAGATTAAGATAATTAGCCTGAAAATGATTATCTGACGGAGGGTACTGTATATTTCTTGATTTAAAAAAAAAATCATTTTCAACATCAAATTATTGCTAATTTGCAAATCATTCAGTAAAGTTACAAGTCACAGATAGATGAAAACTTACCCTTCTCTGTTCATCATCATTGCAAGTCTTGACTTTTTCATCAAACAACTGGAAAGTGTGGAAAGAAAAAGCCATTCCAACAGAAGTAATCAACACAGGGGTAGCGCAAATCTTTATTCAAGTTACTTCAACATTGACCAGATATTAATAACTTCTACTGCAAAACTCTTGAGCATTTTTTAAACATTTGGCACTGTTAAAACTAAATTTGCATGCAAATCCAAGTTAAATAATTCAGTGTGTTTATACGATAAGTACATTTTCTGTTTTTGACCAAAGAAAAATAAAATAAACTGTATTAACATACATAATAAATCTAAACTCAATAGAATATCAGCAATAAGATACCTTTTACTATCTAAGCTAAAGTTATAAAGGAATTATTTTTGTTTCTGGTCATGTATTCTTCTGCTTTGTTTTTTGATGTTCTATGTTTCTTCCCTATTAGAAATCTATATCTTTCTGAATTATAAAACCTTTTGAAATGTTTAATGCACCCTATTGCCAATGAGTGGATAGAATGGCTGAAACTTAAGCTTTGATAGTGCAAGTTGAAGAAGAGAAATAGCTAAAGCAAATGGCTGGTAGTCAAGTAGGCAGCTGGAGATATAAGCAGACAACCAGACAGGCTGCCACAATGAATCCACAATAGAGATCAGAGGCTGATGGCAGGATAGAAAGCAGTGCTCGATGATCTTGCAGGTGGCTTTTAGAAATCCTTTTAAAACATTAAGTATCATGTTGTTGGTCTATAGAGACTGCCATATTAACTGCAGCAATCATTCAGTTGAAAAGAAAAGTCATCTTTCAGCTGATACAAAGCACTTCAAATGTTTTCTGAATTTTTGAACTACTTCCATATATTCAATAACTAGAAATTTAATATACAAGAACAAGGGCATTATTCCAACTAGCACTTATTTCAAAGTAACATTATCAAAATTATCCACAAATTGAGACCAACTTTTGGTTGTGATGATTGCATAAAAATAAATTTTAAAACATCGAGGAAAACAGAATTTAATTTATTCTATACACACAAGCACTACATTTAGGATTTCCATTTTTGAGGATCTTTATTAGAACAAAGGCAAGTAAATACTCACAATGAGTAAGGAAAAAAGAAAATAACAAAGAGAATAAAGAAAATCAAAGGATAGAAAAATAATGCCTTGTCTGCCTACAGGTGATCCTCACATTACAAGGGAGCTGCATTCCATGAAAATGGGCCATTTTATGATTTTCCTTAAGTGTAAATCCAGATCATCTGTGCAGGCAGCAAGAAACAGAAGTTAAAAACAAACTTAATGTGTTCATTTATTTGTCTCCCCACCCCCCCCCACCGAAATTTTTGGGTAGTGAATTTGCAAATTCTGTAAAGGTGAATTTCAGATAATTGTGCAGTCTTAATGTGGGAATCACCTTTATTATAACTTTCACCTTCTGCTTTATAAACTCTTAACTAACCTGATGGATTCTAGGCTGCCCTCACCTTCATGTCAGCTGACTCTTTACTTCCTTTTCTTGATCTCTGTGTCTTCATCTCAAAAGTTAGACTATCTACTCATATCCTTTGCAAGCTTCCTTGACTGCCATGGCTATTGCCTCTACCCTTCATCCCCAGTGGGAAATAAACTACTGGAAGAACTGACGAAGGGTCTCGGCCTGAAACATCAACTGTACCTCTTCCTAGAGATGCTGCCTGGCCTGCTGCATTCACCAGCAACTTTATGTGTGTGCTTGAAATTCCAGCATCTGCAGATTTCCTCGTGTTTGCGTACTGGAAGAACTCAGTGGGTCAAGCAGCATCCATTCATGAAGGCAAAGGGATGGTTGACATTTCAGGTTGAGACTACATTAGGACTGAGAACGTAGAAGGGAGGATGATACAGGAGCTGCTATGTGATAGGTGAAAATAGATGAGATCATAGTCATTTGGATTGTAATAACGGAGACAAGTGAGAGGAGGAGGGAGGAAAGAATGGTGGACAAAGGCTAGGAAGAGATAAGTAGAACCAGATAAGGGAGAGATGGCCAGATGGAATTGGGAAGGTGGGGAGGGTGACACATCTATGTAATGAGTTTGGAGTGAGGAAAAAGGAAGAAAAGGTGAACAAAGTGAGAAAGCTCTGGGTGGACTGGTGGAAGTGGGGAAGTGGGGTGGGGGGAGGGCTGGAGTGGGTTACCTGAAAATGGAAAAATCCACCATCCATACATTGGGTTAAAGGTTCCCAAGTGGAAAAGTAGGCACTGTTCTTCTGGTAGATGTTTGGCCTCACTATGACAGTGGAAAAGGCAGAGGGCAGAGAGGTCAGAGTGGGAATGAGAAAGGAAGTTGAAATGACATATCATCACTAACTCTCTGTGTACCACAAAAATATTGCCTATTCTACTGTCAGGGACCACTTAGTGACTGGAATGTAATAGATGTTCTTGGAGGTACAAGTGAAATCCTGCCTCACCTGAAAGGGCTATTTAGTTTCTTTGAAGGTGGTGAAGGGTTTATCATTGCCTCCTCTACCATTGTTTTTTTTATATAATTTTTATTGAGTTTTCGAAATGATTACATAGAATGATAATATCTACCCTCCCCCCCGATATATACCCCTACCTGAAAAAAAAGAAAGAAAGACTGCCTGGATATTGGAAAGTTTCCACATGCTCCATGGGATTCAAAATAAATTTAGTATATTTATTTATTACTTTCCCCAAGGGACCAACATCTTTATCATCGGAGCAAATATGCCATCCTATCTTTTGTAAATATGGGCGCCAAATATTCAAAAATGTATCATATTTATCTCTTAAATTATAAGTAATTTTTTCGAGTGAAATACAACTAGAAATTTCATTATTCCAACGATCCATACTTCAATATGAATCCAATTTCCAAGTAACTGCTATAGCCTTCTTGGCTACTGCCAATGCAATTTTTATAAATTCTTTCTGTTATTTATGCAGTTTAAGTTTCGGTTTTATCCCTTCAATATCACCTAATAGAAATAATATAGGGTTATGTGGAAGTTGAGTTCCAGTAATTTGTTACAATAAAACTCTTAAATTTATCCAAAAAGGTTGAATTTTGGAACAAGACCAAATAGAATGTAGGAAAGTACCAATTTCTTGATTACACCGAAAGCATTGATCAGATAAGTTTGAATTTAATCTATTTATTTTTTGCAGTGTAATATATAATTGGTGTAAAAAATTATATTGTACTAATCTAAGTCGTACATTTATTGTATTTGTCATACTGTCAAGACACAGTCTTGACCAATTTGTTTCATCAATATTAATATTCAGATCTGTTTCCCATTTTTGTTTTGACTTGTGGATTCCTTGTTTAATTGTTTTTGAATCAAATTATACATAAAAGAAATATATTTTTTAATTTTTCCTTTCTGAATTAAAATTTCTATTTCATTGGGTTTTGGCAAAAACATTGTTTGACCCAGTTTGTCTTTTAAATAAGCCCTTAACTGAAGGTAACAAAAGGAAGAGTTATTTGATATTTTATATTTATTTATTAATTGTTCAAATGACATCAATATACTTCGTCCATAACAGTCTCCTATAGATCTAATCCCTTTTTGGTACCAATTATATAAAAGTTGATTATCCATTGCAAAAGGAATAAGTCTGTTTTGAATCAAAGGTCTCCTTGCTAATAAAGATTTCTTTATTTCATTATCAACATTTATCTTATTCCATAGATCAATGAAATGTTTTAATATAGGAGAATCTTTCTTTTCCCATATCCATTTAGATTCCCATTTATATATAAAATCTTTGGGTGTATTTTCTCCTAT
Organism: Mobula hypostoma; assembly: GCF_963921235.1. NCBI lineage: Eukaryota > Metazoa > Chordata > Chondrichthyes > Myliobatiformes > Myliobatidae > Mobula > Mobula hypostoma. The sequence goes on along the minus strand of NC_086108.1, from coordinate 69,813,570 downwards.
CTTATCTAATTCTATTTTAATCCATGCCGGTTTTTGTTCGTCAAAGAAAGATGCAATAAATCTAAGTTGATTTGCTTTGTAATAATTCTTAAAATTTGGAAGTTGTAACCCTCCTAACTCAAATTTCCAGGTCAATTTTTCCAATGATATTCTTGACATCTTACCTTTCCAAAGAAATTTTCTCACATATTTATTTAACTCTTGAAAAAATTTCTGTGGCACTTGTATGGTAATGTTTGAAACAAATACTGTAATCTAGGATATATATTCATTTTTACAACACTGACTCTACCCACTAATGTTCCTGGTAGTATCATCCATTTGTCAAGATCTTCTTGAATTTTTTTCAATAGTGGTAAATAATTAAATTTATATAAATTCTTTACATCATTATCAAGTCTTATACCTAAATACTTTATATCATTTACCGGCCATCTAAATTGGGTTACTAATTGACATTGGCTATAGTCTCCTTTAGTAAGAGGTAAAATTTCACTTTTATCCCAACTTATTTTATACCCTGATACTTTCCCATATTCATCCAATCTAAAAGATAATTTACATAACAAATGCTGTGGGTTTGTTAAATAAATCAAAACATTTCCTCTACCATTGTAACAAAAGAATTTGACCATATTTTATCCATCTCCTGTGCCACAACTTTCACTCCCTCTCATTCAGAATGGAACAAGGATAAAGTCCCCTGGTCCTCAGCTTCCACCCACCAGCCTCCATATTCAACTGAAAATTCTCTGTAATTTCCACTACATTCAAAGAGATTCCACCATCAGACACCCAGGGCATGCCCTTTTCTCACTATTACTATCAGGTAGGAGATATAAAAACCTGAAGGCACACACTCAGTGATTCAGGAACAGCTTCTTCCCCTCTGCCATCTGATTCCCAAATGGACATTGAATCTTCGGACGCTACCTCACTTTTTAAAAAAATATACAGTATTTCTGTTTTTGCATGTTTTTTAAATCTTAATCAATATAAATAATTGATTGACTTGTTTATTTATTATTATTTTTTTTTCTCTTTCTGCTGGATTATGTATTGCATTGAACTGCTGCTGCTAAGTTACCAAATTTCACGTCACATGCCAGTGATAATAAATCTGATTCTAATCTTCGCCCCTCTCTTCTAAATTCAGCATTAAAGAGTTTTCTTCATGACCACCTGGCCCACTCTTTCCATTCCCATTGACCATTCCCTTCTTACACAGCACTCTTGCTTGTAACAGCAGGGAATCCAACCTGGTCTTTTCACCCCTTCTCTCCCTGTGACCCAGGGATCCAAACAGTCTTTCCAAGTGAAGTAGCCATTCACTTCCACTACTTTTAATCCAGTATACTGCATCTGGAATTCATGACGTGGTAACTGTTGCTTTGAAGAAATTAAATGCAGTTTGGGTGATTGGGCAACCCTTAGCTTCTCGATTCCTGACATTTTAATTCTCCATCCTACTCTGAACTATTGGTCTGTGGCCTCTTGTACTATCACCATGTGACCCAATAAAAGCTTGAGGAACAGCACTTCCTCTTTTGTCTTAGGCACATTGCAGCCTTAGAACAGTACACAATGTTGTGCCATCCTTTTAACCTACTCTTCAATCAATCTAACCCTTCCATCATCACAACCTATAACCCTCCATTTATCTTCCATCTACGTACCTATCTAAGAGTTTCTTAAGTGCCCCTAATGTATCATTCTCCAGCACCCGCCTGATGGTGCATTCCAGGAACTTACCACTGTGTTAAAAAAAAATTACCTCTAATATCTCCCTTAAATTTTCCTCATTCACTTTGAAAGGATGTCCTCTGATTTAAGCCATTGCCTCCATGGGAAAAAGGGCAAATTCATGGCAGATGCAATTTAATGTGGATAAATGTGAAGTTATCCACTCTGGTGGCAAAAATAGGAAAACAGATTATTATCTGAATGGTGGCCGATTAGGAAAAGGGGAGGTGCAACGAGACCTGGGTGTCATTATACACCAGTCATTGAAAGCAGGCATGCAGGTACAGCAGGCGGTGAAAAAGGCGAATGGTATGCTGGCATTTATAGTGAGAGGATTCGAGTACAGGAGCAGGGAGGTACTACTGCAGTTGTACAAGGCCTTGGTGAGACCACACCTGGAGTATTGTGTGCAGTTTTGGTCCCCTAATCTGAGGAAAGACATCCTTGCCATAGAGGGAGTACAAAGAAGGTTCACCAGATTGATTCCTGGGATGGCAGGACTTTCATATGAAGAAAGACTGGATGAACTGGGCTTGTACTCGTTGGAATTTAGAAGATTGAGGGGGGATCTGATTGAAACATATAAGATCCTAAAGGGACTGGACAGGCTAGATGCAGGAAGATTGTTCCCGATGTTGGGGAAGTCCAGAACGAGGGGCCATAGTTTGAGGATAGAGGGGAAGCCTTTTAGGACCGAGATTAGGAAAAACTTCTTCACACAGAGAGTGGTGAATCTGTGGAATTCTCTGCCACAGGAAACAGCTGAGGCCAGTTCATTGGCTATATTTAAGAGGGAGTTAGATATGGCCCTTGTGGCTATGGGGGTCAGGGGGTATGGAGGGAAGGCTGGGGCGGGGTTCTGAGTTGGAGGATCAGCCATGATCATAATAAATGGCGGTGCAGGCTCGAAGGGCCAAATGGCCTACTCCTGCACCTATTTTCTATGTTTCTATGTTTCTATGTTATCCACTCTATCTATGCCTCTTAACTTATACACCTCTGTCAAGTCACTTTCTATCCTCCTCTGCTCAAAAAACTCTAGCTTGCTCAAACTTCCCTCATAAGACATTCTTTCCAATCCAGACAACATCCTGGTAAATCTCCTCTACACCCTCTGTAAAGCTTCCACATCCTTCCTATAATGAGACAACCAGAACTGAACACAATATTTTGCTACATTACTTCACGGTTCTTGAGCTCAACCCCAGAGGACAAAGGCCAACAATATGTCTTCTTAACCATCCTATCAACTTGTTCAGCAACTTGGACTTGGTCCCCAAGATACCTTTGTTCCTCCACACTGCTAAGAATTCTGCCATTAACTATGTATTCTGCCTTCAGGTTTGGCCTACCAAATTGTATCACTAGACACTTCTAAAAATTATTTTCTTAGTTTATACAGTGAAGAAAAAAAAAAGTAAAGTTTGTACAGTGCAAAACAAAGGTATCGAATGTACAGTTCATAACAGTAAAAGAAAAAGCACCCATGGTAGAATCGTATGTAGTTAGTTACCACCCCACTCTCCTATTACCCAACTCCAAGCCAACTTTACAATATGTAGAAAAGTTAATCAGAACTTTTATCTCCACAGAGCTGTATTTATAAAAAAAAGGTATATTGCCTACTACCTAGGCTATAATACGTTAACACATCAAGTTTGTAACCGGAAAACTGGTTAAGTTTGTTAAGGAGAGAAAACACTGGGGGTAAGGAGGTAGTCAGATTTGATATAAAAAGTAAAAGATTATCAGCATAAAGAGAGACCTTGTGCTCAACACCCCGCCTCCAAATCCCCATCAGATCAGTGCAGCTACGAAACGCAATTGCCAATGGCTCTATGGTCAGATCAAAAAGTAAGGGACTTAGAGGGCACCCTTACCGGGTGCCACGTTTAAGATTAAAAGGTTGAGATTGCTGAGAGTTAGTCAAGACAGAGGCAGTGGGATGGGAGTATAACAATTTAATCTACGTAATAAAACTTTGTCCAAAATCAAATTTTTCTAAAACTGCAACAGTTCCACTCCACACGATCAAACGCTTTCTCCGCATCTAAAGGAATGACACATTCAGGAATCCCAGCTGAAGATGAGTATAAGATATTAAACAGACGCCATATATTGAAAAAAGGGAGACGATTTTTAATAAAACCAGTTTGGTCTTCAGAAATAATTAAGGGCAGAATGTTCTCCAATCTACGGGCCAAAGCTCTGACATCATCATTTAGCAAAGAAATCAGCCTGTGTGAAGAACACTCTGTTGGATCTTTACCTCTTTTCGCTAAAAGAATGATACATGCCTCATTAAATGGTGCTGGCAATTTACCTTGCTTAAGCACGTCAGATAAAACCAAGGTTAGTTGAGGTGAAAGCAATGAGGAAAATGATTTATAGAATTCTGCAGAGAACCAATCAGGTCCAGGAGATTTACCAGTCTGCTATATAGAAATGGCTGAGGATATTTCCTCTAGTGATATTGGCTCATTCAGTTTTGCTTTGAGATCAGGAGAAAGCATAGGAATATTTAGACTACTTAAGAAATTCTTGGCCAAATATTACATTTCTGAATGTTTAGAGTGGGGAATAAAAATTCCTGAATGTCATTGATTTCACAATGATTCAAGATAATATTCCCACTTTCCATTCGAATTTTTGCAATGTGTTGTTTAGCTTTGAAGCATCTCAGTTAACTAAAAATTTACCAGATTTATCACTATGAATATAAAACCGGCTCTTACTTTCCAAAAGTTGGTGTTCAATTGGTTGAGGGGAAATAAGGTCAAACTTAGTTTGAAGTTCCACTCGTTTCTTATACAGCTCCGGATTTTTTGTTTGGGTATATAGCTGGTTTGTTTCTTTGATTTGATTGACCAGATCTAATCACTCTTTATGGGTCCCTCTTTTCAAGTTTGCAGCATATGGAATTATTTGACCCCTTAGGTATGCTTTCATAGTGTCCCAAACAAACAGACTTGAAGTTTCAGATGATGTGTTAGTATTTAGGGAAAAAATTATCTGGTCCTCCATAAATTTTACAAAATCATTATCTAATAATAAGTTCGAATTAAAACGCCAATGCTTATTTATTTGTGGAAAACCAGGAAGAATCATAGAGAGGGTGCTTGGGACATGATCTGAAATCATTATACTCTGATAGTCACAAGAACGGACAGATGGGATCAGCTGATTATCAATTAAGAAGTAATCAATTCCAGTAAAAGTGTGATGAACATGTGAAAAAAAAGAATAATCTCTCTCATTTGGGAGCAGAAAACACCATACATTGGAGATACCATAACTGGAAAGGAAGGACTGAATTAATGAAGCAGATTTGCTTGGTAGTCTGGGAATAGAAGACGATCGATCCAAAACTGGATCTAACCAACAGTTAAAGTCACCACCCAATATGAGTATAAACTCAACTCAGGAAACAGAGAGAAGAAACGATCAAAAAACTCCACCCCATCCGAGTTAGGAGCATATAAGTTAGCCAACACTACCAATGTATTACATAATTTCTCTGAGACAATGATAAAATGACCATTTGTATTTGATACTTTGTTATGGAGTTCAAAGGGAACATTTTGATTTATGTGAATTGAGACCCCCACCCCCCGGCTTTAGCCTGAAAAGTAGAATGGAAGTGCTACCCCGGCCATCTTGACATGAGCTGAGAGTTATCAGAACTACGAATGTGTGTTTCTTGCAAAAAAGCAATTGCTGCATTAAACTGTTTCAGATGCGAAAACACCTTCCTTCTTTTAAAGGATGGTTCAATCCCTTAACATTCCAGCTCACAAAATTCAACGGACTAACCACTGTCCTTTTAAAAAAAAAAGATACAGGTCAATAGGCATAAGCAGTGTCAGAAGTTTGAATAACAGCTCTGGGGCAAAAGTATAAAACAAATTAAAACAGAACAAAAATATGCCTTGAATAACAAAAATATCTAGAGGTTATACAAATGATATTGGCACTGGAGTTCCCTCCCAACCCACTGAGTATTTCTAGTATTTTCTGTTTTTATTTTAGTACACTGTGATACAGATCAGCTGGGAATTTGGGCAGCAAAATAACAAAAGGAAGGTAATTCTAAAAATTGCAAGGTAATGCATTTTGCACAGGCTGGGTTTGAGGAGGCAGGGGAGCTACATGCTGCCCAAAGGTGTGGTGGAGGCAGATACAATTGCAACATTTAGAAGTTACTTGGAATACAAAGTTGAGGGATGCAGGCTTCAAGCAAGCAAATAGGATTAGCATAAATAGGCATCACAGTTGGCATGCACGAGTCGGGTTGAGGGGCTTGCTCCTATGCAATACAACTCTAAGACTACATAGATAACATTTTGAAGGGGTTAGATGGTGAAAAAAAAGGGCTTATTACTTAACCTATGATGAGATATCTCAGCCAAGAAAGTATTACGGTGAGAGGCAGAAAGCATTGAAGAGATGGTGGAGATATTTTCATAACACTTAAGAAGCAGCTGGACAAGCACTTCTATCATCAAGTCACTGAAGCAACAAACCTAATATTGGTGAATGAGTTTAATGTAAACAGGTATATTGGGAAGCTTGGACACAGAAATGGACCTTTGGCCTACCTTGTTGTAAAACTCTAATAAAACACTTTCTCACCCAGCTTTAATAAATCATGCATTTGGTCTTCACTCTACGGACTAAACCACAGAACATCTACCCATACCCATCTCCTCTGTTCCCAATATCTTTAACATTCTTAAAATTTCATTCTTATAACCAAAATGCATCTATTCCTTTTGATGAATTTCCCACATTTACTTAAAAACACATTAAAATATTACTTTCATGTTCATATTAAGGAGATAAATATCAATCCAAATGGAAAGTCTGGCTGCTTTTCTGACTTTTTTTCCCACAAAAAAGGTGTTTGGGAAAGTGTCAGTCATTGGGGGTTAATGTTGAGAAAGCACATAGTTAGGTAATGGCAAATCACTTCCAGCAACTGAACCACAAGAAAAAGTGCATTTAGGTTTAAAGACAAGAGGTTGCTAACAATGAACTATGGAAGAAATTAAGAGAAAAAGACAGGGGAACAAAGGAAAAGTAAAAGAAGAAAAGGAAATTACTTCATATGATCTCGCCATATTTCAAAAGGCTTTATAACCAGTGAAGTATTTTTAAAATGCAGAACTGTTTTGAATTAGGAAATGAGTTAAATTGTACATAGCAAGATTCAATAAAGATCCGTTATACTTTGTAATGTTGCTTAAAAGACAAATATACCAGCACAACCACCCTGCTAGTCTTCAAACCAACATTTTGGAATTATTTACAACTACTTCAGATTGCACCTCTTGCAGCTCAATATTGCTCAGGTATTTGTCCAACCTCACCTGTTTAGGTCTCTGAAACAAGATGCTTCTATCAATGAGGTTAGAGTGCTACTAACTAATTCATAGCTAAATCATGGCTGATTACATACAAATTACTTCATGAAGCATTCAGAGATGAGGTGGTTTATAGTTTTCAACTTTAGCAGAATCAATGGGGACTAATTATGGTCAAATTGACAAGGAACTAATTTGGTAGATATCCAATTCTGACTGGAAGTTGATCCTTACCAATCATGCATGTGATACCACATTGGTCTTCTAGGCAAATGTGCAAAATTTTTCATCGAGTATAGGATAGAATCAATTCAATTACCTTCAGTTGATCAATTAAAATCTGTAAGTAGGCATCAGCTTCAGCAAGCTTCTTGTCAAAATCTTGTACACTTGGAACAAATCCTGCTTCAGAACCCTACAAAAAAATGGTTACAGTAATTTGTAAGGCATCTTCTGGCTATTAGAAGAAACTTTTGAACTTTAAAGACCTCAGGTATCATTACCATATCATATCCTTTTGCATAAATTGCTCAAGTGGATACTCAAAACAGGAAATTACACCAGAAGTAGATAGATACACTCCTGCTTAACACCTGCTTTTTTCATCTTACATGAATATAATCAACCAATTTTATTGAAGATTTAAAACCAGAATCCTTCCAGCTTTCCAACTCCTAATAAAATCTATCAAACTGCTATTAGCTGCTTGCGCATTATCACACAAGCCATCCACACTGCAGCACAATCCCATCAACTTATTTCCGTTATTTTCTTGTGACCCTAATATTTAGACTCTCTCATTTTCCCACAAGTCCCACACTTTGCCTTTGATTAGTTTTGCCAATTACCCAGACAGAGGGATAATCTAGTCACCAATTGACTTACAAGCACAAATTAGGGATGAAAAGGAACCCAGAGTGCCCAAAGGGACCTCAGAGAGAACGTGCAAACTCAACACAGACAGCCCAAGGTCAGGATTGCACCCAATTCACCCAGCTGCAATGCTATTATCAGCCAGCATTTTTATAACCTCCCCTAATACATTCTTAAAATTGTCTACTTTTTCTTCTCTGATCCATCAGCGATGCATCTCCAAGACCAACAATTAATCCACGTGACAATCTGAGTGATAAATTTGATGCAGTTTCACTTCATGCTACCAAATGTTTTGATACTGTAGAAATTACCAAACAACTCGGTTTGCAACTAAAGCAGCTAAAAACAAAACACAAATTTAATAATTACACAAACACTAGGAAATCTGCAGATGCTGGAATTTCAAGCAACACACGTAGAAGTTGCTGGTGAATGCAGCAGGCCAGGTAGCATCTCTAGGAAAAGGTACAGTCAACATTTCGGGCCGAGACCCTTCGTCAGGACTAACTGAAAGAAGAGCTAGTAAGAGATTTGGAAGTGGGAGGGGGAGGGGGAGATCCGAAATGATAGAAGACGACAGGAAGGGGAGGGATGGAGCCAAGAGTTGGACAGTTGATTGGCAAAAGGGATATGAGAGGATCATGGGACAGGAGGCCTAGGGAAAAAGAAAGAAAAGGGGGAGGGGGGAAACCCAGAGGATGAGCAAGGAGTATAATGAGAAGGACAGAGGGAGAAAAAGGAGAGAGAGAAAAAGAATCGTGTATATAAATAAATAAATAAATAACGGATGGGATACGAGGGGGAGGTGGGGCATTAGCGGAAGTTAGAGAAGTCAATGTTCATGCCATCAGGTTGGAGGCTACCCAGACGGAATATAAGGTGCCGTTCCTCCAACCTGAGTGTGGCTTCATCTTTACAGTAGAGGAGGCCGTGGATAGACATGGAATTAAAATGTGTGGCCACTGGGAGATCCTGCCTTCTCTGGCAGACAGAGCATAGGTGTTCAGTGAAACAATCGTTGACTTCATTAACTTTGCCTCCAACTTTCACCCTGCCCTCAAGTTTACCTGGTCCATTTCTGACACTTCCCTCCCCTTTCTTGATCTTTCTGTCTCTATCTCTGGAGACAGCTTATCTACTGATGTCTACTATAAGCCTACTGACTCTCACAGCTATCTGGACTATTCCTATTCTCACCCTGTCTCTTGCAAGAATGCCATCCCCTTCTCGCAATTCCTCTGTCTCCGCTGCATCTGCTCTCAGGATGAGGTTTTTCATTCCAGGACGAAGGAGATGTCCTCCTTTTTTAAAGAAAGGGGCTTCCCTTCCTTCACCATCAATTCTACTCTCAAACGCATCTCCCCCATTTCACGCACATCTGTTCTCACTCCATCCTCCCGCCAGCCCACTAGGAATAGGGTTCACCTTGTCCTCACCTGCCACCCCACCAGCCTCCGGGTCCAACATATAATTCTCCGTAACTTCCGCCACCTCCAACGGGATCCGACCACTACGCACATCTTTCCCTCACCCCCTCTCTCTGCTTTCCGCAGGGATTGCTCCCTACGTGACTCCCTTGTCCATTTGTCCCCGCAATCCCTCCCCACCAATCTCCCTCCTGGTGGAACAAATGCTACACATGCCCTTACACTTCCTCCCTCACCACCATTCAGGTGAGGCGACACTTCACCTGTGAGTCGGCTGGGGTGATATACTGCGTCTGGTGCTCCCGATGCGGCCTTCTATATATTGGCGAGATCCGACGCAGACTGGGGAGATGGTTTCGCTGAACACCTACGCTCTGTCTGCCAGAGAAGGCAGGATCTCCCAGTGGCCACACATTTTAATTCCACGCCCCATTCCCATTCTGATATGTCTATCCTTGGCCTCCTCTACTGTCAAGATGAAGCCACACTCAGGTTGGAGGAACAACACCTTGTATTCCGTCTGGGTAGCCTCCAACCTGATGGCATTAACATTGACTTCTCAAACTTCCGCTAACGCCCCCACCTCCCCCTCGTACCCCATCCATTATTTATGTATATACACACATTCTTTTTCTCTCTCTCCTTTTTCTCCCTGTGTCCTTCTCAATATACCCCTTGCCCATCCTCTGGGTTCCCCCCCCTTTTCTTTCTCCCTAAGGGCTCCTGTCCCATGATCCTCTCATATCCTTTTGCCAATCAACTGTCCAGCTCTTGGCTCCATCCCTCCCCCTCCTGTCTTCTCCTATCATTTCCCTTCCCCCTCCCACTTCCAAATCTCTTACTAGCTCTTCTTTCAGTTAGTCCTGACGAATGATCTCGGCCCAAAACGTCGACTGTACCTCTTCCTAGAGATGCTGCCTGGCCTGCTGCGTTCACCAGCAACATTTATGTATGTTGCTTTAATAATTACAACCTTTGCTTACTTGAAATACCAGTTAAGATATTTAAATTAATGAAAATAATACTGTGGGATACAGACTATTTTGTTGTTCAGCACAGCCTACAAGCAACCCCCAGGCTATGGCCATTCAAGTTGCCCTTACAGAATTCACAGACCAACACCCCAAATTTGAAATAGAGAACAAAATACAGAATTTGTGAAAAAGTCAAGTTTTTTTTTCAATTATTTCTTAACACATGCACCGTTGACATGGCTTTGCTTTACAGAAAAATGAGATGCTGGCCCTTTTCAAAGATTGCAACCCACTGCAATAACGTGTGGGTTGCTTGTACTCATTTCTGAAATGCTTGTAAATACCTTGCGATTGCAGCTCTTAGAAATTCTCTATCCCAGAGATGCTCAGTCATCAAGTATAAGAAGATTCAGATTGGTAGATTTTGAAGTTAAGCAAGGGATAGGAAAGTCAGAAAGTGCACAGAAAAAGATATACAGCACCATTTGAATGTTAGAGCAAACCTGAAGGATTGCTGTGGCCATCATGTACTTCTATTATTGGGAGTTTTTCTGTTCCACCACAAAATAACTTTGAGTTTCACCAAATCAAATAAAATCCCAACTTTTCCACTTATTAAAGATGTTAAAATCAGTCTGTCTGTGTGGGTACCATATCCGATGCGGATGTTGGTGACCATGGTTTTCCATACAGATCTATCCCTTGTTCTTTGGATGACTTCCATTTCCTCGATGTGTAGCCACCTGGCTAGGCTTTTCATGTACATAAGCCCAGATCTTCCTCTAGGCTTGCTCCCCTCGATCTTTCCAAAGAGTACGAGTTTTTCTAGTTCATCTTTCCGCATGATGTGTCCTAGGAATCTGAGTTGTCTTTCTCTTATTGTTGGTATGAGTGATCTAATTGCTTGGGCTCTTCTGAGAACTTCTTCATTTGATATGTGTGTGGTCCATGATATTTTTAAACATTCTCCTGTAGAACCATAATTCAGCTGCTTCTAGTCTCTTTTCCATTGCTGGGGAAATGGTCCAGCATTCACTTCCATAAGATCAGTACCAAGGAGAAGTATAATTGCTTTTTAACATTGCACTTTAAATATCACGCAACAGGCAATTAACACAAATTTGCTCTAATTTTTTCCCCCAAAATAAATCAGACTCTAGAGCGGGAGTAGCGAACCTATGGCACACATGTCCAAGATGGCATGTGTAAGCTGGCACATGGCATGCAGCGCCATTCCTTGATTCTTTAAACCCCTTCCATAATGAAAAAAAAATGCATGATGCTTACTTTCAAATGAAGCAGTAATTGACTTTTTACAACCCGAGAGCAGTGAGATGTTTTTCACAGGAAACATCTCACGCCAGTTTGATGGCTACAAGATCACATGACATTGAACAATACATTCTGAAATCCTCGCAGACACATTGAACATCAGTATTTGAATAATAGATGGTTGGGCTAATTGGCATTTTTCTTTTGTCGCTCATGAGCGAACACTATATATTCAGTGATAATAACAGTAAATCTGATCTGGTTTAAAACCATGCATACTTATTTTTGCAATAAATATCTATATCAGGAAAACTATGTTAAAAAAGGATTTAATGCTTTCCTAGCGTATATTCTCGGGCTTCTAGCTGGGTACAGGTATCGATTTTAACTGACATTTCGCTGACAAACTCTGCCATCTGCATCAGGAATGATGCCTGGGCACATGATATTTATACTCCCATCGTTTGTCCTCCCGACTGGTGAGTCCTCATCCAATCAGGTTCCGCTGACCCACCTTGTTTACAATCCAATTCCAGTTCTCACTTAGAGTGAGACTTTCATCTTTGTTAAAATTCTTTTCCATTGGTTTTATTTCAATTGCTTCCTTTACCAGGTGGTCCCAAAAGCCACTGGCACTGCACAGTAGTTTTGCGCTAAAGTCAATCCTATGGCCATTGGAAATGCAAAGTTCTACTACCACTGATTTTTGGGACTTCTTGGTGAACTAGAAGAAAAGAATTTTAATAAGGAACTGGAATTCAATTGCAAACAAGGTGGGACAGTGGAAACCTGATTGGATGAGGACTAACCAATCAGGAGGGACCGACGACGGGGGTATCAACACCGTCGGACTAGACATGCCTAGGCATCATCCCTGATAAAGATGGCAAAGTCTGTCATTGAAATGACAGTTAAAATTGATACTTGTACCCAGCTGGAAGCCCAAGAAAAGTTTTTTCCAAAACTATGTTACTTAAGTTTTTAATTCACAAGTTATTTTTAAGTTGTGTTTACCCTTTATAGCTTGTTTAGAATGTGAGATGCACCAGTAAAGAAACAAAAACACTCAGATAGGAGAAGCAGCAAAGATTTTCAAGTGGTGAAATGGAAAATTTGGCATGATTAAAAAAGATGATTAAAGCATTATGTGTTTTGTGTTCCAGAACAGTGGTCTGCATGACTTCCTCAATAAAGCAGCATTATGAAACTTCATAAACCGCTTTGTGATAAGAGTAAGCAAGAGCAAAAAGAAAACATTTCTTGAGATATCCGCAACAAAAAAGAAATGCAGCCAAGTATTTTGGTATTTATTTCAAGTAGTCCTAACTTAGCTGCTGCTAGTTTTGAGGTTTTAAAGATTTTTGTTCAACATGAAAAGCCACTCAGGGTTGGAGAATACATTAAGGAAACAAGGCTAGAGTTTGCTCCTTTCAGTTTTGTTGGTCTTCCAGAAAAAGAATATTTAACACAATACAGTATTTCTGCTCAATGGCAAATACTTAAAAGATAGAATATTAATGATGAAAACAAAGATAGCAGAACAACAAAGGTATTGGTCCGTGTAAATATCTTTCCATTCCAAGAGCACTGGGTATATTATAAGCTAGGCTAATCATTATTGCTTAATTTTGTAGTGGTGGTGAAATATACAAAGAATTGGCCAACTTGCCAACATTACCTGAACTCGCACAAGGGTTGAAATGAAAGACTACAAGACCATAAGACACAAGAGCAGAATTAGGCCATTTGGCCAATCGAACCTTCTTCGCTATTTCATCACGGCTGATTTATTATCTCTCTCAACAATATTCTCCTGTCCCGTAACCTTTGACACCCTGACTAATCAAGAACCTATCAACCTCCGCTTTAAAAATGCCCAATAAACTGGCCTCCACAGATGTCTGTGGCAATGAATTCCACAGACGCACTACACTCCAATTAAAGAAATTCCTTCTCAGCTCTGTTGTAAATGGATGTCCCTCTAGTCTGAGGCTTTGCCCTCTGGTCCTATAAGAAACATCCTCTCTATATCCACTCAATCCAGATTCTTTCAATATTTGACAGATTTCAATGAGATCCTCCATCATCTTCTAAACTCCAGCAAGTACAGGCCCAAAGTCATAAAACACTCCATGGTAGCTTGTTCCTCTCTGCGCCTTGTGGTGCATTGGACAACAATTGCTGTTACTTTAGCAATTGTCTGCTTTTTACAAGGCTAAATTGCAAGCTCGACACTCAACCCAGCATGGATGGAAAGCATGCAAGGAGCCAGCCAGATTCGAACACGGGACCACTCGCCTCACAGTCTGGTATGGATGACACTACATCACCACCCCTTATACATTAACCTTTCATTCCCAGAATCATTCTAGTGTACCTCCTTTGGGCCCTCGTCAGCACATCTTTTCTTAGATAATGGGCCCCAAACTGCTCACAATACACAAAGTGCGGTCTGACCAATGCCTAATAAAGGCTCAGCATAACATCCTTCCTTTTATACTCTTGTCCTCTCAAAATGAATGCTAACATTGCATTTCCCTTCCTTACCACTGATGCAACCTGCATGTTAACCTTCAAGGAATCCTGCACGAGGACTTCCGTGTCCCTTTGCACCTGATTTTTGTATTTTCCCATTTAGAAAATAGTTACACCTTTATTCCATCTGCCAAAGTGCATGGCCATACATTTCCCAACACTATATCCCACTTCTTTCCCCTTTTCCCAATCTAACTCCATCTGTTGCTTCCCTGCCTCCCCAACAGTACATGCCCCACCCCCCCACCTACAGTCCATCAGTTCCGTCATCCAAATCATTCACATATAACATGAAAAGAAGCAGTCCCAAAAGCAGCCCCTGTGGAACACCACTTGCCACAGGCAGGCAACCAGAAGAGGCTCCCTTTACTCCCACTCTTTGTCTCCTGCCGGCCAGCCAATCTTCTTTCCATGCTAGCACTGTTCTTGTAATACCATGGGTTCTTATCTTGTTAAACAGCCTCATGTGTGGCATGTTATCAAAGGCCTTCTGAAAATTCAAGTGAACAGCATCCACTGACTCTCCTTTGTCTATCCCTGCGGGTTATTTCCTGAAAGAATTCAAACAGATTTCCACTTATGGAAATCATTCTACCTTTGGCCTTCCCAAGCACTGCAGTCAGGCTAACTGGACTATAATTTTCTTTCTTCTGCCTCCCTCCCTTCTTAAAGGGCTGAGTGATATTTGCAATTTTCCAGTCATCCAGAACCATTCCAGAATTTGGTGATTCTTGAAAGATTATTATTAATGCTTTCACAATCTCTTCAGCTACCTTTTTCAGAACCCTAGGGTGTAGTCCATCAGGTCCAGATGATTTATCAACCTTCAGACCTTTCATCTTCCCAAGCACCACCTCCTTTTAGTAATAGCAACAACACTCATTTCTGCCCCTTGACACTCTCGAATTTCTGGCATACTGCCCGTGTCTTCCATAACGAAGATGGATGCAAAATACTTATTAGGTTCCTCTACCATTTCTTCCCCCACCCCCCCCACCATTACTACCTCTCCAGCAACATTTTCCAGCAGTCCAATATACTCTCTCATCTCTCTTTTGCTATTTATATATTTGAAAGAACTTTTGGTATCCTGTTTTATATTGGTGGCTAGCTTCCCTTCATATTTCACCTTTTCTCTCCTTATTGCTTTTTTAGTTGCCTTCCGTTGGCTTTTAAAAGCTTCCCAATCCTCTACATTCCCACTAATGTTTCCTATATAGTATGTCCTCTCTTTTGTTTTTATGCTTTCTTTGACTTCCCTTGTCAGCCACGGTTGCCTCATCCTCCCTTTAGAATACTTCTTCATCTTAGGGATGTATCTATCCCTGCACCTTCCAAATTGCCTCAGATATTCCAGCCATTGTTGTTTTGCCATCATTCCTGCCAGTGCCCACACCAATCAACTTTGGCCAGCTCCTCTCTTACACCTCTGTGATTTCCTTTACTCCACTGTACTACAAGTGTCCCCAGCTTTTCGAACGTTCACTTTGCGAAACCTCACTGTTACGAAAGACCTACATTAGTTACCTGTTTTCGCTACAGAAGGTGTTTTCACTGTTACGAAAAAAAGCAGCACGCGAGAAAAAGGCAGCGTGCGATAAAAGGCAGCCCATGAAAAAAAAAGGCAGTGCGTGCCCCAAGCAGCCGCTCTCCCCCGGATTCAGAACGGCATTCTAGCTGGCATTGCTTAAACACGTGCCCGTGAGCAGCTGTTAGCAAGATGAGTTCTAAGGTATCGGAAAAGCCTGAAAGAGCTCGTAAAGGTGTTAAACTTTGTGTAAAACTAGACATAATTAAGCGTTTCGATCGTGGTGAACAAAGTAAGGACAAAGTGAGTTTGGCTTGTGGAAGTTGACAAAGATGATGTTGAAGAGGTTTTGGCATCTCATGACCAAGAACTGATAGATGAAGAACTGATGCTAATGGAAGAGGAAAGAATAACAATAAAAACTGAATGCAGTAGCGAACAGACCGAAAGTGAAGTCGTCCTGGAACTGAATGTGAAGCAACTGCATGAGATTTTCGCTGCAATGATAAAGTATGAGTTTAATTTTGAAAGGGTACATCGGTTTAGGGCATATTTGCAAGATGGTTTGAGTGCTTACAAAGAACTGTATGATAGAAAAATGCGCGAGGCTAAGCAGTCAAGCAAGCCTTCCACATCAGCCACAGCAGACGACGAACCTCGACCTTCGACATCAAGGCAGGCAGTCATAGGAGAAGATGACCTACCTGCCTGCCTTGATGGAAACAGACGACACTCCAGTGTCCCACCACCCCAACCCCCGGACTGCGGACAGATACTGATCTGCAGAGAATGCAGCGGTAGCCGGGACGAACCCAGCACATCTTTAAGAAAAAAAGCCGAAATAAACAAGCAATTAATTAGGTGCCCTCTGGCATGTAAATGTCGGCCCAGATCAGAGGCGATTGCCAATTGTGTCGCCTCTGATCTGGGCCGACATTTACATGCCGGCGGTACCTAACTAACTAGCTTGTTTGTTTCGGCTTTTCTCTTAAAGATGTGCTGGGTGCATCCCGGCTGCCGCTGGACCTCTGCTTATATCAGTTCGCTGCTGGAGGGTGGGGGCCACTGCACCACCCCATCCTCCAACGACTCAGCCTAACACACCATCAGTGCACTCGATGTCTTCCCGATTTCCGTAAGTGATACTACACAGTACAGACATTATTTCTACTTTATATAGGCTGTGTATTTTTACGTGTTATTTGGTATGATTTGGCAGCTTCATAGCTTAAAGGTTACTGGAGAGAGTGTTTCTGCCGAGAGCGCTGGCGTGAGATTTTCGCTACGGAGAACAGTGCGGCAATGATTGTGGAAAAGTATTTCTACTTTATATAGGCTGTGTATTTATCATATCATTCCTGCTTTTACTGTATGTTACTGTTATTTTAGGTTTTATGTGTTATTTGGCATGATTTGGTAGGTTATTTTTGGGTCTGTGAACGCTCACAAATTTTTCCCATATAAATTAATGGTAATTGCTTCTTCACTTTATGACATTCCGGCTTACGAACTGTTTCTTAGGAACGCTCTACCTTCGGTTGGCAGGGGAAACCTGTATTGATACATCTGACTTTAGCTGCTTCCTCTCAAACTGCTGGGTGAATTCTATCATATTACAATCACTACTTCCTTAGGGTTCCTTTACCTTAAGCTTCCTAATCAAATTTGGTTCATTACACAAAACCCATTCCGGAACTGCTTTCCCCCTAGCTGCTCTGAAAAGCCAGCTTGTAGTCAATCTACAAATTCCCACTCTTTGGAATTCCTCAACCTGATTTTCCCAATCTACACACCTGCAAATTGAAATCCTTGCATGGCATTGCCCTTTTCACATGTCTTTTCTATCCCCCATTGTAATCTGTGTCCCATATCCTGGCTACTATTTGAAGGCTCCCATCAAGGTCTTTTTACCCTTGCCGTTTCTAAACTCTACCTTCAAGGATTCTACATCTTCCAATCCTATGTTGCTCCTTTTGAAGGATTTCATTTCATTTTTTAACCAACAGAGCACTCATCCCTTGGCCTACCTGTGATTCCTTTCTATATAAGGTGTATCCTTGGATATTAAGCTCCCAACTATGATCTTCTTTCAACCATGGCTCAGTGATGCTCATAAAGTTGTACTTGCCAATCTCTCATTGTGCTACAATATTTTGTATTCTGCGTGCATCGAAATATAACATCTTCATTCTTGCATTCATTCCCCTTCTTGATTTTGCCCCCGTGTTACACTTCCACTGACTGCAATTTTGTCCTATAATCTGCCTGTCCTTCCTTGCAGTCTCACTAACTACACACTGCATCTACTTTTATACCAAACAACAGGAATTCTGCAGATGCTGGAAATTCAAGCAACACACATCAAAGTTGCTGATGAACGCAGCAGGCCAGGCAGCATCTATAGGAAGAGGCGCAGTCGACGTTTCAGGCCGAGACCCTTCGTCAGGACTAACTGAAGGAAGAGTGAGTAAGGGATTTGAAAGCTGGAGGGGGAGGGGGAGATGCAAAATGATAGGAGAAGACAGGAGGGGGAGGGATAGAGCCGAGAGCTGGACAGGTGATAGGCAAAAGGGGATACGAGAGGATCATGGGACAGGAGGTCCGGGAAGAAAGACCGGGGGGGGGGTGACCCAGAGGATGGGCAAGAGGTATATTCAGAGGGACAGAGGGAGAAAAAGGAGAGTGAGAGAAAGAATGTGTGCATAAAAATGAGTAACAGCTGGGGTACGAGGGGGAGGTGGGGCCTAGCGGAAGTTAGAGAAGTCAATGTTCATGCCATCAGGTTGGAGGCTACCCAGACGGAATATAAGGTGTTGTTCCTCCAACCTGAGTGTGGCTTCATCTTTACAGTAGAGGAGGCCGTGGATAGACATGTCAGAATGGGAATGGGATGTGGAATTAAAATGTGTGGCCACTGGGAGATCCTGCTTTCTCTGGCGGACAGAGCGTAGATGTTCAGCAAAGCGGTCTCCCAGTCTGCGTCGGGTCTCACCAATATATAAAAGGCCACATCGGGAGCACCGGACGCAGTATATCACCCCAGTCGACTCACAGGTGAAGTGATGCCTCACCTGGAAGGACTGTTTGGGGCCCTGAATGGTGGTAAGGGAGGAAGTGTAAGGGCATGTGTAGCACTTGTTCCGCTTACACGGATAAGTGCCAGGAGGGAGATCAGTGGGGAGGGATGGGGGGGACGAATGGACAAGGGAGTTGTGTAGGGAGCGATCCCTGCGGAATGCAGAGAGAGGGGGGGAGGGAAAGATGTGCTTAGTGGTGGGATCCCGTTGGAGGTGGCCCATTCTTAGCCCTATCATTCTATTTCCTACCCCTCCCCCCGACGACAAAACCATCCCAGACAGATCAAGCAAACTTGCCTACAAGGATATTAGTCTCCCCTGGGTTCTGGTGTAACCTGCCCTTTTTGTACAGATTATAACTTCCCTGGAAAAGATCTGAATGATTCAGAAATCGAAAACCCTGCCTCCTAAACGATTCCTCAGCCACATATTCATCTGCCAAATCTTTAAAAGATTAATATTGCTAATCTTTGAACAGGTTTTCTAAAATGTTTCATTTATTTCAATCTGTTTTCTCTTTTATAGTTTTATTGTTATATTTATCTATTATAGTTTTATTAATAATACTCAATACACATAAATAAGCAACAGAACCCATCCTTCTTCCTTAAAAATAGTTCATAATTATTGCTACTAATTCATTAATTAATGATAAGCTCTTCTCAAAATTGCCATAGTACGCAAGAGAATTTTCTTTTTCAGACAATCGACAATATGGGCACATGCTCTGTAATATCATGGCAGAGAGGAGTGTAGGATCTGTCAGTAAGTGACAGTACTCACAGAAAGGCTTTGACAACTGGTACTGCTGCAACCCCAAGACTCACAAGTTGTCAAAATTGTTAATATCACTGAATGTGTGTGAATGCCTGACATATGAAAAATCAGCTAGGACCTGTCATACAGAAATGTACTGCACAGGAAGAGGTCCTTTGGCCCATCAGGTCTGCACCAACTAGTGAAGCAAAAGCATGTTAAAGTTAATGTCAAAAAGCCTCAAACGCACACGCACACACGTCTAAAAAAAACACATTTACATGACAGCTGATTTCTCACATACTTTTAATGTAAACCAGGAATGTGTGAAAGTTCATCTTGTCCCATTGGCATCAGCTGAAAGATGCTCTCTTCGGTTGAAGCGCATGCTGGCAGAGTACATCACATCTCTGGTGAGAAATACTGACAAGTTCTGATATATGCTCATGGCCACTTTATTAGATACCACCTGTACCTAATAAAGTGGCACTGAGTATATCTTTATGGTCTTCTGCTGCTGTAGTCTATCCACTTCAAGACTTGATGTGTTGTGCATTCAGTGTTGCTCTCCTGCACATCACTGTTACAAAAGGTGTTTATTTAAGTTACTGTCACATTCCTGTCAGCTTGAACAAGCCTGGCCTTTCTCCTTTGATCCCTCTCACTAACAAGTTATTTTTGTCCACAAAACATCTACTCATTGGATGTTTTTTTTCCCTTTTCACACCATCCTCTGTAAACTCTAGATACTGTTATGCATGAAAATCCCAGGATATCAGCAGTTTCTGAGATACTCAAACCACCCCATCCGGCACCAACAATCATTCCATGACCAAAGTCACTTAGATCACATTTCTTCCCCATTCTGATGTTTGTTCAAAATAACAATCGGATCTCTTGACCATGTCTGCATGCTTTCACGTACTGGGTTGCTGCTACATGATTTGCTGATTAGATATTTGCATTAACAAGCAAGTGTACAGCTGTACCTAATGAAGTGACCACTAAGTGTAAGTGCTGGCACTTGTGCAAGAGATCTGCTCCAATGCAAATAAGCCAATAACAGTTCTCATTAGCATAAAAGTAAAACATGTTTGAATATATAAATGATGTGATAAATCAACAGATGTGTTAACTGATAAGGAAAGTAAATCTATTAAATTTCTCTTTAATTACAGTTATATTACCATTCATACTTCGGCTTCAGATGTCAACAGATTGAAAAG
This sequence comes from Mobula hypostoma, assembly GCF_963921235.1. Lineage (NCBI taxonomy): Eukaryota > Metazoa > Chordata > Chondrichthyes > Myliobatiformes > Myliobatidae > Mobula > Mobula hypostoma. The sequence goes on along the minus strand of NC_086108.1, from coordinate 69,792,793 downwards.
GCAATAGAAATACCCAATCTTAGTACGTGCAGATATCAGCTTGTAGATGTAATTAAAACAAGAGTGGTGAGATCAACATCAACAGCCTGATTCATGATGTTAGTCATTGCACTGGGAAGGATAATTCAGGCAAATACATCCGAAAATAGTATTTCATCGATCTTAAAACAGGTTTAACTTTTACAAAACAAGTTATCTTAAGACAGGGGTCCTACTTATTTACTCAAAATGCATACCAAGAATGCTCCTCTATAACTCAATAAGAAGCATACTTGGCACTGATCACATGAAAAATCATACTTTTACATTAAAAGTGCAATGTGCATTTATATAACATTTGTCACAAACAGGCATGTTTGTAGATGCTTTACAAGCAAGCTAACATATTCTCCAGTTGTGTAAAATATTTATATCAGCCACAACACAAATTCACATGAATATATAAAATCAACAAAATCATCTACTAGTTTGGTCACATGCACAATTTGAATGTGAGAAGTAATTCTTGTCATAAGATTCACATGATTTTTACACAAGGCTATTCAAATGATGAGACCCATGGTGGCTTAGTGGAAGCACTAAATACTATGTCTGCTCCTATTCGCGGTTAACTTTTATTTTTCAAAAACCAAATGAGGTTCAGTGAATAAAAATCCACTATTTACAATTCATACCAACACAAACTTGAATAATGGCAGAGCTACAAGTTGATAAACTACAACAGACAAGTTGAAACTTATATATATTCTTACATATCAGACACTTACAGCGAGAGTTGCATGAAAAAGTTTATGAACCCTTTGCAATTATCTGGTTTTCTGCATTAATTACTCATAAAATGTGGTCTGATCTTCATCTAAGTCATAATACAAGACAAACACAATTGGCCTAAACTAATAACAAACAAACAATTGTACTTTTCATGTCTTTATTGAACACATTGTTCAATCATTTACAGTCCAGGCTGGAAAAAGAATGTGAACCTTTGTATTTAATAACTGGCAGAACCCTCTTCAGCAGCAATAACCTCCACCAAACGTTTCCTGTAACTGCTGATCAGACTTGCCCAACAGCAAAGAGGAATTAGAGAACATTCCTCCATATAGTACTGTTTCAGTTCATCAGTATTTCTGGGATATCTTGCATGAACAGCTCTCTTCAGGTCATGCCACAGCATCTCAATTCAGGTAGGGTCTGGACTCTGACTTAGCCAATCCAAAACACAAATTTTCTTCTTTTTAAACCATTGTGCTGTGATTTACTCTTGTGTTTCATATTGGTGTCTTGTTGCATCATCCAACTTCTATTAAGCTTCAGATGACGGACTGCTACCCTGACATTCTCTTGTAAAATGTCTTGAAACAATTTTGAAATCAATTGTTCCCAAAACCATGATGCTCTTCACTATGCTTCACAGTTAATATGAGGTTTTGGTAGTGTCCTTTTCGCTCCAAACATAGTGAAGTGCATTTCTGCAAAAAAGTTCAACGTTTGTCTCATCTATCCACAGAACATTGCCCCAGAAGCATTGTGGAACACCCTGATAGTCTTTTGCAAACTGGAGATGTGCAGCAAAGTTTTTTTTTGGAGAGCAGTGATCTCCTCAGTGGTATCATTCCATTAACACCATTCTTGTTCAGTGTTTTTCTTATAGTGGACACATGAACAGAGCCTTCAACACATTCTAGAGATTTCTGCATATCTTTTGCTGTTACCCTTCGGTTCATTTTCACCTCCTTCAGCATTGCATGTTGTGCTCTTGGTGTGATCTTTGCAGGATGCCCACTTAAGGAGAGTTGCAACAGTGCTGAATGTCCTCCATTTGCAGACAATTTCTCTTACTGATGAAAACTCAGGTCCATAAAAATGCTTTTGTAGCCTTTTCCAGCTTCATGCATCTCTACAATTCTTCTTCTAAGGTCCTCTGAAAGTTGTTTTGATCGAAGCATGGTGCACATAATCAGACCTTACTTGAGAAGGGCAGGCCCTGTCAGTAACCTGACTTTATGTGTCTTTTTCATAGTGCAGCACACCTCTCCAAGCCACACCTCCAATCTCATCTCATTGATTGGAACATGTGACTCCAAATAGCTTCTGTAGAAGGCATTACCTCAGGGGTTCTCACACACAGAGGGTGCTTCCAGGATGCTGCATCGGCAAGTTTGCGGCGCTGGAAACTCATGGCAGGAAGAGTTTTCTTCCTTCAACCGTCTGCGTGAGATGATGGGACTTGCGAGAAACTGAGATTTTTTTTTACCATGCCCATGGTCTGTTCTTCTATCAAATTATGGTATTGCTTGCACTGTTGTAACTATTTGTTATAATTATGTGGTTTTTGTCAGTTTTTTTAGTCTTGGTTTGTCTTGTGTTTCTGTGATATTATTCTGGAGGAACAAATTGTATCATTTCTTAATGCATGCATTACTAAATGACAACAAAAGAGGACTGCGTGTCCTCATAATCTAATCTAATTTCATCTAATCTTTTTCGAACCCAGACTGATTGTTTAGATGGTGTACTTAGTACTGACGAGAAGTACTAAGGTTTGTGTGTTATAAGTTTAGGTAGATTGCATTTATCTATTATTGTGACTTAGATGTATATCAGACCACCTTATCTGAGTATTTAATGCAGAAAATCAGGTAATTGCAAAGGGTTCACAAACTTTTTCTTGCAACTGTATGTCCTTACAGTTGACATTACATTCGAATAACTCCACTTTGGCTTATGAGCATATATGACCCAGCATGGCCTTCTTAAACAAAGGAACTACATAAATTAGATTTCCTCCGATCTTCTGGCTCCTCACCTGCAGCTAATTAAGATGCAAAAATATCAGTCAAGCCTTAGGGCTGAATATCTATCAATCATTTGGAGAAGATGGTGGCGCAACGCAGTGCACAGTGGCCACTCCCGTGATGAATATCTGCTATCTGTCAAGTAGGGTGCCGTTCACAATTCTGATTTGATGCAGACAGACGTGAGAGCACGGAGGAACATCTGGTGAAACTTCTGAAATGCCTTCTTCGCTGCCGCTGCTACTGTGTGATCCAGAATCTCCGGAGAAGGCCGCGAATCCTCGGCTTTGCTTGTTGCTCGGCGGCCGGGGCAGGGTTGAAGCGCTCGGTGGAGATGGTGCTCAATGTCGGAGGGCTGGTCAGAGTCTCGAAGTTTTCGGACTGACTCGGAGTCGGCTGTGGTCGGTGCTTCCAAAGGTGCTGCATCAGCAAGTTTGCGGCGCTGGAGGTTCATGGCAGGGAGAATTTCTCCCTTCTACCATCTGCGTGAATGATGGGCTATCGGGACTTTGAGACTTTTTTTTACCGTGCCCATGGTCTGCTCTTCATCAAATTACGGTATAGCTTTGCACTGTTGTAACTATATGTTATAATTATGTGGTTTTTGTCAGTTTTAGTCTTGGTCTGTCCTGTGTTTTTGTGATATCATACTGGAGGAACACTGTATCATTTTTTAATGCATGCATTTCTAAATGACAATAAACGAAGACTGCATGTCCTCATAATCTAATCTAATCCTTTTGTGCCTTGTGATATTAAACACCTCCTTATACTAATTTGCTGCCGATTATCCACATGCCCTTCCCTGAATTCACTATTTTCCACATGGTTCTCCTTAGTGATTGGAGTGGTTTAATATTGTCACATGTACCAACATACAGATAATTTCATTACAATATTGCATTGAAGAAATAAAGGGAAAGTAATAATAGAGCCCGGAACGAAGTGCTGCAGAGAAGGGGCAGTGCATGCAGACAGACGATATGGTGCAAAGCCATAATGAGGTAGATTGTGAGGTCAAGGGTTCATCACATCTTACAAGAAAACCAATCAATAGTCTTGTAATAGTGGAATCGAAGTGTCCTCTGGCATGGTAGTACATGTTTTCGGGCTTCTATATTTTTGCCCAATGTCTGGGATGGATGAGATCTTTGATTATGTTGGCTGCTTTAATGAGGCAGTGAGAAATGTAGACAGTAGATACAGATGGGAAGTACTCATGTAGGGCCTCAATCACATTGCCCATTTAACATTCCCCTTTGGTCTCCCCAACTATCCTCTTCTTCTTGATATCCTATAGAACGCTTTGGAAATCTCCTTACTTTTACAGGCCAAGGATATTTCATGGTCCTTTTTTGCCTTCCAAATTTCTTTTTCAATCTTTCCTACACATTGCAATTTCTCAAGGATCTTACTCAATTGCTATCACCTACATTTGCCATTTACTACCTTTTGGTTTCACCCCGACCAAACTTTTAATGTCCCTTACATCAAAGTTGCTGGTGAACGCAGCAGGCCAAGCAGCATCTATAGGAAGAGGTGCTTGGCCTGCTGCGTTCACCAGCAACTTTGATGTATGTTGCTTGAATTTCCAGCATCTGCAGAATTCCTGTTGTTTTTGTTTTAATGTCCCTTTGTCATTTAAGGATCCCTAATATTGCCATCTTTTCCTTACATCTTCTCTGAACATATTGAACCTGAACTTTCACTGACTCTCTTTAAATGATGTACAGTGGAGAGCATTCTGATTGGTTACAATGGATTGTAAGAGGATTGTAGATCAGCCAGTTCCATTATGGACATAAGCCTCCCATGACTGAGGATGTCTTCAAAAAGCAGTTTCTCAAGAAAGTGGCATCCATCATTAAGGACCCAGGACATGCCCTCTTCATTATTACCATCAGGGAGGAGGCAGAGGAGCCTGAAGACCCACACTCAACATTTCAGGAATAGCTTCTCCCCGCACCTCCCCCCCCCACCGCTATCAGATTTCTGAATGGTCCATGAATACTATCTTGCTATTCCTTTTTCTGTATTATTTATTTTTATTGTAACTTATCAACCATATCCCTTTCAATAACTATCTTGAAACTTTAAGAATTATAGTTACTGTTCCCAAAGTGCTCCCTGCCAGCACTTCTATCACCTGCACAACTTCATTTCTTAAGACAAGATCAAGCATTGCCTCTCTCTAGTAGGACTACCTAAACATCATCTTTTGAAAATTTTCTTGGATGTACTAAACAAATTCTACCCCATCCAGGGCCCTTGCATCAAGACAATCCCAGTTAACACTTGGAAAATTAAAATTAAAATCCCCCTTACTGCTCCTGCACCTTTCTGTGATGTATGCACACATCTGTTCGTTGAATTTCCATTGATAACTGGGGGGCCAATAGCAAAGTGATTGCTTCTCAGTTATCTTGAAGTTCTACCCACATGGCTGTTGGATGATCCCACTAACATATAATCTAAATACCATTTTACATTCTCCCTGAATAGATCAGTAATTCTCCCTCCCTCTTGCATTCCTTCTACCACATCAGGGTCGGCAGTCAGCTTGGACCAGTCCTTTGTTTCCTGTATCATCAGATCCTAATCCTTGAGGTTGTTCAGGATATGATTCAAAGGAACTAGGCATGCAGCAAGAGCCAGATGGAGAATTCAGCCAATTATACAGAATACAATTCCCCCCTCACAAAAATTGGCATTGAGTTGGGGGGGGGGGGGAGAGGAGAAGAAACTGGTCATTAGGTGAGAAGTGCAAATAGCATTGACAAGCATGGTGTAGAGGTGGCCAATACCTCATCCCAAACATTTTTCTTCCCACTGCAATATGAAAAAGGACTGCAAGCACAGAAACATAATGTAGAAACCTCCAGAGAAAGTGGAGTGGAGGACATGTATTGAACAAGATCCATATCCTGAAGGCTATTTTTGTAAGTGTCTGGATCAATGTATGCATGGACCCTAAGCTTAGATAGATAGATAGATATACTTTATTGATCCCGAGGGAAATTGGGTTTTGTTACAGCCGCACCAACCTAGAATAGAGCATAAATATAGCAATACAAAAACCAGAAACAATCAAACAACAATATGCGAACTATGCCAAATGGAAATAAGTCCAGGACCAGCCTATTGGCTCAGGGTGTCTGACCCTGAACACCTTGGTGTTTGAAACAGCAAGTGTCACAATATACTCTCTGACCCTGAAGGACTGATCTAGCCTTGTTGCTGTGAAACATACATTGTGGTAGAGCCTGACAAATTGTTCAATGCTTTTACTGTCAGTCATTTATTGTAATGTCTTATGAGCAAAACTTTAGAAAAGCATCAAAATCTTATTTAGCTGGTTGTGAAAGGACCATATCTGTCAAATTCTTCATGCACAGAGATACAATGCCACAACACTTTACATTCAAGTCCCATATGGTGAAGATGAGACCATCTTCCATTTCCCAAGATGATCTGGAGAGGGATGCATGGGTTTTTGCCAGGGTACATCCTGACAGTTGTGCATCACGGACCATGCTCTCTTTTCGGTGCTGCCATAAGGAAGGAGGTACAGGAGCTTCAGGCCCCTCATCACCAGGTTCAGGCACAGTTATTATTTTCAGCCATCAGGCTCTTGAACCAGTGGGGATAATTCACTCAACTTCATTTGCCCCATCAATGAACTGTTCCCACAAGCTATGGACTCACTTTCTCAATATTTATTGCTTATGTATTAATTATTATTTCTTTTTTTCTTTTGTACTTGCACATTGGTTGTTTGTCCTGTTGGGTGCGATCTTTCATTAATTCTATTATGGTTTTTGAAATTAATAAGTATGCACGCAAGAAAACAAATCTCAGGTTGCATATAGTAAAATATATGTACTTTAATAATAAATTTACTTTGAACTTTAAAAGCAGTTCTGAAGAGCACAGATTGTAGCAACTATTATAGAAGTCAATATGGCACAAGCTGGACTTGGTCAGTCCTAAACCTGCTGGTCTTCCAAAACAAGGAGCCATCCCTGAATGAATGTTGCAAACTGGCTGATTTCAAGGTCTAGGACATATGCTCAGATATACACTGAAGGATCTATGTGGAAAGCTTACAACTTAAAGACCTCCTTCCATTGCATAAATTGAGGAACTGGAACCCCACACAAAAATCCTATATGTGACACTATATGTGAAAGAAAAATTGACATGCTTGCTTTATAACCCAAATTTTGTAAGCAAATGGATTAGTGAGGGATATTCCATTTGCTCTATCCTTTCCTAATTTTGTATTTATTACAATAATGCACTAGATGCCAACATTTGTTCTAACATCATTGCAACTTTAGAAAATTAGTTCACACATTCTAACAGACATCCTAGATCAAAAAGCTTATAACTATGACCAATTCCAGAACAATCAATTAGATTTAAGACCATAAAAGATATTTCACAATTGAAAGTCATTCTCCCAAATTCTGGAATTATGATTAGAGTCCTCTTGCCAAAGCAATAATCATTGCATGATGAAATTAATCATTGATCGCACTTCCTCAAATAAAAATCCTGCTGGTTATACTATACACAAAAGCATTTATTTATGTACTAAATATCACAGTAGAGGTACTGAAATTGTTTCATAGTGCAGTCCCTTCATTATGGATTAACTACTGGCCAGAACAATATTGTGTCCTTGCAAAGTAAAATTAAAGATCACTCCTACACACTTCAGATTGATCCTTGGTTAAATTTAGGATCTGAAACACCACACCCCTGACAGGGCAGCACTCACCAAAATTACTCTGGAGTGTCTAACTAAATCTTTTTTCTTGTCTCAAGTATTTGGCATGGAACTTGAACCATAATCTTTTGGCTCAAAAGTGAATGGTACCAACAGAACATCTGATACTGTATCTAATCTGGAGTGTGAATGGGGAAGCAGTCCAACTCAGCTGAACCACAAAAAGCAGTCACAAACTATTTTTTTTAAATGAACTACTTCTGTTTCTAACAACCCACATAGAAATGAGCTAGTAAAACACCAAATACTTCAGAGTTACTCTTTGGAACTGATTTGAGGATCAGTTTCAAAGGTGAGGAGCACAGAACAGTCATGCAAAATAGCAATCTGTGCAAAATTTTAAAATACTGTTACCTAAATCTAGCCTTTGACTTGTTTTACAGTTTTGTTAATCCCATGAAACATTGTCAATTTATTTTATTTAAATCTGCATTAAAATTAAATGTTTATTAAATTAATATTCTTATTTTAAGGATTTAAGGGACTCTAGGATAGCTTAAAAGGCAAAGAAAAAGAATCCGGTTATTTGTTTGCCTTTATCACCATGCTAACCATTCTGCCAGAATCAAACACTTGGCCTTTATAAAATTTAGCCATTTACTATTCTGATCAAAATTAAGAGTATGAAAATTAGGCATGTTCTAAACCAAAGGGTAAAAATTAGTTACTGTGCTGATGGAGAAGCTAAAAAGTTATTCCAAAATGCTCAATAATGCCCATGGTCCTATACGGTATCCAATAATTCAAGCTAGATAGATTTTATGGGATTATGGTCAAGTTTAGCAGTAATACCCAACCAATACTTACTGGCAAGATCTGCACGTCAACAATAGATGCTCAAGGAAGATATCAGAAAATAAACCACGTCTTTAAACCATAACCAAGAACAAGTGAACAAGATTAGAAGCAAATGGAGGAAAATATAAATAATTATCAATAGGATTTACATATATGTATGTATGTTAGAGAATGATACAAGTGAAGATGACAAGTTTTACTGAATTATGTCTTCAAAAATGTTACCCAAATGCATAGTTCCAAGAGGAAAAAAATCTAAACAAAGTCTAACATTGCCTACCTGTCTTGAAAGCATTTATTTCTGCCACTGCTTTTTGGAGTGAATTAAATATAATTTTGAGGATTAACTCTGGCCCTTTTTTTTAAAAAAAAGAGATCCTGAAATCCTAAAATCTACAGATTTGCAAAGGTTGCACTCAGAATCAGTGTCATAAATACGAAAAACGTCGACTTTTTCCAATATAGAGGAAGGGAGGGGCAAATCGAGAGAAACCATTCCCTTTTGATATTAAAATACAGTGACGAAAGTCCTAATTAAATATGAGGCACAGAAAATGATTTAAAATATCCAGCGATTTCAATATCCACGTCAGTATTTCTACATCATTAATTTGTCAAATACGTAAGTAAAAACAATACACGATCCAGCATGAACACCACAATAACCACAACCTAAACAAAACTAGAGCTGTTTTAAAGTTCCAAAATAATATTTAAAACACTTAAAATGACCACGGACACTAGATCGAAAACAGAAAGCAACGTGGCCTACTACCCAACTGAGGATGTTAATGCAACTTACACCGGTGAATCCTTTCACTGCCATATTTTCATCTGCTTCAATCCAAAGTTAACGAAGATTTGTTCATTTTCATAGAAAACATATGCAAAATAAATAATTTTATTTCCTCTGATTAAACAGAGAGCTCTGATCGCGAACAGTTTTGAACGCCGGGCTTCTTAGAGGCTCCACAAAACAGCACTTCCTCTATTGCTAATCTATGAATTTCAGAACCTGCTCGCAGCAGCGACCCGATTGGCTTAAGCACCTGCATATAACAGAGTTATGCACTGATTGGTCTAGGATCACCACCATTAGGCTATGTCATTATTTGTTTACATTTGAGGAAGGAGAACATTTTTAAAAAAAATTCTTGCGACCAAACACACTACGTGTAAAATTGCCAATTTTATTGCAACAAATAAAAGGACAAATTTATTTTTAAAAAAGCTTTCGAAATTCCTTGGCACACTTGCAGAGTTTGGATGTATTTTATCTGGATTTTGCAATGCATTTTGCATTATCTCATACCTTATAATTTTCAATTGTTATCGTGGTCCTTGTAGAATCAAGTACACAGTAAAGATTTAGGAGTCGAAATGTAACTTTAACGCCGGAGTTCTCTTTGAAAATCATTTAACCTTTTTGTTCAAATACCCAGTGTTGATAACTGCAATTAAGTCGTTGTTAGATATCACTAATTCTGAATACAACTACGCATTAAAATGCAAAACAATTAAGTTATGCAGTCACACGTAACTGCAGTGACTCAAGGGAGCAGGATAGCAAATAGTAATAGAATCGTCACGGTATATTTAGCTAACATTTAGCACATCCAGTCAGTATAAATTTATAGGACATGCCTGGAGAAATAGAATAATGCTGTCTCCAGCAGGTCAAAAGGCATTTACTGAAGTTAAGCAAATATTTCTATTTGGAAGTCAAACAACAGGAATTCTGCAGATGCTGGAAATTCAAGCAACACACATCAAAGTTGCTGGTGAACGCAGCAGGCCAGGCAGCATCTCTAGGAAGAGGTGCAGTCGACGTTTCAGGCCGAGACCCTTCTTCAGGACTAACTGAAGGAAGAGCTAGTAAGAGATTTGAAAATGGGAGGGGGAGGGGGAGATACAAAATGATAGGAGAAGACAGGAGGGGGAGGGATGGAGCCGAGAGCTGGACAGGTGATTGACAAAGGGGATATGAGAGGATCATGGGACAGGAGGTCCGGGGAGAAAGACAAGGTGGGGGGGAACCCAGAGGATGGGCAAGGGGTATAGTCAGAGGAACAGAGGGAGAAAAGGAGAGAGAGAGAGAGACAGAGAGAGAGAGAGAGAGAGAGAGAGAGACAGAGAGAGAGAGAGACAGAGAGAGAATGTGTGTATATAAATAAATAACGGATGGGGTACGAAGGGGAGGTGGGGCATTAGCAGAAGTTAGAGAAGTCAGTGTTCATGCCATCAGGTTGGAGGCTACCCAGACGGAATATAAGGTGTTGTTCCTCCAACCTGAGTGTGGATTCATCTTTACAGTAGAGGAGGCCGTGGATAGACATGTCAGAATGGGAATAGGATGTGGAATTAAAATGTGTGGCCACTGGGAGATCCTGCTTTCTCTGGCGGACAGAGCGTAGGTGTTCAGCAAAGCGGTCTCCCAGTCTGCGTCGCGTCTCGCCAATATACAGAAGGCCACATCGGGAGCACCGGACGCAGTGTATCACCCCAGCCGACTCACAGGTGAAGTGTCGCCTCACCTGGAAGAATTGTCTGGGGCCCTGAACGGTGGTAAGGGAGGAAATGTAAGGGCATGTGTAGCACTTGTTCCGCTTACAAGGATAAGTGCCAGGAGGGAGATCAGTGGGGAGGGATGGGGGGGGACGAATGGACAAGGGAGTCGCGTAGGGAGCGATCCCTGCGGAAAGGGGGGGGAGGGAAAGATGTGCTTAGTGGTGGGATCCCGTTGGAGGTGGCGGAAGTTACGGAGAATAATATGTTGGACCCGGAGGCTGGTGGGGTGGTAGGTGAGGACCAGGGGAACCCTATTCCTAGTGGGGTGGCGGGAGGATGAATGAGAGCAGATGTGCGTGAAATGGGGGAGATGCGTTTGAGAGCAGAGTTGATGGTGGAGGAAGGGAAGCCCCTTTCTTTAAAAAAGGAAGACATTTCCCTCATCCTGGAATGAAAAGCCTCATCCTGAGAGCAGATATGGCGAAGACGGAGGAATTGCGAGAAGGGGATGGCATTTTTGCAAGAGACAGGGTGAGAAGAGGAATAGTCCAGATAGCTGTGAGAGTCAGTAGGCTTATAGTAGACATCAGTGGATAAGCTGTCTCCAGAGATAGAGACAGAAAGATCTAGAAAGGGGAGGGAGGTGTCAGAAATGGACCAGGTAAACTTGAGGGCAGAGTGAAAGTTGGAGGCAAAGTTAATAAAGTCAACGAGCACAGCATGCGTGCAGGAAGCAGCGCCAATGCAGTCATCGATGCAGCGAAGGAAAAGAGGGGGACCAGCAACTTTAATGTGTGTTGCTTTCTATTTGGAAGATGCTTGGATATTAAATGCAACAGACCCTTTCATTCAGGCTGTTTGTGAATCTGCTTACAATGCTAGTCAAAGTTCAAAGTAAATTTATTAACAAAAGTACGTCACCAAATACAACCCTAAGATTCTTTTTTTTTGCGGGCATACTTAATAAACAGTTATTTGTGATTGCACAAGGAGTTATTGAGACCAAGGTCTAGGAGATCATTGATTAGTTTTGAGGGGATGAATGCTGAGCTGTAGTTGATAATAAGCATCCTGATGCATGCATCTTTGCCGTCCAGATGTTCCAGGGCTGAGTGAAGAGCCAATGAGGTGACATCAGCTGTGGACCTGTTGTTCCAACAGGCAAATTGGAGCAGATCTAAGTCACTTCTAAGATAGGAATTGATATGTTTCAACACCAGCCTCTCAAAACACCTAATCCTTGTGGATGTAAGTGCTACCGAGTGAGGCAGGTACAACTCTGGACAAGGGTTTTGCTTCCTAGATACTTTTGGGTGTGCCTTATGGATTTTGGGCTGATGAAAATCACCATGAAATTTTCCTAACACGCACCATTTTTTTAAAAATCAACTATATTTGTTTTTTTTTTCTCAATTCATAATTCAAGTCAGAATAACTGATGCCAAGATTAAGGAAGTTATTTTTGTTAGTTCACAAATCAAACAGGTCATCAATCACAGGCAATTCAAAAAGATTCTAGTGGGACTGGAGAAAATTCCATGGAAGGCATTCAAGGATTTTGTTGCAAATTTTCTTGGCAACGACAGAGCAGCTGGTTGACAACATGCTTCAAACATGCAAAACCATGAAGTGCAACATGTCACTAAAGATTCATTTTCTGCATTCCCATTTAGACTTCTTCCCTGCAAACCTTGGCGCTGTCAGTGGCGAACATGGTGAAAGGTTTCACCAGAACATTGGAGTCAAAAAGAAATGGTATCAGGGCAACTGGAATCCATCGATACTAGCTGATTATTGTTGCACACTTAACCTAGAAGCCTCAGACACAGAGTACAAACAAAATTCATCAAACATTTTTAGTTAGTTGAACTATTGCAAAGTGTCAGCACCATAATGCAACTAAATGTATTATATAAGTCAATTTCTTGATTCTCCAAAGTCCTATGTAATACAAGTAGTCTGAAATTACTAGATCAGCCTCAAGCAGTCTATCAAAAACAAAAAAAAATTCTGAGGAAGCAACAGTTTAAAAAATATTAAGCAACACACATCAAAGTTGCTGGTGAATGCAGCAGGCCACGCAGCATCTCTAGGAAGAGGTACAGTCGAGTTTCAGGCCGAGACCCTTCGTCAGGACTAACTGAAGCAACTTTGATGTGTGTTGCTTGAACTTCCAGCATCTGCAGAATTCCTGTTCTTTGCGTTTTTAAAAAATATGTTGTCCAGGGTAATTGAAGTCTGCTTGAAGAAGTGAGTACCTCAGACTGCTGAAGGAAAATGTTAAGGGTCTCAGTGAACACTCCAGTCAGTTGAGTTCACAAGTCTCTTAGTACTTGATCAGGTACTCCACCTGGGCCGGATGCTTTTCGTGGGTTCACCCACCTGAAGGCTGCTCCCACATCGTCTTCAGAGACCAAAATCACAGGACCATCAGGGGCTGTGGGCGTTTGTGATGGTTCCTCCATGTTTTGACGGTCAAAGCATAGAAGGCACTCAGCTCATCTGGAAGCGAAGCCCTGTTGTTATCGCTGTTGCTTGATTTAATTTTAAGGGGTGATAGTATTCAAGCCCTGCCACAACTGTCGAGCATCCTTCATCAATTCAAATTTCGTCCAAAATTGGACCTTGACCATGAGATGGCTTTCCAGAGATTGTACCTAGAACCTCTTGTAACTTTCTTCGTCACCAAACTTAAATGCCTCTGATCTGATCTTCAGCAGACTGCAGAACTCATGGTTCATCTCAGGCTTCCGGTTCAGGAAGGCTCTCAATGATCTTGTGTGAACACATTTGTCTAAAATCTTCTGTTTTAATAATAAATTAGCTGGGTGATATTAGGTCTGACCTTCCTCCCCAACAAGGTGAAAATTTTGTATGCAAACTGAAAGTTAACAAGACCTAATGAGTAGATGATACCATTGAAGAAATATTAACGTCCAGCAGTCGGGAATAGGGATCACAAATTCACATCATTTCCCACATCTGGGAAGAACAGGACATCCCAGGGAACCTTTGATTGTGACCATCTTTAGGAGATAAATTCCATTGTGATAACTACAGGAGCATCTCCACATTGTCTGCACCACTGTCCTGCTCGACTCTGCCTTGTCAATCGCTAAAGAACATTTTCCCCATCAGTGTGGAATCTGTCCATCGGAAGGCATAATGGACATGAACTTCAACTTCAGCAGATGTGCAGGAAATAGCATCAATCACCCCATAGCTTTTTTTTAACCTCACAAAAGCCTTTTTGACTCCATCAATTGAAAGGGATCAAAGACCAATCTTCTCAAATGTAGCTGCTCTTAGAAATTATATGCAAACTTTAAGCCATAATCTCAAACAGTTGATTCACACTAGGCCTAATCTCAATGTAGAATAGTATTAAGGAAGGCTGCATCATTGCCCTAACATTTTTCCCTATCTTTTGCTACACTGCTCTATCTATTCTTCAAAGAGCTATGTTGGGAGTGTAGATGATCTACAGGACAAATGTTTAGCCTACATCACTTCCAGTCAAGAATCTGGATTGGTCTAATTTCAGTCTTTAAGTAGCAGTTGATAACACTCCAGCATTTATTTACCAACTGATTCAAGTAAGCATAAGGGAATGGAGCTTGCAGTCAACATCCACAAAACAAAGATACTCCACCAATTTACCTACTACATACAGTATTAATCCAACAAATAACGTAAAAATTAACAAATTCACCTTTTTCAATTCACTCGGAAGCAATTGTTAATGGTGAATCTACAACTTATGCATAGGAGTGTTTCCCAACTTATCCTAAAAAGACATCTCTATCCACGATGCTGGAAGGATTTCAATGAAGGCATTTTCCTCAGTTTCAAGAGCACACAAAATTGAACAGCCCTTGTACCTGCTCTGCCAAATAGATCATGGCTGAACTATAACCTCTGTAGCACTCTTCTACACTAAACCATCTCTCTATTCCCTGTACATCTAAAAATAAATTTCAGTTGTTATTGAAGCAATTTTGCTCATTTCAATATTCAACAGAAAACTCTGTTTACATGAAAACCGTGAAATGTTTTGATTGTCATTGGCTAACTTATGTCCTTCAAGGAAGGAACTCGGCCAATCTGAACTGGTCTGGTCAATGTAATTCCTCTGGACAGTTACCTTCCCTCTCTTCAGAGGACACTGGATAGGCAATAAATGCTTGTCAGTGATATTCACATGCTACGAATAAATATATATGGCATATAAAAATGATTGTTTTGAACAACATTGCTTTCATAAGAATGAATATAATACTTTAGTTAGAATAAGTGGTGAATTTCTTTCCTTCAGACTCCACCAATTCCATCACAGGAACAACCCTCCCTCCATCAAGGATTATCTTCAAGAGACAGTGCTTCAACATAGAGCCATCCATCATTGAAGGCTCTCATCACCTGGGAAAGGCCCTCTTCACATTACTATAATCAGCGAGGATATCCACAATTAACATTTGTGGATGCTTCTTTCCTTCTGCCATCAGATTTCTGAATGGTCCATGAACACTACCTCATTGTGCCTACTTATTTGTTTTTGTAACTTATAATTTCTTTGTTCTACGCTGTACTGTTGCTGCAAAATAAGTTTTACGTTTCCGATAACAACCTGATTCTGACAGTAATCAGTACTATTGATAAAGGACCTTGAGTAAGGACAATTTTCTTTTCACTCAGGAATTGATGTGATCTAGACTGAAGTCAAATGAAGACCAATACTATAAAACCTCCCGGGAGGGGGGAGAAGATGGCGGAGCGATGGCAGTACGCGCGGCCACTTCAGTGATGAATATCTGTTATCTGTCAAGTAGGGGACCGTGCACAATCCTGATTTGATGGAGACAGGCGTGACAGCACAGCGGAACATATGGAAAACTTCTGAAATGCTGCTTTGCTGCCGCTGCTACTGTGTGGAAACCGGAATCTCCGGAGCTGAAGGCCCCGAAATCCTCGGCTTTGCGTGTTTCAGCAGCCGGGCAGAGGTCGAAGGCGCTCGGCAGAGGATGGCGTTCAGGAGGTGGTAACGGAGAGGCTGCTCGGAAGCTCGGAGTTTTCGGACGGATGGACTCAGGGTCGGCTGGGATCGGCTGCTTCCAAGTTGACGGTGCCTGGAAGTTTATGGCAGGGAGTTTCTCCCTTTTGCCGCCTGCTATCAGAGATTAGGGAGTCGATCGACTCGGGACTTTGAGACTTTTTTTTTACTGTGCCCATGGTCTGTTCTTTATCAAATTATGGTATTGCTTTGCACTGCTGTAACTATATGTTATAATTATGTGGTTCTGTCAGTGTTAGTCTTTGGTCTGTCCTGTTTTCTGTGATATCAGTCTGGAGAAATAATGTATCATTTCTTAATGCATGTATGCATTTCTAAATGACCACAGAGGACTGAGTGTTCTCATAATCTAATCTAAATCATATTAAATAAGAATTTAACAGGTATTTGATTACCTTTGAGGGGATAAATACAAAACAAGGTGTGGATCTGAGCATTAGTACTTTGTCAAAGAGCCATAATAGGCCTGATTTGCCCTAGAAAACACAGGAATGGAGAGCAGAGGAACATAACAAAGCAATTAGCCTGCTTGAGCCTTCTGTCACTCAATGACATCACAGCTAACCTCACTTCAAATACTGATTCTGGGGTTACCTCCCTTTAATTGGGGACATGGCTTCAAGATAGAGCAGAATTTAGGACAGAGATTAGGAAAAATATATTTATTGAGGTAGCCCAAGGCAGCAGTATGAGCTACATCAATATTTAAGGCACAGTTAAATAGATTTTTGCATAATGCATGAATTAAGGGTATGGGGAAAGACGAGAAGGTGGAGCCGAGTTCATGGCCAGTTCAACCATGATCTTATTGAATGGCATTTCAGGCTTAACTAGCCAGATAGCTTACTCCTGCTCCTAGTTCTAATGCAGTTGGTTAAAAAACTTTCAACCTACTATAGAAGTGACACAATATTATCTTTTTCTGCAAGGCCATGCTCTTGTCTTTCGACCATACTTCCTAAATCAAAAATAATTCATGTTTATCACTGTGGTTTGTCTTAATACATTAAAGGCTTCAGTCAAACCAACCTTTCACTGAACTGTTCCCACAACCAATGGACTCACTTTCAAAGACTCTTCATCTCATGTTCTCAATATTTATTGTTTATCGATTTATTTTTTCTTTTGTATTTGCAAAGTTTGGTGTCTTTTGCACATTGGTTGGTTGTCCTTTTGGGTGTAGTCTTTCACTGATTCTATTATGTTTTGTGGATTTACTGAGTATGCCTGCAAGGGAACTAATCTTGGGGTTATATATAGTAATATATACTACACATACTTTGATAATAAATTTACTTTGAATTTTAACCTTGAAAGTTACAGAAAACACAACCTTGGTTTGTGTAGAGTAAAACCTTGAAAGGATGATGTGCATGGAAGGTCTTTCATGTGCACTTGTAAGAACACCCCAGAATTCATGATAGAGCCAAGTTAGTGCATTCCCATCAACAGCTAAGCTGAGAAATTACAAAGTAATGAACAGCAGGTTCTGCCTCATCTCTAAATCTTCCTACAATTAAACGGACTACAAATTTCACAAATGCAGTTCTGCATAAACTCTTTCAAAATCTTCAACAAATTCAACAGGAATAAATTAAGATGCTAATTAGAAAAAAGGTATGCTTGATTTCACACAGTCTTTAATTTCACTCTGCTACAGTGACTCAAATTCAATTATAATTTTTTTTGGGGTGGGGTCATTGTGCAATTTGTTCATTTTCAATGTGGGTTTCCTTAGGTGCTCCTGTTTCTTGCTAGGAAAGCTGCTGGTTAAATGTCTGGTGTATGTAGATGACAGGAGACTCACTAGAGGTTAATGGACATTGGAGAGGGGTCACAGGGAAACATGGAATTGATGCTTGGAGAGCTGGGAAAGTCAATGGTCCAAATTACCTCCTTCTAGGTCTCAAGGAAATATATAAACTGAGATACTGAAAGATACTGAGTTTGGATTCTTTTTCAAGTAGCTGTTATAATAGACTCCACAACCTCGAGAGTTGTCCATTACAATAGTCCAACAGTATTTCCACACCCAAGACCTTGCCCCTGAAAACAGTGTTGGCTATTACCATCAAGTTGACAGTGACAGATGCATATAAACTGAGTTTGGATTTACCATGTAGACCAACAGACTAGGAGAAGATTCTGGACCATCTAATTATTTGGTGATGGAAATGCAGTTGATATTGCCTGAGTTATTGTATTCTTACGTTGTAATCAAAGGTTCTTTCAGAAGTCAGGAAAAAGGCACAAAACTTAATGCTTCATGATTGTTTTATTAAGGGTTTATAGAACAAAGAAAACAGGGACAGAACAGACATTGATAGATGTCTACTAAGCAAAGAGGGAGATAAAAGAACTCAGAGAAGATGGCAACACACATAAAAGTTGCTGGTGAACGCAGCAGGCCAGGCAGCATCTTTAAGAAGAGGTACAGTCGACATTTCCGGCCAAGACCCTTCTTCAGGACTAACTGAAAGAAGAGCTAGTAAGAGATTTGAAAGTGGGAGGGGGAGGGGGAGATCTGAAATGATAGGAGAAGACAGGAGGGGGAGGGGTGGAGCCAACAGCTGGACAGGTGATTGGCGAAACTGAACACCTACGCTCTGTCCGCCAGAGAAAGCAGGATCTCCCAGTGGCCACACATTTTAATTCCACGTCCCATTCCCATTCTGATATGTCTATCCACGGCCTCCTCTACTGTAAAGATGAAGCCACACTCAGGTTGGAGAAACAACACCTTATATTCCGTCTGGGTAGCCTCCAACCTGATGGCATGAACATTGACTTCTCAAACTTGCACTAATGCCCCACCTCCCCCTCGTACCCCATCCGTTATTTATTTATATACACACTTTCTTTTTCTCTCTCTCCTTTTTCTCACCTCTGTCCCTCTTACTATACCCCTTGCCCATCCTCTGGGCTTCCCCCCTCCCCCTTTTCCTTCTTTTTCCCTAGGCCTCCTGTCCCATGATCCTCTCATATCCCTTTTGCCAATCAACTGTCCAGCTCTTGGCTCCATCCCTTCCCCTCCTGTTTTATCCTATCATTTTGGATCTCCCCCTCCCCTCTCAAATCTCTTACTAGCTCTTCTTTCAGTTAGTCCTGACGACGGGTCTCGGCCCGAAACGTCGATTGTACCTCTTCCTAGAGATGCTGCCTGGCCTGTCCTGCATTCACCAGCAACTTTTACGTGTGTTGCTTGAAATTCCAGCATCTGTAGATTTCCTCATGTTTAAGAGAAGATGGTGCTGCTTTGTGCTTTGCTATTTTATACCCACAGATAGGGAAAAATTCCATTCAAATTTATAGATAGAATTAACCAATGAGAAAGTCATTATTCAAACAATGCACTAGAGAAGCCTACAGAGCTTTCCAAAATTGCACTTTGTTTAACCACTAGAGGCATATTAAACACATACAGGTACTTGGATACGACAAGGAAGCAGAGCGAGCAGTTACTTGTATACAAGTAATTACATAAAACACTAGCCAATATTAAATTGTTAAACTGCAAAGAAAATATCAATTAAACAACAAGAATGAAACAATCAGCTCCAACAATACCCCCTTTGATTCTGAATCACACATTTAGAATCATTACATCTGAAAATTCAGTGGCAGAAAAACTTGTGGTATTGACATTAAGTATAAAATAGAGTGGATTCCAGTTAATTGGGACACATAAGCACCAGTACACTTTGGCTCAATTAAACAAGCTGCTGCAATTAGTTAAAGTTTAATGGAAATAGTTAAAAAGGTATATTAAATAAACCACAGGAGCAATTCAGCGTACACTGCCTCAAACAAAATCAGTGCAGACACCTCATGTAAATAATGGACTGTCTTCAAACAATACTATTAATGATTGCATCCTTCAAATCTATATTTTCATTGTAACATTTAAGATGATTGTTCATACCTTCAGATTCTTTATAGTTCCCAATTTGAAGGAATGAAATAATTTTCATTTTCACTCTCAGCAATTTCTGGCATCTCCAAGTCTGAATGTTTGAATCCGCAGTGAGCAATCTGGTTCTGAATTGTCTTACTGCTTATTTCTTGGCAACTATCAGTGACAGACATCACTGCTTTTTGATATAAGCATACTCAACTGACAGGATATAAAAATGGTGCAGTGTCTAACACTAGTTCGAAAGTGGTAACAGTCTCCTGTCTCAATTAAGCAGCAGAGTGTCCCAAATAAATGAAGGAAATCCGGCAACTTTCTTGATTAGTCTTTGTGCTTTAAGAGCTGGCCCAAATAAGCAGCTTCCCCGATAAAGTGATAGCCCAATTAACCGGGATTCACTGCAATCAAAAGCTACTTCAAGTACATACATACTACTATATACAACGCTGAGAATCATTTTCTTGCAGGCATTCACAGTAAATACAAGAAACACAACAGAATCAATGAAAGACTACCCCCAACAGAACAGAAACAACCAATGTGCAAAAGACAACAAACTGTGCGATACAAAAGAACAAAATAACAATAACAATAAATATCGAGAACATGAGATGAAGAGTCCATAGATTTTGGAAATAGTTCAGTAAAGGGACGAATGAAGTTTAGTGGCTTTCCCTCATTTTATTACTGAAATTATGTCATGACTTAAGTTATGAAATATCAGAAGGTATATATTTTCCCAAGGTATTTATAGGATTATGTCATGGTTAGGCAGATTTGTAGGCACACATGCGAGTTTGAAATATTTTGTTAATATCATATTGATGTACTTTAGCTGCTTCTTTATGAATATTATCAGCCAAATTATTTGTCAGGTATGCAAATACAACACTCCTTGCTTATCACTGCACGTTTCCCTTTGAACTGCTAAGAGAAGATCTAATGCCATACGATTTTGAAGAACCATCTTATGCATAGTGACTATTTCTGTTACTTTTCCCAAGACTTCAGAGGAGTCATTGTGTGCTCTTTCTAAAGCTGCAACAACATTTTAAATCTCTCCTATACTCCTTGCAACACCATAACATGTAAATAAAATCAATGCAAAACCATCTCTTTCTGAAGTATCTCATTTACTTCTAGACTAGGGAGGTAAAGTGTGTGTATACCTCATGTCAGGAAAAACATAGCCTGAATAACAAAATGCCAACCAGTTATGTGGAAGAGAGGTGCAGGCTCCATTTCCACACAAAGTACACATTGTTCCATGAACTTAGATCATTTATTATTACTTGACAGGAGTGCTGTTGAATTGTAATAATTTTCTGATCATCAATGAAAATTCCAGAGTCATTACTCTATTTAGGACAATATAGAGTGTAATTGCATAAATTATGCCCTACAGGAATGGTACCTTCTGAACTCAAGTAAAAGGTAGCTTTTATAGTAAACACATGAAAATATTTATATTGTTATGAATATTCAATGTGGATATATCCCAGGATAAGACATGAATAGGATTAGATATGATATTCCCCAAATCATGCTGATTATTTTTACATATTGTAAATGATCCAAGACTGTATGTGGGGGCATGACCGTTGTATATTTGTGTCTTACTTGAGAATAATGAATCATAGGCATAATGTCAACATCACCATTGCTGGAACATTTAACAAAGAGGGTGCATGTTTGTTCTAAATCTGCCGGAATGCTTAGCATTGGTGAAGTGTGCAAAATATATTGACATACCCAACAGCTAAAGTCGTTAACAACATCAGCAAATTCATGTGATACCTGCAAGTACATATTATGAGTCATCTCTACTGGCACATTATGTGGGGAAAATTAGCAAAAATACAACAACAAATCATATTAGAATAAATTTCATTATGTCTAGTAGTTGTTAACTTGGTTGTAGTCTTCTGGCTGGTTTGTAATTTGCTCACTGTAGCCCAGCAGTGTAGGCACTATGGCCTAGATTTTATAAGCACAACAACCACAGCACTTGTCCTCAATGGGTGCCACTTTAGCTTTCTTGCAGCGGCTGGTGTGTATCCACTTACTTTTACCTTCTACCATCTGCACTGAGTTAGTAATTAACAGCACTTGATAAGGACGTTTCCATCCAGTTCCCAATGGTTCCTAAAGTGGTTTCTTAATCAGGACCCACTCATCAGGATTCAGGGTGTGTCCCTTCTGTTTGTTTCACTCCAAACAGCAGAAATCTGTTGAGAAGACTGGACAGTTTGGGTTAATTTCACAAAACAGTTAACTAAATTGTCTGCTATGAGTATATCAGCCGCTCTGAGATTGAGGGCTCCTGGAATGACACAGGACACCCTGTTACCACCTCGAGTGGACTCTGCTTAGTTTTCTTGTTTGGGGTTGCTCTGATGCTACTTAAGACCATAG
Organism: Mobula hypostoma; assembly: GCF_963921235.1. Taxonomy (NCBI): domain Eukaryota; kingdom Metazoa; phylum Chordata; class Chondrichthyes; order Myliobatiformes; family Myliobatidae; genus Mobula; species Mobula hypostoma. The sequence goes on along the minus strand of NC_086108.1, from coordinate 69,770,498 downwards.
GAAGAGCCATAGGCCATGGTACACCTTCCTCATGATACTTAGTCAATCGCTGTTGTTGGTTTTATTCATTTGTTCCACTTGTCCTGATGACTGTGGGTGATGTGGACAGTGAGACTATTCAATGTTCATCAGTTGACATAATTCCTGACAAACAGCTCCAATGAAGTGTATTCCTTGGTCAGAGCCGACGTGACATGGCAATTCCTCATTTACGAATATAATCTTTGTTTAGAGTTTCTGCTATATGTGTGGTAGGGGCTTTTTCTTGCTGGAATAGCTTCCACCCATCTTGAAAACTTGTCCACTATTACCAGTACATCTCAGTATCCTTGACACTTTGGTAAAATGTAGTCCACTTGTAAGTGTAAAAATAGACCAGATAGGGCAAGAACCCTTAATTGTGGTAGTTTTTCCCCATTGCTCCAGGATTTATTTTTTGGCATGTCATGCACCTTTCAAGCATTGGTCAAAGCTGTGCCCTTAGCTTTGGATTCCAACATCGTTGGGAGAATCTGTCGGTCATCTTTTCCATTCTAATGGATCCTAAGGAGTGTATTTGCTGTGCCTGATAAGGAAGCAACTTAGCTGGGGCTACAACATCCCACCATTCTCCATCCAGAACCACTTTCCCTATCAGGAGCACTGATCTTGCAACTCTCAGATATCTGTATGTTCGTCTGTGATACAGAATTCAAAATTGTTTCCTTAATTCCAGTTGTCAGATTCACTGTACACCTTCCTGGGTCTACTTTCACTCCTTCCTAAGCTGTCCTTTTTACAAGTTCATCTGCAAATGCATTTCTAGAGCTTTCCATTGTGGTCATTTTGGAGTGGTTTTTACATTTCAATACAGCAACTTCTGAGGGCAGCTGTATGACATCAGTAAGTTCTTATACTAGTTGGCCATTCTTGATTGGAGTTCCTACAGCCTTAAGAAATCCTCTGCCTCCATAAGTTTCTAAAATCATGAAAAACTCCAAAAGCATATTGAGAATCAGTTTATATTAACTGATCTTCCTTCTACCAACTTAACAGGCTTCAATCAAAGCTTTCCACTCTGCCTGTCAAACAGAGACACCAGGAGCCATGCTTCCTCATGGCAGCATTTCAGTTTCAGAAACTATCATTCAAATTCCTCTCTCAATCATTGAGGAGCCAGTGTACAAATCTTTGGCAGAGTAATAACCAACAGGAAACTGTTGTTGACGTAAGACTGCCTTCACATGTTTCTCATTGACAGCTGAGGTAAATTAACTGTATCAAGAACTCCCCATGCAGAAGCAGTGCACAATATCACCTTTAAAGTTTGAAACGTTTCCACTCGTTCGTCATTAAAACTACTAGGGTCATCTGAGCACTTACTGGCCTTCATAGATTGTTGAGCAGTTGGGCATACAGATCAACTCATGGTCTGTTGCAGCTACACAAACCCAGAAGTGATCGGACTTGCTGTACTGTTGTAGGAGGTTTTGCTGACCTATAGGCTTTTGCAAGATTCTCAGTGATTTCCTGCCTACCTTGGGAAATTTTCTGACCCAGGCAAATTACTTCCTCTTGTTGCAATTGTGCCTCATGTAGATTTGCTTTGGGATCTTTGGAGAATAGATAATAGAGCAAATAAAGCATATCTCGTTCATGCTGGTCTGCAGCTTCAGATGCAATCAGGACATTAGCCACGTATTATATAATAGTCAAATCAATGGCTGCCAAATCTCTCAAACGATAAGACAGTGGGACTGTTGTGGAGCCCTTGTGGTTACCTTGCCCACTGGTATTGTTGACAATCAACTGTAAAAGTCAATCACAGTTGACATTCAGGTGCTAGTGACGAGAATCCACTGGGCACATCAATAATTGTAATCAACTGATGCGATGGCCTCAGGACATTGAAAACAGTTGATGGATCAATACATTGATTAACAATGGTTTAAGCTTCAGTCCTGTGTGTCATCACTCTCCTGATCTTTATTGGAGAAGGCTGTGACATAGCTGTCCATCCTATTGTTCTATCACTATCGGTCTTACTCAAGTCACTAGGGGTGCTGTAGAATCCATGCCATGTTCATTCTGTAATTCTTTGGAGTTCAGATGGTATCACTGTCTCAGGAGACTGTCCACTGTCAGCAGTAATTCCTCGGTGCTTAGATAGTGTCGCTGTCTCTGGGGGCTGTTTGATGTGGGCTGCAATTCCTCGACACAGCTTCAGAAGTTGGTGTTTCCCAGAGTGGACTACCAGCAATAACATCACTAGCAGCGCACTTGCAGAGTCATGCACTTGAAGTCATGGCTGAGCTTTCTCAGCTTGTTTTAGTTTGCATCCGAGCTCTGCATAATGCACTTCAAATAAATTACTGTGTTGTTCTTTCGCTTGCTTGCTTAATGCAATTATTTGCTCTTTAGACTCTTTAAACTGTCTCTATCATTGTTAATAAACATAATATTGTTGGTAAACTATATCAAACAGATATTTTATTCAGGTAAGGGCTTTTAGTCTGTTCCACAACTTTGGCCATTGTTTTGAATCGATCTTAATTTGTATGTACTTTTCATCACTTTGACCGCAATCTCAAAATCTTAATAATTGTAACCAAATTGATTGACCCAGCAACCAAATAGAATACAGAACCAATATTTTTACTAGGTACAGGTGTCCCCCGCTTTTCGAATGTTCGCTGTACGAAACCTCACTGTTACGAAAGACCTACATTAGTACCCTGTTTTCGCTTTCAGAAGGTGTTTTCACTGTTATGAAAAAAAGCAGTGTGCAATAAAAAATCAGCGCGCGATAAAAGGCAGCACGCGCCCCAAGCAGCCGCTCTGCCCGGGATTCGAAACAGCATTGCTTTAACATGAGCCTGTGAACAGCCGTTTGCAAGATGAGTTCTATGGTATCGGAAAAGCCTAAAAGAGCTCGTAAGGGTGTTACACTTAGTGTAAAACTAGACATAATTAAGCGTTTTGATCGTGGTGAACGAAGTAAGGACAAAATGAGTTTGGCTTGTGGAAGCTGACAAACATGATGTTGAAGAGGTTTGGCATCCCACAACCAAGAACTGACAGATGAAGAGCTGATGCAATTGGAAGAAAAAAGGATAACAATCGAAACTGATGAGTAACGATAAAGTACGACTTTAATTTTGAAAGGGTATGTCGGTTTAGGGGATATTTGCAGGATGGTTTGAGTCCTTATTAAAGAACTGTGTGATAGAAAAATGCGCGAGGCTCAGCAGTCAAGCAAGCCTTCCACATCAGCCACAGCAGACGACGAACCTCGACCTTCGACATCGAGGTGGGCATCGAAGATGAGCTGCCTGCTCTAATGGAAACAGACGACAAGATGACACCCCAGTGTCCCACCACCCCAAACACCAGGCCACGGACAGATATCGATTCGCGGAGAATGCAACGGTAGCTGGGAGGCACATAGAACATCTTTAAGAAAAAAGTCGAAATAAACATGCTAATTAATTAGGTGCCGCCAACACGTAATTGTCGGCCCAGATCAAAGGCGATGCAATTGGCACTGATCTGGGCCAACAATTACATGCCCAGCAGCACCTAATTAATTAGCATGTTTGTTTCGGCTTTTTTCTTAAAGATGTGCTGGATGCCTCCCAGCTACCGCTGGATCCCTGCGTGCTTCACGGCAATGTATCAGAGGGTGGGGGCCACTGCACGACCCAGCCTGCGACGACTCAGTCAAACACACCATCATCAGTGTGCTCGGCGCTGTCTTCCCAATTCCAGTAAGTGATACTACACTGTACATACATTATTTCTACTTTATATTGGCTGTGTATTTTTACGTGTTATTTGATATGATTTGGCAGCTTCATAGCTTAAAGGTTATTGGAGAGAATGTTCTTGCCAACAGCGCTTGCGTGAGATTTTCTGCCAACGGCGCTTGCGTGAGATTTTTGCTACGGAGAACAGTTCAGTAATGATTGTGGAAATATATTTCTACTTTATATAGGCTGTGTATCATTCCTGCTTTTACTATATGTTACTGTTATTTTAGGTCTTATGTGTTATTTGGCATGATTTGGTAGGTTATTTTTGGGTCTGCGAACTCTCACAAAATTTTCCCATGTAAGTAAATAGTAATTGCTTTTTCACTTTACGACATTTCGGCTTACGAACCGTTTCATAGGAATGCTCTACCTTCGGATGGCGGGGGAAACCTGTACCGAAATAGATAGTTGTACGACTGAAGTAGATCGTAACTGAATAAGTTACAGCTGAGTAGTTTGCAACCGATATTTTCTTGTTCCCTTTTAAATAGCAATGCAGCAGTGCTCAATCCTAATTTCCATCTGATATCCGAAAGCAGAACCCATTTTTCTCTCAGGCAACAGAGGAAGAGTGGAAGTTCTTACCCTTTTGTTTGGGTGTCAAAAACTGCCCCTTTGTCTTCAAATGTTCTGAGTCCTAAACTTCAGAATCCTCCCGACTATGCCACATTTTGATTCTGATGTTTTAATCGAAGGTTCTTTTAGAAGTCAAGAAAGAGGCACAAAACTTGCTACTTCACAATTGTTTTCTTAAGCATTGATAGAACAAAGGAAGTGGACAGAACAGACAGTGATAGATGTCTACTAAGCTAACAGAGGGACAAAGGAACCAAGAACTAAGAATAAGATGATGCTGCTTTGTGTTTAGCTATTTTACACCCATAGATAAGGAACAATTCCATTTAACTTTATAGATAAGAGTTAACCAATTAGAAAGTCATCATTCAAATGACGCAGAACAAAAGTTTCCAGAGCTTACTACAAGTATACTTTGCATAACCACTAGAGAAATATTAAACTTGCATATACAGAACATACTCCAGACATTAAGAAACAGAATGATCAGTCACTTTTACACAATTATATAAGATACAAGCAGATAATTTGTTTTTAAACTGCCAAAGAAATGTCAATGAAAGTCTAATCTAAGAATTAAATAGTCACATCCAACAGAATAGACTACCAAACATGCTTAGCAATGAAAAATGTGGCAGCACATAAATTACAAATTACCCAAGGGACACAAAGCAGAGTGATGGTGAATGTTGATTTTTTGTATGGAGTAGACATACAAAAATGTTCACCACAAGCTGGTATTTGAACTGGATGTTAAGTACTTGGCTGCAACAGACACAATGAGGACAATGAAAAGCTTCAAGCTCCTGAAGTGGTTTGACAGAAGAATATGCATCAGAATCTGGTTTAGTATCACCGGCATCAGCAAAATTTGTTGTCTTTGCGGCAGCAGTACAATGTAATACATAACAGACAAAAACATGAATTACAATAAGTATTTACATATTAAATAGTTCAATTAAATAAGTAGTGCAAAAATAAAAATAAAAAAGTAGTGAAGTGGTGTTCACAGGTTCAATGTCCATTCAGAAATTGAATGACTGAAGGGAAGAAGCTGTTTCTGAATCATTGAGTGTGTGCCTTCAGGCTCCTGTACCTCCTGACGATGCCAGCAATGAGAACAGGGCATGTCTTGGGTGATGGGAGTACTTAATGATGGATGCCGCCTTTTCGAGGCATCGCTCCTTGAAGATGTTCTGGATACTAGTGCACATGATATTCTGGAGGCTAGTACACATGATGGACCTGACTAATCTTACAAGTCTCTGCAGCTCATTCTGATCCTGTGCAGTAGCCCACCCATAACAGACAGTTAGAATGCTCTCCACAGGACATCTGTAGAAATTTGCAAGTGTCTTTGGTGACATACAAAATCTCCTCAAACTCCTAATGAAATACATCTGCTGTCATGCCTTCTTTATATCTGCTTCAATATGTTGGGCCCAGGATAGTTTCTCAGAGATATTGACACCTAGAAACTTGAAATTGCTCACTCTTTCCCTCAATGAAGTCTGGTATGTGTTCCCCTGCTTTATGCTTTCTCAACTCCACAATCAGTTATTTGTTCTTATTGACATTGTTGCTGCAAAACACCACTCAACCAGCTGATACATCTTGCTCCTGTACGCCATCTCGTCACCATCTGAAATTCTGCCAACAATAGGTAGATACATTTAAATGAAGAGGGGTAAGTAATAATATCTTTGCAGCAAAAACAGTACAAGAACTAAGTGACTTGTATATTGGTGCAAAAATTTTGAAGGTGGCAGTTTAGACTGAAAATAAAAACCAGTCCATGTTTTATTCATACAGTCAGAGAATACAAAAACTGGGACATACTGTACAAACTCTGAGGCCATCTCAAGGAAAATTTGGTGTAGTGGTAATTAACACTGGATCAGTAATCCAGAGACCCAATTATATGCTGAGTTCAAATCCCACCATGGCAGATGGTGAATTTGAATTCAATAAAAATATCTGATGACCATGAAATCATGTTGATTGTCATAAAAAACCATCTGGTTCACTACTGTCCTTTAGTGGAGCAATCCTACCTGGTCTGGCCTATGTGTGACTCAGACCCATGGCAATGTGGTTGACTCTTAAATGCCCTCTGAAATGGCCTAGCAAGCCATTAAGTTGTATACAACCGCTAAAAAGAAAATAGTAAGGAATGAACCCGGACGGATCACCTGGCATCGACCTAGGCACTGGAAGTGACAATGGCAAAACCAGCCTTGTTGACCATGCAAAGTCCTCCTTACTAACATCTGGTGACTTGTGCCAAAGTCAAGCAATAGCCTGACGTAGTTGTACTGACAGAATCATACCTTACCGTTAACATTCCGGACTCCATCATCACCATTCTTGGATATGCACTGTCCCCCAGCAGGACAGACCTAACAGAGGTGGTGGCACAGTGGTAGACAGTAGACAGGCAGTTGCCCTGACATCTCCGAACATCAACTCTGGACCCCATGAGGTCTCATAATACTAGGTTAAACATGGGCCAGGAAACCTCCTGCTGATTACCAAGTCCCATCCTCCCTCAGCTGATGAATGAGTACTTCTCCATGTTGAGCAGCACTTGGAGAAGGCATTGAGGGTGGCAAGGGCACAGAACGTACTCTGGGTGGGGGAACTTCATTGTCCATCACCAAGAGTGTCTCAGCAGTACCACCACAGACCAAGCTCTAGACTGGGACTACAGCAAGTGGTGAGGGAACCAACACAAGGGAAAAATACGCTTGACCTTATCTCACCAATCTGCCTGCCACAGAAGCATCTGTCCATGACAGCATTGGTAGAAGTGACCACCGCACAGTATTTGTGGAGTCTAAATCCTGTCTCCACATTGAAGAAACCCTCCATCGCATTGTGTGACACTACCACCGTGCTAAATGGGATAGACTTCGAAGTCTGGGCATCTACGAGGTGCTGTGGGCCATCAGCAGCAGCAGAATTGAACTCAACTACAATCTGTAACCTCATGGCCCAGCATATCCCCCACTCTAACATTCCCACCAGGCCAGGGGATCAACCTTGGTTCAATGAAGAGTACAGGAGGCATGCCGAGAACAACACCAGGCATATCTCAATATGAGGCATCACCCTGGTGAAGCCACAATACAGGGCTACTCTCATGCCAAACACCATAAGCAGCAAGTAGTACACAGAGCTAAATGGTCTCACAACCAATGGATCAGATCTAAGCTCTGTAGTCCTGCCACACGATGGTGGACCATCAAACTACTTACTCGAGGAGGCGGCTCCACAAATATCCCCAACCTCAGTGATAGAGGAGCCCGGCACACCTGTGCAAACGACAAGGCTGAGGCATTTACAACAATCTTCAGTCAGAAGTGCCAAGTAGATGATCCGGCTCGACCTCCCCAGAAGTCCCCAGCATCCTAGATGTCAGCATGCAGTCAATCCGATTCACTCCACTTGATATCAAGAAACAGCTGAGAGCACTGGAAATTACAAAGGTTATGGGCCCAGACAAAATCCCTGCAATAGTCCTGAAGACTTGTGCTCCAGAACCTACTGTGTCACTAGCCAAGCTGTTCCAGTACAGCAGCGGTCCCAACTACCGGGCTGCAGAGCATGTGCTACCAGGCCGCGAGGAAACGATATGATTCGGTGATATGAGTCATCTGCACCTTTCCTCAATCCCTGTCACACCCACTGTTGAACGCACGCGAGGTCATTACCTGCGCGTCATCCATGTCAGCGTGGGAAGAAGATCAACTTCTCGAGCTTGCAAATGACGGCAGGCTGAAAAGTATGTTTGACATAACATCTCTGCCAGCATTCCGGATCAAAGTCAAGGCTAAGTATCCTGAGATAGCCACGAAAGCACTGAAAACGTTGCTTCCATTTCTAACATATCTCTGCAATGAATGCAACGAAAACTAAATTGCGGAATCAACTGGACATAAGGAACCCCCTTCGAGTATCGCTGTCTCCCATTATACCTCGATGGGACCGTCTTGTTGCAGGGAAACAAGCCCAGGGCTCCCACTGATTCAGCGATATTAGTGTGTTACAACGATTTTATATATTCATATGGGGAAAATATGTGCTGTGTGTTTAGTATTAAATTCGTTAGATAATCCTTTTTAGAAACGAAATTGAGTGTATTAGCCAATTATCACCTATATTCTGGTCATGATCAACACCCTCCCCACCCGAACAGAATCACCAAAAATGATTTGTAGAAAAAAATCAGCGCACGTACACGCATGCGCAAGTCACACATGCGCACTGGTGCCTGCGCAAGGCTTCATTGTCACGGTAGTCTTTCTTGGGGTAAACACAACATATTTGACTGCTACTTTTGTCCGTTGGCAACCCTACCCCCCTCCCCCCACCGGTCGGCCAATCCGCAAGAATACTGTCAATAATAAACCAGTCCGCAGTGCAAAAAAGTTTGGGGACCCCTGCACTACAGCTACAACACCGGCATCTACCCAGCAATGTGGAAAATTGCCCAGGTGTCTCCTGTACACAAGAAACAGGACAAGTCCAACCCAGCCAATTACCGCCTTCTCAGCCTGCTCTCAATCATCAGCAAAGTAATGAAGAGGTCATTAACAGTACTATCATGCAGCACCTACTCAGCAATAACCTGCTTACAGATGCCCAGTCTGGGTTCTGTCAAGGACACTCAGCTCCTGACCTCATCACCTCCTTGGTCCAAACAAAGAGCTCAATACTAGAGGTGAGGTGAGAGTGACAGCCCTCGACATCAAGGCAGCTTTGCCCGAGCTAGAATGGAGTCAATGGGAATTAGGGGGAAAACCCTCCACCGGTTGGAACCATACTTGGCACAAAGGAAGATGGTTGTGGTGGTTGGAGGTCAGTTGTCTCCCTAACAGCACTGTGGGTGTACCTACACCTCGGGGATTGCAGCAGTTCAATAAGACAGCTCATCATCACCTTCACAAGGGCACCTAGGGATAGGCAATAAATTTTGGCTTAGATGGTGACGCCCACATCCATATCCCTGTAAATGAATAAATTTTTTAAAACCTTTAGCTAAAATTGGTATATAATGTTCAATTTGGGACTCTACTTTTTAGAAAGGTATGGAAGGCACAGAAAACAGTATATAGAAAAATAGAATTAGTGATTCCAGGGATGAGGGATTTCAGTTCCATGAGAAACGAGGGAATAGAAAAAAAATTGAGGAGCAATGTGAGAACATACATACTATAGCCATTACAAAGCCATTACAAGTAGTTGCTTTTATACAATTATATAAAAGCAGACAATGAATTGCTAAATTGCAAGGATAATTGTTAAACTGATCCCATATATGCTCCACAAGTTTAAAATCCCAGGACCCTCCTTTGTGCATTATACTTATGCCTCTGCACCTAGTCATCCAGACGAAGAACAGGAAAGAATAACATAATCTGTCTCAAGATCACACAACTTTCAATAAAATACTTGGCAAATGAAACAAAAAAGTTTCCCAACTCCCACTTCCCCTGTAGTGTACAGAAAATTATGTCCCTTGAGGTTGATTATAAAATACATTCACCTTCTTTGCTAGGCAGAACTCAACCCCATGCAGTTGAAACTCATGTGTGACATCTACTGATCAAGTTTGGTTTGATCCACTCTAAAACTGGTAAATTTGTTAAAAACTTTGTTTTATTATATCTATTTTAAATAATTTTTAAAAATTGAGATACAGCACGTAACAGGCCCTCCTGGCTTTTTGAGCCACACTGCCTAGCAAACCCCAACAACCCCCAATTTAACCCTAGTATAATCATGGGACAATTTACAATGACCAATTAACCTACTAACTGGTGTGTCTTTGGACTGTGGGAGGAAAAGATTCTTAGAGAGAGGATCTATGGGCATTTAGGGAATCGTGGTCTCCTCAGGGACAGTCAGCATGGCTTTGTGAAGGGCAGATCGTGTCTAACAAGCCTGATAGAGTTCTTTGAGGAGGTGACCAGGCATATAGATGAGGGTAGTACAGTGGATGTGATCCACCTGGATTTTAGTAAGGCATTTGACAAGGTTCCACACGGTAGGCTTATTCAGAAAGTCAGAAGGCATGGGATCCAGGGAAGCTTGGCCAGGTGGATTCAGAATTGGCTTGCCTGCAGAAGGCAGAGGGTGGTGGTGGAGGGAGTACATTCATATTGGAGGATTGTGACCAGTGGTGTCCCACAAGGATCTGTTCTGGGACCTCTACTTTTCGTGATTTTTATTAATGACCTGGATGTGGGGGTAGAAGGGTGGGTTAGCAAGTTTGCAGACAACACAAAGGTTGGTGGTGTTGTAGATAGTGTAAAGGATTGTCGAAAATTGCAGAGAGACATTGATAGGATGCAGAAGTGGGCTGAGAAGTGGCAGATGGAGTTCAACCCAGAGAAGTGTGAGGTGGTATACTTTGGAAGGACAAACTCCAAGGCAGAGTACAAAGTAAATGACAGGATACTTGGTAGTGTGGAGGAGCAGAGGGATCTGGGGGTACATGCCCACAGATCCCTGCAAGTTGCCTCTTAGGTGGATAGGGTAGTTAAGAAAGCTTATGGGGTGTTAGCTTTCATAAGTCGAGGGATATAGTTTAAGAGTTGTGATGTAATGATGCAGCTCTATAAAACTCTGGTTAGGCCACACTTGGAGTACTGTGTCCAGTTCTGGTCGCCTCACTATAGGAAGGATGTGGAAGCATTGGAAAGGGTACAGAGGAGATTTACCAGGATGCTGCCTGGTTTAGAGAGTATGCATTATGATCAGAGATTAAGGGAGCTAGGGCTTTGCTCTTTGGAGAGAAGGAGGATGAGAGAAGACATAATAGAGGTGTACAAGATAATAAGAGGAATAGATAGAATGGATAGCCGGCACCTCTTCCCCAGGGCTCCACTGCTCAATACAAGAGAACATGGCTTTAAGGTAAGGGGTGGGAAGTTCAAGGGGGATATTAGAGGAAGGTTTGTTACTCAGAGAGTGGTTGGTGCGTGGAATGCACTGCCTGAGTCAGTGGTGGAGGCAGATACACCAGTGAAGTTTAAGAGACTGCTAGACAGGTATATGGAGGAATTTAAGGTGGGGGCTTATATAGGAGGCAGGGTTTGAGGGTCGGCACAACATTGTGGGCTGAAGGGCCTGTACTGTGCTGTACTATTCTATGTTCTGAACCGGAGCACCAGGAGAAAACCTATACATTCCATGGGGAGGTCATACAGAGGACACTGGGATTGAACTCTGAATTCCAAAGCCCCAAGCCAGAATAGCTTCACGCTCTCAACTACATTACCATGGCACCACTTGAAGTTATGAGGGTTATGATACCCTCTTCAATATAAAGTCACACCTCAGCACATAAAGCTCAATATTCATGCACCACCTGCAACAAGATCACCAAAAGTCACACCACATTCAGGGCTTTAACCCAAAATGTTGACAATTCCTTTTACCTCCACAGATGCTATTTGACATGCTGAGTTCCACTAGTACATTGTTCAATCAGTCCACGTTGAGTATTTCAGTCTCTTCATCATCACTCTTTATTGCTCCCTATATTTTGACATGGGTGAGCTTGGGTTGACCACATTGTATATATGGAACTCAGGTACACTCCCTTGCCTAATGCACGAGATTGTCAGGTGGGGAAGTGAAGCTGGTGAGTAGTTAACATAGTACAGGTCGACCTTCACTAATCCAACTACCTGTAATCCGGTTCCTTCGATAATCCGGCACTGATTATGCTTAATGTGATCCTTCTATAATTTGGCATTTTCACTAATCCGGCACTCCTCAGGTCCCAATGGTGCCGGATTAGTGAAGGTCAACCTGTATTAGGAAATCTGCACAAGATACTCACTTGGATTCTTATAAATGTAATGCATAGAAACAGGCCTTAAACTTTGTAGTTATTCTTCAAGTAGGTCATCACTAAAGCATATTTAGTGACTCCAGCCTGAAGAAGGCAAGAGAAAATAACAAGAGATGGAATGAAGAAGAAAGAAATCCACACCAGCAAAGCATGGGAAGGGGATGAGGAAATAATGGGGGATGAACAGACCTGTCAATAGGAACTACAACACTTCATGATCCCCTGGCATTCTAGCTCAACCCCTTTCTCCAAGGGGCATTCTTTTGCAGCAAACTTAGTAGATACTGTTTCAATTTCAACAATTAATCCTTATTTTGCGCTAGTTTTCCTCCTCTGAAATACACATGTCCAATACATTCCCTTAAGAAAATGTTCTTTAAACATCGCAAGAAAACATGGCCGGTACCTCCCACTATTCCTCCTCACTCTTCAAGCAACTAGTCTTATGCTCTAAGACCTCAGCTTTTTCTTCCAGATATGCTGTTTTCCCATAAAGAATGCATTAAATTCTTATAGCAAGTGATTTTTACATTAATCTCAAAGTTAAGAAATGCCCAAAAGCATCAGGCTTACAACTCTTGGCAACTTTAAAACATTTGTAGAAATGTACAACCAACCGAAAATTAAACAATTCAACTGCAAACAGTAGATAATCTCTTTGAATGATAGTAGGCCATTGTGTATAAGTGGATTTGGGGCCAAGCAGAAAAAGCCAAGGATGCAGGAATGGTAGATTTTCTCCAGTACAAAAAATGAGTTTAGTAGTACAAGGTTAAAGAAAGTATTAGCTGGAGCGTCCAGTCCCAGAAAGACTTACTGGTTGACTAACAATTTCCAACAGTACATATGCCTTCCTTATGATGACTGTACTTACATGCAAATGGCCTCACCAATATTGTGGGTGAGGCAACTGCACCAAAAATGTGAACCTGTATATTAGATACTCAAAGATACTCTTACTAACTACATTGGTTCCTTACAGGTGTTGGCAATGTCCTTCTTGCTGATCAGCTTGCTTCTGACACCCGTCTGCTCTTTGAAGTTTAGAGATTAGAAATGAGCAAGTCAAATGCATTGCATTTGATATCCTAATCAATGAGTGAATAGACCATTCTCGTTAAATTCAGCAGGATCAACATCTTACTGTTTATCTATGTTTTCAAGCTGACAAGCTCGACTCCTTTCTTGTCAGTTATCCAGGTCAATATGCCTATTAGATGACAGATTTGGGCAAACACATCAGAACTAAATTTTGACCCAAAAGGTTGTTGAAAGCTTGTAAACTTTACTTCTTCTCATTTGCAAATTAACAATTTGAGGAAAGCATCATCTCCTCCAGTCTAAGCAGCCCACCTTGAGTAAAAATCAAAATCTCTTTCCCCAAAATATTACCAATGAATCTTTTTATTTTCTTATGCAACAATCCAAGTGTCATATTGCTTCAGTATCATAGGGTCAACCTCTGGAATGCACATCAGTCATAATACTACACTGGAACTGCATTCGACAGCAGTTATTTTTAGTCTATGAGCTTTAAAAGCTTAACTTCTTCAGTACTTTTCTACTGGAAGTGATGTAGAAATTGATTCCCATAGACACGTAGTATTTTACATCAAAATCCAATAAAAACTCACCCTGAGCTGCAGAGTATGACGTAGAATAGTTTCTTCTAATGCATGAATCCACTGCTCTCTCTCATCAGCATCACGGGCTGTAAACATATACAAGATTAGAAATTTTGATAAAACAATAATGGAGCCAATAGAAATGGAGGCCTTATAATACTATTAATTAACTTCTTTCCAAAATACTAGATCATTCATTGTCTTTGCAATTTAAACCTCATGAAATTTTGGCCCTTTGAAGCATGGATTTCTTTTCCCCAAGAATCTCTGCTAGTCATTTTTCCATTGATCTTGAATCAAATCGATCTTAAAAATATTCAGCAATGACCTTACAAAGACAGCTGTTGGCAGAGAGATTTTACAATAATTATACAACATATGTAATCATTAAAACACCTTATAATGTGACCCTCCCCTTCATAACTTTAAAGTTTATTTGTGCAAAATCTATTTGCTATATCTTCTATATCACCCATAGGTTAATTTTGTTCAAATTTTTCTTACTTATTTACTGAAGATGGTGCCAGCAAACAAGGTGACCAAAGACAACATAGAAACATAGAAAATAGGTGCAGGAGTAGGCCATTCCGCCCTTTTCGCCTGCACCTCCTACAGACAGTTCACAAAACTACTCACTTAACTACTTCTTTCAAATATGATTCTGCTACTAAGCTTTTACGTGCGACTGGAACCCATGATATACATTTTGACCATGTGTTTTCAGGCCGATTGAACAATCTGACACCTTGCTGTCTCCTAGGTCAGGGGTTCAGGGGTCCCCAACAGTTTTGCACCACGGACCGGTTTAATATTGACAATATTCTTGCGGACTGACCAACTGGGGGGGGGGGATGTGTGGGAGGTAGGGTTGCCAACCGACAAGAGTAGCAGTCAAATATGGAACACTTGTGTTTACCCTGAGAAAGACTACCATGACCATGAAGCCTTGCGCGGGTACCTGTTTGCGCATGCATGTATGTGCCGATTTTTTTCTACAAATCATTTTTGGCAATTCTGTTCAGTGAAACTACACTGTACATACATTATTTCTACTTTATATAGGCTTTTACTATATGTTAGTGTTATTTTAGGTTTTGTGTGTTATTTGGTATGAATTGGTAGGTTTTTTTGGGTCTGGGAGCACTCAAAAATTTTTCCTATATAAATTAATGGTAATTGCTTCTTTGCTTTTCGCTATTTCGGCACGAAAGGTTTCATAGGAACGCTCTACCTTAGCAGGGGAAATACGGGACAAGGGCGGTCCCATGTGGGACAAACCAATTTAGCCCAATATATGGGATGTCCCGGCTAATACAGGACAGTTGGCAACCCTGGGGGGGGGGGGGTGTTAATCACAACCGGAATATAGGTGATAAGTCAACTATGTCACTTATAAGTGGCTAATACACTCAATTTCATTTCTAAAAGGGTTTATCTGACAAATTTAATATCAAACACACAGCGCATATTTTCCTCCCATGAATATAGGGATAAGTCAATTATAAGTCACTTATGTCAGTAACATCATAACATTTTAAGTAATGTTTGGATATTAAACACACAGCACATATTTTCCTCATATGAACATATAAAATCATTGTTCAGTCAACATCAGACACTGACTTACACAGTTTAAAACAATACATAGACTCCATTATTCCAAAGAAAAGTTGCACAGTTTCTACCCTGATGTTTCACCAGTTTGTAATAGATGTAAATCTGTGAACAGTAACTTGTCACATTCATTCTGGTCATGTTGTAAGCTTTATGCATACTGGAAAAGTATTTTTCACTGTTTCTCTGAGGCTTTTGGGAAGCGGTGGGAACCAGGCCCCCTCATAGCCATCCTTGGAGCAGCAAGCTCCCTATCTTCAGCCAGTATGAATGAAAATATGGCTGTATTATTTGGAATGGTGATTGCTAAGTTAATCCTGCAAATGTGGAAAATGGACTCTGTGCCTACGTATAATCTGTGGCTAAGAGAACTGGCAAATACTTCACATTTGGAGAGACTGAGACTATATAATGAGGACAGAGGGGATATCTTTGAAAGGATATGGGGCCCTGTATTGGACTTTCTCAAGGGGTGAGGACTGAGGTTTTCTGGTGTGGTGCACCTCTGTTGTGTTATGCTTACTTTTGCCTTTATATTTTTCTCCCTTTTGCTGCTCAATATTTAATTTCATTTTGTTATGGTTGTGGTTTTTGTGGATGTGCTGTTTTTTTTTGGTTTTTTTTGTTTGTAAATAAAAATAAAATAAACAATTTAAAAAAAATCATTGCAACACACCAATATCACTGAATCAGTGGGAGCCCTGGGCTTGCTTCCCTGCAACAAGACGGTCCTCTCGAGGGGTGATGGGAGACAGCGATACTCGAAGGGGGTTCCTTATGTCCAGTCTATTCCACAATTTAGTTTTCGTTGCATTCATTGCAGAAAACCCCGCTTCACAGAGATATGTTGGAAATGGAAGCAACGTTTTCAGTGCTTTTGCGGCTATCTCAGGATACTTAGTTTTGACTTTGATCCAGAATGCCGGCAGAGATGTTATGTCAAACATACTTTTCAGCTCGCCATCATTTGCAAGCTTGAGGAGTTGATCTTCTTCCCACGCTGACATGGATGACGCGTGCAGAATGACTTTGCGTGCGTTCAAGTTCAACAGTGTGTGACAGGGAATGAGGAAAGGTGCAGAAATCATATCGTTTCCTCGCAGCCCGGTAGCACATGATTTGGGGACCACTGTCCTAGGTAGTTCGGTGAGGCTTCGAGTGGAGTGTGCAGCCAGGAGGCCAAGAAACCTGGAGACAGGGTTTGAGACCATGATCGACCCCATTTCGCACAGAATAAAGCATTGAGCAAGATTAAAGTCTATGAGGATGAGAGCTGAAGACGAGCAGGTGTTCAGCACCATCTGCCTGCGTTTGACTGGTCTCCCTCTCTGTCTCACTCAATATTGCCAGAGTCTTGGATCTTGGGCAAGGTTTAATCGAAATGCGGTTGGTGGATTGTACTCTGCAGTTCATGTTATGTGTGTTTCTGGTTACTCTTTTTTATTGCTATTTTGTATGATTTTGACCAGGGCGGCTAGCTCTACAGCCTGCAGCAAATGAACGGCACAGCGCTAAATTGAACTGAACTGAACTAAACTAAACTGAATATTCGTAGACTGCTTCCATGCCTCTGTTGTTTCATGTTTTATATTCTGTTTTTCACTCATTATTTGTTATTTGTATGATCTGTTTTTTTTAAAAAAGCACATTAGGTTTTTGTTTCTTTGAATGAGTTCCATGGTTTTCTTTGTTTCATGGCTGTCTGCGAAGACGAATCTCAGGGTTGTATACTGCACACATACTTTGATTACAAATGTACCTTGAATCTTTTAACCTTCAAATTCAGTGGTTCCAAACTGAAATTTCCAAAACTTTGAAGGCTGCATGGGGAGCCATAGTTTTTTTTTTAATTGCATCACCTTTGGGTTTCCTGCAGGTCATTACAACCAAGGAAGCACATACTTTTTTAATTTTATTTGTTCACATGCTTCGTGTATCACTGATGCAAAAGAGACACATATCCCTGATGCACCTGGGACTCTAAATGCCATGATGAAACAGAGATGAGCTGCCTTCTTAAACACTGATGATGCTTATTACTATAGAAGAGCCAAAATACACAAGTTCCACATAACAACAGCTTTATAGCACAGAAACAGGTCTTTCAGCCCATATCCATACCGAATGTTGCACCAATATACAGTATACCAGCACCATTTACTCACATCAGTTTCCTAACCTTTGGTACTTGCAACACACACAGAATGCTGGAGGAGCTCAGCAGGCTAGGCAGCATCAGTGGAAAAGAGTACAGTCAACATTTCATGATGAAACCAAGTACCTGCCAAGATCCTTTTCAAATGTGATGAGAATATTTGCTTCCACTACACTACCAGGCAGCACATTCTGGACTCCAAAAACTCTGGGCCCAGCATGAAATTGCAATTATTTGGAGGATGCAATCTTTGATTGCATTGTACGAAGACAGTCCATTATATGCACTAGGTATCTGCAGTGATTTTAGGAACATAGAAAACCTACAGCATAATACAGGCCCTTCAGCCCACAATGCTGTGCCAAACATGTACTTACTTTAGAAATTATCTGCAGTTACCCATAGCCCTCTATTTTTCTGAGCTCCATGTACCTATCCAGGAGTCTCTTAAAAGACCCTATTATATCCGCCTCCACCACCGTTGCTGGCAGCCCATTCCACGCACTCAGCACTATTAGGTTACCTCTCATCCTCCATCACTCCAAGGAGAAAAGGCCAAGTTCACCCAACCTATTCTCATAAGGCACGCTCCCCAATCCAGGCAACATCCTTGTAAATATCCTCTGCACCCTTTTTATGGCTTCCACATCCTTCCTGTAGTGAGGTGACCAGAACTGAGCACAGTACTCCAAGTTGGGTCTGACCAGGGTGCTGTATAGCTGTAACATTACCTCTCGGCTCTTGAACTCAATCCTACGGTTGATGAAGGCCAATACACTGTATGCCTTCTTAACCACACAGTCAACTTGCGCAGCAGCTTTGAGTGTCCTATGGACTCGGACCCCAAGGTCCCTCTGATCCTCCACACTGCCAAGAGTCTTACCAGTAATACTGTACTCTACCATCATATTGGACCAACCAAAATGAATCACCTCAGACTTATCTCGGTTGAACTCCATCTGCCACTTCTCAGCCCAGTTTTTCATCCTATTCATGTCCCCTGTAACCTCGGACAGCCCTCCATACTATCCACAACACCCCCAACCTTTGTGTCATCAGCAAATTTACTAACCCATCCGTCCACTTCCTCATCAAGGTCATTTATAAAAATCATGAAGAGAAGGGGTCCCAGAACAGATCCCTGAGGCACACCACTGGTTACCAACCTCCATGCAGAATATGACCCATCTACAACCACTCTTTGCCTTCTGTGGGCAAGCCAATTCTGGATCCAGAAAGCAAGGTCCCCTTGGATCCTATGCCTCCTTACTTTCTCAATAAGCCTTGCATGGGGTACCTATCAAATGCCTTACTGAAATCCATATACACTACATCTAGTGCTCTACCTTCATCAATGTGTTTCATCACATCCTCAAAAAATTCAATCAGGCTTGTAAGGTACAACCTACCTTTCACAAAGCCATGCTGACTATTCCTAATCATATTATGCCTCTCCAAATATTCATAAATACTGCCCCTCAGGATCTTCTCCATCAACTTACCAACCACTGAGATAAGACTCACTGGTCTATAATTTCCATTGCTATCTCTACTCCCTTTCTTGAATAAGGGAACATCACCACCAACCCTCCCATCCTCTAGAACCTCTCCCATCCCCATTGATGATGCAAAGATCATTGCCAGAGGCTCAGCAACCTCCTCCATCACCTCCCATAGTAGCCTGGGGTATATCCCATCCGGTCTCGGTGATTTATCCAACTTGATGCTTTCCAAAAGCTCCAGCACATCCTCTTTCTTAATATCTATATGCTCAAGCTTTTCAGTCCGCCGTAAGTCATCCCCACAATCGCTCAAACAGGAGTACTTATTGTTAAGGTGATGAAGTTTTGAGGAATTGGGGGATGTAAGGAATGATTCTCGGACTCTTGTAAATATCTGGTTAAAATTAAGTTCCAGCTTGTGGGTGCTCTGTTCTGGATAGTGTGCAAAGTTTGTCCTGGATAGTGTGCAAAGTTTGTCCTTCGCTGAGGAATCTGCCTTCAGCTCGTTTTGATTAATGACTCACAGCTGTCCCTTCAGAATAATATGGGGGCTGGATTTACACAGGTCACACACACCATGCCTTACGGTCTTGCACCACTGAACTAAGTTCCCTCCTTTTTCTAATGAAAAAGGAGGGAACTTCTCCCTCCTTGTTCTGGAGCTGCTCCGGCCTATGGTCAGGCCACACTTAGATCCCCTCCAGTTCGCCTACCAGCCCCGACTAGGAGTTGAGGATGCCATCGTCTACCTGCTGAACCGTGTCTACGCCCACCTGGACGAGCCAGCGAGCACTGTGAGGGTCATGTTTTTTGACTTCTCCAGTGCGTTCAACACCATCCGCCCTGCTCTGCTGGGGGAGAAGCTGACAGCGCTGCAGGTGGATGCTTCCCTGGTATCATGGATTCTTGATTACCTGACTGGCAGACCACAGTACGTGTGCCTGCAACATTGTGTGTCCGACAGAGTGATCAGCGGCACTGGGGCTCCACAGGGGACTGTCTTGTCTCCCTTTCTCTTCACCATTTACACCTTGGACTTCAACTACTGCACAGAGTCTTGTCACCTTCAGCAGTTTTCAGATGACTCTGCCATAGTTGGATGCATCAGCAAGCGAGATGAGGTTGAGTACAGGGCTACGGTAGGAAACTTTGTCACATGGTGTGAGCAGAATTATTTGCAGCTTAATGTGAAAAAGACTAAGGAGCTGGTGGTAGACCTGACGAGAGCTAAGGTACCGGTGACCCCTGTTTCCATCCGGGGGTCAGTGTGGACATGGTGGAGGATTACAAATACCTGGGAATACGAATTGACAATAAACTGGACTGGTCAAAGAACACTGAGGCTGTCTACAAGAAGGGTCAGAGCCGTCTCTATTTCCTGAGACTGAGGTCCTTTAACATCTGCCGGACGATGCTGAGGATGTTCTACGAGTCCGTGGTGGCCAGTGCTATCGTGTTTGCTGTTGTGTGCTGGGGCAGCAGGCTGAAGGTAGCAGACACCAACAGAATCAACAAACTCATTCGTAAGGCCAGTGATGTTGTGGGGATGGAACTGGACTCTCTGACGGTGGTGTCTGAAAAGAGGATGCTGTCAAAGTTGCATGCCATCTTGGTTAATGTCTCCCATCCACTACATACTACTGGGTGGGCATAGGAGTACATTCAGTCAGAGACTCATTCCACCAAGATGCAGCACTGGGCGTCATAGGAAGTCATTCCTGCCTGTGGCCGTCAAACTTTACAACTCCTCCCTTGGAGGGTCAGACACCCTGAGCCGATAGGCTTGTCCTGGACTTATTTCCTGGCATAATTTACATATTACTATTTATGGTTTTATTACTAATTAATTATTTATGGTGCAACTGTAATGAAAACGGAGGAGGAGGGGGGAAGAAGGGGGGGAGAAGAAGGGGGGGGGAGAAGGGGGGGGAGAAGGGGGGGGAGAAGGGGGGGGAGGGGGGGGAGGGGGGGAGGGGGGGGGGGGGGGGGGAGGGGGAGAGGGGGGAGGGAGGGGGGAGAGGGAGGGGGGGGGGGAGAGGGGGGGAGGAGGGGGGGGAGGGGGGGGAGGGGGGGAGAGGGGGGAGGGGGGGGAGGGGGGGAGGGGGGGGGAGGGGGGGGAGGGGAGGGGAGGGGGGGGGAGGGGGGAGAGGGGGGGAGGGGGGGGGGAGGGGGGAGAGGGGGGAGGGGGGGAGGGGGGGGGAGGGGGAGAGGGGGGAGAGGGGGGGGAGAGGGGGGGGGGGAGGGGGGGGGAGGGGGGGAGGGGGGGAGGGGGGGGGAGGGGGGAGGGGGGGAGGGAGGGAGGGGGGGGGAGGGAGGGGGGAAGGAGGGGGAGGGGAGGGGGGAGGGGGAGAGGGGGGGAAGGAGGGGGAAGGGGGGGAGGGGGGAGGGGGGAGGGAGGGAGAGGGGGGGAGAGGGGGGAAGGAGGGGGAGAGGGAGGGGGAGGGGAGAGGAGGGAGGGGGGAGGGGGGGGGAGGGAGGGGAGGGGGGGGGAAGGGGGGGAGGGGGAAGAGGGGGAGGAGGGAAGGAGGGAAGAGGGGGGAAGAGGGGAGGGAGGGGGAGGGAGGAGGGGGAGAGGGGGGAGGGGGGGAAGGGGGAGAGGGAGGGAGGGGGGAGAGGGGGGGGAGAGGGGGGGGGGGAAGGGGAGGGGGAAGAAGGGGAGGGAGGGGAGGGGGGGGAGAGGGGGGAGAAGGGGGAGAAGGGGGAGAGGGGAAGGGGGGAGGGGGAGAAGGGGGAAGAAGGGGGAAGAGGGGGAAGAAGGGGGGAAGAAGGGGGGGAAGAAGGGGGAAGAAGGGGGAAGAAGGGGGGAAGAAGGGGAAGAAGGGGGGAAGAAGGGGAAGGGGGAAGAAGGGGGGTAAGAAGGGGGGTAAGAAGGGGGGGTAAGAAGGGGGGGTAAGAAGGGGGGGTAAGAAGGGGGGGTAAGAAGGGGGGGTAAGAAGGGGGGGTAAGAAGGGGGGGGAAGAAGGGGGGGGAAGAAGGGGGGGGAAGAAGGGGTAGATTCTGTCTCTCCAATGCTTGGCTCTGAGCTTCTCACTGGCTGAGCTGGAACAAATAAACTGGTGAAAGAATAAAGTAAAGAACGGTATGTGGTGTGGTTATTGGTCAGACGAATTTGTTTACAAAGGGGGGGGTCAGCCACAGGGGTACTTTCCAGTATATGACTCTTGCCCTTCCCTCTCCTGACTGTTTACCCACTTTTCTGTCTCCCCGAGACCCTGGTGTGACTACGTGCCTATAGCTCCTATCACCTCCTCATTTTCCCTGACCAGACAATTTTGTTCATTATGTACACAGCATGAACTCTGTCGATAATTATTAGGAACTAATACAGTTTTATAGCACTATGGTATAGTCCTAAATTGTTCTGTATTTTATTTAAGTACACAATTTGTTACACAGATTGTCCTTTTTTATAGCTTTTTAATATAACCATATAACAATTACAGCACAGAAACAGGCCATCTCGGCTCTTCTAGTCCGTGCTGAAATGATTTCCATGAAACTGACTAATTGAAGCAGCCACTTAATTGGGCCAAAGTGCACTGGTCCCAATGTGTCCCAATTAACCAGAATCCATTGCATTTATCTCTTCATATGTTAGTAGCTTCAGTTGACTGATAGCAACTTTGTGATTTGGACTAGAATGCACAAGTCCTTCAATTGTCTGTCATTCAAAATGTTTCTTCCACATACAAGTTCTAACTTCAGACTTATAACAGATTGTGTAACTGCTTCAGTTCCCATCACTTACACTGCAGAATCAATCTGAACAATTAATATCATGTCATCATGATAGGCCTAGCGCAGGAGCAATACAGGTATTTAGCTGGATAGAGAGAAATGGCCAAGAGTGAATTATGATCAGGTTTGTAAAGAAATTTAAACTTGTTTTAGCCTCTTCTTTTAAAAATCTCAGCATCACAGGCAAGACCAGTATTTACTGCACATTAATTTTTCTTGATGGTAAACTGAATTCTTGAACTACTGCAAATCTCTCATGAAGGTATTTCCACAGTTGAGTAGAGAGTATAAAAGAATTTGCAATACATTCCCACTTTAGGACAACTTGCAATTCAGAGGGAATCCTGCGAGCAACAATGTTTCCAGTACTTGCCGTCCTTGCCTTCCTTAGTTGTTAAAGTTGCTGGTTTGGAAGGTGATGCCGTACTGAATGCATAATCATCAGCGGATTATCTTCACTTCTGACCTTATGGTGGTAAGTAATTCATTAAGTGAACTACTGCAGTGGTATCTTGGAGTTGGATTGATTGACCTTTACATCATGACTACTTTATTTTAAAACAAGTTATGACTAACTAGGTAAGATTTTTGGCCTTGATGCCCATTGACTCAAGCTAAACAAATGCTTCACTTAATCAATGAAATCATAAGTAATCACTTTTAACTCCTCTATTTGCACCAAGGCTGTAATAAGGTCCGGTACACAGTAGAATTGGTAAAACTTAGAGTGCTGATAAGCAGGTTTATTGGCGCAGTGCTGTTTTAAAGTATTGCTGAAAACACCTTCAATCACTTTCGCTAATCAATAAGCAGTAATTAGCTGGATAGGATTTAAACATTTTGATTTTCTTCCATATAATTGACACAACTATAAACCTTTGCATGCAATTTGAATGTTCCTGAATCACTTTGAAATTTAAAAATATTTGCATTTCTAAGTGCTTAGAGCAGTTGAGGCACAGGGAGTGACAGTGCATCAGCTTCCAGAAGTACTTCATTGCTTTTCAAGTGGAACTGATTCAGCCACAGCCCACTCACCCCACCCCATGGCAACATTCAGCTACACAAGTTCCAACTTCTGTCTATTACCTTGCTACTGAGAAATAGGAAATATTACCTGCATCATGAAACTAACACAATTATCCACATTACAGAAGTTTGGGAGATCCTGTTCACCCTGTATACCTTGGAATTTTGATACAACACATCTGCAGAAATTCTCTGATGACTCAGCAATAGTTGGGTGTACCATGGGAGGACGGTAGGATGATTACAGGGCCCTGGTGGAGGACTTCGCCAAATGGTGCATGCTGAATCATTAGCAAGACAAAGGAGATGGTGATGGAATTTAGGAAGACTAAATGGTGCCACAACTCAAAGTCAGCAAAACCAGAGCTAATTATTTACTGCGGGAGGATGAAACTGGAAGTCCATTAGCCAGTCCGTATCAGGGAATCAGAGGTGAAGAGGGTCAGTAACGCTGAATTCCTTGGTGTCATCATTTCAGAGGATCTGTCCTGGGTGCAGCAAGTGAGTACCATTACAAAGAATGGCACAGCAGCACCTCCACTTAGAAGTCTGCGAAGATTTGGCATGTTATCTAAATCTTTGACAAACTTCCATAGATGCATCACACACTGGTATAGGAACATCAATGCTCTTAAATGTAAAAGCCTACAAAAAGTAGTGGATACAGCCCTGTCCATCATGGGTAAAGCCTCCCCATTATTGTGCACATCTACAAGGAGCACCGTCTCAGGAAAACAGTCTTCATCATCAAGGACCCTTACCATCCAGGCCATGCTCTCTTCTCACTACTGCTGTTGGGAGGGAAGTACAGGAGCCTTGGGTCCCACACCAGCAGGTTGAGGAACAGTTTTAACCCTGCAACCATCAGGCTCCTGAACCAGAGGGGATAACTTAACCAAGACCTGTTTACATAACCTATGGACTCACTTTCAAGGACTCTACAATTCATGTTCTCAATATGATTATTATTTTGCTTTTCTATTTGTATTTACATAATTCGTCATCTTTTTATTTAGCGAAACAGCATGCAATAGGCCCTTCTGGCCTTTTGAGACACACTGTCCGACAATCCTGATTTAACCCCAAACTAATCACAGGACAATTTACAGTTATCTATTAACCTACCCAATACTGTGGGAGTCTTCACATTTGTGGGACTGTGGAAGGAAAGCAGGGACCCGGAGAAAACCCACATATTCCATGAGGAGGATATACACTGACTCCTTGCAGATGGTGTCAGATTTGAACTCCGAAATCTGTTGTCCTGGGATGTAATAGTGCCCCACTAATCACTGTCCTACCATGGCACCCATGGTTTTTGCACATTGGTGGTCTTCCCATCTTGTTTTTGAGTAGATTTTCATTGATTCCATTGTATTTCTTTGTACTTACTATGAATGCCCTCGAGAAAATGAATCCCAGGGTAGTATATGGTGACCTGCATGCACCTTGATAATAAATTTACTTTGAACTTTAAACTGTCAAGACATAAAAGGCAGAAATTTCATGCAAATAAGTTTACAGACCAAAGATTGAACTCTAATTATCTTTGTTTTCAACACACTATGATATTCTACATCAAA
This sequence comes from Mobula hypostoma, assembly GCF_963921235.1. NCBI lineage: Eukaryota > Metazoa > Chordata > Chondrichthyes > Myliobatiformes > Myliobatidae > Mobula > Mobula hypostoma. The sequence continues at coordinate 69,745,021 of NC_086108.1, read as the reverse complement.
AAAACTTAAATTATACAGGAGAGCATCAGATACCAGATTAGATACAAATCAAACAGTTACAGAATGAAGGATTCTCTGTCACTCACAGAAGCTAACAGGATGAACCTAGCAGAAAGAAGACAGGACATCTTGGACTGGGCCAACCACTCAGAATTAGCACCATACTCTCCCCGTTTAACACTTACTGCAAAAATATAATCATGTTGTGACCCTCACCAGAGAGAATTCCCAGCAAACAAATGGGCCTCAGAGATGCAGCTCTAAAGCCTGTTGCTCTCACTAAGTTAATACTGGCTCATGGATGGATCTAAATAAAATTTTGAGGGACTTGGCCATCAACATTAGAAATGTGAATATTTACATATTTAAATATTTCTGATTCTGATTTAATTCTCAGACTTAGACTCTTTTTTTTTTAAATCACATTAAGGTGATTCAAACGATATCAGACCAGTGCTTTTGGGGAAAGAAAGTACCAAGGTACAAACTTCTTTTTTGTTCAGAGTATGCTATACAAGTATACAGTAATTTCCAAATCACCTTTGAGAAGTTGATATCCAAAATACATACATCTGCACAAATAACGATCACCTTCACAGCTACAAATATTCCTGCATAGTCATGCTCAACTGATAACTGAAGTGGCCTGTGTACATGAGGATGATATAAAACAGATTTCAAGTTCAAATGGAAAGCATTAAGGAATATAGCTCAACAAGCAATAAGAGACCTTGAAGGCTTGAAACCAAATAGGATATATAAAGCTGAAGTGAATGACACAAGGCCAAAAAGATGAGAGAAGTCAATAATGGTAGAACTATGTAAACATTTATAAGTCAGCATGTTCTATTGCAAATATATTTCTTTTACATTCATTATCCCTTTCATTGATTTTAAATTTATGCTGGGGTTCACTGAATTCCTCTGCTATCGTGGATACTTAAACTCCATGTATCAAATTGTCATTAGTTATGAAATACCAACAATTTGGCCAAACACCAATGACAACACAACAAAATGTCTAAAACCAGGATGATGTTTCACTTGAAGAGGAAGATGGAGGAGCTCATTCAGCCTCCCTGCTTCTTTGACAAGGATTTGGGAAAAGCTATACAAGAGGCCATGACAAGTTGCTGCAGTGCATCTGGATGATACACACTATAACCATGGCCCATGGGTTATGGAGGTAATAAATGCACAATTTTGTGAAGAATGGCCCATCAGAACAGCTGGCTGCTTTGCTCTGGGTGATACTGTGTTTCTCAGGTGTTAAATATCCATTCACCCAGCCAAGTGTAGGGCATTATAGCACAAAGCTATCAGAGTCTTATAGCTGGTGGATAGGCTTTTGAAAGTCAAGTGAGTCATTCACCACAGAATAGTTAGCCTTTGATTAGTTTTAGTAGCCAAAATGGCTGACCTAATTGGATTCACCTGCCAAGGATTTAATCTGGGTCTCCTCACACAACTCTTATCTGGTTTTACAACTAATGACATCTTCAAAAAAGAACCAAGTGAGAACTGTTAACAAAACTAAGCCATGTCAAAATACCTTAACATTTATTCCTCTATCTATTCCTTCATGAACTTGCACCTATGTCCTTTTTGAGAATGTTACACAATTCCAATCTAATCGATTCATTCATTAGCAAAGGTTTGCAATGGCTTCTGTTTTCTGTGGGTACATCATCATCTTTGGAGCATCTCCAAGCTATCTTATTTCTCCTTTCATTGGTTTGTATAAGCAACTTCAAGAATATATATGCTATGAGCAATTCCACTTCATCACTATCACATTAAGCCTCTTCTTACCTCAGATTTCTTGAGTTTTTATCCTAATACTCACTCCTGGGTGAGATGGAATTTCCACCAACTGAACGTCAGGAATATTGAAGTGACCATTTTTGACAGATACCACACAAGTTGTTTAGCTGTCAAATTTATCCCACTGTCTAGAGTTTTCTAGGTCATTGAGTACCTTGGCATCCTATTTGTCATAACACATGATAGTGTATGACAAGGATTTGGGAAAAGCTATACAAGAGGACATACAAGATATAAAAGATAGGTCTGGATGCAGGGTTGAGATTTTTGATTGGAGAAAGGCGAATGGATTTAGGAGGAGTGGATTGGGACAATTTGTTTTATGGGAAGGGTGTAATAGAGAAATGGAGGTCATTTAAAGGTGAAATGTTGAGGGTACAGAATCTTTATGCTCCTGTTAGGTTGAAAGGAAAGGTTAAAGTTTAAGCGAGCCATGGTTTTAAAGGGATATCGGAAACTTGGTTTGGAAAAAGAGAGATATCTACAATAAATATAGGCAGCATGGAGTAAATGAGGTGCTCGAGGAATATAAAGAACGTAAAAAGAATCTTAAGAAAGAAATTAGAAAAGCTAAAAAAAAACGAGGTTGCTTTGGCAAGTAAGGTGAAAATAAAACCAAAGAGTTTCTACAGCTATATTAATAGCAAAAGGACAGTGAGGGATAAAATTGGTCCCCTTGAGAATCAGAGTGGACAGATATGTGTGGAGCCAAAAGAGATGGGGGGAGATTCTGAACAATTTCTTTTCTTCGGTATTCACCAAGGAGAAGGATATTGAATTGTGTAAGATAAGGGAAACAGGTAGGGAAGTAATGGAATCTATGATGATTAAAGAAGAGGAAGTACTGGCGCTTTTAAGGAATATAAAAGAAGATAAGAATCTGGGTCCTGACAGGATATTCCCTAGAAAAATTGGATAGGTATTTGGACAGGAAAGGAATGGAGGGTTATGGGCTGAGTGCAGGTCGGTGGGACTAGGTGAGAGTAAGCGTTCGGCGCGGACTGGAAGGGCCGAGATAGCCTGCTTCCGTGCTGTAATTGTTATATGGTTATATGCCGGTGATAATAAGCCCGATTCTAATTCTGGTTCCAATTTCACCTCCATGCCATGAACAAACCACTCTTAGTTCATATCACTTCCAGTCTCTACATTTTTCTCAGCTTATCTGCTGCTTTAATATGCATCTATGCCTTTCCCCACTCCAACCTTGATAATTGCAACATTTTCTTGGATCCAACTTTTCACCACCCAAAAACTGGAGCTCATCCAAATTCCTGCTTCCATCACATTAACTGCACCAAGTCCTTTTTATCTTGCACCTGATCTATATTAGCTGCACATTGGCAAGCCCATGATTTTAAAAGAACCTAGATATTCTTTGCTAATCCCTTCATATTTTACTTTGCCTTGCACTGGAGATCGAGAGATGGCAATGATGAACCACAGCAACATTCTGTGGGCTGCAGACAATACTTCCAAACATACTTCTAAATATACCACTTTCCAATTACTCTACAATTACTCATTCTGAAGCATGGTAATTTCCCTCTAAGCAATGTAGTTCTAAATCAACTTACTGATCTACAGATTTCACAATTGTCTCAAGGTCTCAGCGACCAGGTACAGTACCTTAAACAGACAAAGGGTCATTGCAATGGCTGAAGTGAGGCAGATGGGAGGGGACTCCAAGCCAGGCTGAAACAGAGAGAGATGAGGCCTCCCCACCATCTTGTTAGCAAATGTGTAATTGCTAGAAAACAAAATTGAGGTCTTGAGGGCAAGTTTGCTGTATTGGAGGAAAATGAGAGACTGTTGTATTCTATATCTGAGTGAGACTTGGCTTTCTTCCAGTACACCAGATACAGTGATCTTTGATTTTCAAGGCAGCTTTTCGATTTTCCATATGGACCAAAATGCTGATTCAGAAAATGCAAAAGGTGGGGGTATGTGTTTCGTGATAAGCTCTTGGTGGTGTTCTGATGTGGCAGTTTCCCCCACCTTGAACAATTCACGGTCAAATGCAGTGCATGCTATTTACCTAGGAAGTTCTCCTCCATAATACTGACCACAGTTTACATACCACCAGCGGCTGACTATAATCAAGTGCTTGAGATATTGCATGATGCCGTCTCCAAACAAGAAGCAGTTCATCCCAATGCATTTCAAATCATAGTCAGGGACTACAACCAGGCTTGTTTGAAGAAAATCCTGCCCAATAACTATCAGCATATAACCTGTAACACTGGACATCCAAACACACTAGACCACTGTTATACTAGATAAAGAATGCCTACCATTCCATGCCCAGGCAGCATTTCGGTAAATCTGATCACTTCCCTGGACTTCTCCAACCTGCATACAAGCAGAGGCTAAACAGCAAATGTCCAGAGCTGAGGACAACAAAGAGGTGGCCGCAGAAGGCAGAGGTGTGGCTACAGGATTGCTTCCGAGCATTCCGAGTCAGTTAACTAAACTGTGTTCAAGGACTCATTTATGGATATGATTGAATGCACCATGGGTTGTCGTGGGCTTTTTTGTGTGTCCTCACAAAATCATTCAGAGTCTTCCCCAATTAAAAGTCCTGAATGAACCATGAGATGTGCATTCAAGTGTGGTGACCAAGAAAGTTAGAAGAGGTCCAGCTACAATCTCTGGAAAGCCATCTCACAGGCAAAGTGGCAAATCTGGACCAAACATGAATCAAAGGATGTTCAACAGTTGTGGCAGCTCTTGAATACCATCACCTCTTATAAAGTTAAATCAAATGATATAGGTGACAGCAGGGCTTCGTTCCCAGGTGAGCTCAATGCCTTCTATGCTAGCTTTGACCATCAAAACTCTGAGGAAGCATCACGCACTCCCACAGTCCCCAATAATCGTATGATTTCAGTCTTTGAGGCTGACATACGAGCAGAGAATCCATGAAACCATGAAAAGGGTGAACCCACGAGAAACATCTAGCCGAGAGGTCTGGCCAAGTACGAAGGACCTGTGCTGATCAATTGGCTGGAGTGTTCACTGAGATCTTTAACCTCATGCTTCAGTAGTCTGGGGTACCCACCTGCTTCAAGCGGCTTCAACTATATACCGGTGCCCAAGAAGAACATGGTAACCTGCCTTAATGACAATCGCCCAGTAGCACTTACATCCACAGTGACAAAGTGTTTTGAGAGGTTGGTGATGAAGCATATCAACTCCTGCCCGAGAAGCATCTTAGATCCACTCCAATTTGCCTACTGGAGAGAAAGGTCCACAGTAGATGACATCTCTATGCTCTTCACTCAACCCTAAAACACCTGGACAGCAAAGATGCATACATCAGGATGCTCTTTATCAACTACAGCTCAGCATTTGATACCAACATCTCCTCAAAACTAATCAATAAGCTCCTAGACTTTGGCCTCAATATTTCCTTATGTAATTGGATCCTCAAATTCCTCACTTGCAGACCCCAGCTATTTAGAATTGGCAACATCTCCTCCACAATCTCTATCAGCACAGGTGCACCAACAAGGCTATGTGCTTAGCCCCTTGCTCCACTCACTGAACACTTATGACTGTGTGGCTAACCATAGGTCCAATGCCATATTCAAGCTTGCTAACTACACCACTGTTGCAGGTCACATCAAAGATGGTAACGAATCAGCATATAAAAAGGAAATTGAAAATCTGGCTGAGTGGTACCATAACAACAACCTATTATTCACCATCAACAACACCAAGAAGTTGATTATTGACTTTAGGAGCAGGAAACCAGAGGTCCATGAGCTAGTCCTCATTGGAGCATCAAAGGTGGAGAGGCTCAGCAACTTTAAGTTCCTCAGTGTTATTATTTCAGAGGACCTGTCCTGGCCCCAGCACACAAGTGCGATTATGAAGAAAGCACAGCAGCTCCTCTGTCCTTTGGAGTTTGTGAAGATACAGCATGACATCTAAACCTTTGACTAACTTCTATAGAGGTGTAGTGGAGAGAATATTGACCGACTGCATCACAACCTTGTACGGAAACACAAATGCCCTTGAATGGAAAATCCTACAAAATGTAGTGGAAATGGCCCAGTCCATCACGGGTAAAGGCCTCCACACCATTGAGCACATCTACATGAAATACTGTTGCAGGAAAGCAGCATCCATCATTAGGGATCCTACCACCTAGGACTTATTTTCTTCTCGCTGCTGCCATCAGGAAGAAGGTACACGAGCCTCAGGACTCACATCATCAGGTTCGGTGACAGTTATTACCCCTCAACCATCAGGCTCTTGAACCAATGGTGATTAACTTTACTTAACTTCCCTTGCCCCATCATTGAAATGTTCCCACAACCAAAGGACTCACTTTCAAGAACTCATCATCTCATGTTTTAAATATTTATTTATTTATTGTTTCTTTGTTTTTTCATATTTGCATAGTTGGCTTTTGCACACTGGTTGAATGCCCAAGTTGATGCAGTCTTTCATTGATATTGCTATTGGTATTATTCTATGGATTTGTTGAGTATGCTGCAAGAAAATGAATCTCAGGGTTGTATACTTTAATTGCAAACAGTCTTATTTTAATATTTCCTAGTAAAGTTACATTGCCACCAAATTGATTAAAGTTTATGTTAGAACAGGAGCACAGCCGATGAATGATATTGGGTGAACTGGCTTTGAAACAAATTGCAGTTTGTCTGACTCAGTCAGACCATAAATAAATGATTTCCTGCTTTGGGGGCACGGATCCAGTTTAAAAGTTGAGTATATTATAATAGGGTCAGGGGTCTTCAATATTAATTTAAATGATCAGAGATGCATTTGCAAACCAGAAACCAGATTCTGATCTGGGCTAGGTCAAATTATCTAGCAAAAAAAAATCATAAAAAAAATTTTCGGATCTCCCCCTCCCGCTCACACGTTCAAATTTCCTACTAGCTCGTCTTTTAGTTAGTCCTGACGAAGGGTCTCGGCCCAAAACGTCGACTGCACCTCTTCCTAGAGATGCTGCCTGGCCTGCTGCATTCACCAGCAACTTTTATGTGTGTTGCAAATAAAATTTATAGCTCCTTGGGCTAGAGTTGGGTTTATACTAGCTGTGGTTAAACTGGAATTTAATTGGGTTCTGGGGCCAGTTAGCACACTGTCAATTCCACAGACTTAATGATTCATTTACATTGCGGTTGATCTTTAACTTAACTCAATAGACCCTACTTCCTCAATACCTTTGATTGATAAAAGCTTATTCGTCTCAGGCTTAAAGTTAACAATTGTCAATTACAAAAGAACTTTTCAAATGTTTAAAAACACAAACATGAGGAATTCTGCAGATGCTGGAAATTCAGGCAACACACATCAAAGTTGCTGGTGAACGCAGCAGGCCAGGCAGCATCTCCAGGAAGAGGTACAGTCGACGTTTCAGGCCGAGACCCTTTGTCAGGACTAACTGGAGAAAGAGCTAGTAAGAGATATGAAAGTGGGAGGGGGAGGGGGAGATCCAAAATGATAGGAGAAGACAGGAGGGGGAGGGATGGAGCCAAGAGCTGGACAGGTGATTGGCAAAAGGGGTATGAGAGGATCATGGGACAGGAGGCCCAGGGAGAAAGACGGGGGGGGGGAGCCCAGATGATGGGCAAGGGGTATAGTCAGAGGGACAGAGGGAGAAAAAGGAGAGTGAGAGAAAGAATGTGTGTATAAAAATAAGTAACAGATGGGGTACGAGGGGAGGTGGGGCATTAGCGGAAGTTAGAGAAGTCAATGTTCATGCCATCAGGTTGGAGACTACCCAGACGGAATACAACACCTTATATCATCAACATGATCCTCTCATACCCCTTTTGCCAATCACCTGTCCAGCTCTTGGCTCCATCCCCCTCCCCCTCCCACTTTCAAATCTCTTCACCAGCAACTTTGATGTGTGTTGTTTCAAATGTTTAACACACTTCGCATTCAGGAATGGTTCAAAATTCACTTCCACAAGATTTAGCACTAATATTCACATTGAGCACCAAGCCCTAGAATTCCCTAACCAGTGGAAATAACTGCTACCCACTTCACCAATTCCCTTAATTTCTTGAAATTTTCAATTAAATCACCACTTTGTCTTTAAACTTTCATGTTGTGTAAACCCAGTTTTTATTTAACCCCCAATTGAACCTTTGCACTCCAGATAACATTCTCAAAATCATTTTTAAATAAAGATTCATTTTTGATATATTGTGGTCATTGGGAAAGGCAGCAGTTATTGCTCATACCCAATTGCCTAAGGTGATGATGTACATTCTGGAAACACTGCATTTCTTCTTATGAGGATGCTACCAGAGATTTGTTAGGTATGGGAGCTCAAGGATTTAGGGCTTCTGAGTGAAGAGTCAAGATAATGGGCAACTTGGAGTGAAACCTACAAAACCTGGGGTGTTTCCATGAGCCTTTCCATGGTGGTAGAGTTCAATAATTTAGGAGATGCAATTAAAACACTTTTGCAAGTGATTATAGTGCATTTTGCAGATTGTTTCATAGCAGGAGTACACTGGATGGTGGGGAAAAAAATTATTTTCTGGGTATTGGATGTGGTAACTAACAGTAAGCTACCAGCTCTCCCAATACACATGTATGAGCTCCCATATACACTGCTAAATTTAAATGAAGACAAGACTTAGGAAAAAAAACATTTACATGTAACCTCTTAGCATTAATCAGATACCATTGCCTCTTAAGAACCATGCATTGCACTGTGGAGATGTGACTACCATGCAGAGTGATTTTGTGCATTTTCTTATGGTGAAATTTGAATTATAGACATCTAAAAGTAAGGATCCTACTTTTAATCCGGGGTCTGGCCTATACTTTGAACTAAGTAGCATTAAGCACCATCAGAGCAGCACTCCTTCAAACAAGTGGAACCATTTGGGATCATGAAGTTTGTGAAGTTACCATTACTAGGGAGAAGGTTCTTGGGAAACTGGAAGGTCTGAAGGTAGACAAGTCATATGGCCCAGATGGTGTACACTCCAGAGTTCTGAAAGGGGTGGCTAAAGAAATCATGCAGGCATTAATAATAATCAAGAATCACTAGATTCTGGATTGATTCTGGATACTGGTAAATTGCAAATCACACACCATTCTTTAAGAAGGGAGCGAGGCAGAATAAAGGCAACTATAGACCAGTCAATCTGACCCTAGTGGGTGGGAAGATGTTGGAGTCAGTCGATTGTCAATTGTTAAGAATGTGGTTTCGTGGTACTTGGAGGCAAGTTATAAAATAGGCCATAGTCAGCGTGGTTTGCTCAAGGGAAAATCTTGTCTGACGAATATGTTGGAATTCTTTGTGGAAATAATAAGTAGGATAGACAAAGGAGAATCGATTGATGTTGTGTACTTGGGTTTTCAGAAGGCCTTAGACAAGCTGCCACACATGAGGCTGCTTAACAAGCTATGGGCCCATGGCATTACTTGATAGATTCTAGTATGGATAAAGCAGTGGCTGATTGGCAAGAAGCAAAGAGCGGGAATAACGGGAGCCTTTTCTGATTGGCTGCCAGTGACTAGTGGTGTTCCACAAGGGTCTATTTAGGGACAGATTCTTTTCATGTTATATGTCAATGATTTGGATGATGGAATTGATGGCTTTACTGCAAAGTTTGCAGACAATATGAAGATAGGTGGAGGACCAGGTAGTTTTGAGAAAACAGGAAGGCCACAGAAGGACTTAGACAGATTAGGAGAATAGGCAGAGAAATGGCAGATGAATACAGCGACGGGAGTGTAAAATTATGCACTTTCATAGAAGAAACTATCTTCTAAAATGGAGAGAAAGTACATAAATCTGATGTGCAAAGGGACTTGGGAATCCTTGTACAGGATTCCATAAAGGTTAATTTGCAGGTTAAGACTGTGGTGAGGAAGCCAAATGCGATGTTAGCATTGATTTCAAGAGGACTAGAATATAAAAGCAAGGATGTCACATTCAGACTTTATAAAGCAGTGGTGAGGCCTCACTTGTGAGCAGTTTTGTGCCTCTTATCTCAGAAAGGATGTGCTGAAACTGGAGAGGGACAAAGCAGGTTTAGAAAAATGGTTCCAGGATTAAACAAAAGGCTTGTCGCATGAAGAGCATTTGTTGGCTCTAGGCCTGTATTCAGCGGAACTTAGAAGAATGAGGGGTGACTTCATTGAACCCTATGGAACGGTGAAAGGCCTTGACAGAGTGGGCGTGGAGAGGATGTTTCCTATGGTGGGAGTGTCTAAGACCGAAGGGCACAGCCTCAGAATAGAGGAAGAGGTATTTCTTTAGCCATAGAGTGGTGAATTTTAGAACAGAGGAAGAGGTATTTCTTTAGCCATAGAGTGGTGAATCTGTGGAATTTGTTGCCATAGGCAGCTGTGGAGGCCAAGTCTTTAAGTACATTTAAGGTAGATGTTGATTGTTTCTTGATTGATCCGGGCAGGAAGGGTTATGGGGAGAAGGCAGGAGGTTGGGACTGAGAGAAATATTGGATCAGCCTTGATAAAATGGCGAAGCAGACTATGGGCCAAATGGCCTAATTCTGCTCCAATATCTTATAGTCTTAATCCATCTCATTCTTGAAAGTGGTAAGGTTTTGGGTGTCAGAAGACAAAGTACTGAAGAGATAAGAATGGAATACTTGACATTATAATGAAAGATCTTTTGTGAAATTGTTGAGGATGGTCAAATCAAGGATACTGCTCATAGGTTCTTCAGCAGCAACAACCTCGGTTGAGATAACTGACTTCTGACCACCCTCTCCCATGAAACATTGGAGTGCTACTGCCTTGGTTTTCATTAAGTTTATTTTAACAGTTCTTTAAAAGTGCTCTGGTCAAATCCTGCCTTACTCTCAACCAGCCTTTGGAACACTAATTCACAGGAATTGCATCACTTCATGGTTAGTGTATGGTGTTCAATGGGATAAAGTTTAGAATATGTCCTTTCGAATGGTCTTGACCGTATCTCTCTAGCCAAAGTCCCAACCGAGATATTGCTGCCTCACTTTGTTTGCCTTCAGGATTTGTCTGACGTATGATGACATCATAACTTTCCCTTCATTGATCACAGCACTTGAGGCTGGACTTGAACAATAGTGATTGCAGTGGCCGTTAATTCATAACAAAAATAAGACCATAAGACCCACAAGATTTAGGAGCAGAAATAGGCCAGTTGGCCCAACGAGTGTGTTCCGCTAGTTCATCATGACTGCTCTGTCTCCCTCTCAGCTCCAATCTCCTTCATGAATCTATCAACATCTGCCTTAAATATACATAAAGACTTGGCCTCCACAGCTGCCTGTGGCAACGAATCCCACAGATTCACCACTCTCTGGCTAAAGAAATTCCTCCTCATCTTTGTTCTAAAAGGACGTCCCTCTATTCTGAGGCTGTGTGCTCTGGCCTTAACTCTCCCACAGTAGGAAATATCCACTCCACATACACTCTGTCGAGGACTTTCAACATTCAATAGTTTTCAATGAGGTCACCCCTCATTCTTCTGAATTCTAGTCAATACAGGCCCATAGCCATCAAAGCCTTTCAATCGCAGAATCATTTTTGTGAACTTCCTTTGAACCTTTTCCAATGCCAGCACATCCTTTCTTAGATAAGGGGCCCAAAACTGCTCACAATACTCCAAGTAAAGCCTCACTAGTACTTTATAAAGCCTCAACATTTATTGCTTGTTTTTATATTCTAGATCTCTTGAAATGAATGCTAACATTGCATTTCCTCACCACAGACTCAACTTGCAAATTAACCTTAAGGGAATCCTGTACAAGGACTCCCAAGTCCCTTTGCACCTTAGATTTCTGAATTTTCTCTCCATTTAGAAAATAGTCTACTCTTATTTCTTCTACCATACATCATGACCATACACTTCCCAGCATTGTATTCTATTTGTCATTTCTTTATCCGTTCTCCTAACCTGTCTGTCCTCCTGTAGCGTCTCGCTTACTCAAAACTACCTGCTCCTCCACCTACCTTCATATCATCTGCAAACTTTGCCCTAAAGCTATCAATTCCATTAACCAAGTCATTGACATGCAATGTAAAAAGAAGCGATCCCAACACAGACCCCTGTGGAACAGCACAAGTCATTGGCAGCCAACCAAAAAAGGCTCAATTTATTCCCACTCTTTGCTTCCTGCCAATCAGCTACTGCATAATCCATGCTAGTGTTTTTCCTATAATACTATGGGTTCTTAACTTGTCAACCAGCATTATGTGTGGCACCTTGCCAAAGGCCTACCGGAAAACCAAGTACACAACATCCACCAATTCTCCTTGGCATGAAAATAGCAGAAACCGACCAAATGAAAAAGAAGTGCAGATAGTTTTATGTGGAGTGTCTGAAAAATGGATTTATATCAGCACCAAGTAACCAACAGCAGCCAATGTGTCTGTTGTGTGAAACAGTTTTTTCAAATGAGGCAATGAAACTGTCCAGGCTACTTGAACATTTGAAGAGGAAACACACTGATCAAGCAAACAAGGCTATGGCTTATCTTCAGTCACTTTGTGTAAATTTCAGAAACAGAAAACACTTTAAAACATGTTTACTAGCACCTCACAACAAAACAGTGATTCTCTGCATGCTTCATACAACATTTCAATGCTTATTGCTAATCTGGAAATCCCCATGCAACTGGAGGAGAGCTGATTCTGCCAGCAGTAAGGGAGGTTCTGAGTACAGTTTTGTATAAGTCATCAGACCAAATAATTAAAGTGATTCTGCTCAGCGACAACTTTGTTCAAAGACAAATAGATGAAATATCTGAAAATGTGGAAGACACATTGTGCAATGTACTTAGGACAATAGTATTTGTTCTACAGTTGGAGCAGTCAACTTTGCCTGGAAATTAACCTTGGCTTCTGGGTTATATCTACTTCATAAAAGATGAAAGCGAGTTGTTATTTACAAGGGGCCGAGAAACTGATACGATGGGGGAGTCAATATTTCAGGTTGTTGAACAATGTTTTCAAAGGGAATGGCATTCCACTCACCAACATTCTTGCTTGTGCAACAGATGGGGCACCATCAATGACAGGATGCCACCAAGGGGTTATTACTTTCTTGTAAAAAGTAAGATGTTCTTTATTGCCTTTCCAACATCATATTTAGTGGAGTGCAGTGTCAGTACAGTTGCCGAACTTCTTTCAACGCAACAAAGCAAACTGCAAATTACTGTATGTGGGATCTGAGATTCCTTCTGATTGACACTCAGCCTGATGTTGAGAAGCTGCTATCACTGCACCAAGCCCATCCATCTCATTGAAAGGAGAAAGTAGTGAAAATCTGGACTACTAATGTGCACTCTAAAATTGTTGATGAAAATAATTTTACTGTAATTATATTTAAAAATAATTTATAGTTTTATGTAACAGCCAGGAAGAGATGGGGGATGCTGGGGATATGGTCTGGGAGGCAATGGGGCAGTAACCCAAAAAGGTTTGGGAACCACTGCACCACTCCTGCCCGTCATCTTGCATTCTAGATACAAAAGTCAGCATTCCATTATCCTTTGTCAGGTTTCATGCTCAGTTTGAAGAAACTAAACTGGAATTAATCAAAGTTTTACCAAACTCAAAATATTAACAAGCACACTTGCAGTTGGTAGAAAGTAAGTTACCTCCAGAACGAATTTTCAACAGCTAAATGAACAAGGCAAACTGCTTAGAAGGTTAAATTTTATTGCTTTGAAAACAGGTGGTATTTGTCATCTTATGGAAGTAGTATGTATTATGCTTGGCTAGAAATTAAAATGCTAAGGTACTGGTATTTATACACCACACAAGCCTACTTCCATACACAATTACAGTAACCTCCCATTTTCTCCAGTGCTTATTCTCCTTCAATCTACTTTTCAAAGTTTCTCTGAATTACTTCCTGTGGTAAAATATTTTAGATATCTACCACTCTTCTGGGCAATACTTTCTCCTGAATCATGAACATTTTGTACCTATTGTTTCTAACTTCAAATCTTTTACACTGGTAGTCAACTATTCACTATATTAACTCTGTTACTCTCTTCTATACACTTCCTTTGTCGGAAACATTGCCAATCTCTTCTCCAGTAAAGCTCTCCCAGCTTTCAAGCTTTTCAGTAAGAGTGCATTTTTCTTACACTATCCTTAATGTATTCACATCTTTCTTGAAGTTTGCAGAATACTTTATTTCAATTATCTGCCCCAATGCAACACATGTAATTTCACATGTTAAGTTTCCAATTTGTAGAATAAAAATATAAATTTCCTTGTATTTCAACTGCAGCAATACTGGGAAAGAGTGAACGTATTTATCCTTGCAGCTTTGCAACTGTTTGCTGTTTATTTGGTAATTGAGATTAACAAATTAATTACTTCTGTTACACTGAATTTACAAAGCAGTAAACGCTGTAGTTTTCAATACAATTATAAGGTGTTGCCTCAAACAATATTAACTTAACCATTCTAATAAATATTGCTAAAATTAGAATCAAAGACCCATTACTATTTCCACTTGCAAGTCTGAAACGCTTGTGACAGGAACCAAATTAGTAATCACGAATCTTTTTCCAATCAGATCTTGGGTCTAATATGCAATACATCTGAAGGAGAAATCTGAAGTGTAATAATAACAGTAATGATCAATAAAACAAGGCAATGAAACAATGATAATTTAAACAAGGGAAATAAAAAGAGCAAGTTATATCCAAAAAGCAACTCAAACTGATGCTCATCTTTTTAAACACCTGGAAACTATCCATATGCACAGTTTTCTAAATTACAACTATTCCTAACCCAATAGTTTTGCCATGCTATTTCTTAATACCAGATGTCCTGATTTTCTCAATGAAAATGTTAAACAATGTCATACAAATTTCAAGTGAGAAAAGAAAATTGAAATGACAATGCCTTACCCTTCCTACCGGTGAACCACAGCATACAGTGACGAAACATGACAAAAAGCTGGTCAAATTAGCAATAAAATCAGGAAGAGAATGCAATGATGGCACATAAATGAAGAGACAAATAATGCCAGTGGAAGAAATTGTAGGTTTGCAGAACACAAGTCTCCACCTTAAAGACAAATGCTGCTTTCAGCTTTCCCGTTAATGCACATCTGCAGTACTCAGTTGAGGCACAACCCTGCTTGGCTTGGTCACTGCCCTGCCAGTGCTGCCAGTCCTCTGGCTGTACAGCAGCAGTTAAAAGAGCATTAAGCAGTTCATAAAATTGTAAACAGATAACAGGATCTCTTCATAACTTCTCCTTTATTTTTTTTTACATAGTATCCAAAATCAGGTGAAGACGGATCCTCATTTAACATGGTTTTAATGTAGTTGCAAAATACCTAGTATTTAACCTGTTAAATAATCAAGTTCTAGAATATTCAGTTTCATGCATGCTTCACATGGTCTGTTAAAATACATATTCATGCACAAAATTTCAAGTGCCTGCTTTCATTCAACATCTCCACAATCAAAGTACTTTCAGCCCTTCAAATGCATGTTGGAATCGCTCTGCTCTCACCTTGAAAATGGAATGTCTTCTGATCCACAGTGACCGTGAAGGTGCTGTCATCCTCATCGTCTATACCAATCACAGCTCCCTGTGAAAGAGAGACCAAAAAGCCTGGTGAAGCAAGCAGTGACATCACCAGCTCACTGCACAGTAATGTTCAGAACCCGAATGCGAGAGAATCCAAACAATGCAAAAAACAACATACAGTATGCATCGATCTTTCCCATGAGATTTTATAGAAAATCCCCAACAATCTGAAACTTGCAAGCATTTTGTTTTCTAAAGGGAAAATGCTTAACACTGCTACAAGAAATTCATCAGATGCACTGCAGATTTTATAAACACATTTGTCACCAATAAAAGCATAATCAATACATTTCAAACACTAGCTTTAAAAGAAAAGCTGAACAAATTAATCAACATTCCTGCAATTATGCACAAGTATTTTTAAAATTAAATATTACAAAAATATGAAAACTTCCCACTGAATTCAAGGTTTCTGCCAATGATCACCAGCATTCTTCCCCCCCCCCCACCCCCACCCCCACATGCTCTTGGCAGACATTCAATGATGATCTATATTAACATAACATACATTTTCAGAAAATGTTAATAATTATTGTGCTAGACAGCAGTTTCCAAAGGTTGGCTAATCAAAAATACATTAATTTTTTATACTGGGTAACTCCATCTTTACTGCAATGACCAAATATTATATAGAAGCATGTTAACGTGCATTTTAAATAAATTTTAGATACAGATAAAAGGTTAAAAACCAAGTAAAAACAGTCTGGGTTAACAAAAGAATCCTGAATAGTTTGCATGCAAAATATTCGCTTTACATACACCTCCTGACCACTGCACCCATTTTTATGTTGGTTTGTATCAAATTTCCATAATCTGCTTTTTAATTATATTTTTAAGCTCGTTCTCCTCAAACATGTGACATCAAAAAAGAATCTGAATTATACAGTGCAACATATAAACTCACCCATTGCTTTTGCAAGAATTATGCCAACTATTCTAAATAGTCTTACTGTCAGGGTGTTAAATCAAGCTACTGAATTTATAAGCCTCAAATGATTGTCACCAGGATAAGTCAGCTTGCGCTTGAGAGCCAGTGGAGGAAGAAATTGGAGAAGTCAATTAGGGAACCAGTGAGAGCACAAATTCAGGCTTATACACATGAACAGTATTTGAAGCCAATTGTCACAAATTCATTTGTTACCATTCTGTTTAACAGTGATCATCATCTTCTGTGAAATATTAACAATGCAGTACAGAGTATTGATATTTCTGTATATAATCAAGCAGGGGTAAGTGGCCCTCCTGAAAATATGTAATCTCTGCATGTATACTGAAAACACTTTACCTTAAATTTCCTTTACCTAGGTTAATCTACTCACTAATAAGCCAGTTGTCTTGGTACATGTTGGTACCAATGACATAGATAGGACAAAGGATGAGGTCCTGAAGAGAGATTTCCAGGAGTTAGGAAGGAAGTTGAGAAGCAGGACCTCCAGGGTAGTAATTTTGGGATTGCTACCTGTGCCACGTGCTAGTGAGGGCAAGAATAGTAGGATCAGGCAAATGAATGCGTGGCTGAGAGACTGGCGTAGGGGGCAGGGCTTCAGATTCTTGGATAATTGGGATCTCTTCTGGGACAAGTATGACCTGTTCAAAAAGGACAGGTTACACCTGAACCCAAAGGGGACCAATATCCTGGCGGGAAAGTTTAATAGAGCTGTCAGGGAGGGTTTAAACTAATTTGGCAGGGGGATGGGAACCAGAATGACAGAGCGGAGGAAGGGGAAAACAGAAATAAATCTAAGATAGTGAGCAGTAAAGATGTCAGGAACGACAGGCAGGTGATGGGGCAAATTTGTAGCCATTGGGATGAGTTGCAGTGCAATAAAGTTACAGTGAAATCAAAGCCAAAAGTACCAAATACTGGTCTTAAGGTGTTATACTTAAATGCACGCAGCATAAGGAATAAAGTGGATGATCTTGTCGTACAGCTACAGATTGGCAGGTATGATATTGTGGCCATCACTGAGACCTGGCTAAAGGATGCGCGTCTCTGGGAGCTGAACGTCCAAGGATACACAGTGTATCGGAAGGATAGGAAGCTAGGCAGAGGGGGAGGCATGGCTTTATTGGTAAGAAATGATATTAAATCATTAGAAGGAGGTGATGTAGGATCGGAAGGTGCAGAATCTTTATGGGTTGAGCTATGAAATTGCAGGGGTAAAAGGACCCTGATGGCAGTTATTTGTAGGTGTCCAAACAGCTGCAGGGATGTGGACTACAAATTACAACAGGAAATAGAAAAGGCTTGTCAGAAGGGCAGTGTTATGATAATTGTGGGGGATTTTAACATGCGAGTGGATTGGGAAAATCAGGTCAGCACTGGATCTCAAGAGAGAGAATTTGTAGAATGTCTGCGAGATGGCTTTTTAGAACAGCTTGTTGTTGAGCCAACTAGGGGATCGGCTGTACCGGATTGGGTATTGTGTAATGAACTGGAGGTGATTAGAGAGATTGAGGTGAAGGAACCCTTAGGAAGCAGTGATCATAACATGATTGAGTTCACTGTGAAATTTGAAAAAGAGAAGCCGAAATCTGATGTGTCGGTATTTCAGTGGAGTAAAGGAAATTACAGTGGCATGAGGGAGGAACTGGCCAAAGTTGACTGGAAAGGGACACTGGAGGGAAAGACAGCAGAGCAGCAGTGGCTGGAGTTTATGCGAGAAGTGAGGAAGGTGCAAGACAGGTATATTCCAAAACAGAAGAAATTTTCGAGTGGAAAAAGGATGCAACCGTGGTTGACAAGAGAAGTCAAAGCCAAAGTTAAAGCAAAGGAGAAGGCGTACAAGGAAGCAAAAATTAGTGGGAAGACAGAGGATTGGGAAGTTTTTAAAACCTTACAAAAGGAAACCAAGAAGATCAGTAAGAGGGAAAAGATTAACTATGAAAGGAAGCTAG
Source organism: Mobula hypostoma (assembly GCF_963921235.1). Classification (NCBI taxonomy): domain Eukaryota; kingdom Metazoa; phylum Chordata; class Chondrichthyes; order Myliobatiformes; family Myliobatidae; genus Mobula; species Mobula hypostoma. The sequence goes on along the minus strand of NC_086108.1, from coordinate 69,726,727 downwards.
CAAATAACATCAAAGAGGATACTAAAAGCTTTTTCAAGTATATAAAGAGTAAAAGACAGGTGAGAGTAGACATAGGACCGATAGAAAATGATGCTGGAGAAATTGTAATGGGAGATAAGGAGATGGCAGAGGAACTGAACGAGTATTTTGCATCAGTCTTCACTGAGGAAGACATCAGCAGTATACTGGACACTCAAGGGTGGCAGGGAAGAGGAGTGTGCGCAGTCACAATTACGACAGAGAAAGTACTCAGGAAGCTGAATAGTCTAAAGGTAGATAAATCTCCCGGACCAGATGGAATGCACCCGCGTGTTCTGAAGGAAGTAGCTGTGGAAATTGCAGAGGCATTAGCGATGATCTTTCAAAAGTCGATAGATTCTGGCATGGTTCCGGAGGACTGGAAGATTGCAAATGTCACTCCGCTATTTAAGAAGGGGGCAAGGAAGCAAAAAGGAAATTATAGACCTGTTAGCTTGACATCAGTGGTTGGGAAGTTGTTAGAGTCGATTGTCAAGAATGAGATTACGGAGTACCTGGAGGCATATGACAAAATAGGCAGAACTCAGCATGGATTCCTTAAAGGAAAATCCTGCCTGACAAACCTATTACAATTTTTTGAGGAAATTACCAGTAGGCTAGACAAGGGAGATGCAGTGGATGTTGTATATTTGGATTTTCAGAAGGCCTTTGACAAGGTGCCACACATGAGGCTACTTAACAAGATAAGAGCCCATGGAATTATGGGAAAGTTACATACGTGGATAGAGCATTGGCTGATTGGCAGGGAACAGAGTGATCCTATTCTGGTTGGCTGCCGGTTCCCAGTGGTGTCCCACAGGGGTCCGTGTTGGGGTCGCTTCTTTTTACATTGTACATCAACGATTTGGATTATGGAATAGATGGCTTTGTGGCTAAGTTTGCTGACGATACAAAGATAGGTGGAGGGGCCGGTAGTGCTGAGGAAAGAGAGTCTGCAGAGAGACTTGGATAGATTGGAAGAATGGGTAGAGAAGTGGCAAATGAAGTACAATGTTGGAAAGTGTATGGTTATGCACTTTGGCAGAAAAAATAAATGGGCAGACTATTATTTAAATGGGGAAAGAATTCAAAGTCGGAGATGCAACGGGACTTGGGAGTCCTCGTACAGGATACCCTTAAAGTTAACCTCAGGGTTGAGTCAGTAGTGAAGAAGGCGAATGCAATGCTGGCATTCATTTCTAGACGAATAGAGTATGGGCGCAGGGATATGATGTTGAGGCTCTATAAGGCGCTGGTGAGACCTCACTTGGAGTACTGTGGGCAGTTTTGGTCTCCTTGTTTAAGAAAGGATGTGCTGACGTTAGAGAGGGTACAGAGAAGATTCACTAGAATGATTCCGGGAATGAGACGGTTAACATATGAGGAACGATTGTGCGCTCTTGGACTGTATTCCTTGGAGTTTAGAAGAATGGGGGGGCGGGGGGGACCTCATAGAAACATTTCGAATGTTGAAAGGCATGGACAGAGTGGATGTGGCAAAGTTGTTTCCCATGATGGGGGAAGTCTAATACGAGAGGGCATGACTTAAGGATTGAAGGACGTCCATTCAGAACAGAAATGCGAAGAAATTTTTTTAGTCAGAGGGTGGTGAATCTATGGAATTCGTTGCCACAGGCAGCAGTGGAGGCCAAGTCATTGGGTGTATTTAAGACAGAGATTGATAGGTATCTATGAGTAGCCAGGGCATCAAAGGTTACGGTGAGAAGGCGGGGGAGTGGGACTAAATGGGAGAATGGATCAGCTCATGATAAAATGGCGGAGCAGACTCAATGGGCCGAACGGCCGACTTCTGCTCCTTTGTCTTATGGTCTAATAGCTGAGCTGCAATTTCAAAGCTCTTATTTCCAGCAGGAACATCTGATCTCCTGTTCTGCTCCTGAAATCATTGGGAGGATTGCATCAAGTTCTAAGTGGAGAGGTCAGAAGCTTTTATTAAGTGAACATTAATAAGTATATTGTAGAAGTTAATTAACAATTTGTAATATGTTTTTAAAAATAGGATTATTGAAATGTCTTTCCATTATTTCTAAACATTTCTAGTTATTTAGAAACAATGATCAAGGCTTTGACAGCAGAAGCAGCTAAACGAACAGTCAAGGGAATTCATGTAAAGGACATTAGTTTCCACTACCCAAAGCCTAGTTATTACATGCAGCCTGCTCTCCTCATTGCAGAGAGGCTACAACATCATTGCAAGGACATTAGGGGCAATATGGCCACAAAAGGCAAGTGTAATGAAAGGCTAGTACATGGGCCAAGGAATGGTCCAGGTCCAGCAAGATCTTACCTAATACCTACTTACTGAAACCCTGATGCTCCATTCAGTCTCTAGTTTTAACTGTTTTTGTTTGCTAAGCTGGCCCACAGTTGCCCGTCCTTCCCTTTGTAACTCATGGTTCATTTAGAAATCTATTACCTATAGCTTCTCACTATAAATTCAATAAGTTACACCGCCAAATGCCTTATAATCCTTATCCCTGCTTTAATTTGGTAGCTTTGAGGTCAACAAGTACATCCACCTGTGCAAAACACATATAGAACATAGAACAGTACAGCACATTACAGGCCCTTCAGCCCACAATGTTGTGCCGACCCTCAAGCCCTGCCTCCCATATAACCCCCACCTTAAATTCCTCCATATACCTGTCTAGTAGTCTCTTAAACTTCATGAGTGTACCTGCCTCTAGATATCTAAACTATTATTATCCTCCCAATTTGGTTCTTCTCACAATTTCTATCTTCATATTAACTTGTATAGACCTGAATCAGGTGACAAACTCTGGATGATGCAGGAGTGAAGCATGTTGCAGAACACAAGAGAGAAGATCAGATTGATCTACAAAACAGTGCTTATGATGGCTAAACTTGTATTACAGACATATTATTTTAATTTCCCCCTCTTTGGAGAGGATTCTTAGAGATAAGATTTACGAGTATTTGGAGAAGCAGAGTCTGACTGCCTCACAACTTGATTGAATTCTTTGGGAAAGTGAAATAAACAAACTGATGAAGGCAAAGTAGTGGATGTGAGGCATATGGATTTTAGTCAGGCATTTGACAAGATCATACAAGGTAGGCTTATTCAGAAAGTCTGGAGGAAAACTTGGTTACAAGGATTCAAAATTGGCATGCTCATGGAAGGTAAAGAATGATTGTAGATTCAAGATTCAAGTACATTATCAAAGAAATGTATAAATTATACAGCCTTGAAACTTGTCTGCTTACTGGCAGCCACAAAGTAAGAAACCCGAAAGAACCCAATTTAAAACAAAAATAATGACCAAGACCCAATGTACAGAGAAAGAGACAAAAAAAAACACAAATTATGCAATCAAAAGAAGCAAGCACAGCATTCCAAACCAAATTGAATCCTTAGATCCGAATCCTCGGAGCAGCCCAGAGTGGGCCCAAAGCCCACTCATCATATAAGTGGGCCAAATTGCTAGGAAGTTAACAGACACGGAGTAGAGGAGCCAGGTCAGTCTCACAGCTCAGTGTCACAGAGAGAGGAGTGCACATCACAGGACAGTGAATGAAATCAGCCTGATTCTTGCCTCTGGTCCCAAAACACTGCCTTTCCAGTCTATCTGGGCCAGCGTTTAAATTGTCCAAATAGCAGATTGTGTCTTACATTAGGAACTGGGTCCCGCTACTGTGAAACACTCTAGGCCTAGACCACGCCACCCAGCCTGAAGCCATTCTTGACCTCTCCAAATCAGCTCGGCGCTTAGACTGATCCAACCTCACAACCAGGTTAGTTGGATGGGCCTCGAAACTCTTCTGCCTCAATTGCTTCTCTCCAAATTGCTCACTCCAACTCTATCTGTTTCAATTTTGCAAAGCACCAGCACAGCTCATCCCTTGAATTTGCTTCGCCTTTACTTGCCTCTTTATTGTTTGCAGTGATAGTTTACCACAATTTACTTCAGAAACGGTGCTATTAGTAATGTTTGTAGTCGAATTTCTTGCCTTTTGAACTACCAGTGAACTGTCACTTCTCTTCAGAGGCAACACCTTAAACCGGAAGAGAGAGTAAATTGTCTCGAGGTCGGTGACTAGTGGTATTCTGCATGGTCTGTTCTGAAACCCCTGCTCTTTGTGATTTTTAGCAAAGACTTCAATGGCAAAGTGGAAGGGTGGGCTAGTACATTTGCAGATGACATGAAGGTTGGTGCTATTGTGGGAAAGTGTAGAAGGTTGTCATTGGTTAGGATGCAGAGCTGACCTGAGATTTTGCAATTGGAATTCAATCTGGAAAAGTGTGAAGTGATTCACTTTGGAAAGTCAAACTTGAAGGCAGAATACAGGGTTAATGACAGGATCCTTAACAGAATGACGGAACAGAGGAAATTGTTGGGGTCTACATCCATAGGTCTCTCAAAGTTGCACCACTAATTGATGATTAAGGTATATTGGCCTTCATTAATCAGGGGACTGAGTTCAAGAGCCGCAAGGTAATGCTGCACCTCCTTTAAACTCTGGTTAACCACACTTCAAATGTTGTGTTCAGTTCTGGAGTTGCCCCTATACAAAAGATGTGGAAACTTTGGAAGAGAGGTTCACAACCTTCTTTACGCCATGAACCAAAACCATTAAGCGAGAGGTCTGTGGACACCTGATTGGAAATCCCTGCTTTAGAGAATACAGATGAGATTCAACAGGATGCTGCCTGGATTAGAGAGCATTGAGAATAGGTTGAAGAGGAGGGTGACGGATGACTGACTTTACAGAGATATGCAAGATGATAAAAGGCAGAAGTAGAGTGGAAAGCCAGAGACTTCCCCCCTCCCCACCTCCCCCCCCCCATCCGGCAGAAGTGGCTAATATGAGGGGGCATAACTTTTAGGTATTTAGAGGAAAGAAAAGGGGGATATGAGAGGTAGGCTTTTTTTTTTACACTGAGTGGTAGATGCAAGGAACATGCTGCTAGAGGTAGCGGTAAAGGCAAAAATATTAGGAACATTTCAGAGAATCTTAGGTAGGCACATGGACAAAAGAAGAATGTGGAATGGAAGGATTAGATTGATCTTAGAATAGGTTAAAGGGTTAGCACAACATTGAGGCCGAAGGGCCTGTACTGTGCTGTTCACCCTGCCCTCAAATTTACCTGGTCCATTTCCAACACCTCCCTCCCCTTTCTAGATCTTTCTGTCTCTGTCTCTGGAGACAGCTTATCCACTGATGTCTACTATAAGCCTACTGACTCTCACAGCTATCTGGACTATTCCTCTTCTCACCCTGTCTCTTGCAAAAACGCCATCCCCTTCTCGCAATTCCTCCGTCTCCGCCGCATCTGCTCTCAGGATGAGGCTTTTCATTCTAGGACGAGGGAGATGTCTTCCTTTTTTAAACAAAGGGGCTTCCCTTCCTCCACTATCAACTCTGCTCTTAAACGCATCTCCCTCATTTCACATACATCTGCTCTCACTCCATCCACCCGCCACCCCACTAGGAATAGGGTTCCCCTGGTCCTCACCTACCACCCCACCAGCCTCCGGGTTCAACATATTATTCTCCGTAACTTCCGCCACCTCCAATGGGATCCCACCACTAAGCACATCTTTCCCTCCCCCCCCCCCCGCATTCCGCAGGAATCGCTCCCTACGTGACTCCCTTGTCCATTCGTCCCCCCCATCCCTCCCCACTGATCTCCCTCCTGGCACTTATCGTGTAAGCGGAACAAGTGCTACACATGCCCTTACACTTCCTCCCTTACCACCATTCAGGGCCCCAAACAGTCCTTCCAGGTGAGGCAACACTTCACCTGTGAGTCGGCTGGGGTGATATACTGCATCCGGTGCTCCCGATGCGGCCTTTTATATATTGGTGAGACCCGACGCAGACTGGGAGACCGCTTTGCTGAACACCTACGCTCCGTCCGCCAGAGAAAGCAGGATCTCCCAGTGGCCACACATTTTAATTCCACATCCCATTCCGACATGTCTATCCACAGCCTCCTCTACTGTAAAGATGAAGCCACACTCAGGTTGGAGGAACAACACCTTATATTCCGTCTGGGTAGCCTCCAACCTGATGGCATGAACATCGACTTCTCTAACTTCCGCTAATGCCCCACCTCCCCCTCGTACCCCATCTGTTACTTATTTTTATACACATTCTTTCTCTCACTCTCCTTTTTCTCCCTCTGTCCCTCTGAATATACCCTTTGCCCAGCCTCTGGGTCCTCCCCCCACTGCCCTCCTTGTCTTTCTTCCCGGACCTCCTGTCCCATGAGCCTCTCGTATCCATTTTGCCTATCACCTGTCCAGCGCTTGGCTCCATCCCTCCCCCTCCTGTCTTCTCCTATCATTTTGGATCTCCCCCTCCAACTTTTAAATCCCTTACTCACTCTTCCTTCAGTTAGTTCTGATGAAGGGTCTCGGCCTGAAATGTCGACTGTACCTCTTCCTGGAGATGCTGCCTGGCCTGCTGCGTTCACCAGCAACTTTTATGTGTGTTGCTTGAATTTCCAGCATCTGCAGAATTCCTGTTGTCTGTGCTGTTCTATATTGTTTTCCTAGTCTGCCCTATTTAGCACAGTAACAGGACCACATGGACAGCTATAAAATCAGTCCGAATTCAATACAGATTACATTCGAAGGGTATGGCAGCATTTGGTAAATTACCTTGGCCTGCTTTAAATTGAATTCATGAAATTCTGTGACTGTGTTATAACTGAGGATGCCAAAGATGGCTTTCATTATGTAGAATACCACATACTTTAACTCAAAGTAGTATTTCTTCTGAATGGGTTTACTCAGAATCAGAGTTTCAAGGAATGTCAAATATTGTCCGAGAACATTTACTTTATGCAACGTTGCTGATTTTCTATGAGTTGCGTGGTTCCCCATCTTAACTTTGTTTCCTATACAAAACATGCGGGTGACCTGCAGTTATGTTCAGGCAGCAGTACTTAATTTATCATTGATCAGTGCTAAAGGATCCTCCAGTATATCACACAGCTCTATATAAACTTTCTAAAAAAATTAAGGCTGGGTTACATACTCAGTAGTAACGTAAATTAAGCTTGTTCAGAAATTATGCACATTTTGTTCTGTGTAAGGGAACAGCTTGTGCTCATAATACTTGCAATGGATTGCAGAATCCATGATCAACATTAAGAAACAAAATTCTACATTTAGCAAGTACTGTGTATAAGAGTAGCTCAAATGGCTAAATGATTTCAAATCTGTGCCAAGAGGAGAGTAATTGCCATTTGCTGCTATACATGTTAGTGGTGCATCTGTTCTTTAAGCTCTGAACTTCATTTAATTATAATACCATTACTGTGAAATACCTTTGTTCAGTCTGCAAACACGATCAGAGCTTCCTGTCACGTTAACTCTCTACCACTTCATACCAACCCTCTTGCCCTTGAACTCTCCCACCCTCCTATTTAGCATTCTAATGATGCTCAGAGGAAGTTCAAGGAACTGCGCCTCATCTTTCAGGTGGATACATTTAAAGTGCCACACACTCAACATTGAATCGACAATAATTATATGAAATTATTAATACTAATTTATTTGGACAACTGCTATCAGTAACGATTCCATTGCTGCAATTTACATCTCTTATCAACCCATCTTATGTTTCTTTCCTTGTTCCATTATCATACCTGTGCATTGTATCTTAATCTATTGGTCATGTCAGTCTCTCCTTCCTTCAGTGCTAACACAGACCCTCCTTTCAGTTCTTCCCTCCTACCTCCCCTTGAATAAGCACTTACTCAATAAAGTAGAAAATAACAAAGAGCCTTCAAAGATGAATACAAAAGGTTACACAGAACAAATTTTAATTTCCGATATAAAATATTTAACATTTAATTCATTCATGAAAATGGAATGACATGACCTTGAATTTCATTGCATTATTGATGACCAACACTGATGTTCTTAAATCTTGTAACTGAAGATAAAACTACATTTGGCAATTACATCTTTCACATACCTCTGATACTGATGATTTCTAAACAAACAGATTAAATTACCATTTTTGTGCAAGTCATATATAAGTAATTAGTCAACGTAACAGAAGTAAACATAATAATTGTGAAGACTAATAATGCGTTCAGTACAAAGTAAGCTGACACTTCAACAGAAAATAATAATTTCTTGCTCGAGACATGAATGAAGCAAATTGATTATGTCTTGTGCAACATAGCAGAGTCTACAAACCTTGTCTGCTTTAAATCAAATAATCAAATTCCTCAGTTCAATTATCTGCACCATGAATGGAAACAAAAACAAATGAGATGTCTGTGATGAAAAACTACTGAATTCTAGGTTGGAATTCAGAAGTTGCCACTGAAAGACAGTGTTTTTCCTTGAATTGCATCAATATTTGATCAATATGAAATTCTAGATTCTCTCACCACAGATATATCCTGACATGCAAGTATTTCAAACGTCCACTTCAATGCCCTTTACTTTATTTATGCATAATTCATCTGTAGATTTTATCCTTATTTTCCTAAGTTATTATGCATTACATGTGTGTTACGTGTTCTACATGCTTTAGAGAAACATTGTCTCATTCAACAGTACACATATAGTTAAATGATAACAACCTTCACTTGAACTTCATTGGTAATTTTTTAAAAATAGTTTAAAGGTTATGGGCATGGCAAGGACAACATTTTTTGTCCGGCCTCATTTCCTATTGAATAGGTAACGATAAATCAAATTCTTGAATCACCACATTCCTTCTAGTGAAAGTATTCCTGCAATGCAGGATGGAGAGTAGCACGTCTTAGCCCCAATGACAAAGGAACATCAATTTTTATCCGGAATAGTTAGTGGCTTGGAGAGGAACTAGAACTTGCATCTGCAATAGTCTAGGGGAAAATATGCAAAATACAGAGATTTAATTGTAATCTCATTACTCTCTCATTTCTCTTTTAATGAGAAAGTAGTGAAAGTCAACAATATCTTTTCTTATTTCAAATGGAATTTCCTTTTATGGAAATTAATTTTTAATGTAATGTAAATTACTAAGTTCATGTAATTTAAGTGGCACCAGCACGAAAGCTTAGAACATTGCTCACATTGAGGCTTTGGACATATCTTTGGACTTTCAGATAACATCTTTAAAAGAAAACATTGATCAGGTAATGCTTACACCAGGGGTCCCCAACCTTTTTGCACCGTGAACCGATTTAATATGACAATATTCTTGCGGACCGGCCGACAGGGGGTTGGGGGGAATGTTCAAGTTCAACAGTGCGTGTCAGGCAATGAGGAAAGGTGCAGCTGACTCATATAGTTTCATATCGCCAAATCACATCTTTTCCTCACGGCCCAGTAGCACATGCTTTGCAAAATACAGTGGTTGGGGACCACTGGCTTACACAATGCTGGAAAAATAAGGGGAATATTACACAGCTATTAAATATTCTACACTTAACCAGAGTTTAGTTGAAGCAAACATAGGGAGCAATGTACTGGGGGAAAAAAACACTTCCATCAGTCTACAGCCTTGGATACAGATAATTAATAATGATCATGGAACTAACAGACTATTATAAAATATATTTGGAGTAACCAAGGTTCTTTTAAGGAAATAGACTTCTAACCCAATCTGGCATTTTTGGTTCCTGCAACAACATCCTGAAGGTCAACACAATTCTTCAGGTTTCTGGAACAATCCCAAAAGCCTGTCCAACACAGTCCTTCAAATATTTTATAGTCTTAAATGGAACCATACCACAGAACTTCTGGGAAACTAATGCCTGACAATGCCAGAAGAGCCAGAGCATCAGCATGTCAGAAATGAAAGCACTTTTAAGCATTTTCTATGTGCCCTACTGAATCAACTCACGCATTCTGCCATCCTTCATTTTAAAGCAGATATAAGCCTTAGCTTTGGTGCTTTGTTCTCCCTCCCAACTGAATTTCCTCTCGCCTTATTGGGTTCATAAGCATTTGGAAAATCAGGATTGGGCCAAATTAAGGCAGTCAGCATGACTTTTTGCAGGGCAAGTCATGTCTTAATAACTTTACTGAGTCTTTCGAGGAGGCGATAAAGGTAGAGTTGTGGATGTTATCTATGTGGATTTTAGTAAGGTGTTTGACAAGGTGGAAGGCTCATCCAAAAGATTATGATAGGACCCACAGTGAATTGGCCATTTGAGTTCAGAATTGTCCTGCCCAAAGACGAAAGAATAGTGGTTGACGGGACTTGGTCTGGCTGGAGGTCTGTGACTACAGGGATTCAAGCAGACACTTCTGTTTATTATTTATACAAATTATCTGGATGAAAATGTGGATGGGTGGGTTGGTTGGTAAACTCACAGATGCTACCAAAGATTGGTGATGTTGTGGATAACGTAAAAGATTTATGTAAGGAATATATACCAGTCACAGATGGGTGAAGTGCCAAATAGAATTTAATCTGGCCATGCGGAAGGTATTGCACTTTGGGAGACCAAATGTAGAGGAACAGTACACTGTTCATGGCAATACCCTTTCCAAATCCAAAGCTCCCTGAAGGTGACTGCACAGACTGATAGGATGAAGGCATTGGCATGCTTGTCTTTATTAGTCAAAGTACCAAGTTAAAGAATAAAGCAGCTATGTTGCAGCTTTATAAAACTGGTTTGTCCCATCTATAATATTGCATTCAATTCTAGTTGCCCCATAAAACAAAGGATGCAGGGGCTTCGGAATGGGTGTAGAAGAGGTTAATCAGGATGCCTTCTGGAATAGAAGGCATGTACTATGGAGGAGGAGTTGAATAAACTTGGGCAGTTTTCTCTGGAGCGGCAGAGACAGTAGGGTTACCTGATAAAAGTGTGTAAGATTATGGGAGGCATACATTGAGAGTGGCCACCTTTGTCACTGGGGTTAACATATCTCATACTAAAGGGCCTGCAGGGCAGATATTTTTCAATTAGAGTTGTCAGTGCCTTCAATGCACTCCCAGTGTTGTTGGTAGAAGTGAATAAGGTTCCCACTCCCCTGCCCCCAATTGTTGGATAGGGGCAAGAATGTGCTGAAGATGGAGGTATATGGACACTATGTACACAAAAAGGATTTGTTTAGTTAAGCATTTAATTACTAGTTTAATTAGTTTAGCACAACTTGTGGGCTGAAAGAACAGTACAGCATAAGAACAGACCTATGTTCCAACAAACGTAAGGATATCAATCTTCATTATTGTGTACAATATTGACCTTCTTACCAAATGAACAGGAGCTAAAAAATGTAATGGTTCTGTGTACACATTTATGCATACACGTATACACACATACACATACATATATGTGTGTGTGTGTATATATATACACACACATATATACACACACACATATACACACATACACACACACACATATACACACATACACACACACAAATACAAAAACTTTTGCACATTAATGTGCCTCAAAAGAACAAACCCTATGAAGTTTGTCATGAATAAGGTTGAATAAATTACTATAACCAAAAATACTAACTGAAAGTGATCTGTGAATTTACATTTAACATACAGTTACATTCTCCAAGTTGAAAATAAAAAAAGTGAAGCAAATTGGAGGTGGTGCAAGGAGAGCTTTAAACCCATTTACTCAAAGGGGGTCACAATAAGAGCTGCATTGGCATCCAAAGGATCGAATTGAAATGGGGACAGAGATAACCATTTATACTCGAACATTCACAAATGGCATGGCTGATCTTGCTCAACTACAACTTCTGTGCTATCCCATATCCCACAGTATCCATAGCAATTGATCTGGTACAACTCATGACTAATAGCTGCAACCTTCTTGATGAGAGATTAAACATTTACATTTCACATCATAGATTCACATCTATGAACATATTGTTCCTCGTCTTGATCCTAAATGCCCCACCCACTATTCCAAGGCCACAGACATTAGTTGCAGCTATTAAAAAATATCCTCGTAACATTTCCTCAGTCCTGGCCTTTAAGAATTTAAGATGTTTTATTGATATTACATTCAATCTTCACTCCATGACGTACAGATATTCTTCAATCTCTTCATGCAACAATATCTTATTCCACAACTCAAGTGAACTTTTTGTTATACAAACCCTCTGAGAATTGTTCTTTAAGAAGGACGTCCAAATTCATCCAAACTTCAAGGTGCAGCCTCCACTAATATTCTACAGAGCTGCTAGAGGCAGGTACAATTACAATGGGTAAAAGATATTGAAATAAATAATAAGAGATTTACTGGAGGAACTCAGAAGGTCAAGGTATTGGGGGGGGGGGGGTGGGATGTCATTATTTCAGGACAGTATGGAGAGAGCCAGTATAAAGAGGAGCAGGGAATTATAGGAGTCAGAACCAGAATCAGGTTTATTATCACCGGCATGCGATGTGAAATTTGTTAACTTAGCAACAGCAGTTCAATGCAATACATAATCTAGCTGAGAGAGAAAAAACATAATAAATAAAATAAAACATAATAAACAAGTAAACCAATTATATATATTGAATAGATTATTTTAAAATGTGCAAAAACAAAACTACTGGCATATTAAAAAAAATGAAGTAGTGTCCAAAGGTTCAAAGTCCATTTAGGAATCGGATGGCAGAGGGGAAGAAGCTGTTCCTGAATCACTGAGTGTGTGCCTTCAGGCTTCTGTATCTCCTACCTGATGGTAACAGTGAGAAAAGGGCATGCCCTGGATGCTGGAGGTCTTTAATAATGGATGCTGCCTTCCTGAGACACCGCTTCCTAAAGATGTCCTGGGTACTTTGTAGGCTAGTGCCCAAGATGGAGCTGACAGATTTACAACCTTCTGCAGGTTTTTTCGGTCCTGTGCAGTAGCCCCTCCATACCAGACAGTGATGCAGCCTGTCAGAATGCTCTCCATGGAACAACTATAGAAGCTCTTGAGCATATTTGTTGACATGCCAAATTGCTTCAAACTCCTAATAAAGTATAGCCGCTGTCTTGCCTTCTTTATGACTACATCAATAAATTGGGACCAGATTAGATCCTCAGAGATCTTGACACCCAGGAACTTGAAGCTGCACTCTCTCTCCACTTCTGATCCCTCTATGAGGACTGGTACATGTTCCTTCATCTTACCCTTCCTGAAGTCCACAATCAGCTCTTTGGAGTACTAAGGAAGGATGAACGATGACAGGCAGGTTAAGCCAGGTTAAGGGTGGAGTTCAAAGACAGGGCCAGGTAGATAACAAATGCCTGGGAAGTGGGGTAAAGATGGGGCGGAAACATGAGGAGAACACCCAACTGGAGGACTCAACATTTGTGCCATTGGGTTGTCGGATACCCTGGTGGAATGTGAAGTGTCATTCCTCTAGTTTTGTGTTGGCCCTCATCTGGCAGTAGAGAAAGCAGACGTCAAACAGGGCTGTGTGGGAATGGGAAAGATAATTGTGCACAATAACATGTGATCTCAAAGCATAAGTGCTGTACAAAATAGTCACCCAGTTTGCACTTCATATCACTGACACAGGAGACCATACAGGGAGTACTAAATATAGCAGTCCAAATTGGAGGTGGTGCAAGCATTCTTTGCCTCAACTGAAAGGGCAGTTTAGGTCAATTGGTTGTGATGAAGGAGATGTGCAGGGTAAAGTGGCTCTTCCCACTTTCTTCAGACTAAGGGTGTAGCTATGGGAACTCGCATGGGACCCAGCTACGCCTGCCTCTTCATTGGTTATGTGTAACAGTCTGTGCTCCAAACCTATTCTGGTACTGCTCCCCAACTTTTCCTTCGATACATTGACGACTGCATTGGTGCTGCTTCCTGCACCCATGCTCAGCTCGTCAATTTCATCGACTTTACTTCAAACTTCCACCCAGCCCTCAAATTCACTTGGTCTATCTCTGACACTTCTCTCCCCTTTCTCGATGTCTCAGTCTCCATCTCTGGAGACAGACTGTCCACTGACATCTTCTACAAGCCCACTGACTCTCATAACTACCTCAACTATACCTCTTCTCACCCCGCCACATGTAAAAATGCCATTCCCTATTCCCAGTTCCTCCGTCTCCGCTGCATCTGCTCCCAGGATGAGGCTTTCCGTTCCAGGACATCTCAAATGTCATCTTTCTTTAAGGATTGTGGTTTCCCTTCTACGGTGATCAATGATGACCTCACCCGCATCTCCTCCATTTCCCACACTTCGGCCCTCACCCCATCTTCCCGCCACCACAACAGGGACAGAGTTCCCCTTGTCCTCACCTACCACCCCACCAGCCTCCGGATCCAGCACATTATCCTCTGCAGCTTCCGCCACCTTCAACAGGACCCCACCACTAAGCACATCTTTCCCTCTCCACCTCTCTCTGCTTTCCACAGGGATCCATCCCTCCGCAACTCACTTATCCGCACATCCATCCCCATGGATCTCCCACCCGGCACTTATCCCTGTAAGTGTAAGTGCTACACCCAGCCCTACACCTCCTCTCTTGCCACCATTCAGGGCCCCAAACAGTCCTTCCAGGTGAGGCAACACTCCACTTGCGAATCTGTTGGGGTCATCTATTGCATCCGGTGCTCCCGGTGCAGCCTCCTCTACATCAGTGAAACCCGTCGCAGATTGGGGGACCGCTTCATCGAGCACCTCCACTCCGTCCACCACAACAGACAGGATCTCCCGGTAGCCACCCACTTCAACTCTGCTTCCCATTCAGATATGTCCATACATGGCCTCCTCTACTGCCATGATGAGGCTAAACTCAGGGTGGAGGAGCAACACCTCATATACCGTCTAGGTAGTCTCCAGTCCCTTGGTATGAACATAGAATTCTCCAACTTCCGTTAATTCCCTCCCCCCCCTTCCTCTATCCTTATTTCATATCACCTCCCTCATAGTTCCGCCTCCTTCCACTACTGCGCATTGTTCTCCTGCCAATCACCTCCCTGCTTCCCCTCCCCCAACCCTTTGTCTTTCAAATTACTGTTTTTTTCAACTACCAGCATTCTTCAAACCCTCCCCAAAGTTCTTCCTTCAGTCCTGACGAAGGGTTTCGGCCCAAAACGTCAACTAATCTTTTCAACTGATGCTGACTGACCTGCTGGGTTCCTCCAGCGCATTGTGAGCATTCCTTTGACAACAGCATCTGCGGATTATTTTGTGATGGATGCTGCTTTCCTCCTACAGCACTCCGTGTAAATGTGTTCAATGATTGGGAGGGCTTTACCTGTGATAGACTGAGCTATATTCACTACTTTTTGTGGCATTTTCCATTTAAGGGCATTGGTGTTTCCATACCAGGCTGTGATGCAACTAGTCAATATACTCTCCACTACACATCTATAGAAGTTTGTCAAAGTTTTAGACATCATGCCAAATTCTCACAAACTCCTAAGGAAGAAGAGGCACTGTCATGCTTTCTTCATAATTACACGTGTTGGGCCCAGGACAGATCCTCTGAAATTATAACACTGAGGAATTTAAAGTTACTGAACTTCTCCACCTCTGAACCCCCGATGAGGAATGGCTCATGGACCACCAGTTTCCTCCCCCTAAAGTCAATAATCAGCTCCTTGGTTTTACTTACATCAAGTGACTCCAGCAGCCATCCGCACCTTCATTTACCTTCCCACCAATATTTTTCCTGTCCTTTCACCCCCCCCCCACTTTACCTTCAGCCACACCTAACTATCTTTGTCTCCCATCTCCACCACTCTCCTCCCCTACCTGGTTCAACCTGCCTGTTAACCTTCAGTTTTCCTCATTCTACCAATCACCTCTGCTCCTGTCTCACCATATCCCATTTCTCGTTAAACTGGCTCCTCCATTCAATAAGATCATGACTGATCTGGCCATGGGCTCAGCTCCACCAATTTGCCTTTTCCCCATAATCCTTGGCTCACTTGCTATACAAAAATCTATTGAACTGTGCCTTAAATGTATTTATCAAGTTAGCCTCTACTGCTTCAAGGGAAGAAACTCTACAGATTCACTGTTTTCTGGGAAAAGCAGTCTCTCCTCATCTTGATCTATTCCCCGAATCTTGAGGTTATTCTCCCTAGTTCTAGTCTCACTTACCAGTGGAAACAACTTTCCTTCCTCTATCTTATCTATCCTTTTCAGAATTGTATATATTTCGAGGTAGGCCATATCTAACCAATCTTAGTTTTTCAGGGAGGAAGCTATCAAGAAGGATGATGAAGAGTAGACAGTGGACATTTAAGAGGTCTTCCAAAGTCCATATAGACAAAGTCCCACGTGGGAGGCTGTTCCAGAAGTTTGAATTGCATGCTTTTCAAGATAAAGTAGTCATTTGAATTCAACACTGGCTTAGCAGGAAAAGCAGATGGTTGTCTCTCTGACTGGAGGACTGTGACTTGTGATGTGACGCGAGGATCAGTGCTGGGTCCATTATTGGTTATCATTTATATTAGTGATTTAGGATGATAATGTAGTAAACTGGGTCAGCAAACGTGCAGCTGACACCAAGATTAGGGGTGTAGTGGACAGCAAGAAAGGTTATTAAAACTTACAGCATGATCTCAACCAAATGGGGAAATGGGTTAAAGTAAATGGTACAAGGAATTTATACAGACAAGTGTGAGGTGTTACATTTTAGCAGGACAAACCAGGGTGCACAGTGAATGGTAGGGCTCTGAGGGGTACAGTAGAGCAAAGGGACCAGGCAAGAGATTCACAATTCCTTGAAATTGACACCATAGGCAGATAGGGTCAAAAAGTGACCTTTCTGCACATTGGTCTTCATTACCTCGGGTCTGAGTACAGGAGTTGGGATGTTATGTTAACTTGTACGAGATGTTGCTGAGGATGAACATGTTTGTGTGCGAGAGGGAAAGTTGGAGGTTTGGATGCTACGGTCTCTATTCTTTTCCGTGAGTGACAGGAGGTTGGGAATTGTTATTGGCGCTCTGTTTTTTCTGCGGGAGAAGGGGCACGGGACTTTGGGGTTTACGAGTTTTGTTTCTTTTTCATGACGGGGCAGGGGTGTTTATGTCTTTTCTTTCAACAACTCCCATGGAGTTCCTGTATTTCATAGCTATCTGGAGAAGACAAATATCAGAGTTGTATTGTACATGCATACTTTGACAATAAAATGTACCTTTGAGTATTGTGTGCTGTTCTGCTCACCTACCTCAGGAAAAATATCAATAAGATTAAAGGAGCACAGAGAAAATTTACAAAGAAGTTGCCAACAATTGATGACCAAAGTTATAAGGATAGGTTAACTTTATTTCCTGGAGTGCAGAACAACAGGGGAAAGGTGAGACAATCTTACAGAGGTCCCTATAAACTGGCATTCATTTCTAGAGGAATAGAGTATAGGAGCAGGGATGTGATGTTGAGGCTCTATAAGGTGCTGGTAAGACCTCACTTGGAGTACTGTGGGCAGTTTTGGGCTCCTTATTTAAGAAAGGATGTGCCGACATTAGAGAGGGTACAGAGAAGATTCACTAGAATGATTCCGGAAATGAGAGGGTTAACATATGAGGAACGTTTGTCCGCTCTTGGACTGTATTCCTTGGAGTTTAGAAGAATGGGGGGGGGGGGGAACCTCATAGAAACATTTCGAATGTTAAAAGGCATGGACAGAGTGGATGTGGCAAAGTTGTTTCCCATGATGGGGGAGCCTAGTATGAGAGGGCATGACTCAAGGCTTGAAGGGCACCCATTCAGAACAGAAATGTGAAGGAATTTTTTTAGCCAGAGGGTGGTGAATCTATGGAATTTGTTGCCATGGGCGGCAGTGGAGGCCAAGTCATTGGGCGTATTTAAGGCAGAGATTGATAGGTATCTGAGTAGCCAGGGCATGAAAGGTTATGGTGAGAAGGCGGGGGAGTGGGACTAAATGGGAGAATGGATCAGCTCATGATAAAATGGCGGAGCAGACTCGATGGGTCGAATGGCCGACTTCTGCTCCTTTGTCTTATGGTATACAAAATTTGAGGGGGATTGATAGAGTGAATGTATGCAGGGTTACCCCCCTACCCCAGGTTGGGTAAAAGTAGAACTAGAGTTCATAGGTTTAGGGTGAAAGGTGAAATAATTAAGGGTAATCTGAGGAGCAGTTTCTTCATTTGGAGGGTGGTGTGACTATGGAATGAGCAATCAGTGGAAGTAGTGGGTGAAGAATCAATTCTAACATTTAAGAGGGGGGAGTTTGGTCCAATGATGTGCAGAGTTGTGCAGAGTTTTGCAGTTTCTTGCAGTCCTATGCAGAGCACTTGCTATACCAAGTAGATATGCATTCAGACAGAACACTTTCTATGGTGCATCATAAAAATTGGTAAGAGTCGACAGGGACACGCTGAATTTCATAAGATGGGAGAAAATTTGTTAGGCACTAGCTTTCACCGGAGCACGAAAGTCAAATCAATTGGCCAACAATTTGGAGCAAACAATTTCACAGAAAAGATAAACCAAAGCCAACATGAAGAATGTTGAGCAGAAATTATTGAAAATTTTAAATATACAGCCAATATCCAACAACTTGAGGTTTTAAAATATTTTGATACATCAACAATGATTCCACATATGTACCAACAGTGGCATTTATTAAACTTACCCTCAATCTGACACAGCCTCTTCGGGAACCTCGCATCATTTTGTCCTTGGACTGGGGCGGGGGGGGGTGGGGGGGGAGAGAGAAGAAAAAAAAGTAATGTGAACCGGATTTTAAGATACAATAACAAAAAACAGATCAAATTCACATACTGAAACCAATTACAAAGCATGATCTTTCTGACAAGGGAAGAAAAATAACTTTCATTGCACATTAACCAATGAACTATTGGGAAAAAAGCCCAATCTTGAATTTTGTTAGAAATAGGGAGCATGAAGTAAGCAATATAGATTTGTGTAGAATAAAAACCTCCCAAAAAATCCAAAATGTTACAGTTGGGGCTGGGGGGCACATTTTATGACACTCAGGAGAAAAATACATGGGTTGAAAATAGTCACTCCTAGAAGCCAATGGCTTAAAAATTATTAATCACCAAATGAACAAATCACAAGCATATATACAATAGCTAATGATGTAAAACCAAAAGCAACAAAAAGAAACAAGGTGGACTACAAATGAAATCATGATATTTTAAATTCTTATTACCAGCTTAATTTGAGCAGAAGGATACTTTTATACACTTACAAAACATTTCTCTATCTGGTACTTTTTTTAAAATTATCTCGCAATTTTCCACATACAAAAACAATTCTCCAACTAAAACAAAACAATCACATTTAAAACCGTAATAGCCCCAGTGTGGATGGATTGCAGGACAACTAGTTGCGTTGGGCACAAGAAAGAAAAAGTTACAGGGAAATGAGGAAGGGAATAATTTGAGAGCTAACATAGCCACTTATCTCCTGCTACAATGTAAGAAAATATACACAAGTAATAAAATATCCAAGTGCAGCATGAATAGGTCATTCAGCCCACTAAGTCTACTCAACAAGATCTTCTGACTCAATACCTGTCCTATTGTCATGTCCCTTGATCCCACTAATATCCAAAATTCTATTTAATAAAATTCTGAATGCAATCAATGACCAAGTCTCCACATTCCTCCTGGACAGACAATTCCAAAGAGTCACCAACCTATTTCACATTGCCTCAATCCTGAATGTCTTGTGCCTCACTTTGATGCTGGCTACTATTTCCATTCTCCTCAACCAAGGAAATCATCCTCCCTGTATCTCTGGAATTGTACCCATTTCTATGCAACCTTGTTCCATTCTTTACAGTAGTATACAATCACAGATCAGGTATAATGTGCTCCTAAGGGGTTGTCTAATAGTGGGTCCTCAGCGGGCTGTAGAGGCCAATCTGGGATCAACATATTCTGGTGCAGTGTGGGCATGACTTAGTGGTGACTGTGGTTAATGGTTGGGTCCTTTTATTGTTCAGTCTCTCCTCTTTCAGCTGCCACTTGTTCTTTGTGGCACAGCAAAAGCCGCTCTCATGTAGTGCAGCTCCCTCTTGAACAAATTCACTATAGGGGTATCTATTTAGGAGAAAGGAAATTATAGGTTGGTTAGCCTGACTTCAGTGATTGGGAAGATGCTGGAATCGATTAAGGATGAGGTTTCAGTGTACTTGGACACACATCATAAAATAGGCCATAGTCAGCATGGTTTCCTCAAGGGAAAATCTTGTCTAACGAACGTGCTAGAATTCTTTGAAGAAATAAATAGGACAGACAAAGGAGAATCGTTTGATGTTGTGTACTCAGATTTTCAGAAGACCTTTGACAAGGTGCCACATGAGGCTGCTTAACAAATTAAGAGCCCATGGTATTACAGGAAAGATTCTAGCATGGAAAAAATAGTGGCTGATTGGCAGGAGTCATGGAGTGGGAATAAAGGGAGCCTTTTCTGGCTGGCTGCTGGTGACTAGCGGTGTTCCACAGGGGACTATGTTGGGACTGATACTTTTTACATTATATGTCACTGATTTGGATGATGAAATTAATGCCTTTGTTGCAAGGCTTGCAGATGATATGAAGATTGGTGGAGGGGCAGATAATTTTGAGGAAGTAGAGGGGCTACAGAAGGACACAAGACAGATCAGGAGAAAGGCAGATGGAATATGGTGTCAGGAAGTGTACGGTCATGCACTTTGGTAGAAGAAATGAAAGGTTCACTATTTTCTAAATGGAGAGAAAATACAAAAAACTGATTTGCAAAGGGACTTGGGAGTTCTTGTACAGGATTCCCCAAAAGTTAACTTACAGGTTGAATCTGTGGTGAGGAAGGCAAATGCAATGTTAGCATTCATTTCATGAGGACTAGAATATAAAAGCAAGGATGTAACCTTGAGACTTCATAAGGCACTGGTGAGGCCTCACTTGGAGTATTGTGAGCAGTTTTGGGCCCCTTAACATCTGCCGAGGATGCTGAGGATGTTCTACGAGTCTGTGGTGGCCAGTGCAATCATGTTTGCTGTTGTGTGCTGGGGCAGCAGACTGAGGGTAGCAGACACCAACAGAATCAACAAACTCATTCGTAAGGCCAGTGATGTGGGGATGGAACTGGACTCTCTGAAGGTGGTGTCTGAAAAGAGGATGCTGTCCAAGTTGCATGCCATCTTGGACAATGTCTCCTATCTACTACATAATGGACTGGTTGGGCACAGGAGTATATTCAGCCAGAGACTCATTCCACCCAGATGTAACACAGAGCGTCATAGGAAGTCATTCCTGCCTGTGGCCATCAAACTTTACAACTCCTCCCTTGGAGGGTCAGACACCCTGAGCCAATAGGCTGGTCCTGGACTTATTTCCTGGCATAAATTACATATTACTATTTAACTATTTATGGTTTTATTACTAATTAATTATTTATGGTGCAACTGTAACGAAAACCAATTTCCCCCGAGATCAATAAAGTATGACTATGTCTAATTTCAAGGAGAATGTGCTAAAACTGGAGAGAGTTCAAAGGAAGTTAACAAAGATGATTCCAGGATTGAATGGCAAATGAATAATGTTTGATGGCTCTGATCCTGTAT
Source organism: Mobula hypostoma (assembly GCF_963921235.1). Lineage (NCBI taxonomy): Eukaryota > Metazoa > Chordata > Chondrichthyes > Myliobatiformes > Myliobatidae > Mobula > Mobula hypostoma. Next base: position 69,705,243 of record NC_086108.1, on the reverse strand, counting down.
TCACTGGAATTCAGAAAAATGAGGTGTGACCTCATTAATCCTATGGAATAGTGAAAGACCTTGATGGGAAATATCCTCTCCACATCCACTCTATGGTGGAAGAGTCTAAGACCAAAGGACACAGCCTCAGAATAAAGGGGCATCCTTTAGAACAAAATTGAGGGTGTATTTCTTCAGTCAGAATGGTGAATCAGTGGAATTCTTTGCCACAGGCTGCTGTGAAGGCAAAGTCTTATGTATATTTACGGCAGAGGTTGATAGTTTCTTGATTGGTCAGGCCATGAAGGGATATGGGTAGAAGGCAGGAGACTGGGGCCGAGAGCAAAATTGGATCAGCTGAATGGGAGAATTCAGCTCCTTGATTGGTCAGGCCATGAAGGGATATGGGTAGAAGGCAGGAGACTGGGGCCGAGAGCAAAATTGGATCAGCTGAATGGGAGAATTCAGCTCCTATATCTTATGGTCTTACAGTCTAATACAGCAAAAGAAAAATGTGATGTATTGCAACAAATAATTTCTCCTAAACAGGATGGGCAACTGATCAGCTGATTTACCAAATATATTACAAAGTCATTGTGCAAATATGCATCCTGATCTGAACAACTTCCATCATTCAATAGCCATACACAGCAAAAATATGGACAGCGTCACTCATTTCACAGGATTTCCTCTCCAAACTAAAAGGCTATGAAAAAATTACCAACAAACTGCAATAACCAGAGCACACATTGTGCAATATCCTTTCAACATATTTCTCAACTCTGATGTAGCCCAGAGCCAGGATATTGTTCAACGCCCTGTCAAAATTTGCAGTAGCCTTGCATCAACTCCAAGTCATGCACAAAATCTTGGTCCATTTTGTGGCAACGACTCCAAATCTCATATCTAGATCTATGCTTTTCGAAATTGCATGCCCCCGAGTTTCCTTTGACTTGTAAATTCAAATACTATCTTTATTCTTCTTAAATAGCCCCTTTAGTGTTAAATGGAAGCAAGATCCCACTATTTCCGTGGGCTCTAACATGGCTGACAAGAGCAATCGAGACCTGCAACAGCCATTTTAAAAAGCATTTAAAAGGTACTGGCAAGTAGATAGCTACCTTCACATGTGCTCTACCTTTCTCCATAATTCCAAATGTTCTTGGCTGACATCAACTTGAACAGGGATTTCTACAAATTGATAGGCATGTTACACCTTTTCAGCAATACTTTAACAATATTCTTCAATTGTTTCTCCTGTGGTAACAAATTACCAGATAGACAATGGAGCTCAGCATAAAGAAGCCATTTTGGGAATCTAGTTCTGGACACAAACAATTTGGCATGATCATACAAGCCACAGCAAAACTAGATGCTGGGAACACTAGTCTGGAGGTGGATGCTGATATGCGTTTGTTTATCCTGGATTTATAGGATTATTTGTGCTCTTTCTCTCCTGTAACTAAAGATTGCTACCGTCGAGAACAACAGGGTTTGCTGCTGCACTGTAAGCCAGGAGCTTTATGCTTGGAAGTCATATCTTCAATTATCACTCAAAGCCCATGGTGACACACTAAATGTGAATTTCAACTGTAATGAATACCTTTGCCAGGCAATATTTCCCCATAATAAACTCCCCACCTACCCAAAGGACAGGAAGTGGGGTACATTTTCCAAGAGCCAACTGTGGAGCCAATTGTTAGGGGAAGCACAAACAGATTGGCAGTAATCTTTTGTGCATCTCATATGCTTCAGTAAGCAAATCAACACAACTTGAGCTCAGTCTCCATGAGATTCAAATGTTGCCTGCATATTGCAGCTAAACAACTGAGATTATAACGTCCTTTGTTCTGGATTGAATGATTTCCCTACTTGTCTTGCAAATCAACTGCAACCCAGTGACAAGCTTGTTAAAGTGACAGATTGAATTCTGCTGAAAGAACAAGAAAAACCTTGTCATTATGAGCAGTCTTGCTTGATACTTGTCTACACTGACGGACAGTCTGTTGTCTTATCAATGGATCCACCACAACTTGTCTAACATCATGTGCAGACACAGGACAGAAATGTATTTTTAGGGCATCAAGATTTGAGAAGTCCACACTGATCTGCTGAGTTAAAAGTTTTTCTAAGATGAAAAAAAAGACACGCAACATGGTTGATCAGATTTCTGGGTTTCTTCTGATGTTGAAACATGAAGATCATATCCAGTGTACTTCTACAGGGATTAAATCCAGTTTCTTCACAGGTAAATATTAAAAAACAAAGGAAAAAATGCAAATTATTGTTTTTAACAGTGTTAGCTCCTGAATAAGAAAAATTGTTGTCTGTGCATTTTATCCTTTCTTGGGTTTATGAAAAATGTGTTATTTGATATGAAACATACTAACAATACACATTTTGGTAAATGACTTTTTTTTTAAGCTGCTAAGTAATGTGCAAAGTATTACACAACAAGGCTTAAAGACTGTTTATTACTTGTTATAATTAACAGCATAACTCTATAATAATGTAGAAACTTCAGCAGGTCCCAAGCCTAATCATTCATTACACAGGCAGTAATAAAATGTGTCAGGCTTGAAAGATCAATCATGTTACCAAACAGCACCAAAGCAAGCATATTATTACAATTAAATTACTAATGACAACCATGAAAGGTTGACTTGCAGAGAACAAATAACAGATGACAATCCACGTAAGTGCCATTACAAAGAAAGCACAGCAGTGCCTCTACTTTCTTAGAAGTTTGCAAAGATTCAGCATGTTATATAGAACTTTGACTTCAGATGAGTGATGGAGAATATATTGGCTGGTTGCATCATGGCCTGGTAAAGAAACACTAATGCCTTTGAATGCAAAAGCCTACAAAAAGCAGTGAACATAACCCAGTCCATCATAGTTAAAGTCGTCCCCACCATTGAGCACATCTACAAGGAAGGCTGTTGCAGGAAAGTAGCATCCATCATAAAGGACTACCACCTTCTAGGGCACTCTCCTTTCTCATTGCTGCCATCAGGAAGGTGGTACAAGACCCTCAGGACCAACACCACCAGGTTCAGCAGCAACTATTACTCCTCAACCATCAGGCTCTTGAACCAGAGGAGATAAGTTCACTCAACCTCACTTGCCCCATCACTTAACTATCCCCACAACCTATGGACTCAAGGCAAGGACTCTCTGTGTCAAGGTCTCAGTATTTATTCACAAACAAGAGAAAATCTGCAATGCTGGAAATCCCAGCCACGCACACAAAATGCTGGAGGAACTCAGAAGGCCAGGCAGCAACTGTGGGGAAAAAGTACAGTTGATGTTTCAGGCTAAAACCTTTCAGCAGGGCTGATATTTATTGCTTATTTATTATTAGTTTTTTTTTGTTTTTGTATTTGCACAGTTTGATGCCTTTTGCACATTGGTTGTTTGTCCATCTTCATTGCTTTCAGCCCAACTGGATTATCTGGCCAAGTACTAAAGACCTGTGCTGATCAAGTGTTCACTAAGATCTTTCACCTCTCGCTAAGGCAGTGTGAGATATCCACCTACTTCAAAGGCGGCTTCAATTATACTGGTGCCCAGAAAAGCATAGTGACCTGCCTCAATGGTTATCGCCCAACAGCATTTACACCCACATTGATTAAGCATTTTGAGAGGTTTACTGATGACATCACTGTCGTAGGTCAAATAAAACATGGTGATGAATCAGTATATAGGAGGGAATTGAAAATCTGGCTGAGTAGTGTCATAACAGCAACCTTTTACTCAATGCCAGCAAGATCAAGGAGCTGATTATTGACTTCAGGAGAAAGAAACCACAGGTCCATGAGCCAATCCTCAGAGGATCAGAGGTAGAGCGTGCTGTGTATTTAATATTTAAATGCTCGACAAGCTACCTTTATATTATTCCAGTTAGCACAATTGACCATAATACCCAACGGTGGTGCTTTGAACACCTGAAGAGCAATTCCAAGCAACACACATCAAAGTTGCTGGTGAACGCAGCAGGCCAGGCAGCATCTCCAGGAAAATGTACAGTCGACGTTTCGGGCCAAGACCCTTCGTCAGGACTAACTGAAAGAAGAGCTAGCAAGAGATTTGAAAGTGGGAATCCTCAGGTTTGGCCGGTTCATTGATTGGCTCTATTTCACTGTTTGGTTCCAGCCTGCGTTGTATTGTTGTACAACCTGTTTTCCGTAGATCTGTAGAGAAAGTTGAGAGGGTGTACTTGACTTACCAACTGTTAAGTTGCATGAACTCGTTCCATACTGCAACTCAAGGGGAACTGTTGGGCACCCTGTTTGCTGATTTATATATCCCCAATAACATCTGTTTGGTTGGCAAGGTCAGATGAGATTGCCAAGTTTCAGAAATGTTGTGATAACAAGTGCTCACCACCTGCACATGGTTCTCCATGTTCCAGTACCTCACCTTTTTTTGGGGGAAGTGCCTGCTCTACTAACAGTTGGCCAGGTCTCATGCCTCAAGTTATGGTACCGCTTACCACCTCCCCCCCCCGCCAACAAAAATCTTGAATAACTCCCTCGCCCGGGAACCACCGATGTAGAGTCTCCTCCTCCTGATAAAGCATACGGTGTCGACTTATCCTGCACCAGAAGATTTACCTACCGGGCAGCAACATTCGGCAGGATGGTGGGACCAAGGACAATATCCAGTGCAGATTCAGCAAAGTTAGAAATGTTTTCAAATCAATGAGCAACATATCAGGATCAACCAAGTACAATGTCCACATCGAGGTAAAGCAGTACCAGAGGTGTATTATGTCCACACTCTTTTACGAGTCTGGCTCCTGGCAGAACAAGCTTGCCAGGCTATCATTCCACATCATGAACCTCTGAATTTTCCAGCCAAGAAAAATCTCCAACAACACCTTACTCCTTCAGAGTCAAGAGCAAGCATTGTGATAGATTGGGCACATGATGAGAAGAAAGGCCAATTCCATCATCATGACAGCACTTCATTGGACCCCTGAAGAACAGAGGAAAAATGGGAGAGCAAAGACAACTTGGTGCTGTACCATAGAGGCAGAAATGAGGACCCTGAACCAAACCTGGGGCACAACAGAGAAGATGGCCAAGGACAGAGATGAAGGACCTTCACTGATGCCCTACACCAGCGGTGTAACAGGCAGTAACCAACTCCTGTTCATCAGTTCATTAGTGAGACTAATGGCAGGGAGATGCACAGCCTCTGTTGTTGCATGTACCAGGCCCTCATGCTGTGGCGTTATTCTGTTACAGCCACATAGGAGAGAAGGTGGTGTGGGAGAGAACAGAGGCCCTGGAATCGGTGCTGGGTTAAGGGCCAGGTCCCCATGTTGGTGCAACTGTGCTCATCTGAATTTGCACAAGATGAGGATATTGCCACATGCTTGTTCTTGCGGAAACCTGACTGCAGGACAACATCCCATTCACAATCAATCTTCAGGCCATGGCACTCGGGACATGGGCTAGTAATATTTTATGTGTGACTGTATGCGCTATCGTAACTATGTGTACTATGTGCTATGTACTGTGGCGATTGTATCTACTGTACTGTGTTCTGCACCTTGGCCCTAGGGGAATGCTGTTTCATTTCACTGCATACATTTGTATGGTTGAATGATAAACTTGAACCTGATACTAATGCAATCACAATCTTTGTCAAATTGTTAAACAAATGATTTATCAACTAATTCTTGTGTACTTTCAACCCATTTTTGCCAAGAGACTGGAGACTATACATTTTTGATAAATTCAAATGAAGGTTTTAGAGTGATTAACAAAAAAAAATTGAATCATAAAAGCATATTGAAGGTGCAAACTACCCCCCACACACAACCGAGACTATAGTATTTTTAATCCTAGTCTCGAGAGTCAAAGCAAAATACAGCATAGAAACAGGCCCTTCAAATCATTAGTCCTCACGCAATTATCAACTGTACATGTACATTAATCGTGTGTTGAACTCATTTTTATTCTCCACACTTTCCTTTCAACTTTCCTGGATTCTACTGGTCTACACATTTGGGCAGACAAATAAAGGCAGGACATCACACAATGAATGATAGAGGTTTGGGGAATGTTGTTCAACAGAAGAACCTAGATATACAAGTACATGACTCCCTGACAGTGGTTTGCAGACAGGATGGTGACTAAAGCTTTTGGTATGCTGGCCTTCACCAGTCAGGACAATGAGTATAGAAGCAGAGATATTAAGTGCAGTTGTACAAGGTAACATTCAGTACATGTTTGTAATGTTTTGTTCAGTTTTTGTCACCCTGCCATAGAAAATATTTCATTAACATGGAAAGAGTGCAGATGAGACTTAGGACGATACTGCTGGATTGAGTACTGGAGAGGTTGAGCAGGTTGGCACTTTTCCTAATGGAGCGCAGGAGAATAAGGGGTGATCTTAGAGAGTTCTATAAAATTATGATGGTCTTAGATAGGATGAATGTGTGCTGTCCTTCCCCACTCCCCCCCGGTTTGGGAGAATCAACAACTAGAAAGCATAGATTTAAGGTGACTGGGGAGAGAATTAATAGGAATCTGAGGGACAACTTATTCCACCCAAAGAGCACTCAGTATTTGGAATGAGCTACCAGAGGAAGTAGTTGAGGCAGGTACATGGATAAGAAAGGTTTAGAGCAGGGGTCCCCAACCTTTTTTGCACTGCGGACCGGTTTAATATTAACAGTATTCTTGCGGACCGGCCGACCCCGGGGGGGGGGGGGGTAGGGTTGCGAACGGACAAGAGTAGCAGTCAAATACGTTGTGTTTACCCAGAAAAAGACTACAATAACCATGAAGCCTTGCGCGGGCACTGGTGCGCATGCGTGTACCTGCTGATTTTTTTTCCCTGCAAATCGTCTTTGGCGATTCTGTTCGGGGGCAGGGGGTGTTAATCACGACCAGAATATAGGTGATAAGTGGCTCAGTTTGGTTTCTAAAAGGGTTTATCTAACGAATTTAACCTTAAACACACAGCGCACATTTTCCTCGCATGAATATAGTGATAAGTCAATTATCAGGGGAGGACAGGGGAGCTTGAAGTAAGTGTTGAACGAACTTCCAGTAGAAGTGGTAGAGGCAGGTTCGATATTATCATTTAGAGAAAAATTGGATAGGTGTATGGACAGGAAAGGAATGGAGGGTTGTGGGCTGAGTGCAGGTCGGTGGGACTAGGTGAGAGTAGCGTTCGGCAGGGACTAGAAGAGCCGAGATGGCCTGTTTCCGTGCTGTAATTGTTATATGGTTATATAAGTAAGTCAATATCATCATAACATTTTAAGTAACGTTTGGATATTAAACACACAGCACATATTTTCCCCATATGAACATATAAAATCATTGCAACACACCAATATCGCTGAATCAGTGGGAGCCCTGGGCTTGTTTCCCTGCAACAAGACGGTCCTATCGAGGGGTGATGGGAGACAGCAATATTCGAAGGGGGTTCCTTATGTCCAGTCTATTCCGCAATCTAGTTTTTGTTGCATTCATTGCAGAAAACTCCGCTTCGCAGCGATATGATGTTTGAAATGGAAGCAATGTTTTCAGTGCTTTCGTGGCTATCTCAGGATATTTAGTCTTGACTTTGATCCAGAATGCCAGCAGAGATGCTATGTCGCACATACTTTTCTGCCCGCCATCATTTGCAAGCTTGAGGAGTTGATCTCCTTCCCGTGCTAACATGGATGACACGCGGGTAATGACCTCGCATGCGTAATGGATCAACAGTGGGCATGACAAGGAATGAGAAAAGGTGCAGCTGACTCCTATCGCCAAATCGTATCATTTCCTCACAGCCCGGTAGCACATGCTTTGCAGCCCGGCCCTGGTCCGTGGCCCGGTGGTTGGGGACCGCTGGTTTAGAGGCATAGGGGCCAAACACAAATGGGACAAGCTTAGATAGGAATCTAGGTCAGCATGGACCAGTTGGGCTGAAGGGCCTGCTTCCATGCTGCACACAGTGGCTACGTAACTTCTCAATTGGCAAGTCTTTGGGATGCCGGAGAAAACCCACGGAGTCACAGGAACAACATGCCACTATGCTGTTCCAGTCCAGTTCCCATTACTGACCGTATCGCCAGTCGAAAATTCTTTGAATTATGATGCAATCACATTGGCCTTTGATCACCTGGACAATACTAATACATATGTCAGGCAGCTGTTTATTAACTACAGCTCATTCTTTAACACAATCATTCCTACCATTCTGATGAAAAAGCTCGAAAACCTGGGCCTCTGTACCTCCCTTCCTCCCTCTGAAACTGGATCCTTGACTTCCTCACTAGAAGACCACAGTCTGTGTGTATTGGAAATACCATCTCCACCTTTGATAATCAACACTTGCACGCCACAAGGATGTCTACTTAGCCCACTGTTCTACTCTCTCTACACCAAATGACTGTGTGGTTAAGCACAGCTCAAATGCCATCTATAATTCTGCCGACAACACAACTGTTGTTAGCAGAATTTCAAATGGTGACGAGAAGGCGTAGGGGAGCAAGATATATCAGCTAGTTGAGTGGCGTCATAGCAACAACCTTGCACTCAACGTCAGTAAGACCAAAGAATTGATTGTGGACTTCAGAAATAGTAAGACAAGGGTGCATACAACCAGTTCTTGGGTGTTAACATCTCTGCAGATCTATCATGGGCCCAGCATATCAATGCAGTTACAAAGAAGGCACGACAGTGGCTGCAATTCATTAGGAGTTTAAGGAGATTTGGTATGTCACCAAAGGCACTCGCCAATTTCTACAGATGTACTGTGGACAGCACTCTAACCGGCTGCGTCACCGTCTGGCATGAGGAGTCGTTGTGGGGAGAAACACTACACAGGATCATAATAAGCTGCCGAAAATTGTGAACTCAGTCAGCTCCATCATAGGCACTAGCCTCCCCAGCAACCAGGACATCTTCAAGGAGCAATGCTTCAAAAGGGCTGCATCCATTATTAAAGGCAATCATCACCCAGAACATATCCTCTTCTCATTGCTACCATCAAGCAGGAAGTATAGGAACCTAAAGGAACACACATGATTCAGGAATAGCTTCTTCCCCTCACAATCAGATTTCTAAATATACATCGAGTACTATCTCACTACTTTTTCCCCTCCTTTTTTCATTATTTAATTTAACCTTTTAAATATATTTATACTTACTATAATTTACTCTTTTTATTATGTATTGCAATGTACCACTGCACATAGCAACAACTTTAACAACAGATGCCAATGATTCTGAAAGTATCTGGAAAATATTTAACTTATAAAATGCACATATTTATGGACAATTACTCCAAATGGAAAAGGCTAGAAAACATACATGGAGTCGTTTGCAACATGAAACGTTTGTCACAAATTAACAATCTCACAACTATTTTGTTAATCCTTAAACCAATTTCAGAGAAGAATCAGAATCAGGGTGGTCATCATTGACATACATTGTTAAATTCGTGGTTTTGCAGCAGCAGTACAGGGCAGTACATTACAACAATACAAGTTACAAAAGAAATTTTAATAAATAAGTAGTGCAAAAAGAGTGCAAAATAATGAGGTAGTTTTCATGGGTTCAGTCTGATGGTACAGTTAATGTTTTGGGTCAAAACGTTGGCTGTACTTTTATTTCCATAGATTCTGCCTGGCCTGCTAAATTCCTTCAGCATTTTCTGTGTGTTGCTTGAATGCAAACCGATTGTTAGCCTTTATTCTAAGACTATCTGAAATCAAGAGACAGAGCTGGCTCCAATTATTTAAACCACATCAGAAATATTATAAACAGGCCTGGCTTTCCTCCCCAGGGAAGGAGAAATGTTTTGAAGATTCACCAGATTGATCCCAGGCTTTGCATGTTTGTCACAAGATGTAGAGATTAAGCAGACCAGGCCAATACACTTCAAAAAAAAAATGAAATGATCTATTGAAACATAAAAATCTTGCAGGTCATTTGATAGACTGGGTGTGGGGATAATATTTTTCTTAACCGAGGCATCAGTCACCTCTCCCAATGTAGTGATTGGCCATTTAAGTCATGAGAAAGAAGATACTTATTTATGAACACAGTATTTTAGGTCTGGAACATACTGCCAGGAATAATAGTGGAGTCAGATTCAACTTTACCACTTTAAAAAAAAAAGTACTACTAAGAAAATAATCACCAGGTTACATGAGGAGACCAACAGATTTATGTCATGCATGCATCACTAGTATAGACTCAGCAAGCTAAATGTTCCCTTCCTTACTGTAGCCAAAACAATGAAAACTGTTCTGAGCATAGTTGAAACACAGTATATAGCTCTGTGAACAATACATGAAGGAGATCACAGTCAGGAGGCACACTGAAGGTTTTGTATAATTCAAGCAGGCATTTGATGAAAGTTACATGAAAACATGAAATTGTTTATGACAAATGTGAATCATACACTTCAGGAGCAAGAAAGCAAAACAATAGCCTTCATTACCCAATGGCAATTCTGTGCATTAATTAAAAATTAATGGACCACATTACTGATCTCTCCTTTTCATTGACTACATCTTTTCTTGTACCAGCACCTGTGACAGTACCAACTTCAGCTCCCTCCTTTGGCCATTGCACAGTAGAAATCCTGTCTCCCACTGAAGCATTATTCAAGACACATAATTATCTAACACTTAAAATTCACACAAACGCATACCCGATTCTATCACCTATCATTTGGATAGCTCCAAGTGTTAGGACAAATAAAATCACGCAGGAAGGAAACAAGTCCTTTGGCTCACCATATCCATGCTGGTCAATCTATACTAAATTACATACTCCAGTACTCAATTCATAGCCTATATGCCATTACATTTCAAACCGTCATCTAAATACTTCAGTGTTGTGAGGGGACCTGCCTCCAACAAATAGAATTTCTTTCACTCTGAAGTACGAATACTTTAGTACTTCATTATTTACTACAGATCCAGTTAGGGCCCTCTCATACAAAATCAATGGTAGGACAGTGTCCAATCATGCAAAGTAAAACCACTGTTATTAACAGTCATCATGGTAGTTCAATGGTATGAAGATTTTAAAAATACAGTGGATTCCGGGTAATTGGGGCCAGTACATATTGGCCCAAGTAAGTAACTGCCCCAATTAAGTTTTAGGGAAGCAATTACAAAGATAACCAAACTCAAGACAATGTGTAGGAACAGCAGCATCATCATGAAGTACAAGATCAGATTCCTGCGTGCGTTGGTGTTCTCCATCTTCCTGTACGCATGTGAGACATGGACCCTCACAGCAGAGCTACAGAGGAAGATGCAGGTATTGGAAATGAGATGCTATCGCAACATCTTGGGCATCTCATACTTGACCACATCACAAACGAGCAGGTCCGCAAGACCATCCAGCACCACATTGGCCCCCATGAAGACCTTCTCACAACGGTGAAGAAAAGAAAGCTGAGATGGTACGGCTACGTAACAAGATCCAGTGACCTTGCAAAGACAGTTCTACAAGGAACTGTGGAGGGGAAAAGGAGAGGTAGACAGAGGAAAAGATGGATGGACAACATTAAAGAATGGACAGGGAAAACATTTGCAGTGACCCAGGATCTGGCACACAACCACGACAGATGGAACAGACTGGTGCAAAGCTTGTCATGACGGCGCCCTGACGACTCCACCAGGAGTTAAGGGCGCAAGGCAAGGCAATTAGAAAAGATATAAAAAAAAATACAAACTGTTTATCTGAGTAACAATTTATGTACTTAAATGTAATACAGAAAAAACAGAATGCTACCAAAACCTCTACTGTACCATAAAACTATATTAGTTATTGACAAAGGAATTCATACAGTGTGCACTGCCACATTCTTGACTGCAAATAAACAAAAATCAGTGCAGGCAGCTAGTGAAGATAATGGAGTGCCTTTGTACAATGCTTTAGATGATTGCAACCTTTAAATCTTCTTTTTCATTCTAAACTTCAAGATGATTGTTGATACCTTCAAATGTTGCTCCTAACTTGAAGTAGTGAAATTATTTCATTTTCACTCCCCGCTATTTCTGGCATCTCCAAGCCCAAATGTTTGAAACCACTGTGAGGAAAACAGTTCTGAATTGCCTTACTGCATATTTCTCACCAAACATCAGTGATAAAAATCAAACACATGCAACTAAGTCTATTTAAAAGTCTATTCACTCTAAGTATGGTGTAGTGTCTCACAGTCACACCAGTGCACACCACTGATGTTAGTTGGAAACTGTTCAGCAACAGTCTCCCATCCCAACTAAGTGGCATAATGAAGGGAATTCCAGTTATTTTCTCAAATAGCTTTTGCTCTTTAAGAGTTGTTCCAAATAAGCAGCTGCCCCAATTAACCAATGCCCAATTAATTGGAATCCACTATATTTATATACTCATAAGCATGGAATTAAATGAACAGCAAACAGATGTTTTTTCACAACATGGGACAATTATCAATGAAAGGTTCTAAAGAAATAAAGAGTAAAGGAAACTGCATTGATATATAGTGATTACTCATATTTTAAAAGGCCAAAATAATCTCACTCTCTACAGAGAGGGAAGACAAAAAACTGGAGCAGTCTTCCAAACCAACTTAGCCTTCCAACAAGATCAAGGCTGACCTATCTAGTAAAACTTAATTTCTTTAATATCCAGAAATCTAGAAATCCCAGTTTCAGACATTAGCTATAATCATCATTATGTGCTGTGCCATGACATAGGTGATCATGGTCTCATGACTATGTTTTTCTACAGAAGTGGCTTGCCATTGCTTTCGTTTAGGCAGTGTCATTACAAGGTGAGCATCCCAGACATTATCAATACTCTTCAGAGATTGTCTGCCTGGCATCAGTGGTCACATAACCAGGAATTGTCATGTATATTAGCTGCTAACATGATCATCCATCACCCTCTCCCATGGCTTCAAGTGTCCTAGACCAGTGGGAGGGGTCAAATCACAAACAAGAGAAAATCTGCAGATGCTGGAAATCTGAGCAACACACACACACAAAACGCTGGCGGAACTCAGACCAGGCAGCATCTACGGAAAAAAAGTACAGTCCGCATTTTGGGCCGAAACCCTTTGGCAGGACTGGAGAAAAAAAGCTGAGGAGTAGATTTGAAAGGTGGGGGGAGAGGAGAGAGAAACGCCAGGCGATAGGTGAAACTTGGAGGGGGAGGGATGAAGCAACGAGCTAGGAAGTTGATTGGTGAAAGAGACAGAAGGCCATAGAAGAAAGAAGGGGAGGGGGGGCGAGAGGAGCAACAGAGGGAGGTGATGGGCAGGCAAGGAGATAACATGAGAGAGGGACAAGGGGACGGGAAATTCCGTTGGGATAGCCTCCAACCTGATGGCATGAACATCAATTTCTCAAACTTCCAGTAATACCTCCAACCCCCTCCCCCCACCACCTTCACTATTTGCCATCCCCTTATCCCTCTCTCATGTTATCTTGTTGCCCGACCATCGCCTCCCACTGGTGCTCCCCTGCCCCTTCTATGGCCTTCTGTCTCTTTCACCAATTAACTTCCTAGCTCTTTGCTTCATCCCACCTCCTGCAGGTTTCACTTATCATCTGACATTTCTCTCTCCCCTCCCCCCCCCCCACCTTTCAAGTCTGCTCCTCAGCTTTTTTCTCCAGTCCTGCCGAAGGGTTTCGGCCTGAAACATCAACTGTACTTTTTTCCATAGATGCTGCCTGGCCTACTGAGTTCCTCCAGCATTTTGTATGTGTTGCCCGGCAGGGATGCTAAGCAGGAGCTACATCTTGCCTTAGGGTGACCTGCAGGCTAGTGGAGGGAAGAATAACCTTTCACCTCCTTTGGTAGAGACATATCTCCAACCTGTCAACCAAATTCACAAGAATAAAGAACTCCAAAGATTCACCACCGAGTGAAGAGATAGGCATTCTAAAATCATGTTCACCTAACATCATCTAATGAAAAAGGATCAACCTACCAATTTAATCAATGCTGAAGAGCAGTAAAGTGGATTCATTTAAAATAAGGCTAACAAGGCTATTTGTCTCTTAACTATCCAGTATTGTGACTGCATGTTACACAAGGATAGCAGCAATACCAGAAAAATGAAATCACTTCTTTTTTAACATTTCAAAATGGCGTGAATTTACTGAAATGTCTGAGGGCATTTTTTTCCCATTCCAGGTCCACATGTAATGAATTTTGTTACAAATTAGATAAATGTTCAAGTATATAACACTAAGTTATATAACAATACTTTTGTCATAAATAGTTAGCAAAGTTTTTGATTGTAGAATTAGTGAAATGCATCGAACATTTATAAACAAAGGAAACAGGGTTTAACAAATATTTCGGTGCAACGGACACTCTTCAATGGACAGCAGACAACATTAGAATGTTTTACATTCTTTTGCAAAGTGTACCTATCGTTTTTCTACCTGATAGTGTGGATTTACCGTGCTCTGCAGAGCATTTTGCACAGCCGTGGGGGAAAAAACTCGTACTTTTGTTCCACAAAGCCACCACCTTACAGGCCACTCGACTATCCTAAAGCTATTTCACCTACTCTCACCTACCAGCCTGACCCTTTAAAGTAGAAGTCCCGCCCATTAACTGTATGTTCATTTGCTAGCCTTTTTTAGTTGACAAGCCATGTTCACGAACTTGGAGTGCGATTGGACAACTGCGCCGTCTCTCACGCACACGTTGCATCCCACCGGGGGCTGGGCCCTTCCTCGCCCTGCCGTCTAAGTTGGTGTGATACACGAATGCAGTCCGCCGTACAGGCGAACGGGTGGGGATAGAGAAAAACCTGCATGGTGACAAGCGAGCTACGGCTTCCACTCCATTCCCTCACCCCGGAGGCCACTAATTCACCTCCAATCCACTCACCGTGTAGTAAGAGAGTAGGCCCGCATTGTAGTCAAGCACGAACCAGCGGTACTGCCATCCTTTCATAACGTTGGTCCACTTGCTAAGCGGCCCTTCCATGATCGACGCCATCTTCAGGGAATGATAACAAACCGACCACTACGTCAGCGCCGCCTGCTCATTGGGAAAAGAACTGAGCCGAGGGGAGGAGACGCAGATTTTATCGTTGACAGAGAGCTTTTTTTTAAAGTGGCCAGGTTTACACGCTTACTATTTACGGTGACGCCAACTCCGTATTAATTTAGCTTATTCTCGTGATTACTTGCTTCTTTACCTCTTAGTTGCTCAACCGGCTCATAAGACTGTCTGCAAGAGAGAATCAGATCATCAGCTGTAAAGCTAATGTAGTGGATAAAATCAATGTGGTAAAGCAGTTTACGGCACTCAATAACGGCCGTTTTGTTTTCTAACATAAAAACTAAAAATTCTTTCTCAGGTCTTCAAACACATGAGCGTTAACTATCAGTTCATCAACATAAAAGATTCTGCAGAGGCTGAAAATTCAGAGTAACACATAGAAAATGCTGGAGGAACTCAGCAGATCAGGCAGCATCTATGGAAAGGAATAGAGTCGACGCTGCGGGCCGAGACCCTTCCTCAGCACCAGATCGTCTTTCTTTAAAACGTATGAAGGTTCAGAGGACTAAACTGACAAACGTTGCACATGCATAAAAAGTTAAATATTAAGTTATATGTAACACTGAATGGTGTTAAAGTGTAATAAATGGAATCAAATAGTTGTTTCACAGGTGAATTTCAGAATGTATTTGATACATCGCCTGGCAAGCCCTACCAATAATTCCTCTTCATTAAGTGATTTGTTCAGGCAGAGACAGTTGAGGTATTACCACCATATACAAGATCCTTTACTAATCACACTCACCCCTGACTTGGAATTATATTGTCTTTCCATCATCCTGGCAAGTCCAGATTTTAAAACTCCTTACTCAATGACTCGTGTGAGTACTCCCACAAGCCATTAAGGTGGTTAACCAACACCTCCTTATGGCAAATAGGAATGGGCAATTAAGAAAGTGAATTTGTACTGTACTTACATAGATAATATAAATAAGTCATATGTTTATTGAATGAATTGATGTCATGGATTCATATCAGAATCAGGTTTATTATCATCAACCTGTGTTGTGAAATTTGTTAACTTAACAGCAGCAATTCAATGCAATACATGATAATATAGAGAGAGAAAAAAAGTAAATCAACTGCAGGAAGTATATAAATGTATATTGATTTGATTAATAATAGTGCAAACAAATAATATATATTTTTTAAAAGTGAGGTAGTGTTCATGGGTTCAATGTCCAATTAAGAATCATATGGCAGAGGGGAAGAAGCTGTTCCTGAATCACTGAGTGTGTACCTGTAGACAGTAACAATGAGAAGAGGGCATGCCCTGGGTGATGGGGATCCTTAATAATGGACGTCGCCTTTCTGAGGCACCACTCCTTGAAGCTGTCTTGGATACTATGGTAGCTAGTACCCAAGATGGAGCTGACTAATTTTACAACTTTCTGTACCTTCTTTCGGTCCAGTGCAGTAGCCCCCGTCCCTCCTCCCCCGCCCATGATACAGCCTGTCAGAATGGTCTCCACAGTACATCTATAGAAATTTTTGAGTGTTTTAGTTGTCAAATCAAATCTCTTCAAACTCCGAATGAAATAAAGTTGTTGCCTTCTTTACGGCTGCATCGATATGTTGGGACTAGGTTAGATCCTTGGAGATCTTAACACCCAGGAACTTTAAATTGCTCACTCTCTCTACTTCTGATCCCTCTATGTGAGGATTGAATTGAATTGGCTTTATTTCTTACATCCTTCACATACATGAGGAGTAAAAATCTTTACATCTCCACCTGAACGTGCAATATGCAATTTATAATAATTTTAATAAATAGTATGTACAGTAAGATATACAACAGAACAGTCAATATAGCTTTGGAATACAATTGTGTCAGGGTGAATTAATCAGTCTGATGGTCTGGTGGAATAAGCTGTCCCAAAGCCTGTTGGATTGGCTTTAACGCTGCGGTACCGTTTCCCGATGATAGCAGCTGGAACAGTTTGTGGTTGGGGTGACTTGGGTCCCCAATGATCCTTCAGGCCCTTTTTACACACCTCTCTCTGTAAATGTTCTAAATAGTGGGAAGTTCATATCTATAGATGTGCTGGGTTGTCCGCACCACTCTCTGCAGAGTTCTGCGATTGAGGGAAGTATGGTTCCCATACGAGGCAGTGATACAGCCAGGCAGGATGCTCTTAATTGTGCCCCTGTAGAAAGTCCTTAGGATTTGGGGACTCATGCCAAACTTCTTCAACCATCTGGGGGAAAAGAGGTGCTGTTGTGCTTTTTTCACCACACAGCTGGTATGTACATACCACGTGAGATCCTTGGTTATGTGTATACCGAGGAACCTGAAGCTGTTCACCCCTCAACCCAGATCCATTGATGTCAATAGGAGTGAGCCTGTCTCCATTTCTCCTGCAGTCCACAACCAGCTCCTTTGTTTTTGCAACAATGAGGGAAAGTTTGTTTTCTTGACATCACTGTGTCAGAGTGATGTCTTCTTCTCTGTAGGCTGTCTCATTATTATTTGAAGTAAGGCCAATCAATGTTGTAGCATCTGTAAATTTAATTAGCAGATTGGAGCTGTGGGTGGTGACACAGTATTGGGTATACAGAGCGTAAAGAAGGGGGCTTAGGACACAGCCCTTGGGACGTTCCTGTGTTGAGGGGCAGAGGTGAGGGAGCCCACTCTTACCACCTGCCGGCAATCTGACAGGAAGTCCAGGATCAAGGCAGGGTGAAGGCCAGGGTTCATGTTCTCTCATCTTACCCTTCCTGAAGTCCACAATCAGTTCTTTTGTCTTCCTGACATTGTTGCTGAGGCACCACTCAGCTAGCTGGTATATCGCATTCTTGTACGTACTTTCATCTACATCTGAGATTCTACCAACAATGGTTGTATCATCAGCAAATGTATAAATGGTATTTGAGCTATACCTAGCCACACTGTCATGTGTATAGAGAGAGTAGAGCAGTGGAGGAAGTACACACCCCTGAGGTGCACCAGTGTTGATCGTCAGCGAGGAGGAGATATAATCACCAATCCACACAGATTGTGATCTTCCAGTTAGGAAGTTGAGGATCCAATAGCAGAAAGAGGTACAGAGGCCCAGGTTCTGTAGCTAATCGATCAGGAACGTGGGAATGATGGTGTTAAACATTGAGCTATGGTCAACGAACAGCATCCTGACATTGGTGTTTGTTTTGTCCAGGTGATCTAAGCCCATGTGAAGAGCCATTGAAATTGCATCTGCCGTAGACCTATTGTGACAATAGGCAAATTGCAGTGTGTCCGGGTCCTTGCTGAGGCAGAAGTTCATTCTAGTCATGACCAACCTCACATGGTGTAAGCATCACTCATTAGTGTGCCTTGTCTAAATCTATGTGCCTATAAGCAAGTTTATCATTGTTTCTGTACCTGACCATGCTTGTGAGATGATATAAACTCAACTTGATATTAGAACCTGTCATAGTGTTATCAACTTATCTTTGATGCTACTGTCCTGCATATATTATTGTGAACGGAGCTTACCAGCACACCCAGATAATCCAAGCACCACCAAAATTACACTCGATTTTTTTTGCTGTAGAAGACAGGGGTCTCTGCATTGCCCTTTTTGCTCAAATACAATACAAGATAGCTAACAGTATGGTGGCTTCACCTCGAGCTTCCAGATTCAGCGTATGCATAGCTTCTCAAGAATGTTGGGAGTTGGAAGTCAAGGTTAGGTTTTTGGTATTTCCTCAATCACGATGTTTCTCATACTGCCTATGGATGAAATCAGCGATCACGTAAAAATGAATCTTTGGACTTTGTTGATCTTGGAATCCAGGAGATCGTGGAGAAAATTCAAAAATCAGAGGTGCAACTGCACTTGGCAGTCCTGGTGCAAGATTCTTCAATTTTAGTTAATCTTACTTTCTTCCAATACCACTAAAGGTGGCTTGGAATTATGTAGATAGATTAATTTCAGTATTTTCAGCATTATGTTGTACAACTGAACTTCCTAATGGAGCTGAATATGTATCACAATAATAAAATTCAGAATCAGAATAAGGTTTATATTACTAGCATATGTCATGAAATCTGTTGTTTTGCAGCAGCAGTACATTGCAATACAAATAAAAAGCTATAAATTACAATAAGAAATATATTTATGGAATTAAATAAGTAGAGCAAAAAAAAAGAAAATAAGTGAGGTAGTGCATGTAAGTTTATTGTCCATTCAGAAATCTGATGGCAGAGGGGAAGAAGCTGTTCTTAAAATGTCGAATATGTGTCTTCAGGCCCCTGTACATCCTCCACGATAGTAGAAATGAGGAGAAGACGTGTCCTAGGCGATGGGAGTCCCTAATGACAGATACCGACTTTTGAAGATATCCTCGATGCTGGGGAGGGCCCACGATGGAGCTGGCCGAGTCTTCAACTTTAGAATATAGAAACATAGAACATAGCAAAACTACAACACATTTCTGAGAGCTCAAGACCCAAAACAATAAGTTTGACTCTTAACTGACATACTGGAAAACCATTTAATTCAGTTGGAGGAGGCGGTTGGCAATTAAAAAGCTATGATAAATTTTCATCGCCATGAATGATGTAAAAAACACAAGCAAATACCCTTATCATAACAGCAGAACACCGGTCATTCTCATTAACCAAGAGTAAAATAGTCTTCATTTTTCAGCTATTTTTTAAATTGTAAATCTTGTTTTATCTTCAAGCTGGATTGCAGCTGAGGTGAGAAGTGTTTTGTTATTGAACATTACATACATCATCTTTCAAACACATTGTGCTGTTTCCAAATTTTTATTATCTGATGTTTGGCAAAGCAGATGGATAAAATCCAAAAATATGCCTGACAATGGTGAATTTATACTCAATGTTGGAATGTTTTATGGAGATTCTAAGATAGACAGAAGTAAATAATGGTTGTAGAATAAGTAAAAGTGATGGTACACTAACTTGTCTCCCTCTCCTCTCTACAGATTTCCTCCCTATCTTCACCATCCATGCTTTCCCCCCATAAAAGAGAAAGTGTGTTTGGAGAATTCCACATGTAATGATTCCTTAAAATGATTCACTGATCTCCTGCCTATATTGATTTTGCAACATTCAACCCCTGGCAAATACTACTATTCTTCTACCTGTGTATTCAATTTATCCTAAAAAAAATTTCATTTTATTTTTGTTATTTAATATTCCTTTATTTTGATCATGATAACATTTTGTTCCAGTTGTGTTTTTTTCTACCACAATATTGAGCCAGTGGTGAGGAGGGCACATGCAATGTTAGCATTCATTTCAAGAGGTCTAGAATACAAGAGCAGGGACGTGATGCTGAGACTTTATAAGGTACTGCTGAGGCCTCGCCTTGAGTAGTGTGAAGTGTTCTGGGCTCCTCATCTAAGAAAAGATGTGCTGGCATTGGAGAGGGTTCAGAGGAAGTTCACAAGGATGATTCCAGGAATGAAAGGGTTATAATATGAGGAATGTTTGCTGGCTCTGGGTTTGTACTTGCTGGAATTTAAAAGGATGGTGGGGGAGGAAGGGGGAAGGGGGAGGAAGGGAGGGGGGAGGGGGATCTGATCTTATCTGGAATAGGAACGGGAGGGGATCTGGAAAATAAATTGCAAATGGAGGGTTCTGGTATGTGGGTTGGTGAGAGGAGGTTGCAATGAATTTGAATCCAGATCTGGAAAATGGAAAAAGAAACATAATATTGGAGTGATTTGCAGTGATAGAGAGGAAGGATGGGATTTTTTTCGGCGGGGGGGCGGGGGGAGAAAGAAAAGAGATTTCAAGGTATTGTTTAAATTTGACCTGGAACACTCTTCTTTCAATCTCATTAAATTAACTACAGAGTTAAAAATGGCTATAGGGGCTATAGGGAATATAGAATGTGCTTGTACTTTAAGAGGAAATAATGTTAGTCGTTTCTAAGGATAAGAAACAATGGGAGAAGGCATTATGTTTGAAGACTTTACTTGGCAAAAAGATAGCATCTATGTTGCCTAATGAAAATGGAGGTATTGGGGGTGTTACAATGGGTGTTCTGGTGAAGATTTTGATGAGGTTATTGGGAGGCAAGGTTACGGAGGTAAAAAGATTGCAAGGCTTCAGAAATGGGGAAAGGATAGGTAGTTTATCTATATTGATATATTTTGATGAGGTGAAGCTCTCTGAAGTTAGTTTTGGGCATGTTAGTTATGACATTTGAGCTTATATTTCACCTCTACCTAGATGTTACAAAAGTCAGAGATTTGGGCATGTGGTGGCAGTATGTTGTGGGAAACTAAGATGTAGTAAGTGCAGTGGGGAACGTAAGTATGAAGATTGTGAAGGCATGAAGTTTAACTGTTGTAATTGTGGAGTAGAACATAATTCAGCTTATAGAGAATGTGAAGTTCTTAAGGAGGCAGCTGAAGTTCAACATGTTAAAGTACAGTTAGGTGTCTTATGCAGAGGCCTTGCAAAAAGCTAAACTGAATGTTGATGAAGTATTACCAGTCAGAGAAGCATATGTTGGCATCAGTTCTCTTACTAAGTATACTGTACGAGTTGATAAAATGAAGTTTGTGATGTTTATAACATATATGGTGAATTGTATTGCTCAGGCATCTAGTTGTACCGAGAAAATTAAAATTATTGTGAAAGCTGCTGAAAAGTATATTTGTATAACTGTTGTTACCAAATTTAAGTTTTTCTTTGCAGGATTATATTGTAATTAGATGTGATAGGTTAGTTGGTTGAGGGGGTGGTGTTGCAAGTTTTATAAGGAAGGGGATAGGATATGGAGTTGTGGATGTGAATGAAATATATGAGGCACATAGTCAAAATACTGGATTCAACAGGCAGAGGTATTAAAGTGGTAAATTTTTACGACTCTTGTGCAAAGCTTTTGATTGATTTGTTGGAAAGTATATGTAGCTCTAGCTCACTAAGGGTTGTATGGTGTGGAGGTTTTAAGGCATGGAGTTCACTGGCATTGTTTGCAGATGATGGTAATGGTTTTATTGTAGAACTTTTTAGATATTAATAGTACAGATCAGACAACTCCAAGGAAGGATGATATGTTGTTGTATTGTTTAAACATATGGCTGACAACTCTCAAGATAATACTAAAATTCTTGAATCATATTTAGAGTTTAGGCCATCTTCTCCCCACCCTATGGAAAATGCCTGTAGTAGTGCCTATTTTAAAACCTGGGAAACCCTTCTAGTTATAGACCATAGACCAATGTCATTAATGTCTCAGTTGTGTAAGCTTATGGTAATAGAGTGGTTATATTTAAGGGAAAAAGAGGTAATCAGAGTTTTATCAGAGGGGATTTCAGAAGAGTAGAATGACTTTGGATTCAGTTTCGTGTTTGGAAGGTGATATTAGGAAAGCACAGATAAATGAAGAAGTTGTAATAGCAGTATTTCTGATATTGAAAAAGCATATGATATGTTATAGAAGGAAGGGCTTTAGATTAAATTATGGAAATTAAGAGTGAGAGGAAGGCTATGTAATATTTTCGAATTTTTTTATTTGTATTGTCTGTGCAGGTAAGGGTAGGTAAGGTAGATTTGGGCTTCTATGAGATAGATTGGGACCTCACAAGCCAGTATTTGTAGCCCTTTATTGTTTAATATTATGATTAATGATATTTTCTCTGAGTTAGGTACTAGCAAATCAGAAGCTCTGGGTTGGTGGGGCTAAGAATTAGGGGATTATGGTAAAATTTGTGGATAATGGGCATAAGGGGAGACTCTTTTACAGAGTAAATAAAACTGTTGGATTGATGGGAGAATGGGGTAAAACAAGAAGGTAAGGAATTGTATTGACTTGACTTAGAATTGGGCATACTATGCTTAATTATTCCCTGTATTTTGTTGGAAAACATCACTCTGGGATATGTAGGTTTTGTCATCATTATGAAACAGTAGAATACATCCTTTTACAATGTAAAGCATGTAAGATTGAAGGAAACCAAATGCAGGCTGCACTACTATCTTTAGGGGTTGATAGTTTTCATTTAAAAACTTTACTAAAGTTATGGAAATGACTTTAATTTAATTCACAATAGTCTTTCACAATTTACAATCTGTAGGACTTTTAGGGGTAATTTAGTTTTCATCTGATAAAGAACTAGTCAGGGTTTTATTTCACAACACTTCAGTCCAGTTAGTGGTGGTAATGCACCTTTAAGTTGGACTGCTCACCACCATTAAAAGTCAGGGGATATTTCTGGTGACTTTAGAAAAGATTCTTAAAGTATCAGTATTCACATCTGAGATGGTTGCTATTATTTTAGTCTTGGAATTAGTTGAACTATGCCCTGATTAGCTACTTCTGTGATCTGATTTGTTCTCGGTCTTGACATCTATTAAAACAGCTACTTCAAACTGTAGGCCAGACATCCTTGAGATTGTACAACATCTGTTGTGGCAGTAGGGACTAGGCCCATGTATACATTTCCTGCCCATGTTAGGTTTTAATGGAAATGAGGTGGCAGATGTCCTTGCCAAGCAATCATTTAAAATTAAGGATATAAATGTAGTAGTGCCTTTGCATAAGAGGGAGATGAAAGCCATAATTAAAAAGTCTATTCAATCAGTGTGGCAAAAAAGTTGGAATAAGAAAAAGAAAGGATGGCGTTTGTATAAAATTCAGAGGATGGTGGGAACTCAACTGGGAGATGGGTATAAAAGGAGGGAAGGTTGTACTTGTTAGTTTATGTATTGGACATGCCAGGTTGAATAATTCCTTTTTCAGAATTAATGTGCAGGATACAAGCATTTGTAGCGTGTGCGCGTCAAGAAAGAGTGCAGCATATTGTTTGAATTAGTTCCAATGAGGTGCAAATGGAACACCTAATCGCTAAATTGTGATCTTTGGGACAGTCACAGTTTAACATTAGAAGTTTGTTCGGATATCACTGCCATTGTAATGTATAGAATTGTGTATTTGACCTTCTTAAAAACTTTAGAACTTTTGTTATTGAGTTTTTTGGAGGCAGGAATTTAGTGGATATCGTATATACTTCCTATCCCTGCTACACAGTCCAACTCAGTAGGTGGCGGTAGTGTACCATGCATTGCTCTGCCAACTGGTATTAAACTACAAGAACAGAGAAGCTACAGTGAGTGGGCAGGGTTAGAGTGGGAAGAGTTAGAGGCTTTAGCTCAGGCTTTGAGGAGTGGAGGTCAAGGTGATGTTTCTGTTAAGTTCTCTTTTCTTTCTTTCTTATTGCACAAGTAGAAGAGTGGGAATGGAATCAGGTCATCAACATGAAAAGTTCTCTTTTCTTTCTTTCTTATTGCACAAGTAGAAGAGTGGGAAAGGTCATCAACATGAAAAGTTCTCTTTTCTTTCTTTCTTATTGCACAAGTAGAAGAGTGGGAATGGAATCAGGGCGGTGGTGTACCCCTGCATGATGTGGGAAGTCAGGGAGACCTCCAGTATCTCTGTTCACTACATCTTTGAGAAGTGCATCCAACTGCAGCTCTTTCTGGATCATGTTTGAGAATTGGGAGCTGAAGCTGGATGACCTACAAGTCATTCAGGAGACAGAGTGTTCGAGTGACAAGAGTTACAAGGAGGCAGCTTCTCCGAATTTACAGGTCGGTGAACTGGGTCAGAGGGAAAAGCAACAGCAGTCAGTGCAGGTTATCCCTCAATAACAAGTATATTTATTTTTGATACTTTTCAGGGTGATGACCTAGCAGAGGAAAGCTACAGCTGTCTGGTTGTATGGCTTAGAAGGGAAGAGGGGAAGAGGTGAGCAGTAGTGATAGGGGATTTAATGGTTATGGGAAGCAACATACCATTCCGGAATGAAGGGTCAAGGACTTCTCTAATTGAGTCCATAGTATCCTTAAAGGACAAGGTAAGTAGGCAGAGGTTGTGGTCTAGGGTGGTATCAATTACATAGGCAGGAAGGGTGACGAGGTCCTACAGAGTGGGTTCAGAGAGTTTGGTACTAAGATAAAGGATATACTGTACCTCCTGCACTTGCTCTAGATATAATTTCAATGGCATTACCAATTTCCTTCATCTTCATCACCATTTGTCATTCAATCTCTCCTGGACTGTCATCTTGTTCTCTCTGCTCCTATCTCACCCTTGTAATTCTAAACTTGTATCATGTCTAACATTTCACAGCTAGTCATTGAAAGGTCATCAACATGAAATGTTCTTGTTTATCTCTGTCCAAAATTTCCTGCCTCACTTGCTCTGTATTTACAGCATTTTGTCTTTTTATTTTGGATTTCTAGCACAAGTTTTTCTTTAGATAGAATGCTTTGACGAAATGTTTGGTTATCTGAATGTGGCTCCATGCCATATTTTAATGTGCTGCTATTCTGAAGCATTATGGAATGTTTTTCTCTGTTGAGGGAACTGTATTTTAAATGAAAGTCAGACACATTCAGAATTGGAGCAGTTGTAGGCCAATCGATCCACCAAGACTACTTTTTAAAATTTTAATTAAATCACTGATATCTAATTTAGCCATTACTCCACATTCCTATTACCAGCAGTACACTTTAATACATTTTCCTATCACTTATGTATCTACCTCTACCTTTAAAAAAATACAAAGATTATGCTCACATTTTGAGGAATTCTTCCTCAAAGTGTTGACCATAGACTTTATATTTTGAGATGGAAAATTAAAATGCCTCCTATCTTAAAGGAGCAACATTTTATAGAGTATTGTGTTTATAGCTAGGGTACCAAAAATTTTTGCCTATCACTGTATTTGTTAACATGGAGCAGAGAGTGAGTTTGTAAATCTAGCAGGAACAAAGGATATTGGGAATGGTGAGGATGAAGAAATGTGGGAGGGGCGTGGGACAGGTGGTAGAGAAGGAGTGCCAGGTGGGGAATGGCATGGGTTCAGATACACCCAGACCTGAGACACCAGGCAAGGTCATTTGATTCCAAATAATTGCTTTATTGATCATTACAGAATGTTTCTCTGGTGCATTCCACTTCCTCCCCTCTCCCTTCCCTTCTTCCAACCACAATTCCTCTCCCTGCCCCCTTCCCACTCAGTCCACAGTAAAGACCCATATCAGAATTGGGTTTATCATCACTCACATATGTCATAATTTTTGTTTGCGGGAGCAGTACAGTGCATGCATAACGTTACTAGAGCACTGTGCAAGTCTTGGGCACCCAAGCTAAATGTATGTGCCTGGACTATTACATATACTGTATACAACCAGTAGTTATTAGTTCCAGGTTCTCCCAGAAGACAAAGCATTCTCTCCATATCCACCTTAACAAGATCTCTTGGGATCTTGTATGTTTCAATCTTGTCCCTCTCCCTCTTTAACATGCCAGTCTGTCCACTTTTCCTCATAAGTTAACTTACCCATTCTAGATAGCTGTACTATTTTAGTAAACATTCTCCCAATAGCTTCCAACATAATAATGCCATTTCTTAACACTCCTGAAGTAGTCACACCAGTTCTCAAGTAGCTAAATCATAACATCCCCACTTTTGAATTCATTTCCAGTAGCAATAAATGACAATGTTCTATTTGATGTCTTAATTACTAGTTAGACAATATGCTACCTTTTGTGAATCAAATAGTAGACACCAAAGTCCCTCTGTATCACAGATCTTTGAAGTCTCACACCATTTAGTTAGTTTTTTTAAATGTTGATTGGTAAAATAGGAAACTTCATATTTTTGATTCTTTGCCTGTGTTCATTACCTAATTTTGCCAGGAATGAGGATGGATTTTCCTTTGGTGTTAATTAGAGCTGCTTCTGGGGTTTGTTACTAAACTGAGCTCCTTCATTCATATAGTAGGCTAGTGTGTCTTGTCATTTTATGAATGCGTTTAGATTTGAATGCTTTTTTGGTGATATGAAGACCATGAAGAAAATTTAGAGTGATTGATGTAGCTAGATCAAACTTCTCTAGTTATCACAATACTGGAAATTTCCCTCTTAGGACTTAAAATGCAACTTGAATGTACAGTAGCAAAACTTAAGACACTTAGGCAGGCACATGAACTAATAGAGGGATATGGACCTCGTGCAAGCACATGGGATTAGTTTAGAATAGATTTAACATTGTGGTCAATGTGGGCAGAAGAGCATTTTCTTGTTCTGTACTGTTCAATGCAACAGTGTTTAGAAGTGGGTATTATAATTAATGACAAAGCACAATGCATGCATACATTTAGATTATTTTATGCTTGTTACTAGTATTTTTTATATAAGGAGGGTTATCAGTCTCTTGAGGAAATTGTCATTTTGTGCAGAATGTGCATACTTGAAAACGCGAAAGAATACAAGTTTCAGATAGAGGCTGATCATTTAGTGAACCATAGTAGGCAGTCTGATTCCTGGTGATTGAGTTAATTAGTGGCAGATGCACACTAAGAAAAAAAATTCCATTGCTTTTGGGAGCAATTAGTTTATTGCAGGGAGGTAGCTATTTAAGAAAGTCTTAGTAATTAAATAAAGGAAATTCTCAGGAGCAGGAGTATATATTAATCATTTGCATTTTACCTTGCCTCCAACATAAAAAAAAAGCTACAAAAATTCCAGATGCCAAGAAACCAGATGATTGGAACACTGAGATGGATGGTGAATAGAGTACAAGGTGAAGATTTGAAATGTTAATTTAAAAAAAAACTGGTGAACATCTTTCCTCTTAGACTACAACTTCTTATCAAGCTACATTGTCATGTTGAGAACCACCGAAAGTTTTGAACATGGATCCTAAATGAGATGACGGGGCGGGTGAGATGTTGAGATCTTCATCAGTGAGAGAGGCAGGAACATGCTCATTTAAAAGTGGTGTATGGAAACATTTTTTCCTCCGGCAGTGGGCCTTTGGAATTTGCTGCTCCAGAAGGTGGTGGAGACTAGATAATTGGAGATGTAGATAAAAGGCAGAAATAGTTCAAATTTTGGAAGATACAGGGATTATGGACAACTGGACTGAAGAGGAGCTGAAGCAGCATAGATCATCCATGATCATGTTGATTGATGGGGCAGGCTTCAGGAGCCAAGTGCCCTACTCCTGCTCTTAATTCCTTGTTCTTGAGGATACATACTTAATGCACAAAAGAGATCCAAATGAGTTGTAATGAGAACACTTTCTATACATCTCCAGCAATTGAGATGTTGTACAGGGAAAATTATTTCAGGAGAATGCATTCCTAAAGAAAATATTTTGGATTAGGTACCAAAAGCAACTCTATGCTCTTGATTTTGAGGGAAACAATATCTTAAAAAGAGATTACATGAGATGCCAGAAGAACAGATAATTAGGCTTTGTAGCACAGAAATGGGTATTTTGACCCAACTTGCCCACGTCAACTAAGATGCCTATCTATACCAACCCTATTCACCTGCACTTGGCCCACATCTCTCTAAGCTCTTCTTATCCATAATGTAGCAAGGCATTTTTATTCTTGTACTCAAGTACTCTTGCAATTTCAACCTATTTAATACTTTCCCTCCTAAGTAAGTTTGGAAATAATAATATATGATCCCTTAACAAGTTGATGCCCTTTAGTGTCCCATAAATCATAGCCCACCAAGCCTAAAAGGTCTTGTTTATTGGTTCTCTTAGTTTTGTATATATTAACTAATTCTCAGTCTACCCCAGTAAATTATCCCCAATTCCTCTTGCATGAGCCTTATTCATAACGTCACATGAGGGACCACTTCAAAAAATTTGGAGAATCAAGTACACCATAACCCATGGTTCCCATGAGATATATTCCTAAGAAAATCAGTATATCAGTCCATATTGACTCTGTGCCTTCACATTATTTCCCAAGAAACTTGTACAGAATCCTTTAAGATTGCAATCTTTTCATCACTCCCAATATCAGCTAGCAGATCAACATTTCCACATTTTCTTTGACCTTTCTGAAATAGCAGGGTCACATTTGCTACCTGCCAATCTGTGGGCACTCTTCCAAAATCTATAGAATGTGAAAAGAGCCTTGCCACCTCTATAACCCCTGTGACCAAAAAGTTCCATTCAAAAGGTTCAAAGGAACATCTAAACAAGCCTGATGCATTTTGGGAACAAGTCCTGTGGACTGATGAAGTTAAAATAGAACTTTTTGGCTGCAATGAGCAAAGGTATATTTGGAGGAAAAAGGGTGCAGAATTTCATGAAAAGAACCCCTCTCCAACTGTTAAGCACAGGGGTGGATCGATCATGCTTTGGGCTTGTGTTGCAGCCAGTGGCACAGGGAACATTTTCTGGTAGAGGGAAGAAGGAATTCAATTAAAAACCAGCAAATTCTGGAAGCAAACATCACACTGTCTGTAAAAAAGCCGAAGATGAAAAGAGGATGGCTTCTACAACAGGATAATGAATCTAAACATACCTCAAAATCCACAATGGACTACCTCAAGAGGTGCAAGCTGAAGGTTTTGCCATGGCCCTCACAGTCCCCTGACCTAAACATCATCGAGAATCTGTGGATAGATCTCAAAAGAGCAGTACATGCAAGACGGCCCAAGAATCTCACAGAACTAGAAGCCTTTTGCAAGGAAGAATGGGCAGAAATCCCCCAAACAAGAATTGAAAGACTCTTAGCTGGCTACATAAACGCATTTACAAGGTGTGATACCTGCCAAAGGGGGTGTTACTAAGTACTGACCATGCAGGGTGCCCAAACTTTTGCCTCGGGTCCTTTTTCATTTTTGTTATTTTGAAACTGTAAAAGATGGAAATAAAAGTTTTCTTGCTTAAAATATTAAAGAAATGTATCATCTTTAACCTTATGCCTTTTGGAAGTTCGTCTTTTACTTGCTTAGCTATTCACAGTAACAGAAATTTTGACCAGGGGTGCCCAAACTTTTGCATGCCACTGTGAGTGTAAGGTGAGTAGAGCAGGGGGCTAAGCACATAGCCTTGTGCTGCACCTGTGCTGATGGAGATTGTGGAGGAGATGTTGTTGCCAATCCAACCTGACCGAGATCAGCAAGTCAGGAATTCAAGGATCCAATTGCACAAGGAGGTTTTGAGGCCAAGGTCTTGAAGCTTATTGATTAGTTTTGAGGGGATCATAGTATTGATAGGGGCATAATGGCTCCAGTGCAGAAAATTTATATTTGACCATGGGCAGCAGTTTCTAAGGAGTTGGGGGAAGGATGAATGAAAATAGTTTGAGACATTACTAAAACATTCATGTATTCAGATAATTCTCTGAAACATATGTTTTGTATTTAATAATAACATCTGAAATATGTTAAGTTTAGGAAGCTGCCAAGAAGGGTTTAATAGTGATCGGAAGTCCAACATGTACAGCAAGACAGTTGGGTTTTTTTTTAAAAAAGGCAGTGCAGCACATATTCTTCACAAGGGAAGACAAGATCAACTTTAAAAAAAATAAAAATGCTGTAAACGGAAGCATTCAGTGTTCAAAGTGGGTACTGGGTGAGAATAATCATTTAAAAAAAGGCAGAAATGGCTGGGTATGTCGGAAAGATTGACAAGTTTGGTTAAACAATGGGTAATTGGCTCATGTACACTGAGCTATTGGAACAGTATTTCTGAAGCAAATGAAATGGCTAATGAGAAGCCAGTGCCAATTTTGCTAAGAGCATTGGATTTAAAGGCATACAGTTTGCTCCAAAGTTTGACAGTTCCTACCAAACCTGCAGAAATGAGTTTTCCTGACTTTGTTAAAGTGATGCAGGAACATTTAGAACCAAAACCATTGTTGATTGCAGAACACTTTAGGTTTCATAAGTGGAATCAAAAAGAAAAGGTGTCTATTTCAGTGTATGTGACTGAATTGAAGAGAGTGTCTGAGTATTGTTAGTTCAGTAATGGGCTTGTTACACTAAGATGATTTAGTTTGTGAAATCTTAAAAGAAAGCATTCAAAAACTGCTAACTAAAGCATAACTTGCATTTTAAAAAGGCAGTCGAAATCACAGTATCAATGGAAATAGCAGAAAAAGATGCAATTGAGTAGCAATCAGGAATGAAAGTGAGCATGAATAAAATTGCAGCTTCTAAACAGAAACCAGCCCAGCTGAACAAATTGTGTTACCATTGTGGCAGGGGTTCCCATTCACTAAACAATTGCAGGTTTAAATGCAGAAAATGCAACAAAGTAAGTACACGTACAAACAGCATGCTGTGCAGACAAAAATAAATGGACTGCTCAGAAGAGAAAAAGATGAAGTCAGTTTTGAAATAAAACTAATCTGTATGCAGTTGATGAAAAATCTGATAATGATGAGAGTGACACAGAAATATGTAATCTAGAGATGTACAATTTGAAAACTAATGAGACAAGCAAAATGGCTTGCATTAGAAGTGAATGGAAAATTCATTAAAATGGAATTGGACAGTGGCTGGTGTTTCAGTCATTCCACAAACTGAGTCCACACAGCATTTCAAACATACGAAACTGAAGCCTGCAGATATTCAACTAAGAACTTGCGCTGAAGAAAAGAGAACTCCTGTGGGAAAGACATCTGTAACAGTAAAATACAACAACCAACAAGCCACATTGAACTTGTATGTGGTAAAAACGGGAGGACCAGCATTGTGGGGCATGATGGGCTGAGACTACATCTTGATTGGCATCCATCCACAATTTGCATGCCACATCCTCTGCAATGAAGCCAATTGAAAATCAATTAAGAAGTGTACTGAATGATGCCTCAACTGCCTCCTGAGTCACTGGAGATACGAAAACAAAGGATTCAGCAAATGATGTGGATGAGGAAACCAAAAGGAGAGATCGGATCATAAAGGGAGCAATAGAAGGATTATAATAGAATACTCCAGTGAACTAAATGGACCTTCCCAAAATCAAGATGCACCAACTAGAAGAAGAAATGAGAGGGAAGAGTTGGAGAGACAGAATATGAATGTGAAAGAGTGAAGGAATGTGAGAACGAAAAAGAAAGGGATTAAAGTAGATTCAGAGAGGGAAAATAAGTGGGAAGTGTCCAGAGCTGTCAGAACCACTTTCTGCAGTCTCAGAGACAACTCCTACAATCACAGAGGAATTCCCAGAATCTATATTTGTTTTACAGCCACAATTCTCACCTGCCAAGCAGACAGACCTCCCTTGTCAGGAAAGACATTACCCACATGAGTAAGAAAACCTCCACAGTGATTAAATCTTTGGCCTGAATGGGACAATTTAAAATTTACTATGCTGTGGCTGTCTGAATATAGTATTTACATTATAATATACAGTGTCTATAGTTGGGATGCATTCTCTATTGAGTTGGTTTATAGCTAAGCTGGCAAAAGTGTTGTGTATTTAATATTTCAGTAATAATTGAGTAATCATGTGTGTATATGTATTTAAGCATTCTTGTTCAATTAAATAATTATGGGTTATGTGTAAAAGCATGTTAATTGCAAGTGTCATTACACTACCACATGATATGTGTGCATCTCACTTAAAGATGAAGTAAAACCTGCATTCTTGGACTCCCGTGTTTTCCTTTGACTTAGTTCAATGCTTTGAAAATACAAAATAGAACAGAAACCATGCTAACTTTTGTCTACTTTATCATGTACCTCCAGGTATTCCAAAACTGCATCTTTAATAATAGATTCCAGCATCCCCAACACTGGTCAGGCTAACTGGCCTAAAATTTCCTTTCTTCTGCTTTCCTTCCTTCTTAAAGGTTGGATCAACATTTGCAATTTTCTGTCTTCTGTAACCATTCCAAAGTTTGGTGATTCATGAAAGATCATTTTTGTGCCTCCACATCAATTTCCAGTGGTCCGATATCCATTCTCACCTCTCATTACTCTACACATATCTGTAAAAAACTTATGCTATCTTCTTTGATATTATTGGTTAGCTTACCTTAACATTTCATCTTTCCTCTCCTTATGGATTTTTTAGTTGCCTTCTGTAGATTTTTTTTTTAAAAGCTTCCCAATCCTTTAACTTCCCACTCAATTTTGCTATATTATCTTCTCTCCCTTTTGCTTTAATGCTGTCTTTGACTTGTCAGCCACGGCTGCCTCATCCTCCCTTTAGAATATTTCTTCATCGTTGGGATGTATTTACCTTGCACCTTCCATTTGCCCCCCAGGAACACCAGCCATTGTTGTTCTGTTATCATCCCTGTTCATGTCACCTTCCAATAAACTTTGGCCTGCTTCTCTCTTATGCCTCTTTAATTCCATTTACTCTCAGTTAAAACTGTTAATGGCTCCAATATCTAAATAGGTAACATCATCTGCTTCCAAACAGAAAGCAAGTTAACCACTTGTATCAATTCAGAAAAGCCAAATTCATGTAATTAGCAATTACAATGTATAAACATAGTGTATTTGTCTGATTGGCTATCATATGATATATTGTGAGCTGAGGAGATTTCAGAAATTAATATTTCCACATTTGCAGTTGAAGCGGTGATGAACTTCCTTGAAATCCTGCAGTTGTGACTGAGTGTCTTGTTATACTAACTCTGCCCTGAAACCCGATCTTTAGTCAACTTCTGGTATTATGGAACTTTGCACTAGGTACAAATGTTTTATTTCTTAAAAGTAACTTTTTGTTTTTGAATCATTTGGGTTTGTAGGACAAAATAGCAACCTCAACACAATTTTTTTTTTAGTGATAAACAACATTTTTTATTTACTGATTTTTCAAATACCACCCTGAAACTTGAGCTCTCTTTCTCTGGATAATCAGAGCTGACCTTTTACTATCTGTCTACAAAATCATTTTCAAGGCTGACTTTCTATTCCATCATGATGATCAAGCGTTTCTTAATACCTTGTCAATGAAACCAAGAGATTGAGTGAGCATTCCTCTAATTGCTACTAATTCTCCTATTTCTATAAACTGTCCATGTAAACCATGCAGGTATCATTCCAAGCCTTCCCTTCATTGATAACTGGAGTCATAAGTATACGTATATTAATATGATATGTATTGCCTTGGCAGTCAACATGAAGGATAATCCAAAGAGCTTTTACAGGTATATTAAGAGTAAAAGGATTGTAAGGGATAAAATTGGTCCTCTTGAAGAGCAGAGTGGTTGGCCATGTGCAGAACCAAAAGAAATGGGGGAGATCTTAAATGGGTTTTTTACATCTGTATTTACTAAGGAAACTGGCATGAAGTCTATGGAATTAAGGGAAACAAGTAGTGAGATCATGGAAACTGTACAGATTGAAAAGGAGGAGGTGCTTGCTATCTTGAGGCAAATTAAAGTGGATAAATCCCCAGGACCTGACAGGGTATTCTCTCGGACCTTGAAGGAGACTAGTGTTGAAATTGCAGGGGCCCTGGCAGATATATTTAAAATGTCAGTGTCTTTGGGTGAGATGCCGGAGGACTGGAGAATGGCTCATGTTGTTCTGTTGTTTAAAAAAGAATCGAAGAGTAATCCGGGAAATTATAGGCTGGTAACTTTGACGTTAGTAGTGGGTAAGTTATTGGAGGGAGTACTAAGGGACAGAATCTACAAGCATTTGGATGGACAGGGACTTATTAGGGAGAGTCAACATGGCTTTGTGCATGGTAGGTCATGTTTGACCAATCTATTGGAGTTTTTCGAGGAGGTTACCAGGAAAGTGGATGAAGGGAAGGCATGGACTTCAGTAAGGCCTTTGACAAGGTCCCGCATGGGAGGTTAGTGAGGAAAATTCAGTCGCTACGTATACATGGAGAGGTGGTAGATTGGATTAGACATTGGCTCAATGGAAGAAGCCAAAGAGTGGTAGTAGAGAATTGCTTCTCAGAGTGGAGGCCTGTGACTAGTGGTGTGCCACAGGGATCAGTGCTGGGTCCATTGTTATTTGTCATCTATATCAATGATCTGGATGATAATGTGGTAAATTGGATTAGCAAATTTGCTGATGATACAAAGATTGGAGGTGTAGTGGACAGTGAGGAAGGTTTTCAAAGCCTGCAGAAGGACTTGGACTAGCTGGAAAAATGGGATGAAAAATGGCAGATGGAGTTTAATACTGACAAGTGTGAGGTATTGCACTTTGGAAGGACAAACTAAGGTAGAACATACAGGGTAAATGGTAAGGCACTGAGGAGTGCAGTAGAACAGAAGAATCTGGGAATACAGATACAAAGTTCCCTAACAGTGGCGTCACAGGTAGATAGGGTCGTAAAGAGAGCTTTTGGTACATTGGCCTTTATTAATCAAAGTACTGAGTATAAGAACTGGAATGTTATGATGAGGTTGTATAAGGCATTGGTGAGGCCGAATCTGGAGTATTGTGTTCAGTTTTGGTCACCAAATTACAGGAAGGATATTAATAAGGTTGAAAGAGTGCAGAGAAGGTTTACAAGGATGTTGCCAGGACTTGAGAAACTCAGTTACAGAGAAAGGTTGAATAGGTTAGGACTTTATTCCCTGGAGCGTAGGACAATGAGGGGAGATTTGATAGAGGTATATAAAACTATGATGGGTATAGCTAGAGTGAATGCAAGCAGGCTTTTTCCACTGAGGCAAGGGGAGAAAAAAACCAGAGGACATGGGTTAAGGGTGAAGGGGGAAAAATTTAAAGGGAGCATTAGTGGGGGCTTCTTCACACAGAGAGTGGTGAGAGTATGGAATGAGCTGCCAGATGAGGTGGTAAATGCGGGTTCTTTTTTAACATTTAAGAATAAATTGGACAGATACATGGATGGGAGGTGTATGGAGGGATATAGTCCGTGTGCAGGTCAGTGGGACTAGGCAGAAAATGGTTTGGCACAGCCAAGAAGGGCCAAAAGGCCTGTTTCTGTGCTGTAGTTTTTCTATGGTTTCTATGACTCTCAAAGGACAAGTTATTTTTGACTGAAGTGCAGTGAATCTTTGGAAATTTACATCCTGGATGATTGCGGAGGCTCTGTCATTGATTGTGCTCAAAATTCTGTATGATCGATTTTGGATACAAGTGGAATTTGGGGAAATGGAAATGGGACAAACTTGAAGGATTGAATGGCTTATTGCTGGTCTATTTCTTAAACTATTTTTTACTTAAAGCATTGTACGCTTGAAGTCTACCAAAATGTTAAGTACGCTGGATGAACTCAGCAGGTCAGGCAGCATCAGTTAGAAACGATGAGTTGACGTTTCGGGCCTGAACCCTTCGTCAGGACTGAAGAATGAAAGATGGGGAAGGATTTGAAGAATGCTTGTAGCTTCAGTTGAAAGACCAGTAATTTGAAAGACAAAGGGGTGGGGTAGGGGAAGCATTGACATCATAGCCCTTGAAAACAATGGGTAGTAGAAGAAGGAGGCGGAACCACGAG
The DNA here is from genome assembly GCF_963921235.1 of Mobula hypostoma. Lineage (NCBI taxonomy): Eukaryota > Metazoa > Chordata > Chondrichthyes > Myliobatiformes > Myliobatidae > Mobula > Mobula hypostoma. The sequence continues at coordinate 69,669,046 of NC_086108.1, read as the reverse complement.
GGAGCTGGGAACTCCCAGTGAACTCCCAATAGTGGACCGCATGACCCAATTTACATCAGTGGTGCGCAAGTGGAACGGGTCAAAAACTTTAAGTTCCTCGGGGTTAATATCACAAATGACCTGACTTGGTCCAACCAAGCAGAGTGCCAAGAAGGCCCACCAGCGCCTTTACTTCCTGAGAAAACTAAAGAAATTTGGCCTGTCCCCTAAAACCCTCACCAATTTTTATAGATGCACCGTAGAAAGCGTTCTTCTAGGGTGCATCACAACCTGGCATGGAAGTTGTCCTGTCCAAGACTGAAAGAAGCTGCAGAAGATCGTGAACATGGCGCAGCACATCACAGAAACCAATCTTCCATCTGTGGACTCACTTTACACTGCACGCAGTCGGAGAAGTGCTGCCAGGATAATTAAGGACACGACCCACCCAGCCAAAAGACTTTTTGTCCCTCTTCCTTCTGGGAGAAGGTTCAGGAGCTTGAAGACTCAAATGGCCAGATTTGGGAACAGCTTCTTTCCAACTGTGATAAGACTGCTGAACGGATCCTGACCCAGATCTGGGCCATACCCTCCAAATATCTGGACCTGCCTCTCGGTTTTTTTGCATTACCTTACTTCCCATTTTTCTATTTTCTATTTATGATTTATAATTTAAATTTTTAATATTTACCAATTTTAACTATTTTAATATTTAATATTTGTAATCCAGGGAGTGTGAAGCGCAGATTCAAATATCGCTGTGATGAACGTATGTTCTAGTACTAATTGTTTGGCGACAATAAAGTATAAAGTATAAATATCTTTGTTATCTCAAGCTAATAACCTTGGTCTTGAGTCTTTTTCATGACAATAGCCCATTGACCTGAAATTTTGTTTCTCTCTCTTATCTAAATAGCAACATCACCAATAATGTATTCCTCCCTTAGAATTTCACTGATGCAACCCAAGATAAATGCCTTAAAAAGAAAGATTATTTTGTCTTTTTGGTACATACCTGATTTTATCAGCACAAGCTCCTTTTCTTTTCCATTAGTTCCTCTCATTTGCTTCTCTAACTTTCCTGTCAATACAGAAGAATTTTACAGAACAAAATTCAAAATGCTGTACTGCTAGGTAGAAGTAAACATCTGTCATAGTTTCAGAAACTTCTTTGAATCAGATAACGGTCAAAACTGAGCAGATTGTACTTGTGGGCAAACTTGGATTGATAAATTCAAGTTGAATCTAGTATTGTACTTGATTCCAGTGTTATAGGTCACCTGAAAATAACGATTCGAAGCAGTGTCCAGGGATGGAACATAGAACAGTACAAATAGAGAAATATACCACAAAATATTGGTGGAACTCAGCATGTCAGGCAACGTATATGGAGAAGAATAAACAGTTGATGTTTTGGTCAAGATCCTTCAAGACTGGAAAGGAAGTGGGTAGAAGTCGGAATATGAAGGTGAGTGGAGGGAGGGATGAGTACATGTTGGCAGGTGATATGTGAAGCCAGGTGAGAGGGAAGGTGGGAGGAAGGAGGAGGGATGAAGTGAGAAGCTGGGAGGTGAAAGGTGGAAAAGGGCTGAAGGAAGAATCTGATAGTAGTGTGTACCATGGTGATGGGCAAGTGAGGAGAAGCAAAGGGGTAAGAGGAGAGCCAGAATGCGGAATAAAAAAAAGAGAAGGGGAAGGGTGGAAAATGACAGAAAATTAGAGAAATCGATGTTTATGCCATCGAGTTGGAGGCTATTCATTCAGAATATGAGGTGTTGCTCCTCCAACCTGAATGTGGTCTCATTGTGACAGTAGAGGAAGCCACAAACGACATATCAGGCCCAGCTGTGATGCCAATCTACCTATCTCATCTGCTTGCAGAGATTCCTATCTCTATTTTCTGTCTATTTTTTCATTACTTCCAAAACATCGACTACTTTCTGAAATGTCGACTACTTTTTTCCATGGATGCTGCCTGGCCTGCTGAGTTCCTCTAGCATTTTGTGTATGTTGCTCTCTATGTTCTTTCTGTTCAAGTGTCTGTCTGAATGCCTCCTAAATGGTGCTGCTGTTTTTGCTTACATCATCTTCCCTAACAGCCCATTCCAGGGCACCTCCTAATCTATAAGGAAAAAAAAAAGTTGACTTGCAAATCTTTTTTTGAACATTCCCCATTTCATGTTAAACTTATGCCCACTAGTATTTGACATTTCCACCTGGAAAAAAGGCTGTCAATCCTATCAATCAATTTTGTCTCTTTGTCAGCTCAACCCCCAGAGCTTCCAGTGAAAACAACCCAAATTTGTCCAACCTCTCCGTTATAGATAATACAGTCGATATCCTTGTAAATCTTTTCATCACCATCTCCAAAGCTTCAAAATCTTTCATGTAACACAGTGAAGAGAACGTTATACAGCTGGAATGTGACTTCCCATCTTTTATACTCAATACCCTGACTGATTAAGGCAGGCATGCTGTATCCTTTCCTTCCCACCTTATCAACTTGTATTGCCACTTTCAGGGAGCTGAACTTCCACCCCAGAATTCCTCTCTACACCACTGGTCCTAAGGGTCTTTCCATTTCACGGTAAGCCTTCCTCTTGTATTTGACTTCTCAGAATATATCCTCACACTTGTCTGGGTGAAATTCTACCTCCATTTCTCTGCCCACATTTCCACCTGGTTTATATATACCTTATTCTGTCCTTTGAAAACCTTCTTCAATATCCAAAACGATCAATTTTCTTTTCATCAGCAGCCTTACTAATCAGATCACTTCTACTTTCATCCTATTTGTTAGTATAACAAATAAAAGAGGCTAAGCACTGATTCTGGTGGAACACCACTCACCACAGACCGTCCCCATTAATGGGCATTGTTGTATATTCTAAACTTTGGCTACCTGTAATGCTGCTTCAGAATTGAATATGAACAAATTAAATTTCAACTGAAAGAAGGAAATCTGGAGACATCAGTGTTGAGGTTCCCAGGGCGATTTATTCACAATTGTGTGTGACTCTAACATCATTAAGAGTCTGAAAGTTATGTTTCTATGAAATAATTACATTCTTTGTTGCTTACTTTGTTTTGTGGCAGCTGGAAAGGAGTATATTGCAGAGTGTGCCCTGTTCGAAGTTTAGGATTATGGTTGGTGGTCCATCTCGTTTTATTAGTAATGCTGCTTTTTACAGTGGCTTTGATGCAAGGCCATTTCAGTGCTTTGATAAGAATCAACTGCATTGCAGTGTTCTGGCATTACTTGTACATAAGGATGTTGTAAGAAATATATTTGTGGGTATAAATTTGCACTTAAATATTCTGGTTCAAATCAGGTAAGTGTAGCAAATTTCTTATCTAAAGTTCACTAGTTATCATTTTAAAATGCAAATCCATTGATTACATTGTCATCATTACTGATACACGTTTGTTATTTCAGATTTATTTTGGTAGCAAAATGTAAGTTCCTAAGTATATTATCATTTGGAGTCTCTTAATTTGGTGCTCTTGATAATGCTTATCACTTCACTACTTTGATCTATTGGCCAAAAGTGCACTTGTGAATATCAAAGAAGAGACTGCAGGAGCTGGTCTGTCATTGAACTTCAAAAGCACAAAGGTTACATTATCTAGAGATTTAGATGAATTCTAAATATGTAGTTGCTAACTGGTGAAAAGAGGGTGTGCACAGACAGAATCAAAAATCAGAAACTTGAAAAGAAAACAATTTCAACTTTGATCATGCTATTGATACATTACTGTATAAAGATAGGAAATGGAGCAGGAGTAGGCCACTTGGCCCTGGATCCACCGTTCAAAAGAAATCATGGTTTATTCAACCTTGTCTTCAACACATTTTCTGCTCTCTTGAACGTTTTGTCAAGTACCTGTCTATTTCCACTGCACATATTGTCAATGACACCACTGATGGAGAATTACACTGATTTTCATCTTCTGAAAAATGGGTAATCTCTTATTCCAAAACTACACCTTTGACTTCAAGGTACACTCTAGAGGGAAACATACTCTCCACTCCATTTTGCCAACCACCTCCCCCCAAAAAAATCTTGTATGTTTATTGTTCTTGGTTTATTGTCACATGTATCAAAATAGAGTGAAAAGCTGTTCATATAGATCAAATTATTACACAGTGCACTGAGGTAGAACAAGGTAAATCAATAAGAAGGCAGAATAAAATGTAAAAGCGATAGAGAAAGTGCAGTGCAGGTAAACAGTAAAGAACAAGATCATAATAAGATAGATTGTGAGGTCAAGAGTCCATCTTATGCACAAGAGGCCCATTCACAAGCCTGATAACAGCAGGACAGAAGCTGTCCATGAGTCCAATGGTACATGCTTTCAGGTACTTGTATCTTCTGTCTGATGGGAGAGCAGAGAAGATAGAATGCCTGGAGTGGGGTCTTTGGTTATGCTAGCTGTTTTCCCTGAGGCAGCAAGAAGTTTAGACAGAGTCCACAGAGGGGATGCTGTTTCTCATGATGTGTCAATAAGATTATCTTGCAATTTTAAAAATTCCATTATGCCACGTCCTTTCTTCATGTGACAATTTCATCCGTGGAATCAACTTGTAAACACTTTCTGTACAGTCCGGAATGCAAGTTCATCAATCATCATAAAACAGTATTCCACGTGTGGTCTCACCATTGCTCTGTAAGGTTGCATCAAACTTCCCTAACATTAAAGCCCTTACTCCGTGCCATAAAGGCTAAGATTCCATTAGCCTTTCTAATTACTTTCTGTAACTGTGTACGAACTTTATGTACAGAAATATTTTATTACTTTTTATTTTTCTGAAATGTATAACCTAACATTCTTCCACATCATATTCTATTGGCCTCTATCTTGCTAATCCTTTAACCTACCTATTTCTCTTTATGTCACCAGAATTGAATTGAATTGACTTATATTTCTTACATCCTTCACTTATATGAGGAATAAAATTCTTTATGTTACATCTGTCTAAATGTGCAATATACAATCATAGTAATTTATAATAAATAGAACAGTCAATGTAACATAGAAATACACTCAAATCAGCATGAGTTAATCAGTCTGATGGCCTGGTGGAAGAAGCTGTCCCGAAGTCTGTTGGTCCTGGCTTTTATGCTGCGGTACCGTTTTCCAGATGGTAGCAGCTGGATTAGATTGTGGTTGGGGTGACTCAGGTCCCCAATGATCCTACGGCACTTTTTACACAGCTGTCCTTGTAAATGTCCTGAATCACGGGAAGTTCACAGGTACAGATGCGCAGGGCTGTCCGCACCGCTCTGCAGAATCCTGCAATTAAGGGAGGTACAGTTCCCATACCAGGCAGTGATGCAGCCAGTCAGGATGCTCTTAATTGTGCCCCTGTAGAAAGTGCTTGGGATTTGGGGGCCCATACCAAACTTCCTCAACCTGAGGTGAAAGAGGTGCTGTTGTACTTTTTCACCAGACAGCTGGTGTGTACAGACCACGTGAGATCCTGCTTGTCTGCTCTACACTCAGCTTCTTCATCCTAACTATGGCTGCAAATTGTGAATGGCTAAGACCTTAACATTGATCCACTTGGTGCCCTCTAGTTATTGATTGCCAATCTGAAAAAGACTTACTTATTATGAGTCTTTGTTTTCTGTTATCCATTTCGCCATCCATGCATAAAATAGAGGAGCAGAATTAGGCAATTTGGCACATCGAGTCAGTGCCGTCATTCCACCATAGCTGATTTATTATCCCTCTCAATCCTATTCTCCTGCCTTCTCCCTTTGACTCCCTTACTAATCAAGAACCTATCAACTTCCATGTCAAATACATCCATAGTGGATAGTATGATGCTATTACAACTTAGGGTGCCCTCTCCATGGAGTGCGTGGGTTTCTCTGGGTGCTCCAGTGTCCTCCCACATTCCATAGATGTACTGGTTAATTAGTCATTGTAAATTGATTAAGCTAGGGTTAAATTTGAGGTTGATACATCTTTTGAAGAATATATTTCTGTTTTGTTGTGCACCCTTTTCCTCTGCAGTAACCTTTCATTTGGCACTTTATCAAATGCCTTGTGGAAATACAAATATACTAAATTTACTAGCTTCGCTTAATCCACCCTTTTTGTTATATTGTATTCTGGAAGAATTCTAACTAATTTGTTTTGCATCATTTCCTTTTTGTACCAGAATTTTTATTCTCCTTGATTGTTTTTTGATGTTTTAAATGTCTTGCTATTATCTTCTCCATAAAAATTCCGTTATTTTTTTCTATAACAGATGTTAGGCCAAGTTCCTGCTTTCTGTCTCACTCCTTTCCTGAATAGCTCAAATAAAAAAGTTTTTTTTCCAGGATGTTTTATGGATGTGAAGATTGGACCTTTTGAGAAGTTGGAGGAAGATGTTTGACACGTATGAAAAGTCCTGGTTAAAATTCAACGGAAACCAGAGAAAACCAAGCATTCGTTATTAGTAAGGTCTAATTGTTCTTTAAACCCATAATATTTAAACTAAGCTTGCAGACTTTGCAAACGTAATGCAGGCATATACTGGAACAGAAGTAATCACGCTGGGCAAACTGAATAATAAACGGAAGACTTCATCCAAGATGGAAGGAAGCAAAATGTGTTTTTAGCACTTTTAGAATTTAGCGTATTATTGTTTTTAAGAACTAATCTACTGAATCACTAATAAATGAAACTGACGCAATGGCATCTGTTTATGATTGTTGCCTTCAACTTGCTATTTCTCATGAATTATTTTCACTTCCATTTGGCGGCATCTGTAGATTTAAAAACGTTTTTTTTAAAAGTGTCCAGATTGCGAGAATTGTTCATTTTTTTTAACGTTAAGTATCTTCGCACTGATAATTGCAGGATTTCATCCTACGGCTCCCCATCACCTTTACTCTCTGCCTTTCAGACAGCTAATTCTCCACTCTGCTTGGGCTTTGAATTTGCTTACCAGTTTTATTTAGTGATTGCTACAGGCATGAAAGGAAATGTGTCTGTCCGAGTATTTGCCGGCAAACAGTACTATGATAAATCAGTCCAGGAAGTGTACGCCATTGGAATTCCGGTGCCAGGTTTTATTTGTAGCCCTGGACTGGCGAACTTTTTTCAGTGCATGATGGGCTAAAGTGAAGGAACCAGCATGGCGGGGCACTTTACACTCACTCAGGTAAAAGCAGGGCGATCTCACTCAAAATGTTCGTACTGTTAATGCGTTTAGGACGATATCTATAAGATAAATCACTGGATTGCGAAAACCGGCTCTGGCCCTTGAGAACCCTTACATTTGACTGCATAACGTTCGCATTACATTGGGCCTGTGTGGCAAAGGCAAACGATTAACATGGAAACAAACCTGCGGGCGTAGTTTACGGAAAGTTTGGGGCTTGTTTTTAAGTTTGTGCTGGGCCTACCCGGCCGAGGCCGACTGGCCTCCGGCCTTCGGCAGCCCCCAGAGGCTGGATTCAGCTGCGGATGGGCTGGTACTGCGAAGGCGGCTGTTGTAGTGCAGCTGGGAGGGTGGGGGATGAACCAACAGGGTTTAAATTGTATGGAGAACATGTTTGGCAGATGTAACTTGCAAATTAAGGCCTCCGATTTAAGGGGACGACATGTGTTCACTTGTAATGCAGTTCCTTATAAATTAACATCTTCTGTTTTGAGTGATAATACATTTGACCCCCAGTCGTCGTACTTCGCTATTTTCTCATTATTTGTATAGGGCACTTCCTGCTTGCCCACCCATCCTTTCCGACAAATACTCCAATAAATAAATGGGGAGTGGGGAAGGGTGGTTTTTCTCCTTCCAAAACAGTACTGAATAATCATTCGGTACAACATCGTGGGCCGAACGGCCTGTTTCTGTGATGTACTGTTCTATGAGCAGATTGAAATTGTACTGGCACTAAATAGATACTGTTATTTGACCACATCACATAGTGTACTCTGTTGCCAGCCTTTTTAAGTCACAGTGAACATAGATGGGAATTTAATGTGTCCAGATTGCATATTCTTTTACAAATCAGATGTTTAAAATGTAGAGACTTGAAAATGTACATACTAGTCTATGATGAATTTCTGTATTACAAGCTAAATTTGGCCCATTCCTACCACTCTTGTTGTAAGAAATTTGTTTCTTTGGAACTAAGATTAAAAAGTATATCATCAAAAGGCATTTTCTTCTCATATTTTAGCTTATCAGACAAAGTACAAACCCACAATGTGCCTACAGCCCTGAATTGCATTGTTTATTCCTGACCCATCTTGTTCCCTTTCTAAGCCGATATTGTTCCCATCAAATTGCTAACCATGGGGGTTTCCATTCTACAACATTCAACTCATATTGTGAATGATTTTCTTTCCTTGGCTGTCTTCTTCAAACCTGTTGTTGTCAGCCCTCATCCTTAAATTATTGACCCATATCCAAGCCCCTTTCCTCTCAAGTTTTTGAACATACAGTTTCCCACTTCTTTCTTCCTTTCCCAAAGTGCCTTGGTTCTATACCTCTAATCTCCTGTTCCTGCCATGTTGCCAAAATGGTTGTTGTCAAAAACACTAATAATATCCTGTGAAATAATGATTGACTATAGCATCCTCCTTCATCCTTTTCCAGATGAGAAGGATAGAACACATTTATTTCCATCTTGTCTATCAGGTCATAACCGGAGAATCACCATTGAAGATGGGCGAATGAAGGGTCTTGGCCCGAGACATTGATTGTATATTCATTTCCATAGATGTTGCTTGACCTGCTGAGTTCCTCCAGCATTTTGTGTGAATCACCTTTGAACGCTTCTTTTTCTATTCCACGCCTCTTGTGCTTCTTAGAATATATCCTTTACTTACCATCACTTTCAGTGTGTCAGCATATCCTTAGCTTATGTGGGGTAATACAGCATTAAGCATCTAGGAGCAATGATTCTTGCCTTTTGTATGCTTCTGAAGCCTGGGCTATCTACAGCAAGCACTTAACCGTTCTGGAGGAAGATCACCATCACTATCTCTGCAAAGTCTTCCAAATTACTGGCTCGATAAGCAAACTAAAGTCATTGTCCTTTCCCATCTGAGTCGCTCAGTGCAGCCCATTAGCCAGGCCATGCTGTTTGTGTGCTTGATCCCGGATGATTGAACTAGGTATTCGAATCCAAGCCCTGTCAGGAAGTTAGTACTAGATAAATAGAGGAAAAGATTTAATGATGTTCTCAAAACCTCCTTGGAAAAATGTAGGATCCACACCAACTAATGAGATTTTTGCTGCCCTATGACTGGTTACAGTGGTGTTGAAGCATTTGGAGTGGCTTTGAACAACTCAAGCTTGTGTGCAGGTCTATGCATAGGCCACCATATCAGACAGAGTTCCAAAGCTGTCCATCCTGTCGGGTACCTTCTACTCCACTTGTGGCACGATCTGTAGGACCCACACTGGTTTCTTCAGTCATTTTGGAATTTACGGAACTGGAGGAGAAGTAAGTCATCCTTCTTCCCAAAGGATTGTCTAAGAAGAAAGTGATTTCCCCCCACCACCACCACCAACACTAACTCATTTACATTCAGCAACATCATCCAGAAATATTGCATCAGTTCCACTTCTGCTCTGAATGGTAGCCAATTCTGCCTCGTTCCCTAACCCTTCGAAAGTCTCCAACTTGTAATACTTCAATATCCAGTACTGCATCAGCAGAAATTTCCTCTGGTAAAACACAATGAAGATCTAAGACATTACCTTTGAAAGCCACAAGCTCTTTTTCCCAGTTCCATCTTTCCTGGTCTCTCGCTGGCAAATTGAACCAGCATCTTTGATTTTAGATTGACTCCAGAATGAAATATTGACCACAATCCACTTTTATTTTAGTGAAAGCTTTAATGTATGTAGTATTCTTGAAAACTGAGTATCATTGGTTGTATTAGTGGATATGAGAGCTAACATTGCTGAAGTTGATGTTTCTGAGAGAAAGAAGCTGAACACTACCTTGCTATCCCTCTGCCGCATTACTTATTTACTTTCATTGTAAATTGTACTCAATTTATGGCTTTCACTGTACTGCTGCCACAAAACAGATTTACCCGACGTTCAGTGGGATTGTCAGGTCTCTGCCGGTCTCCATCACGTAAATCTGCGTGCATCCATGCATTAACTGCTTTCATAGAAAAGTACAGTACAGAAACAGGCCCTTTGGCCCATCTAGTCATGCTGAACCATTTAGATTGCCTACTCCCATCAACCTGCACCAGGACCACAGAGCCCTCCATACCCCTAATATCCATATACCTATCCAAACCTCTTAAAAATTGAAATCCAGCTTGCATGAACCACTTTCACTGGCAGCTCATTTCATGCTCTCAGGACTCTCAGAGTGAAGAAGTTTCCCCTCATGTTCCACCTTTAACTTTTCACCTTTCACCCTTAACCCATGACCTCTGGTTGTAGTCCCACCAGCCTCAGTGGAAAAAACCCAGCTTGCATTTACCCTGTCTATACCCCTTATAAGTTTGTATACCTCTATCAAATCTCCTCTCAATCTTCTAACCTTCTAAAGTCCTAACCTATTCAGTCTTTCCTTATAACTCAGTTCCTCCAGACCTGGCAACGTCCATGTAAAGCAACACACACAAACTGCTGGAGGAATTCAGCAGGCTATGCAGCGCCTATGGAAACAAGTACAGTCGACATTTCGGGCCGAAACCCTTCAGGAGGACTGGAGAAAAAAAACTGAGCAGTAGATTAATCTCCAGCATTTTGTGTGTGTTGTTTGGATTTCCAGCACCTGCAGATTTTCTTTTGTTTGTGAACATCCATGTAAATTCCTCTGTACCCGTTCAACCTTATTTACATCTTTCCTGCAGGTAGGTGACCAAAACTGCACACAGTACTCCAAATTAGGCCTCACCAATGTGACTTAAGCATAACATTCCATCTCTTTGATTTATGAAAGCCAGTGTGTCAGAAGCTTTCTTTATGACCCTATCTACCTGTGATGCCACTTTCAACAAATTGTGAACCTTTGTTCCCAGATCCTTTTTTTCTGTCACACTCCTCTGTGCCTTACTGCTCACTGTGTGAGACCTACCCTGGCTGGTCTTACCAAAGTGCAATATCTCGCACTTATCTGCATTAAATTCCATCTGCCATTCCTCAGCTTTTTCCAGCTGGTCCAGATCCTGCTGCAAGCCATGACAGTCTTCCTCACTGTCCACTACACCCCCAATCTTGGTGTCATCTGCAAATGTGCTGATGCGTTTAACCACGTTATTATCTAGATTGTTGATATAGATGACAAACAACAAAGGACCCAGCACTGATCTCTGCAGCACACCATTAGTCACAGGCCTCCATTCAGAGAGGCAACCATCTACTACCACTCTCTGGCTTCTCCCACAATGCTAACATCCAACCCAATTTACTACCTCACCTTGAATGCTGAGTGACTGGACTTTCTCAACCAACCTTGTCCAATACCTTACTAAAGTCCATGTAGATAACATCCACTGCCTTGCCTTCATCAGCTTTCCTGGTAACTTTCTTGAAAAACTCTTATTAGTCAGATATGACTTACCAAGCACAAAGCCATGCTGACTATCCTTAATCAGTCAATGTCTATCCAAATACCTATATACCCAGTCCCTCAGAATACCCTGTAATAATTTTCGCACTACTGATGTCAAGCTCACCAGCCTATAATTTTCTGGTTTATTTATGGAGCCTATCTTGAACAGTGGAATAACATTGGCTATTCTCGAAACCTCCGGTACCTCACCTATTGCTAAGGATGACTTAAATATTTCTGCGATGGCCCTTCAATTAAGTCGTTTTCACTCTTAACCTCTGTCGCTGTTGATCTCCAGCAATTCCCACTTAGGCTGTTCTGTTGACGGATGTGCCTTCAGGTGTTTAATCCGCAATTTCCTCCCAAAACTTTCATTCCTCGGTATCTCTATTGCTTCATTTAAAACCACTCCTTCAGGCCTACATCCTTAGCTAAGTTTTTGGTCTAATATCTATTTATGAGGCTTAGTGGCAAAGTCTGTTTTGAAGTTTTGTGATATGCATTGCAGTATTTTGTTAAATTAAGGGTAACACATTAAGGTACGAATTAAGGTTATAAGTTATATTGTTAGGAACTACACTTCCATAAGACATAAGACACTGGAGTAGAATTAGGTCCCTTGGCCCATCGAGTCTGCTTTGCCATTCTATCATGGCTGATTTAAGCCCATTCTCTTGTCTTCTGCGCCTAATCTTTGACCCCCTGACTAACTAAGAAGCTACCAACCTCTGCTTTAAATATACTCAGTGACTTGACCTCCCCAGCCATCCGTGGCAGTGAATTCCACAGCGTCGCCACCCTCTGGCTAAAGAAGTTCCTTCTCATTTCTGTCTAAATGAACATCCTTCTATTCTGAGGCTGTACCCTCATGTCCTAGACTCTACGCTTGAAAACATCCCTCCACATCTGCTCTGTCTTGGCCATTCAATATTCAATAGATTTTGATAATATCCCTTCTCATTTTTCTAAACTCTGAGTACAGGCCTAGAGCCATCAAGCACTCCTCTAACGTTAAGCCTTTCATTCTCGGAATCATTCTCGTGAGCCTTCTCTGAACACTCTTCAATGCCAGCATATCTTAGATAAGGGGCCCAAAACTGCTCTCAATACTCCCCAGTGTGGTCTGACCAATGCCTTGTAAAGCCTGCATCATGTCCTAATATTTTAGTCCTCTTGAATGAGTGCTGACGTTGTATTTGTTTGGAATCTTGGGTTCTGAAAGAGGTGGCTGAAGAGATTGTGGAGGCATTAGGTAATGATCTTTCAAGAATCACTAAATTCTGGAATGGTTCCAGAGGAATTTACACTCCACTCTTCAAAAAGGGAGAGAAGGAGAAGAAATGAACTTTGGTCAGTTTGTCTGACCTTGGTGATTGGGAATACGTTGGAGTCGATTGTTAAGGATGTAGTATTGGGGTATTTGGAGGCACATGATAAAATAGGCCATGGTCAGCATGGTTTTCTCAAGGGAAAATCTTGCCTGACAAATCCGTTGGAATTCTTTGAAGAAATAACATGCAGGATAGACAAAGGAGAATCAGCTGATGTTGTTTACTTGGACTTGCAGAACGCCTTTGACAAGGTGCCACATACGAGGCTGCTAAACAAGTTATGAACCCATGTTATTACAGGGAAGATTCTAGCATGGATAGAGCAGTGGCAAAGAGTGGGAATAAAGGGAGCCTTTTCTGATTGGCTGTCAGTGACTAGTGGTGTATTGGGACCGATTCTTTTCACTTTATATGTCAATGTTTTGAATGATGGAATTGATAGCTTTTTTTGCAAAGTTTGCAGATGATATGAAGGTAGGGGGACAGCAGGTAGTTTTGAGGAATAAAAGAGGCTACAGAAGGACAGACAGATTAGGAGAATGGGCAAAAAAGTGGTAGATGGAATACAGTGTTGGGAACTGTACGAATATATACACTTTGGAAGAAAGAAAATAAAAGGCTAGAGTATTCTCTAAATGGAGAGAAAATACAAAAAACTGAGGAGCAAAGGAACTTGGAAGTCCTTGAGCAGGATTCCCTAAAGATTAATTTGCAGGTTGAGTCTGTGATGAGGTAGGTAAATGCAATATTAGCATTCATTTTAAGAGGACGAGAATGTAAAAGCAAGGATGTAATGTTGAGACTTGATAAAGCACTGATGAGGCCTCGGAGTATTGTGAGCAGTTTTGGGCCCCTTATCTTTGAAAGGATGTGATGAAACTGGAGAGTGTTCAAAGGAAGTTCACGAAAATGATTCCAAGATTGAACAGTTTGTCATATGAAGAGTGCTTGATGGTTCTGGGCTTGTATTCACTAGAATTCAGAAGTATGAGGGGTGAAAGGCCTTGATAGAGTGGATGTAGCAAGGATGTTTCCTGTGGTGGGAGCGTCTAAGACTAGAGGATACAGCCTCAGAATAAAGGGGCACCCTTTTAGAATGGAGATGAGGAGAAATTTTTTTAGCCAGAGAGTGGTGAACCTGTGGAAGTCGTTGCCACAGGCAGCTGTGCAGGCCAAGTCTTTATGTATATTTCAGGCAGATGTTAATACGTTCTTGATTGGTCAGGGCATGAAGGGATATGGGGAGAATGCCGGAGATTGGGGCTGAGAGGGAAAATGGATCTGCCCTGATGAAATGGTAGAGTAAACTTGATGGACCAAATGGCCAAATTCTGCTCCTTTGTCTTATGGTCTTATTTGCCTTCCTTTCCACAGGGTCAATTTGCAAGTTAACCTTTAGGGAATCCTGCACAAGGACTCCTGAGTCCCCTTGCACCTCTGATTTTTAAAAAAATTTTTCTTCGGGTTTTAAAAAATAACCTCCACTTTTATTACTTATACTAAACTGCAGAGTGATGCACTTCCCTACACTATATGCAATCTGCCACTTCTTTGCCTATTTTCCCAAACTGTCCAAGTCCTTCTGTGGATTCCCTGCTTCCTCAACACTACCAGTCCCTCCACCTATCATTTGTATCACCTGCAAATTGGGTGACAAGGCCATCAATTCTGTCATCCAAATCATTGACATGTAAAGTAAAAAGAAGTCCCAATTCAGACACACGTGGAACACCACTAGTCACTGGCAGCCAACCAGAAAAGGCTCCCTTTATTCCCACTCTTTGCCTCTTGCCAGTCAGCCACTGCTTTATCCATGCTGGAATCCATCGCATAGTACCATGGGCTCTGATCTTATTAAGCGGCCTCATGTGCGGCACCTTGTCAAAGGCCTTCTGACTCTCCTTTGTCCTAATTGTTATTTCTTGAAAGAATTCCCATAGATTTGTCAGGCAAGATTTCCCCTGAAGGAAACCAAGCTGATTTTGGCCTACTTTATCATGTGCATCCAAGTAACCGAAACTCATCCTTAATAATGTGCATCCTCAACATCTTCTCAAGCACTGAAGTTAGGCTTACCTATATTTCCTTTCTTCTGCCTCCTTCCCTTATTAAAGAGTGGTGTGACATTTGCAATTTCTCTGGAACCGCTCCAGAATCTGGTGATTCTTGAAAGATCATTACTGCACAGTCTCTTCAGCAATCTCTCACAGAACCCTGGAGGGTAGAGTGTCTAGTTCAGATAACTTATCAATCTTTAGACCTCTGATCTTCACCAGCACTTTCTCCTTGGTAGTAGCACCAACACTCACTTCTACCCCCTGATACTCTCAAATTGCTGGCATATTGCTATTGTCCTCAACAGATAAGGCTGATGCAAAATACTTTATTAAGTTCATCTGACATTTCCCTGTTCCCCATTAATCCCGCTCCAGCATCATTTCCCTCTCAAACTGCAGGGTGAATTCTATCATGTTATGATCACTGGCTCTCAAGGGTTTGTTTACCTTAAGCTCCCTTACCTTAATCTGGTTCATTATACAACGCCCAATCCAGAATTGCCTTTTCCCTAGTGGGCTCAACCACAATTTGCTCTGAACAGCCATCTTGTAGGCATTCTACAAGTTCCCCCTTTTGGGATCCAGCACCAACCTGATTCTCCCCATCTAATTGTACATTGAAATCCCTCATTACCATCTTGCCATCGCCCTTATTACATGCATTTTGTGTTTTCCGTTATGTTCCACATTCTGGCTATTGTTCGGGGGCCTGTATATAACTTCGATCAAGGTCTGTTCACCCTTGCAGTATCTTAACTCTATCCACAAGGATCCTACATTTTCCAATCCTATGCCACCTCTTTCCAAGGGGCTGATTTCATTTTTACCAACAGAGCCACCCCACCAATCTGCTTACCTCCCTGTCCTTTCGACACAAGGTATATCCTTGGATGTCAAGCTCCCAACTATGATCTTCTTTCAGCCATACCACAGTAATGCCCACAACATCTTGCCTATCGATCTCTAACTGTGATGCAAGATCATCTACTTTATTCTGCATACTGACATTCAAATATAACACCTTCAGTCCTGTATTCGTCATCTTTTTTTGATTTTGCCCCCATATTACACTTCACCTCATCGCACAGACTGCAATTTTGCTCTATCATTTGCCTGTCGATCCTCACGTTCTCTATACACATAGCATTGACTTGTATACAAACTGACTCATCCTCAGCCCTATCACCCTGGTTCCCATCCCACTGCCAAATGAATTTAAACCTCCCCAAAAGCTCTCCCAACCATGCCCAGTAGGATTTTGGTTTCACTCTGGTTCAGGTGTACTTGTCCCCTTTGTACAAGTAATCCCTTTTGCAGAAGAGATCCCAATGATACAGAAATCTGAAACCCTGTGCCACTTTCTTAGCTATGCATTCATCTGTTCCATCATGCCTGATTAGGACGTGGCACTGGGAGTAATCCAGAGTTTACTATCTTGGAGATCCTGTTCTTTAACCTGTTCCCTAGCTCCTAAACTCACTTTGCTGGACCTCTTCTCCCTTTCTACCCCAGTCATTAGGGCCAATGTGCTCTACAACCTACGGCTGCTCACTGTCCCTCTTGAGAATCATCCATAGCCACTCTGAGCCAATCTGGACCTCAGCACCTGGGAGACAACACACTGTCTTGTCCATCCCTGTAACTATTGATTCTCCTACCGCTACCACTGTCCCTGGCTTTCGCTGAGCCTCAGAGCCAGCCATAGTGCCACTGGCCTGGCTGCTGCTGCTGTGCCCTGATAGGTCACCTCCCCCCACCCCCAGCAGTGACCAAAAGGATAAACTTGCCGTTCTGAGGGGAATGGCCACAGGGAACCCTGCACTGACTGCTAACTTCCCTTACTTCTGGTGGTCACCCATCTGCTGTTGGAAACCTGCACTCTGGTTTCTGACAATTTCCATTGTCCGTTCAAGTTAAGAAAAAAACACTGCTCATAACCTTTACAGTAAATCATTTCTGAGAAACCAAAACAGTCCTGAATCTTTTTCAATTCATGATGTCCCGGTTGAACTTGCACGGTTGCATATTGAAGTTCAAGGACTTTACACAGTCATTGAAGTTTATACATCTCAGTCTGGTCAATGATTATTATGATAGTTCATGCTTTTTACTGTTTATTTTGTATTCTCTATTGTTATCAACACAGTTGTCGTATTTTCATGTTTGCATAAAGCTTGCTGAAGAGAGTGGAGAGAGTCAGCAACTTTAACTTCCTCAGTGTTATCATTTTTGAGGACTGTCCTGGGCCCTGCATGGCAGCGTCTCTACTTCCTTAGGAGTTTGTGAAGAGTCAGCATAACATCTGAAACTTTGACAAACTGCTATAGATGTGTAGTGGAGAGCAGATTGACTGGCTGCATCACAGCCTGGTCTGGAAACACTAATGCCCTTGAATGGAAAATCCTACAAAAAGTAGTGGATGCAGCCCAGTATGTCATGGGTAAAGCCCTCTCCACCATTTAACACATCTACATGAAATGCTGTCGCAGAAAAGCAGCATCCATTATCAGGTATCCCCACTACCCAGATCATGTCCTTGTCTCACTGCTGCCATCAGGAAGAAGGTACAGCAGCTTCAGTTTCAGGAACAGTTACTACTCCTTAGCCACTAGGCTCTTAAACCAAATGGGTAACTTCACTCGCCCTATCATTGAAATGTTCCCACAATGAATGAACTCACTTTTAAGGAGTCTTCATCTCGTATTCTCAAAATTTATTGCTTATTCATCTATTATTTCTTTATTTTTGTATTTGCATAGTTTGTTGTCTTCTCCACTTCGGTTGAATGCCCAAGTTGAGTGGTCTGTCATTGATTCTGTTATGGTTATTATTCTATAGATTTATTGAGTATGCCCACAAAAATGAATCTTATGGTTGTATATGTTGACATATATGTACTTTGATAGTAAATTTACTTTGAACTTGTATAAGATGTAATGACACAGAAACAGACCATTTGGCCCAATGAGTCAATGCTTGTGTTTGTGCTATGCTCAAGCCAACTCCCATTTATTTATTTATTAAGATTCTGCGTGGAATAGGCCCTTCTATTAGGATAACTATTTGGAATTAATACACAGATTTGCAGTTTTCTGGATGATTTTTATTACCCCCTGCATGCCACCTTGGCTGAACAGAGGAGCACTTTTCAGTAATAGACTAAGATAACTGCGCTGCCCCAAAGAGTGCTATTTGAGGTCATTCTTACCCTTGGCCATTAGGCTCTGTAATGAGTCAACCAATAGCTGGAGAAGTGATGACCCCTCCCCCCCCATTAGACTGTTTGAGGTCACTTATTTTTTTATTCTTTCTTACTTCTAATATTTGTATATTTGTGCACTTGTAATGCTATTGTGACACTGTAATTTCCTTTGGGATCAATAAAGTATCTACTGTAGTGATATTGGTAGTGTTCTAATTTGTTCTGTATTTCATTTAAATACATAATTTGTTACTTAGTTAAATGGTAGATTATCTTTTTTATATCTTTTTAACTATGCTCCAGATGTAGTTTCAGTAGCATGCTACAAGTTTGTATCAAAACATTCTTTGTTTTCCGTGCCTTTTGTAATAAAGACCAATATTCCATCATCCTTGCTAATTACTCATTGTCCTGCATGACAAATCTGTCTGTCTTGTGTATCAAGTCTCTGCAGATCCCTGTTGGACAATATTTTGTAGTCCCATGACATTTCCGTAAGTTTGCTTTTTCATTTTTCTTTCCCAAGGCTATTACTTCATATTTGCAAATATTATATGATAATTGTCAGCTTCCAGTTTACTCAACTAATCTATATCCCTCTTCAAACTCAGTGTGTTCTGTTAACTTGCTGAAACATCCATCTTGTATTTTCAGCAAAAATGTTTCTTCATCCAAGTCCTGAAGATTGTAAATAATAGAAGTCCCAGCACTGATCTTTTTCCCACTCTCACTGCCAAATGAAGCTATTTAGCGTGGCTGCTATTTTTCTGTTAGTTAGCTACTTCCCTGTTCATGCCAACATGTAACCCTCCATACCTCTTAAGAACTTTTAAAGTGCCACTTTATTGAATGCCTTCTGGAAAATACAGGTACCTTGCATTGCATCAACTAGTTGCCCTTTATCCATCTTGTTTTATTTTCAAAGAAGTCTAGCCAGTTTGTCAAACAATACTTCCTTTTTGTAAAGCGGTGTTGACGTTGCTTGATTGTCTTATGATGTTCTGCATGCTTGGCTAATGTGGAATAAGGAATTTCAACCTTTTCCAAAGAACAGATGTTTGGCGAACCCTTTCTTTGCCTAAACATATTGGGCTCAGGACAGATCCTCTGAGATATTGATACTGAGGAATGTGAAACTGCTCACCCTTTGCACTAGTGATCCATCAATTGCAACTGGTGTGTGTTTTTCTGACTTCCCCGTCCTGAAATCCCCATTCTGGTGATTGTGCTAATTTACTGTCAGGAATTAGACTGTGACCATGTATTTTCCTGTACAGAACTGATCCAGTAAATTTTTAGTTCATTGGAGTCACAGTCATAATTGGAATTGTGTTCTGGACCTTTATATTAAGTAATTTTTATGGCAGAGGTTTGCTGATTTCCTGTTTCTACATTATTTGCTCACTATTCAAATCAATGTTGGATGGTGTTCAGTGAAGCAACTTTTATTAGTAACAGATGAAGGAGTCTAGAAACTGCTTGAATTGGAAATTTATCACCACTGGATTCATGATTGCATAAAAATCATTTTCCATGTTGTATTTTCTCTGTTATCCCTCATTTTATTTCTGAAATGTGGTGAGAGTAAGGGAATTGAAGGAGAGAGAGTGTTGGGATGCAGTTAAGAATATAAATTATAATTTGATTTCAGTATGCAAGTTGTGTTGCCTTGTGCTTCACGAAAGGAACAGGAGAAATACACCGCAGAGCCTTTTTCACCATTCAATAATGGCTGATCTGATCTTTGTTTCCTTTGTTAATCTCCATAACCTTTTTTTCATTAATAACTCTAAATTGTGTTTATTGCAGCATCCATAGCACTTTATGATATGAGAATCTGAAAGAATCATACCTGCATTAGAGGAGGGATTTCTCTTCAGGTATCTCAAGTAATGGATTTCTTGCTATCCTTAAAACATGCCCTGTATTCTAAACTTCACCACTAGGGGAAACCTCTTCACATCATTTATCTGCCAAGCCCTCCTACAAATTGTGAATTAGTGAAATCACCTTTTTCTGATCTCCAAGGAATTTATGGCAATTCGACAGAACCTTTCTTCAAAAGAAGACCCCAAATTCTCTTATTCTAGGCCAGGGGTTCCCAGCCTTTTTTATGCTGTGGATCCCTACCATTAACTGAGAGGTGCATGGACCCCAGAGTGGGAGCCCCTGTTCTAAGTATATAATCTCGTGGACTTGAACTACACCACTTAAAATGACTTTGTCTCTCCTTACATTCTGCAGCTTTGCAGCTCTCTCAGTACTGATTTCAAGTATTGTTTAAGATGTAGACAAATTGATTCACGAATTGAGGAATGACAGTAGGGTAAAAGTTTATTGTGGTATGTCTTAATGATCTGAGGCCTAGTGTTAATGCCAAGGGCTCCCAGCACTATCTCCTCTCATATATTTGCAGTTGCAAGAAAAAGTTTGTGATCCTTTGCAGTTGCCTGGTTTTCTGCATTAAATACTCATAAAATGTGGTCTGAACTTCATCTAAGTGGCAATAATAGGCAAACACAATCTGTCTAAACTAATAACACACAAACAATCTCACCAATGCTGAGTACGCTATTTAAATAATCATAATCTAGGTTCAAAAAAGTAGTTGAACCTCTGGGGTAAAGCCTTCTACAAAAACTATTTGGAGTCGAGTGTGCCAATCAATGAGATGAGATAGGAGGTGTGGGTTGGAGAGGTGCCCTGCCCCTATTTATATATTAAAAAAAAATCTGCAATGTCAGGTTAGAGACAGAGCCTGCTCTTCTCAAGAAAGATCTGTTTATGTGCACCGTGCTCAATCAAAACAACTTTCAGAGGACCCGAGAAGAAGAATTGTAGAGATGCATGAAGCTGGAAAAGGCTACAAAGGCATTTTGAAAGACCTTGGTGTTCATTAGTCCACAGTAAGAGAAATTGTCTACAAATGAAGGAAAATGAAATTACTGTTGCTACTCTCCCGAGGAGTGGGCATCCTGCAAAGATCACACCAAGAACACCATGTGCAATGCTGAAGGAGGTGATAAAGAACCCAGGAGTAACAGCAAAAGCCCTGCAGAAATCTCTAGAACTTGCTGATGTCTTTGTTCATGTGTCCACTATAAGAAAAACACTGAACAAAAATGGTGTTCAGGGAAGAACACAACAGAGGAAACCATTGCTCTCCAAAAACAAAACATTACTGCATGTTTCAAGTTTGCAAAAGACCTCCTGGATGTTCCATGACATTCTTGGGTAATGTTCTGTGGACAGATGAGATAACAGTTGAATTTTTTGGCAGAAATGCATACCACGATGTTTGGAGGAAAAAGGGCACAGCGCACCAACGACAAAACCTCATCCCATCTGTGAAGCATGGTGGAAGGAGCATCAAGGTTTGGGGTTGGTTTGCTGCCTGAGGGCCTGAACAGCTTGCAGTCATTGAGGGAACAGTGAAATTATTCAAAATTGTGTCAAGACATTTTACAGGAGAATACTTGGAATGGCCAAGTCAGAGTCCAGACCTTAACTCAATTGCAATGCTGTGGCATGACCTGAAGAGGGCTGTTCATGCAAGGCATCCCAAAAATATTGATGAACTGAAACAATTTTGCTTGGGAGAATGGTCCAAAGTTCCTCCTTGCCATTGTGCAAGTCTGATCAGCAGCTACAGGAAATGTTTGGTGGAGGTTTTTGCTGCTGAAGGAAGTTTGCCAGTTATTAAATACAAGGATTCACATACTTTGTCCAGCCTGGACTGTGATTGATTAAACAACTTGTTCAACAAAGATATGAAAAGTATAATTGTTTGTGTGTTATTAGTTTAGGCTGATTGTGTTTGTCTATTATTATGACTTAGATGAAGATCAGACCTCATTTTATGTGTAATTGATGCAGAAAACCAGGTAATTACAAATGGTTCACAAACTTTTTCTTGCAGCTGTATCTCATACTTTCTCTGGTGGCTCTTTCCAAGGATTGTGGTGGAGGAACCTGAGATTTTGACATTGTTATATTCAAAATACACCTTTTCTGAAGCTGTTGATTGGTGAAACTGTGGGACAGCTATTCCATTTAGGACACTTCCGAGTTCTTTTTTTAAAACTTAGCAGCGTTCAGTGGAGTAATACACCTTTGCTATGTCTAAATTGGTCCATGGGTCAGTGGTGGCTAATCCGTTTAATTTTAATCTTGTTTCAGTGTTGTGGTTTTGATACAAATGAAAGGCTGGCCGAGAAATGTCAGAGGGCAGTTAAAAGTCAGCAATATTTCTGTGAATCTGGAGTGAAATTGAGAGCCGAATTCTTTCCTGGAATGACTGTTAGTGACCAGAATTTAGTGGTCACCATTAGTGAAGCAACCATTTTATCAAAAGAAAATCTCTCTTGATAATGAGACCAGCAATCTAATGTGGTGGTTATGGCATCCGTTAGTCTCACGAGACCATGGATCTGCGCCCGGAAAGTCTTGCTTCAGTCTGTGTTAGAGCAGCATCTGTTGTGGCTGTAGAGGCCCACACGGGAGTGACAGTCTCGGCTGCAGCGACTACACTTGAAGGCGCGGTCCTCCAGTGTTGTCTTGGTGCTGTTTTTCTGAGGAATGCGCTTTTCTTCGGCAGCAAGCCTCAGCTTCTCTTCTCCTCTTTTTAGACCTCTGCGTAGTTCCAGCCTCAGTGAGAGCGATCGCTTGCGATGTCCTCCCACCTCTCGATGTTCATTTTCAGTGACTTCATGTCTCTCTTGCAAACATCTTTGAAATGAAGATGGGGCTGCCCGTGTGCTCTCTTGCTGGAGGCCAGTTCTCCGCACAGCAGGTCTTGTGGGATCCTCCCGTCTGACATGCGGTGTACGTGGCCCAGCCAGCGGAAACGGCGTTGTTGGAGCAGGGTAAATAGGCTGGGTATCTGGGCGCAGGCCAGGACCTCATTGTTGGTGACTTGGTCAGTCCACGTGATGTCCAGGATGCGTCTCAGGCTGCGAAGGTGGAAGGCTCCAGGTCTTGCTGCCATAAAGCAGTGTGCTGAGGACACAGGCCCTGTAGACTGCAACTTTAATCTAATCTAATATATAAGAACATAAGAAATAGGAGTAGGAGTAGGCCATGTGGCCCATCGAGCCTGCTCCACCATTCAAGAAGATCATGGCTGATCTCGCCATGGATTCATCTCCACCTACCTGCCTTTTCCCCATAACCCTAATTCCCCTACCATGCAAAAAGCTCTCCAACCTTGTCTTAAACATATTTACTGGGTAACCTCCATCGCATTATTGGGCAGAGAATTCCACAATGCTCCTGGAAGGTGGCAGTTTTTAATAATTTCTGATTATTGTATTGGCAAATAATTAAGTCATAGTCTGTACAGGGCTTAGTTTGAAGTCACAATTTGTAAATCAAATGAGTACTTAGGACAGGACCCTCATTTTCATGCTGTTACAGGCTCAGTTAGCTGCTGTCAGCCAGGGTGCTAATAAAGGCACGTTCAAAATTTAAAATGAAAACTGAAAATGCTGAAACTGCTCAGCAGGTCAGGTAGAATCTGTGGAGAAAAGAAACGTTGAAATTTCAGATCAATGACCTTTCATTGGAACTTAAAAATGTTTATAATGTCTCAAGATGTTATAGAGACTGAGGAACGTGGAGGGAATGAAATAGAAAATCTATGATAGGAATACAAAAAAGGGATGATGGTTAAAATTAGTGGTGACAGACCACTTTGTTTTTATCAGCTTTCACATATTTAGGTTAAGAAAGTGGGGGGATTGGCTAAGGATCTCTTTCCTAATCAATAATAAACATTGAAATTGTTCTATATTGGTTTAGATTTCTCAGTTTTGACCTTTAGAATTTGTGATCAGTCATGGTCATGACATTTATAACCTCTTTCTCCTGAGCAAGTGACTCTGAGCAGAAGTACGTCATGAGATAAAGCAGCAGGCAGCAAGAACAAGCTTAGTTATCAGGATGGCCGTGAGCATGGAATGACCACTTCTCAATGTTTCTGTTCTGAAAGGAGAAATTGGCAAAATAGGGGAGGGTAAAAAAATATATAAAGTGCTTCTTATTTTGTCTGCTTCTCTTAGTTTATAATTGCCTGGATTAGAAACTAATCTATAAAATATTCTAATCAGGATCTGTTGCCCATGCTGGCAAGGTCAGGAATAGAAAGAGGCTGGATGAACTTGTGACTCAAAAACTGACAGAGGGTAGAGATTCAGTTTCTTGGACGCTTGGGATCTCCTCTGACGTAGAGGCTACTTGTACGAGAGGGCTGAGTTACACTAGAACAAGAGAGGCACGAATATCCTTGCAGAGAAATTTGCCAGTGCTAAGTGAAACCAGATAGCCGGTGGGGTGGGACTCTGAGCACGAACAAGTCATAGGATAAAGCAGTAGACAGCAAGAACAAGCTTAGTAATCAGGAGAGCCGTGAGCACGGCAAAGGAATGTTCATCTAAACTATTACAACGCACAAGGTTTGACAAGTAAGGCAGACAAGCAGAGCATGGATTGCCCGTAAGGACTGGGATATTGTAACCATAACAGAAGTGTGCTAGATAATGGCAGGACCGAAAGCTCAGTGTTCCAGGGTACAGATGTCTCGGGTGTGGCAGAGGTAGAGGTTATCGAGGATGTGGTATTGTCGTTTTGGTAAGATGGGGCTTAAGAGCAGTACTGAGAAATGAAATCATCCATAAGGCCATATGGTAAAACTTAGGAAACAGGAAGGGGAGGGTCACTCTGCTGGGGGCATATAGATCCCTCAGCAGTCTGTTGGAGTTTTGAGCGGCAGGTGTAGAGAAATTGCTCATAGTTGTAAGGATTATAAAGTATTATAGGGAGATTTTAATTTCCCTTGTAATGACTGGACTACCCAGAGTGGAATTTCTGGAATGTTTACTGAGTCACTATATGGAGAGCCCTACTCCGTAGGGTGCAATACTGGACTTTTCTCTGGAAACAAGGCAGGGCAAGTAACTGAAGTGGCAGTCAAGGAGCACTTTGGCTCTAGTGATATTAGTTTTAAGGTAGCAATGGAAAGGTATAGGACAGGCCCACATGTTAGAGTACTAAAATGGAGCAGGGCTAATTTTGGAGTAAGGTAATATCTCAGAGATAATATCTCAGGCCAAGTATTCAGGAAGTGTGCACACCACAAGCTCACTGCCGTCTTCAAGGGCATTTTCAACGCATCACTCATCCAGGCTGCTGTACCCATATGCTTCATATCAGCCACCATCATCCCCATACTAAAGAACTCTACGGCTTCAGAACTGAACGACTGCTGGCTGGTGGCACTGACACCAATCATCATGCAGTGCTTTGAACAACTGGTAATAGCACTCATCAAAAACTCCATTCCTGCCTCACTGGACATCAGTGAAGATGGTGCTGGCATACATCGGTGACTCTGTGGGCTTTAGAAAATTGTTCCAGTTTTCCATTTCAATATACTTATTTTGAATTACTTTCACCACACTTTGCAGCATGTAACTTTCCTCTTAACACTGGACTACGAAAGTACATCATTGATCTTTGCATCTCACGATCAAAAGTAGAGTGGAAGTAATGAGCTCCAGCCGAGCAGTTAAGTGCGGCGCCTTTAAGGGTCAATGCCATGGCTGTGGCTGGAAACGCGGAAGGGAGGCGGAATCCAAGCCAGGCTGAAAAGCCCAGGAATGAGGCCTTCTCCACCCAGCATCTGTTGGCAGATGTGCTGTCGCTGGAAAATAAGATTGATGATCTTAGACCAAGGCTGCTGTATCAGAGGTAGATGAGGCAGATCAGTTGTTTGTTGCTTTGAGACTTGCTTAACAGAGAGCACGCCAGACGCAGCTATCTGACCAGAAGGTTTTACGATTTTTAGAATGGATCGTGGTGGCGTGTTTTTTTTAATCAATTCTCTTTGGTGTTCGGACATGGGGGATATGTTAACCTCTTGTTCCCCTGACTTTGGAACACCGAACGATTAAACGTGGACTATTGTATTTGTCTCAGGAGTTCTCATCCGTGATCCTGACCGCAGTTTATTTACCACCAGCAGCAGATTATATGCAAGCTCTCGCAAAACTGCACAATGTCGTCTGCAGGTAAGAACCAGCCCATCCTGAAGCATTTCAAATTATAGTTGGTGGCTTTAACCTGGCCTGTTTGAAAAAAACCCTGCCCATTTATCAGCAACACATAACCTGTTGCATCAGAGGTCTTAACACACTAGACCACTGCTACACTACGAAAAGGAATGCCTATCGTTCCTTCCCAAAACTGCATTTTGCCAAGTCGGATCATTTGGCTGTACTCCTACTACCTGCATACAGACAGAGCCAAAAGAGCAAAGCTCCAGAGATCAAGACAACTGAGAAGTGGTCGCGGGAGGCAGGGGAACAGTTACAGGACTGCCTTGAGTCAGTGGACTGGGCCGTGTTCAAGCACTCATCTGAGGATGTGAGTAACTACACCAGAGTCATAACAGACTTTATTAAAACAGCTGTAGCTGAGTGTGTCCTCATGAAATCATTCATGGTTAACCCCATAAATAAACCCTGGGTGAACCATGAAATCCAGAATCTCATGAGAGCCAGATTGGAGGCATTCAAGTCTGGAGATCACGAATGTTGCAGAAAGTGCAAGTATGATCTTTGGAAAGCCATCTCATGGGTGAAGTGGACTAGACTGGAATCAATGAGGGATGCTCAACAGCTGTGGCGGGGTTTGAATGCCATAACCTCCTACAAAGTTAAATCTTGCGACGCAAGGAACAGCAGAGCTTTGCTTCCAGATGAGCTCAATGCCTTCTGTTTTTGTTTTGACCACCAGAGCAGGGTGGAATGATTGCGCCCCCCCCCCCATGTCTCCTGATGATCTTTTGATCTCAGTATCTGAAAATGACATGCGGGCTGCCTTCAAGAGAGTGAATTCAAGGAAAGTATCTGGGCCACACGGAGTATCTGGCTGAGTACTGAAGACCTGTGATAACCAACTGTCTGGTGTGTTTCAGGATGTCTTCAGCTTCTCACTCTGGCAGTGTGTGGTACCCAACTGCTTCAAGCAGGCTTCAATCATACTGGTGCCCAAGAAGAACGTGCTGACTTGTCTCGTGACTATCACCCATTCACACTTGCATTCAGTGATGAAGTGTTTTGAAAGACTGGTGTTGGAACATATCAGCTCCTGTCTGAGTGGTGGCTTGGATGCACTCCAGTTTGTCCACCGACGCAACAGGTCCACAGCAGCTGCCATCTCATTGGCTCCTCACACAACTCTGGAACAGAAAAGATGCATACTTCAGAACGCTCTTTTATTGATTACAGTTCAGCATTTAATGTTATTGTCTCCTCAAAGCTGATCATAAACTTCAAGACCTGGGCCTCAATACCACCTTGTGCAATTGGATCCTGGATTTCCTCACTTGCAGACCTCAGTCAGTTCAGATTGGCAACAACACCTCCACAATCTCCATCAGCATAGGAGCCCTACAGGGTTGTGTACTTAGCCCCTGCTCTATTCACTTTACACCTACGACTGTGTGGCTAAGGGCAGCGCCAACACCATGTACAAGTTTGCTGATGACACGACGATTGTGGGCTGAATCAAAGGTGATTGTGAATCAGCATACAGGAGGGAGACTGAAAATCTGGCTGAGTGGTGTAAAACAAAAAAATTCATCTTCTCAATGTCAAGAAGGAACTGATTGTAGGCTTCAGGAGAGGGAAATCATCAGAGGATCAGAGGTGGAGAGGGTCAGTAGCTAAATTCCTGGGTATCACCATCTCAGAGGACCTGTCCTGGACCTATCATATAAATTTAAATATACATCTGTGCACACTGTGACACTTCTGTCAGAATGCTGTTTCTGGATTTCAGTTCAGCATTCAATGCCATTATCCCATAGACCTTGCTAAGCAAACTCGTACTCCTCGGTCTAAGTACACCACTGTGCAACTGGATGTTGGACTTCCTACCTACGGGTCTCAGATAGTCAGGATGCACTGCCTCTCCTCCCTCTCCATCATCCTCAACATGTGTGCCCCCCCTCCCCCCCCAGGGCTCTGCGCGGAGCCGATTGCTGTACACTCAGCTCACACCTGACTGCACGGCCAAACACCTGAGTACTCACGTTGTCAAGTTCAGTGATGACATGACAGTGGTGGAGCTCATCGCCAACAGCAATGAAACGGAATACAGAGAGGAGATGGAGGAGCTTCAGACCTGGTGTGCGCAAGTAACCTCTTCCTCAATGTTATGATGAAGGAGATGGTTATCAGCTTCAGGAGAACTTGCAGCACTCACACCTCTACATCAGCGACACAGAGGTGGAACTGTGACTAGTTATAAACTCCTGCAAGTGCACGTCTCGCATAATCTCTTATTGTCCCTGAAAACATTCTACACAATCAGGAAAGCTCACCAAAGCTCCCTCCTGCTTTCTGAGGATGCTCAGAGAGCTGGGCCATGTGCATCTATACTCATATCATTCTACAGATGCACAGTAGAAAACCTCCTAACAAGTTGCATCACTGCATGTTACGGAAACTGCGCCATGGTAGACAGGAATGCTTTGCAACGGGAAGTCAAAACTGCCCAACACACCACCGGTATCAGCCTACCCACCATCAGGAAAACAAATCTCAAGATTTTATGTGGTAACTTTGATAATAAAGTCCTGCCGAAAGGTCTCAGCCTGAAACATCGATTGTACTTTTTTCCATAGATGCTACCTGGCATGCTGAGTTCCTCCAGCATTTTGTGTGTGTTACCCGCCATCAAGGATGTGTATACAGAAAAGTGGTGGAAGAGAGCCAGTAACATCATGAAGAATCCCACCCACCCTGCTCATACACTGTTTGTGCCGCTCCCTTCAGGGAGAAGGCTGTGTATCATCCATCAGGACCACGAGACTCAAAAACAGTTACTTTCCCCAGACCATAAGGCTGATCAACACTTCAACCCACTAATCCACCCCTCCACATCCCCAATATCCACTTCTTTAACATTTCCTGCCAGTCACCTTATGTACAGACGCTCCTCTGCCTAGTGTCACTTTATGGACATACAATCAACCTATGTATGTAGATAAGCTATCTTATGTATTTATATTTATTGTGTTTTTTAAATTATTTATTGTGCTCTTTATCTTATTGAGTTTTTTTGAGCTGGTTTAGATCTGAGTAACAATTATTTTGTTCCCTTCTATGCTTGTGCACTGAAAATGAGATTAAACAATCTGGTATCTGGAATCTTGAATTTGGCAGCATCTCACAGAGGTGAATTGAGTGAGCATGCTTGAAGGAAAATGAATTAACGAGGTTCAAATTTCAAAGTAAATTTATTATCAAAGTACATATAATTTACTATGTACAATGCTAAGATTAGTTTTCTTGTGAGCAAACACAGTAAATCTAAGAAACCCAACAGAGTCAATGAAAGTCCATACCCAACAGTACAAACAAACAAGCAGTGTGCAATAGACGACAAACTGCAAATACATAACAAACAAAAATATAATAATAAAATAAATAAATATCAAGAACATGAGATGGAGATTCTTAGAAAGTGAAAGTAGGAGGGTTGTGGGAACAGTTAATTGATGGGGCGAGTGAAGTTATCCTTCTGGTTTAAGAGCCTGATAGTTGAAGGGTAGTAACTGTTCCTGATCCTGGTGGTGATGGTTCTGAGGCTCCCGTATCACCACCTGATGGCAGCAGCAAGAAGAGAGCATGGTATGGGTGGTGGGGGTCCTTGATGATGGACCTGCTTTCCTGCCACAGTGCTCTGTAGATGTGCTCAATGATGGGGAGGGCTTTATCTGTGGTGGACTGAGCTGTATCCACTACTTTTTACAGGATTTTTTGTTTAATGGCATTAGTGTTTCTTTACCAGATCATATTGCAACTGGTCAATAAACTCTCCACTGTGCATTTATAGAAGTTAAAGTTTTAGATGTCATGCCGAATTTTCACAAACTCTTAAGGGAATAGAAGTGTTGCACAAGGAGGTACTGAGGCAAAGATCTTGAAGCTTATGGAATAGTTTTCAGGGGATGATGGCATTGAATGCTGAGCTTTTGTCGACAAAGAGCATCCTGCTGCATGCTTCTTTGCTAGCCAGATGTTCCCGGGATGAGTGAAGAGCGAATGAAATGGCTTGTGCTGGCAGACAAATTGAGCAAATCCAAGTTGCTTCTTAGGCAGGAGTTGATGTGTTTCACCACCAACTTCTTAAAGCACTTCAATACTGTGGATGTAAGTGCTACTGGACGATAGCACTTACGAAATGAATAGTAAATGGGAGACTTATTAAGAATGTGATATTAAGAGTCCAGTAGCAGCATGTTTCTGTTAGGGTGAAGGGTAAGCCTGGCAAGTTTAGGAACCTTGGGTGATGGGAGATATTGATGCTCTGGTCTTTTCTGGAAAGCGAAAGAAGCATATATGCAGTTTAGAAGTTCATGGATGAATGTACCTCTTGTTGACTACAAAAGTAAAATAAGACTACTGTTAAAGAAATCAAGAAGGCAAAGAGAATTTTTGAGATTAATCTGGCAGAAGGTTAAGGAAATTTCTAAATTTTATAGCTATGTTGAGAGTAAAAGGGTGAATTGGGACACTTATGGTCCCATTGGAGATCAGCTGGGCCACACAGATCTTGAGCTGGGGGGGATTTGAACTGAATATTTCTGTTTTGTATTTACTGAAGAGAAAATCATGGTTGCTCACAGGATGAGGGAACTAATGGAGATGTTCCGAAGGATATCCAATGGAGATTACCAGGGAGGAGGTATTTGCAGCCTTGCAGCTCATTAAGGTGAATAATCCCCCAGGGCTTGATTGATTGCTCCATGGACTTTGGGAGGCTCGAAAAGAACTTGCTGAGTCTCTTGTTAAGATATTTGCTTCATCATTAGCTTGCTGAAGTTCCTGAAGAATGGAAAGAATGGCCAATGTTGCTCCACTTTTTAAGAACAGTAGCAAGGACAAGGTCGGGAACTGCAGACCTGATAGCCTGATGTTGGTATAGAGAAGATGCTGGAGGAGTTCTGAGGGACAGGATTTACCAGCATTTGGATGGACAGTTTCTGATGAGAAATAATTAATATGGCTTTGTGTGTGGATCACCATGCACGAGGAATCTTTTAGACTTTTTTTGTGGAGGTAACCAAAAAGAGTAGATGAGGGTAGGGCAATGGATATTGTCCATTTGGGCTTCAGCAAGGCTTTTAACAGTCCCGCGTGATAGGCTGGTTTGGAAGGTTAGGTCCCATAGAATCCAAGTTGATCAGTTAGATGGATTCAAAATTGGCTTGGAGGTAGGAAGCAGAGGGTAGTGGTTGAAGGTTGTTTCTCGGAATGGAGGCCAGTGACCTGTGAAGTGCTGTAGGGACCCTTATTATTTCTTATTTTTATAAATGATTTAAATATGAATACACAAGGCTTGATCTGTAAGTTTGCAGTTGACACAAAGTTGGGTAAAGGTATAGTGACTTGATGTATGTTTCTAATAACATATAAAATGATACACATGTGCTTCAGAATAAATCAGCAAAGAGGATAGTGAAGAAGGTTATCATAGGTTGCAAGTGAATCTTTATTGGTTGGGGAGTAGCAAATGAATTTCAGAACAGATACATGGTGGATGATGCATTTTGGAAAGTCAAACAAGTGTAGGACTTGTACTATGAATAGTAGGGCACTAGGGAGCGTAATGGAGCAGAGTAACCTCAGATTATAAATGCATGATTCATTGAAAGCAGTATCCCAGGTAGACAGGGTAGTGAAATAGGTCTGTAACATGCTGGCCTTCATCAGTCAGGGCATTGAGTATAGGAGTTGGGACGTTATGTTGCAGTTACATAAATACTTGGTGAAGCTGCACCTCAGTTTTGGTCACCCTGTTTTAGGAAGAATGTGCTTTAAACTGGAAAGAATGTAGAAAAGATTTATAAGGATGTAGCTATGAATAGAGGGCCCAGGAGAGTGGGGCCAGGCTAGGTCGTTATTCCTTGGAGCACAGGCGAGTGTGGGGCTGATCTTACAGGGGTTTATAAAATCCGAGGAGCATCAATAAGGTGGATATGGTAATAGGCTTTCCCCAGGGTGGGGTACTCCAAAACTAGAGGCATAGATTTAGAGTGAGAGATGAAAGATTTGAAACGAAGGGAATTGAGGGGCAACTTTTTCATTCAGAAAGTGGTGATTATATGGAGCAAGCTGCCAGTGGAACTGGTTGAGGAAGATTCAATAGTTTCATTTCAGAAGCACTTGAATAAGTATATGCAGGGTAGGGCTTAGAGGAATATAAGCTGACTGTAGGAAAATGGCACTGTGACTTGATATATGTTTCTAATTACATGTAAAATAATACATATTTGCTTCAGAATAAATCAGCAAAGAGGCACTGTTCAAAAAGGTCGGTCTAATTCAATATGTTGAATCAAAAGTTGGGGTTATTGAATGGTGCTTTGCAATAATATGTCCTTAAAACTTAAGTAAAACAATAAATTATGTAACATCATATGATATCAATGTAACATTTGAGCATGTCACTTTTGTTGCTGATTTCCATCTTGTTGGTCAGGTTCCAACTGCTGAATATTTTCTCCTGCTGATTTTTCCATTTATGTATGCTTGAGTTTCGGTTCAAGTTTACTCCAGGAAAACTTTTACTGTAGTTCTGTCCTCTTGTTGGCATAAGACATAGAAGCAGAATTAGTCCATTTGGCCTATTGAGTATGCTCTGTCGTTTGATCATAAGGCTGATGTATTTTCACTCTCAATTCCATTCTTCTGCCTTCTCTCAGTAACCTTTAATGTCCTTATTCAACAAGAACCTATCAACTTCCGTTTTAAATATACCCAGTGACTTGGCCTCAGTGGCTGTCTATGAATTCCAAAGATCCACCACTCTCTGGCTAAAGAAATTCTTCCTCATCCCTTTTCTAAATGGACATCTCTTTATTGTGAGGCTGTGCCCTCTGGTCCTTGACTCTCCTACTATAGGAAACATCCTCTCCATATCACTCTATCTGGGTCTTTCAAAATTTGGTATGTTTTAGTGAGATTCCTCCCGATTCTTCTAAACTCCAGCAAGTGCAGGCACTAATATCTGGTTTGATTTCCTTAAATTATTCTCGTACATACATCCTTAAGCAATCTGGTCATTTGGAAAGCAGGTTGGGGGATATTTAGACCTATCTATGGTTAACACCAATGAAATATGCCTGTCTGTGGGAAAATCTGTAATTACTCAGTCATTAGTTGTATGAGTAAGACAAGTACTCATAAGAGAGAGGTTTGTAGAGGTTACATCATTGTGGTTATTCAAAAATACATAAATTTTTGAAAGGTCAAGGAATTGAGGGCTTTAGGAACTTGCATAGAAGAGGAGATGGAGACCTAAATATGATTAGGCATGAACATATTGAATGGCAGAACAGACGTAAGGAGTTGAATGACCTCCTCTGCTCCTATTTTCCGGTTTAAGATGGCACAACCAAAGACATGCGGCAGCTTACTGGTAGTTCAAAAGCAAAGGAATTCGATTTAAAAACATTACCAATAACACTTTTTTTTAAGCTGAATTGTGGTTGACTATCACTGTAAGCAATAAAGAGGCGAGCAAAGGCAAAGCAAATTCATGAGATGTGCCCTGTTGGAGCCATTCTGGTTGGAGTGGACGATTCAGAGGGGACAAAAGAGTTTTGATGCCCCTCCAGCTGGCCCAGATGCTAGGGTAAATCACTTTAAGTGCTGAGCTGATTTGGAGAGGTCAAGAACGGCTTCTTTGGCGGTAAAATCGAAGCCCGACGCGAATCGCTGGGCGGCATGTTCTAGCCCTGGAGTGATTCGTTAGAGTGAGGCCCGGCCCCTAATGCGAGGTACAATCTGCTATTTGGACAATCTAAACACCGGCCCATGTAGCCTGAAGGGCAGGGTGCTGAGAGTCAAGGGAGGTTGAATTGCTCTGGGTGCCAAGCCGCTCTGGAGTGGTCAGGAACAGCTTCTTCCGCACTGAAATCTAGGCCTGGAGTGATTAGCCACGGTGGGGCCTGGGTCCTAGTGCAAGGTGTGATCTGCTGTTCGGACAATTTAAATGCCGGCCCAGATAGACTGGGGTCTTCTCTTTCTGCAGTGTTAAGGTTGTGAAACTGCCCCTGGCTGCTGTGCTTCGTGTCTGCGAACTTTGTGGTGATATGCCCCACAAATATGATGAACTGAATACTGAAGCTTTGGGCCTACTTTGGACTGCTCCGGGGATTTGGATCTGAGGATTCAGCTTGGTTCGGAATGCTGTTTTTGCTTGCTGCTATTGTTTGCATGATTTGTTCTTTTTCTCTTTCTCTATGCTTTGGAGGTTGTGTTTTTTTAATTGGGTTCTTTCGGGTTCCTTGCTTTGTGACTGCCTGTAAGCAAACAAATTTCATGGTTGTATAATTTATACATTCTTTGATAATAAATGTACTTTGAATTTGAATTTTTTTTATCTTCTTGGGTTCTAATGAGCTGTTCACAGTGGGCAACTGAAGTGAACTATAGTAGAGGTCACCAAATTGGTTAGTTTGAAATTTAATGTAAATACAGTTTTTTTTAAAAAGTGAGATGATGCTGCATAGAATTTGTTTGTAAGAGATGAGGGTTACATATATGGATTTATTAGTAACATCATGGTTGTACAAACCAGTCATTTTTGTTATTTACATGTCCTTGTTTTATGCTGATCTTTGCATTCTTCACTGGAATATTCTTGTATCATTTTCAGGGTCACTTCAGAAGAGTTAGTTATCTTATTGAGAATTTTATTTTTACCTAAGAGACTGAAAGATGGATTTTGATAATGTCTCCAATTTGACACTGGTTAAGCAGCATATCATGGTTGGTCATCATCAACACACATTTTTTCCCCTGCATTAATACTATTTTTATGTATAAAAGGCAAAAAATCTTAATTATTTAATCTTTGCAAGCATCCATTCCTTCAAAATTATTATTCTAGATATGATTTTAAAAGCTTTAGATTTAGAAAATCTTTCCTTCCCTTCAAAAGCACAAAATTGTCACCAGAATTATGGAACACTGTGGTACAAAATGGGAGGCAGCTCGGAGCAAGAACAACCCAAGTGCAACTGGTCCGATATGGGAGTGATGGAGAGGGATTCCGGAGGGGAGGAATGCAGTCAGCCGATGCGGCCCACAGAAACTGGGCTGGCCACAGCTCTTTGAGGGAGGTTAACCCATCTGGGAGGCAGCGGAGGTGTGTTTGCAATGAGCCCCTGGTGAGAAGATCAGAGAAGCTCTGATGATCAGAGGAGCTCTGATGATCAGAGGGTGACTCCAACATCAGTCGGAGGACCCAAGATAATTTTAGATGTTGGATTGCGAGAACTTCCTGGCATCGGATCAGGCTCCCTGCCCCCTCCTTGTGCCAGGGAGACAAGAGTCTCCCATGTGTGCACCCAGAAGTGAAAAGGGAATTATAGAATTTAGAAATGAGTTTAGAATTATTTGCCAGTAATGAAATAAGTAAATTTAGGTGAATGCTGTCAATTCATCCTCTAGAGTAGGACCTTGTGCTTGGATTTCACTGTTCCCCCCCGCCCCCCTACTCACCACGTCATTTTTCCCCACACCTCCCCCCCCCGTCCCTCGTCCCTCCCACCTGTCACAAATCCAGGAGCCATCCACCTCTTTCACAGAGGTCACTGTGGGGCCATTGTCTCTATAATTAAATGAAACCATAACTGTCTTCTCGATTATAGCTCCATCCCCCTAGTCTCATTCTCCTCCCTCCTCTATCTGTCCACTTGTGGGGGTGGGGGAGGAGTTGGTGTCACAGTTGGTTGTGCAGTTGTGTTTGGTCTGCAAGGTGCTCTGGAAGTGCAGCTCCCAAACCCTCCCCTCCCTCTGCGTCATGGAAGGTGTTTAGTGAGCCAATTGACGATGCACTGGTTGAACCTGGTCCAGTTAGAGTGCCTGTCTGTGTGATGTACATCATGGACCTCGTGAACATAGTGACCCCCCCCCCGCCACCAAATATCCAGGGATTTCAGCCCAAATGTGTCCTTCAGCTAAATCAGCTGATTCTTCATCCCACCACCATCTCATTATAAAATCCAAAGTGGCTGGACTGCCAGGGGGTGATGACACCATCATTCGGCCCACCAATCAGAACAAACGACCTGGATGAAGAAGTGGAGGGATGGGTTAGTAAATTTGCTGATGACACAAAAGTTGGAGGTGTTGTGGATAGTGTGGAAGGCTGTCAGAGGTTACAGCGGGACTTTGATAGAATGCAAAACTGGGCTGAGAAGTGGCAGGTGGAGTTCAACCCAGATAAGTGTGAGGTGGTTCATTTTGGTAGGTCAAATATGATGGCAGAATATGGTATTAATGATAAGACTCTTGGCGGTGTGGAGGATCAGAGGGATCTTGGGGTCCAAGTCCATAGGACACTCAAAGCTGCTGTGCAGGTTGACTCTATGGTTAAGAAAGCATAAGGTACATTGGCCTTCATCAATTGTGGGATTGAGTTTAGGAGCAGAGAGGTAATATTGCAGCTATATAGGATACTGGTCAGACCCAATTTGGAGTACTGTGCTCAATTCTGGTCACCTCACTACAGGAAGGATGTGGAAACCATAGAAAAGGTGCAGAGGAGGTGGATGTTGCCTGGGTTAGGGAGCATGCCTTATGAGAATAGGTTGAGTGAACTTGGCCTTTTTTCCTTGGAGCGACAAAGGTTCAGAGGTGACCTGATAGAGGTGTATAAGGTGATGAGAGGCATTGATCGTGTGGATAGTCAGAGGCATTTCCGAGGGCTGAAATGGCTCACACGAGAGGGCACAATTTTAAGGCTTGGAAGCAGGTACGGAGGAGATGTCAGGGGTAAGTTTTTTTTTACGCAGAGAGTGGTGAGTGTGTGGAATGGGCTGCTGGCTACGGTGGTGGAGGCGGGTACGAAAGGGTCTTCTACAAGACTCCTGGATAGGTACATGGAGCTCAGAAAAATAGAGGGCTATGGGTAAGCCTAGGTAATTTCCCAGGTAGGGACATGTTCGGCACAGCTTTGTGGGCCAAGGGCCTATATTGTGTTGCAAGTTTTCTACGTTTCTATGTGCAGTTCAAAACAGAAATTTAGATGATACTCTTGGTGATGCTCTGTTCTTCCACATGGTGGTGGTATACAGCTTTTTCAGATTAGAACAAGACGTCAAGTCTAAAACAGTGTTGGTCTTTGGATAAATGTAACTTAATTTCTTCTGGTAACACCTAATAATTCCATGATTCACAACTTTTATATAAAAAATGCTTGCCTTCTATTTTTATCCTCATGCATATGTCCTAATATTAACCACTTTCTGTAAGATGTTTAGCTAAATAAAGTGGGTGCTCCTTGCTTGCTTGTTTGCTGTCTGGGAATCCTTGATGTTATGTCTGCTTGATAGCCACGATGTTGCTGGATGCCACAAATGTGGAGAGAAGGAATTCTGTGTCCCAATCTTTGTGGGTATGTTTCTTTCAGATCAGCGATGAAATACTTCTCATTCATCACTGAAATGAATTGAATTGACTTTATTTCTTACATTCTTCACATACATGAGTAAAAATCTTTACATTATGTCTGTATCTGTGCAATGTGCTGAATGCAGATGTCCAGTGACTTAAAGACACCTTTGATCCATTTCAGGAATTATGAAGATCTCTGATGCATCCTCCTTTGCAGCAACTGTGAAAGAAGACACTATTTGAACAGAGAAATTTACTTTGACCTAGTTAATTATTTCCACCAAGTGTTTGTTTTTCATAATATTTTAAACTTTAGTTAATCCCACAATCTCTTTTATTGGTGTCATGTGAAGAAGTTTTACTCTCAAGCCTTTAGAAACAGAGCTGTTGTGTTATGAAAATCTGGAAAACTTGAATGGAATTTACATCCAAGTAGATCAGGCTGAAATATTCTGTTAGAAAGCAGAGCTTTGAAATTGGAAACTGCTTATATTTCATAAATGTGTAATATTTGAGATTGCTCCATACTTTCCAAAGTCCAATCTCTTCTTTGCCATCACTTTCCCCTTTAACAGTGTAACCTATACAGAGACTGGTCTCCATTGGGGGAAGAAGTCACCTTTATATTGTGCATTGTACCTTCAGGTCATCACAATATGCTCTATAGTTAATGTAGTTCTTTTGAAGTGTGTTTACTGTTTGAACATAAGAGATGTTGCAGCTGTTTGGTGCACAGCAAGCTTCCATAAACACCAATATTACAAATGACCAAGTGAGCCTTTTAAGGTGTTGCTTCCAGGGAAATTTTAGACGGGACCCTGTAATTGGATCTTCTCCCTTCACCTATTTAAGTGGAGACTTTGAAAGGTGGCACATCTGACAGTTTTACATCTCCCTCAGTACCTCAATGCAATGTCTGTCTGAAACATGGCTCGTGTTTCTGGAGTGGGCCATTGTGTTGCTTCATTTCTCATTTTAGCTGTCATTTTCCAGTCACCCTTTTGTACTCTTAAAAATATAAGAAAAAGAAGCAGTGCACATTTTTCATGGGAATTCATAAGCTTGCAGTTACCCCATATCTAAGTAAGGATGTGCTGGCATTGGAGAGGGTCCAGAGGAAATTTACGAGAATGATCCTGGGAATAAAAGGGTTAATGTGCGAGGTTAGTTTGGCTCTGAGCCTATACTTGCTGAAGTTTAGAAGATTGAGGGGAGATCTTACTGAAATCTACTGAATATTGAATATCTTAGATAGAGTGGATGTTGAGGAGATATTTCCAGTGGTGGGAGAGTCTAGAACCAGTGGGCACAGCCTCAGAATAGAAGGATATCTCTTCAGAACAGAAATCAGGAGGAATTTCTTTAGCCATAGGGTGATGAATCTGTGGAATACACTGTCACAAACAGCTCTGGAGGCCAAGTCATTGGGTATATTTAAAGAGGAGATTGATAGGTTATTAGTAAGATTAGATTAGATTAGATTAGCTTTATGTGTCAAATGTACATTGAAGCAAACAGTGAAATGCATCGTTTGCATCAACAACCAACACAGTCTAGGGATTGTTCTGGGGCAGCCCACAAGTGTTGCCATGCTTTCGACGTCAACATACATCGTATGTCCATAACTGACTAACCCTAACTCATTCTATATGTCTTCGGAACGTGGGCAGAAACTGGAGCACCCAGGAGAAGTTGATGCGGGAGAATGTGCAAACTGCTTACAGATAGCAGCAGAGATTGAAACCCAATTCTACAGCTAGTGATGTAAAGATCTTGCATCAAAGATTATGTGGAGAAGGCAGGAGAATAGGGTTGAATTGAAAAACATACTCAGTGGCCACCCTATTCGGTACACCAGCTCATTAATGCAAATATCTAATCAGCCAATCACGTGGCAGCAACTCAATGCATAAAAGCATGTGGACATGGTCAAGAGGTTCAGTTGCTGGTCAGAACAAATATTAGAATGGGGAAGAAATGTGACCTAAGTGACTTTGACTGTGGAATGACAGGGCGGTTGAGTCTTTCAGAAACCGCTGATCTGGGATTTTCATGTACAACAGTCTTTAGAGTTTACAGAGAATGGTGTGAAAATTAAAAAAAAACATCTAATGAGCAGCAGTTCTGTGGGCAAAAGCGCTTTGTTAATGAGAAAGGTCAGAAGGAATGACCAGGCTGGTTCAAGCTGACAGAAAGGTGACAGTAACTCAAGTAACTATGTGTAATAGCAGTGGTGTGCAGAAGAGCATCTCTGAACTCATAACACGTCAAACCTCGAAGTGGACAGTCTACAGCAGTAGAAAATCACACCAGGTTCTACTCCTGTACCTAGTTAAAGTGGCCACTGAATGTGGATATAGTGGATGACCAGCGCCTTTTTTTCCCAGGATAGCAATAGCTGATACCAGAGGGCATCTGTATCGCGTGACTGGAGAAAGGTCAGATGTATGTAGTAGGATTTTTACACAGTGGTAAGTGCCTGGGAGCACTACTGAGGCTGGTAGTCAAAGCTGATACACTGGAGATAATTAAGAGATTTTTAGGCAGAGGGATGAAAGAAATATTGGAGGGTTATGCATTATGTAGGAGAGAAGGGTTGAATTTGGAATAGGTTAAAAGATTAGCACAGGATTGTAAACTGGAGGGCCTGTACAATGCTGTACTGTTCCGTGTTCTATGTTAATTGAGTAGATTTATACAATTTATATAATCAAGAATATTTTAGAATTGATGATGAGGTGCTAGTTGGAAAAAATTCCCAACTATCCATGGACTCCAGGGCTGTAACGGAACCTAGACATAACTTAAAGCAATTTAATTTGGCAAACGCAGTTATAAACCAGTTGTGATAATATTGTTTTAACATGAGCCAGAATGTTTTTTTAAAAACCCTCAAGAAGACATGTGTTTGTAACCAGCACTGACATATTTCTTAGGCTTTCTGAGTGTTTAGTATTTCTCTGGAATAAATGAAATATTCTGTGCATCTACCAATTAAGCTACAAACCTCTGCTGCCACTTGTTTTCACATACTGTATCAGGTTGTGAACTGTTTGCTTGCTGTCTAGCTCTCAAGCTGTTTGTCAGTTTCTGCCGGATTTCGAAGTGGTTATGTAGGGTTTAAGGAAATGCACAATGTGTAAGTAATTGAACAGCTTTACAGCTGTTGTTTCAGCTCTCCATTTTCTTTCTTTTTAGTGTTGATCAAAATTTCAAATCTGCAAGTGACTTTGGTTCCAAATGAGTTCCTAAATTCTGATAGTAACCAGTTTCAAAATTCTCTAACTTCTCTCTCATTATTGTGGAAGAGTTCAAAATTCAAATTGATGTATTTAATCCACTGCATTAGAACTTTCAATCTGATCCATGGGGTTAAATGAGTTTTTAAAGAGTTGACAGTGGCTTGAAGGACCAAGTGCCCTCCTTTTGTCGTCACAGTTATAGTTTAACCGCAAAGTGAGCCCATCAGTATATAATCTCCATGCTAACCTCTTTTCCAATCTACACTGATCCCATTCCCCTGCATCAGTTCCACATCCTTGTATGTCTTGTCTATTTAAGTAGTGATTGCATCTCATTCTGTCACTACCTTTGGCAATGAGCTCCACTCATCACCACTTTCTGTTAAATTTGCTCCTCAAATCCCCTTTAAAACTCCCATCCTCTCAGTTTAAACTTGTATATCCTTGTTTTTGATATCACCACCTTGAACTTTCAGTATAATGAAACTCCAATAATAGTATTCGATTGTTCAGAAATCCCTGTGGATACCCAGCTCTCCAGGTGATGTTCCGGCATTCCATTTTAACTCACTGAGGTCTTGGTTCCCTCAC
Source organism: Mobula hypostoma (assembly GCF_963921235.1). Taxonomy (NCBI): domain Eukaryota; kingdom Metazoa; phylum Chordata; class Chondrichthyes; order Myliobatiformes; family Myliobatidae; genus Mobula; species Mobula hypostoma. The sequence goes on along the minus strand of NC_086108.1, from coordinate 69,627,635 downwards.
TTTCAACGTGCTGCAGTCCCCGTTCCCTCACTCTCAACGTGTTGCAGTCCCGGTTCCCTCACTTTCAACGTGCTGCAGTCCCGGTTCCCTCAGTCTCAACGTACTGCACTCCCGGTTCCCTCACTCTCAACGTGCTGCACTCCCGGTTCCCTCACTCTCAACGTGCTGCAGTCCCGGTTCCCTCAGTCTCAACGTGCTGCAGTCCCGGTTCCCTCACTCTCAACGTGCTGCAGTCCCCGTTCCCTCACTCTCAACGCGCTGCAGTCCCCGTTCCCTCACTCTCAACGTGCTTCAGTCCCCGTTCCCTCACTCTCAACGCGCTGCAGTCCCCGTTCCCTCACTCTCAACGCGCTGCAGTCCCCGTTCCCTCACTCTCAACGCGCTGCAGTCCCCGTTCCCTCACTCTCAACGCGCTGCAGTCCCCGTTCCCTCACTCTCAACGCGCTGCAGTCCCCGTTCCCTCACTCTCAACGTGCTGCAGTCCCCGTTCCCTCACTCTCAACGTGCTGCAGTCCCCGTTCGCTCACTCTCAACGTGCTGCAGTCCCCGTTCGCTCACTCTCAACGTGCTGCAGTCCCGGTTCCCTCACTCTCAACGTGCTGCAGTCCCGGTTCCCTCACTCTCAACGTGCTGCAGTCCCCGTTCGCTCACTCCCAACGTGCTGCAGTCCCCGTTCGCTCACTCCCAACGTGCTGCAGTCCCCGTTCGCTCACTCCCAACGTGCTGCAGTCCCGGTTCCCTCACTCTCAACGTGCTGCAGTCCCGGTTCCCTCACTCTCAACGCGCTGCAGTCCCGGTTCCCTCACTCTCAACGCGCTGCAGTCCCCGTTCCCTCACTCTCAACGCGCTGCAGTCCCCGTTCCCTCACTCTCAACGCGCTGCAGTCCCCGTTCCCTCACTCTCAACGTGCTGCAGTCCCCGTTCCCTCACTCTCAACGTGCTGCAGTCCCCGTTCCCTCACTCTCAATGTGCTGCAGTCCCCGTTCCCTCAATTTCAACGTGCTGCAGTCCCCGTTCCCTCAATCTCAACGTGCTGCAGTCCCCGTTCGCTCACTCTCAACGTGCTTCAGTCCCCGTTCGCTCACTCTCAACGTGCTGCAGTCCCCGTTCCCTCACTCTCAACGTGCTGCAGTCCCGGTTCCCTCACTCTCAACGTGCTGCAGTCCCGGTTCCCTCACTCTCAACGTGCTGCAGTCCCCGTTCCCTCACTCTCAACGTGCTGCAGTCCCGGTTCCCTCACTCTCAACGTGCTGCAGTCCCTGTTCCCTCACTCTCAACGTGCTGCAGTCCCGGTTCCCTCACTCTCAACGTGCTGCAGTCCCGGTTCCCTCACTCTCAACGTGCTGCAGTCCCGGTTCCCTCACTCTCAACGTGCTGCAGTCCCGGTTCCCTCACTCTCAATGTGCTGCAGTCCCGGTTCCTGTAATACAGGTTCCCTCACTCTCAACGTGCTGCAGTCCCCGTTCCCTCACTCTCAACGTGCTGCAGTCCCCGTTCCCTCACTCTCAACGTGCTGCAGTCCCCGTTCCCTCACTCTCAACGTGCTGCACTCCCGGTTCCCTCACTCTCAACGTGCTGCAGTCCCGGTTCCCTCACTCTCAATGTGCTGCAGTCCCCGTTCCCTCACTCTCAACGTGCTGCAGTCCCCGTTCCCTCACTCTCAACGCGCTGCAGTCCCCGTTCCCTCACTCTCAACGTGCTGCAGTCCCCGTTCCCTCACTCTCGATGTGCTGCAGTCCCCGGTTCCCTCACTCTCGACGTGCTGCAGTCCCCGGTTCCCTCACTCTCGACGTGCTGCAGTGTCGGTTCCCTCACTCTCGACGTGCTGCAGTCCCCGTTCCCTCACTCTCAACGTGCTGCAGTCCCCGTTCCCTCACTCTCGATGTGCTGCAGTCCCCGGTTCCCTCACTCTCGACGTGCTGCAGTCCCCGGTTCCCTCACTCTCGACGTGCTGCAGTGTCGGTTCCCTCACTCTCGACGTGCTGCAGTCCCCGTTCCCTCACTCTCAACGCGCTGCAGTCCCCGTTCCCTCACTCTCAACGCGCTGCAGTCCCCGTTCCCTCACTCTCAACGCGCTGCAGTCCCCGTTCCCTCACTCTCAACGCGCTGCAGTCCCCGTTCCCTCACTCTCAACGCGCTGCAGTCCCGGTTCCCTCACTCTCAACGCGCTGCAGTCCCCGTTCCCTCACTCTCAACGCGCTGCAGTTCCCGTTCCCTCACTCTCAACGCGCTGCAATCCCCGTTCCCTCACTCTCCACGTGCTGCAGTCCCCGTTCCTTCACTCTCAATGCGTTGCAGTCCCGGTTCCTTCACTCTCGACGCGCTGCAGTCCCGGTTCCCTCACTCTCGACGTGCTGCAGTCCCGGTTCCCTCACTCTCGACGTGCTGCAGTCCCGGTTCCCTCACTCTCAACGCGCTGCAGTCCCGGTTCCCTCACTCTCAACGTGCTGCAGTCCCCGTTCCCTCACTCTCAACGTGCTGCAGTCCCGGTCTCTCACTCTCAACGTGCTGCAGTCCCCGTTCGCTCACTCTCAACGTGCTGCAGTCCCCGTTCCCTCACACTCAACGTGCTGCAGTCCCCGTTCCCTCACTCTCAACGTGCTGCAGTCCCCGTTCCCTCACTCTCAACGTGCTGCAGTCCCCGTTCCCTCACTCTCAACGTGCTGCAGTCCCGGTTCCCTCACTCTCAACGTGCTGCAGTCCCTGTTCCCTCACTCTCAACGTGCTGCAGTCCCCGTTCCCTCACTCTCAACGTGCTGCAGTCCCCGTTCCCTCACTCTCAACGTGCTGCACTCCAGGTTTCCTCATTCTCAACGCGCTGCAGTCCCCGTTCCCTCACTCTCAACGTGCTGCAGTCACTGTTCCCTCACTCTCAACGGGCTGCAGTCCCGGTCCCCTCACTGTCAACGTGCTGCAGTCCCTGTTCCCTCACTCTCAACGTGCTGCAGTCCCGGTTCCCTCACTCTCAACGTGCTGCAGTCCCGGTTCCCTCACTCTCAACGTGCTGCAGTCCCCGTTCCCTCACTCTCAACGTGCTGCAGTCCCGGTTCCCTCACTCTCAACGTGCTGCAGTCCCGGTTCCCTCAGTCTCAACGTGCTGCACTCCCGGTTCCCTCACTCTCAACGTGCTGCAGTCCCCGTTCCCTCACTCTCAACGTGCTGCAGTCCCCGTTCCCTCAGTCTCAACGTGCTGCACTCCCGGTTCCCTCAGTCTCAACGTGCTGCACTCCCGGTTCCCTCACTCTCAACGTGCTACACTCACGGTTCCCTCACTCTCAATGTGCTGCAGTCCCGGTTCCCTCACTCTCAATGTGCTGCAATCCCGGTTCCCTCACTCTCAATGTGCTGCAGTCCAGGTTCCCTCACTCTCAACGTGCTGCACTCCCAGTTCCCTCACTCTCAATGTGCTGCAGTCCCGGTTCCCTCACTCTCAACGTGCTGCACTCCCGGTTCCCTCACTCTCACCGTACTGCAGTCCCCGTTCCCTCACTCTCACTGTGCTGCAGTCCCCATTCACTCACTCTCAACGCGCTGCAGTCCCGGTTCCCTCACTCTCAACGTGCTGCAGTCCCGGTTCCCTCACTCTCAACGTGCTGCAGTCCCGGTTCCCTCACTCTCAACGTGCTGCAGTCCCGGTTCCCTCACTCTCAACGTGCTGCAGTCCCGGTTCCCTCACTCTCAATGTGCTGCAGTCCCGGTTCCCTCACTCTCAACGTGCTGCAGTCCCCGTTCCCTCACTCTCAACGTGCTG